>NC_133411.1:16892500-17517500 GCF_049350105.2 Macaca mulatta
GACAGAGTCTTGCTCCGTCAGCCAGACTGGAGTGCAGTGGTGCCATCTTGGCTCACTGCAAGCTCCGCCTCCCGGGTTCACGCCATTCTGCTGCCTCAGCCTCCCAAGCAGCTGGGACTACAGGCACCTGCCACCATGACTGGCTAATTGCTTTTGTATTTTTCATAGAGACGGGGTTTCACCGTGTTAGCCAGGATGGTCTTGATCTCCTGACTTCATGATCCGCCCCCCTCGGCCTCCCAAAGTGCTGGGATTACAGGTGTGAGCCACCACACCTGGCCCATTAAACCTTAAAGTTCCAAAATGATCTCCTTTGACTCCAAGTTTCACATCCAGGTCATGCTGATGAAAGAGGTAGGCTCTCACAACCTAGGGTAGCTTCACACTTTGCAGAGTACAGCCCCCATTCTTACTGCTTTCACAGCTGCCATTGTCTGCAGCTTTTCCAGGTGCACAGTGCAAGCTGTCAGTGGATCAATCATTCTGGGGTCTGGAGGACCATGGCCCTTTTCTCACAGCTCCACTAGGCAGTGCCCCAGTGGGTACTCTGTGTGGGGAGCTCCAACCCCATATATCCCTTCTGCATTGCCCTAGCAGTGGTTCTCCATGGAGGTTCCACTAATGCAGCAGACTTCTGCCTGGACATCCAGGCATTTCTATACATCCTTTGAAATCTAGGGAATGGTTCCCAAACCTCAATTCTTTTTTTCTGTGCACCTGCAGGCCCAACACCATGTAGAATCTGTGGGGCTTGCACCTGATGAAACAATGACTTGAGCTGAACTTGGCCCTTTTTAGCTTCAGCTGGAACAGTTGGGATGCAGGGAACAAAGTCCTGAGGTTGCACACAGCAGGGGGTTCCTGAACCTGGCCCAGGAAACCATTTTTCCCTCTTAGGCCTCTGGGCCTATGATGGGAGAGGCTGCCATGAAGGTCCCTGACATGCCCTGGAGACATTTTCCCCATTGTCTTGGCGATTAGCATTTGGCTCCTCATCACTTACACAAATTTCTGCAACCAGCTTGAATTTTTCCCCAGAAAATGGGTTTTTCTTTTCTACTGCACTGTCAGGCTGCAGATTTTCCAAGCTTTTCTGCTATCTCACCTCTTGAATGCTTTGCTGCTTAGAAATTTCTTCCACCAGATACCCTAAATCATCTCTTTCAAGTTCAAAGTTTCTCAGATTTCTAGGGCAGTGGCAAAATGTCACCAGTCTCTTTGCCAAAGCAAAGCAAGAGTGACCTTTACTCCAGTTCCCAACAAGTTTCTCATTGCCATCTGAGACCACCTCAGCCCAGAATTCATTCTCCATATCACTATCAGCATTTTGGTCAAAGCTATTCAACAAGTCTCTGGGAAGTTTCCAAACTTTCCTACATCTTCCTGTCTTCTGAGCCCTCCAAGTCTCTAGAAAATCCCAAACTTTCCCGCATTTTTCTGTCTTCTTCTGAGCCTTCCAAACTGTTCCAATCTCTGGCCGTTACCCAGTTCCAGAGTTGTTTCCACATTTTGGGGTATGCTTAGAGCAGCACTCCACTCTCTGCAGTACCAATTTACTGTATTAGTCCATTTTCATGCTGCTGTGAAGAAATACCCAAGACTGAGTAGTTTATAAAGGAGAGAGGTTTAATTGACTCACAGTTCAGCATGACTGAGGAAGCCTCAGGAAACTTACAATCATGGTGGAAGGGGAAGTAAACATGTCCTTCATCACATGGTGACAGGAGAGAGAAGTGCCAAGTAAGGGGGGAAAGTCCCTTATAAAGCCATCGGATCTCATGAGAACTCACTCACTATCACGAGAACTGCATGGGGTTAACCACTGCTGTGATTAAATTACCTTTCACTGAGTCCCTCCCATGACCTGTGGGGATAATGGGAACTACAATTCAACATGAGATTTGGATGAGGAAACAAAGCTTAACCATATTGGGACCTATCTCTCTCTTTAGCTCTAATAATATTTGCTCTATATATCCAGATGTTCCAATGTTGGTGCATATATACATTTAAAATTATTATAACCTCTTGCTGAATTGACTCCTTTATCATTCTATAGTGACCTTCTTTGTCTCTTCTTATAGTTTTTGTCTTGAAATCTATTTTCTCTGATATAAATATAACCACACCTGCTCTTTTTTACAATTCATTGACATGGGATATCTTTTTCCATCCCTTTATTTTCAGTCTACTTATATCTTTCTAGGTAAAGTGTGCTTCTTGGGCAACGGATCCATGGGTCTTATTTCTGCATGAATTCAGTCACTCTATGTCTTTAAATTGGAGTGTTTAGCCCGTTTACATACAATGTTATTTCTGATAAGTAAGGACTTATTCCTGCCATGTTGTCATTTGTTTTCTGGGTAATTTGTGGTTTTCTCTTCCTTCTTACTTTCCTTCCTGTCTTCCATTAGTAAAGCTAATTTTCTCTGGTGGTATGATTTAGTTTGTTGCTTTTATATTTTTTGGCTTGATGTTACCATGAAGCTTGCAAATGCTATTTTATAACCCATTATTTTAACAGGATAACTACTTAACACTGTGCATCAACAAACAAACAAAAAGAACACTAAAAAACTCTACTCCTGACCTTCTTCCCCACACTTTTTAACTATTAGTTGTTTCTATTTATGTCTTATTATATTGTCTATGTCTTGAAAAGTTGTTCTTGTTATTATTTTTCATTGGTTTATTGTTGTCTTTCTACTTAGGAAAAGAGTAGTGTAAACCATTACAGTGTTATAATACTCTATGTTTTTCAGTATACTTATATCCAGTGAGTTTTGTACCTTCAGGTCACTACTGATTGCTCATTAATGTCCTTTTCTTTCTGCTAGAAGTACTTTCTTTAGCATTTCTTGTAGGACAAGTCTAGTGTTGATGAAATCCCTCAGCTTTTGTTTATGTGGAAAAGTCTTTATTTCTCCTTTATGTTTGAAGGATATTTCCATTGGTTATACTATTCTACGGTAGAAATTGTATTCCTTCAACACTGTAAATATGTCATGCCACTCTCTTCTGGTGTGTACAATTTCCACTAAAAAGTCTGCTGCCAGATATATTGGATCTGTATTGTATGTTATTTGTTTCTTTTCTCTTGATGCTTTTAGGATCCTTTCTTTGTCCTTGACCTTTGGGTGTTTTATATTAAGTGCCTTGAGATAGTCTTCTTTCAGTTAAGTCTGCTTGGTGTTTTATAACCTTCTTGTACTTTGATATGGATATCTTTCTTTATTTTGGGAAGTTCTGTGTTATTATCCCTTTGAATAAGCTTTCTACCCCAGTCTCTTTCTCTACCTCCTCTTTAAGGCTAATACTTCTTAGATTTATTCTTTTGAGGCTATTTTCTAGATGTTCTAGGCATGCTTTATTGTTTTTTGTTCTTTTTACTTTTGTCTCCTCTGATCGTATATTTTTAAATAGCCTGCCTTCAGGCTCACTAATTCTTTCTTCTACTTGATGAATTCTCTATTAAAAGACGCCCATGCATTTTTCGATATGTCAATTGCATTTTTTCACCTCCAGAATGTCTGTTTGATTCTTTTTAATTGTTTCAGTATTTTTGTTAGATTTATCCGATAGTGTATTAGTCCATTTTCATGCTGCTGATAAAGACATACCTGAGACTGGGCAATTTACAAAAGAAAGAGGTTTAATTGGAGTTAACTGGACTTACATTTCCATATGGCTGAGGAAGCCTCACAATCATGGCAGAAGACAAGGAGGAGCAAGTGCTGTCTTACATGAATACCAGCAGGCAAGTAGAGAATGAGGAAGATGCAAAAGTGGAAACCCCTGATAAAAACAATCAGATCTCATGAGACTTATTAACTACAACGAGAACAGTATGGAGAAAACTACCCCCATGATTCAACTATCTCCCACCAGCTCCCTCCCACAACACGTAGGAATTATGACAGTACAATTCAAGATGAGATTTGGTGGGGACACAGAGACAAACCATATCATTCCCCCCCAGCCCCTGCCAAATCTTATGTCCTCACATTTCAAAACCAATAATATTTTCCCAACCGTCCCCCAAAATCTTAACTGATTTCAACATTAACTCAAAGGTCCACAGCCTAATTAGACTTTAACTCAAAGTCTCATCTGAGACAAGGCAAGTCCCTTCCACCTATAAGCCTGTAAAACCAAAAGCAAGCTCGTTATTTCATAGATAAAATGGGGGTGTAGACTGGGGTAAATACAAGGTTTCCAAATGGGAGGAATTGGCCAAAACAAAGGGACTACAGGGTCCCTGAAAATCCAAAATCCAGCAGGGCAGTCAAACTTTAAAACTCCAAATGATCTCCTTTGACTCCATGTCTCACATCCAGGTCACGCTGGCTGATGCAAGAGGTGGGTTCCCATGTTCTTGGGCAGCTCCACCCCTGTGACTTTACAGGGTACAGCCTCTCTCCTGGCTGCTTTCATGGGCTGGCATTGAGTGTCTGTGGCTTTTCCAGGTGCACAGTGCAAGCTGTCAGTGGATTTACCATTCTGGGATCTGGAGGATGGTGGCAGCCCTCTTCTCACATCTCCACTAGGTGGTGCCCCAGTAGGGACCCTCTGTGGGGGCTCTAATCCCACATTTTCCTTCTGCATTGCCCTAGCAGAGGTTTTTCTTGAGAGCCTTACCCTTGCAGCAAACTTCTGCCTGGGAATCCAGGTGTTTCCATGCATCTTCTGAAATCTAGGTGTACATTCCCAAACTTCAATTCTTGACTTCTTTCCACCCACAGGCTCAACACCACGTGGAAGCTGCCAAGGCTTGGGGCTTGCACCATCTGAAGCCATGGCCCAAGCTGTACCCCAAGGCTTGGGAATTGCACCATCTGAAGCCATGGCCCGAGCTGTACCTTGGCCACTTTCAGCCATGGCTGGAGCAACTGGGACACAGGGTACCAAGTCTCTAGGCTGCACACAGCTCAAGGACTCTGGGCCTGGCCCACTAAACCACTTTTTCCTCCTAAGCCTTCAGGCCTGTGATGGGAGGGGCTGCCATGAAGACCTCTGACAGGGCTTGGAGACATTTTCTCCATTGTCTTGGGATTAACATTTGGCTCCTCAATACTTACACAAATTTCTGTAGCTGGCTTGAATTTCTCCTCAGAAAATAATATTTTCTTTTCTATCACATTGTCAGGCTGCAAATTTTTCAATGCCCTGTTTCGCTTTTCAAATGAATACTTTTAACAGCACCCAAGTCACCTCTTGAATGCTTTGTTACTTAGAAATTTCTGCTGCCAGATACCCTAAATCATCTCTCTAGAGTTCAAAGTTCCACACATCTCTAGGGCAGAGGCAAAATGCCACCAGGCTCTTTGCTAAAACATAACAAGAGACACATTTGCTCCAGTTCCCAACAGGTTCCTCATCTCCATCTGAAACCACCTCAGCCTGGACCTTACTGTCCATATCAGCATTTTGGGCAAAACTATTCAACAAGTCTTTAGGAGGTTCCAAACTTTCCCACATTTTCCTATCTTTTGAGCCCTCCAAGTCGTTCCAACCTTTGCCTGTTACCCAGTTCCAAAATCACTTCCACATTTTCGAGTATCTTTTCAGAGTGTCCCACTCTACTGGAACCAGTGTACTGCATTAGTTCATTTTCATGCTGTTGATAAAGACATATCTGAGACTGGGCAATTTACAAAAGAAAGAGATTTAATTGGATTTACAGTTCCATGTGACTGGGGAAGCCTCACAATCATGGCAGAAGGCAAGGAGGAGCAAGTTCCATCTTACACGGAAGGCAGCAGGCAAAGAGAGAATGGGAAAGATGCAAAAGTGGAAACCCCTGACAAAACCATCAAATCTCAGGAGACTTATTTATTGTCACTAAAACAGTATAGGGGAGCCATCATCATGATTCAATTATCTCCGACTGGGCTTCTCCCATAACACATGGGAATTATGGGAATACAATTCAAGATAAGATTTGGGTGGCGACATAGAACTAAACCATATTAGATAGGATTCTGAATTTCTTCTCTGTGTTATCTTGAATTTCTTTGAGTTTCCTTCACACAGCTATTTTGAATTCTGTCTGAAAGCTCACACATCTCTATTTCTGAATGATTGGTTCCTGGTGGCTTATTTAGTTCATTTGGTGAGGTCATGTTTTTCTGGATGGTGTTGATGCTAGTAAATGTTCTTCAGTGTCTAGGTATTGAAGAGTTAGGTATTTATTTTAGTCTTCACTGTCTGGGCTTGTTTGTACCCAACCTTCTTGGGAAGGCTTTCCCGGAATGAAATGGGTGGTGTTGGGGGGGAAATGGGAATAGTTACTAGATACAAAAAATAGTTATAAAGGATGAATAAGACCCACTATTGATAGTACAATAGCACACATTTAAAAATAACTTAAAGAGTATAATTGGATTGCTTGTAACTCAAAGGATAAATGCTTGAGTGATGGAGAACCCATTCCCTATGATGTGCTTATCTCACATTACAGGCTGTATCAAAACAATTTACATATTCCATAAATATATATACCTACTAAGTACCCACAAACATTTTAAAAATTTAAAAATATAAATAAAACAATGGGTAAAGAAAATGTGGTATATACACAGAGTGGAATGTTATTCAGCCCCAAAAGTTAAAATCCTATAATTTGCAGCAATATGGATGGAACTGGAGGCTGTTAGGTTGTGAAGAAAGCCAGACACAGAAAGATAAAGTATACAGTCCGATTGTTATTGAATGAAATGACGCAAGAAGAGAAGTTTAGAGAAAAAAGAGTAAAAAAAAAATGAACAAAGCCTCCAAGAAATATGGGACTATGTGAAAAGACCAAATCAAATTATTCTCTTCTAGCCATTTTGAACTATATAATCGATGTTGTAAACTATAGTCACCATACTGATCTATTAAATGTTATATCACATTTCCAATATCGGACAGTATACTTTCTCCCATTAATCATACTCTGTATTTTCCCCTCCCTTATTCCATTTCTCTTCTCCAATAACAAACCTACTTTCTATTTTCATTAGATCCACTGTTTTAGCTCCCACATGTGAATGAGCACATGCAATATTTATTCATTCATTCATTGTTGGGCTCTTAGGTTGATATCACATTTTAGCCATTGTGAATAGTGCTACAATAAACATAGAAGGGCAGATATCTCTTTGGTATATTGATTTTCCTTTTCTCCCAGTAGTAGAAATGCTAGATCATACAGTAGTTCTCTTTTTAGTTTTTGGAGGAAACTGCTTAGAGTTTTCTATAGTGGCTGTACTAATTTACATTCTCGGCTGAGTATGGTGACTCATGCCTGTAATTCCAGCACTTTGGGAGGCCAAGGCAGGCGGATCACCTGAGGTCAGCAGTTCGAGACCAGCCTGGCCAACACGATGAAACCCTGTCTCTACTAAAAATATGAGAATTAGCCAAGCATGGTGACGCATGCTTATATTCCCAGCCACTCAGGAGGCTGAGGCACAAGAATTGCTTGAACCTGGGAGGTGGAGGTTACAGTGAGTTGAGATCACGCCACGGCACTCCAGCCTGGGTGACAGAGCAAGACTCTGTCTCAGAAAAAAAAAAAAAAATGATTTGCCTTTGCGCCAAAACAGACAATGTGTTCACCTTTTGCCACATCCTCACCAGAACTGCATGCCAGTTATTGCATGCCTTTTTGATAAAAGCCATTTTAATCAGTGAGATGATGCCTCATCATGGTTTTCATTTGCATTTCTCTGATGATTAGTGATGTTGAGCATTTTTTCCCATAACTGTTGGTCATTTGTATGTTTTCTTTCAAGAGATATCCATTGTGTTAGTTAATACTGAGTGTCAACTTGATTGGATTGAAGGATGCAAACTACTGTTCGTGGGTGTGTCTGTGAGGGTGTTGCCAAAGGAGATTAACATTTGAGTCAGTGGACTGGGAGAGGCAGACCGACCCTCAGTCTGGGTGGGCACCATACAGTCAGGTGCCAATGCAACTAGGATAAAAGCAGGCAGAGGAACATGGAAGGACTAGACTGGCTGAGTCTTCCAGGTGTCATCTTTCTCCTGTGCTGAATGCTTCCTGCCCTCAAACATTGAACTCCAAATTTTTCAGCTATTGGACTCTTAGACCTACACCAGTGGCTTGCCAGGGAGTCTCAGGCCTTTGGCCACAGACTGAAGGCTGCGCTGTCAGCTTTCATACTTTTGAGGTTTGGGATTCAGACTGGCTTTCTTGCTCCTCAGCTTGCAGATGGCCTATTGTGGGACTTCACCTTGTGATTGTGTGAGTCAGTACTACTTAATAAACTCCCTTTCATATATACATCTATCCTGTTAGTCTTGTCCCTCTAGATAACCCTGACTAATACATGTGTTCAGACATTTTGCCCGTTTTTAATAGAATAATTGTTTTTTTGCTATTGAGTTGTTTGAGTTCCTTATATATTCTGATTACTAATCCCTTATCAGATGGATAGTTTGTAAATATTTTCTCCCACTTTGCAGGTTGTCTTTTCACTTTGTTCACTGTATCCTTTGCTGAACAGAAGCTTTTCAAATTGATGTAATCTCATGTGTCCATTTTTGCTTTGTTTACCTTTGTTTTTCAGGTCTCACACAAAATATTTTGCCCAGGCTAATGCCCTAGAGCATTGTTTCAATGTTTTCTGATAGTAGTTTCAGAGTTTCCAGTTTTAGATTGAAGTCTTTAATCCATTTTTATTTGATTTTGGCATACAGTGAGAGATAAGGATCTAGTTTCATTTTTCTGCATATGGTTAACCAGTTTTCCCAACACCATTTATTGAAGAGACTGTCCTTTCCTCAGTGTATGTTTTGGTGCCTTTGTTAAAAATGAATTGGCTGTAAATGCATGGATTTATATTTAACTTCTCTATTCTGTCCAATTGGTCTATGTCAAGAGTGTGATATATCCTGCTTTGTTCTGTTTGCTCAGAATTGCTTTGAATATTTGGGGACATTTGTGGGTCCATATAAATTTTAGGATTATTTATTTTATTTATGTGAAAAATTACATTGCTATTATGTTGAGATTGCACTGAATCTGCACATTGCTTTGGGCAGAATTCTTATTTAACAATATTAATTTTTGATACATGAGCATAAAATACCTTTTCATTTTTTTGTGTCCTCTCTTCAATTTCTTTCATCAGTGTTTTATACTTTACCTTTTATAGAGCTGCTTCTTCTTAGATTAAATTGATTTCTAGGTATTTTATATTCTTTGTAGCTATTATACATGGGATTCATATCTTCATTTTTTTTTTTTTTTTTTGAGTATTAGCTTTTCACAGATTTAAAAGCCACTGATTTTTGTAGGTTGATTTTGTATCCTGCAACTTTGCTGAATTCCTTTATGGAATCAACTAACCTTTTATTGGTGGAGTCTTTATGTTCGTCTAAGTATAAAGTCAGGTCATCAGCAAACAAGGCTAATTTGACTTCTTCCTTACCAATTTGGATGCCCTTTATTTCCTTCTCTACTCTGATTGCTCTGCCCAGGACTTCCAGTATTATGTTGAATAAAAGTGATGACAGTGGGTACCTTGTCTTGTTCCATATCTTAAAGGAAAGGCTTTCAATTTTTCCCATTCAGTATAATGTTAGCTATGGGTTTCTCATAGATGGCATTTGTTAGTTTGAAGTATGTTCCTTCTTTATCCAGTTTGTTGAGGGTTTTAATCATAAAGTAATGTTAAATTTTATCAAATAATTTTTCAACATCTATTGAAATGATCATACGCTTTTTGTTCTTGGTTTTGTTAATGTAATGTATCACATTTATTGATTTGCATATGTTGAACTATCATTGCATTCCTGGGATGAATCTCACTTGATTATGGCAAATGATCTTTTTAATGTGCTGTTGAATTCTTCTTGCTAGTATTTTGTTGAGGATTTTTGCATCTCTGTTCACCAGAGATATTCGCCTGTAGTTTTCTTTCTTTTGGTTATGTCCTTGTCTGGTTTTGTTATCAGGGTAGTGCTGACCTCATAGAATGAGTCTGGAAGTATTCCCTCCTCTTAAATTTTTTTTGAAGAGTTTGAAAAGTGGTATTAATTCTTCTTTAAATATTTGCTATAATTCTGCAGTGAAGCCATCTGGTCCTGGCATTTCCTTTGGTGGGAGATTCTTTTTTATGGCTTTGATCTCATTATTCATTATTGGTTTGTTAAGGTTTTTTATTTCTTCATTGTTCAATCTTGGTAGGTCATACGTGTCCAGGAATTTATCCATTTCTTCTGGGTTTTCCTATTTGTTGGCATGCAGTTATTCATAACAGTCTCTAGTGATTTTTTGTATCTCTGTGGTCTCTCTTATATCTCCATTTTTGTTTTTGATTTTGTTTATTTGGGTTTTCTGTCTTTTTTTGTTAGTCCAGCTAAAGGTTTGTCAATTTTGTTTATCTTTTCAGAAAATCAATTTTTTGTTTTTGTAACTTTCTGTATTTTTCAGTTTTATTTATTTCTGCTCTGATATTTATTATTTTTTTCCTTCTACTAATTTTGGGTTTAGTTTGTTCATGCTTTTCTATTTACTTCAGGTCTATCATTGAATTATTTATTCAAAGTCTTTCTACTTTTCTGATGTAGGCATTTATTGCTATAAATGTTCCTCTCGGTACTGTTTTTGCCATATCCCATAAATCCTGTATGTTGTATTTTCAATTTTTGTTTGTTTTAAGAAATGTTTAAATTTCCCTTTTAATTTTTTAATTGACTCTTTGGTTGTTCAGGAACATGTTTAATTTCCATGTGTTTGTGTATTTTCCAAAGTTCCTTTTGTTATTGATTTCTAGTTTTCTTCCACTGTAGTCAGAGAAGATAATTAATATGATTTCTGTATTTTTTAACGTGTACAGACTTGTTTTCTAACCTAAACTATAACCTATTTTGGAAAATGTTCCACGTGCTGATGAAAAGAATGTGTATTCCGCAGCAGTTGAGGGAAATGTTCTGTAAATGTCAGTTAGGCCTATTCAATCTAGTATATAGTTTAACTTCACAGTTTCTTTGTTGATTTTCTGTCTGGATGCTCTGTGCATTACTGAGAATGGAGTGTTAACGTTCCCTATTATTATTGTATTGCAGTCTATCTCTCTCTTTATATCTATTAATATTTGCTTTATATACTTGAGAGCTTTGGTGTTGCTGCCTAGATATTTATAATTGTTATAAATATAAATGGACTCCTTTATTATTATATAGTATTCTCCTTTGTCTCTTTACAGTTTTTACTCATAGTGCATTCTATTTAAGTATAACTACTCCTGCTCTTTCTTGGTTTTCGGTCACATGGAATATGTTTTTTTACCTCTTCAGCCTATGTGTATCCTTTCCTTACAGGTGAAGTGGGTTTCTTGCAGGCAGCATGTAGTTAGGTCTTCTTTCTTTATCCATTCAGCCACTCTATGCCTTTTCATTGGACAATTGAGTCCAAATTTACATTCAACCTTATTACTGATGAGTAATACTTATTGATGAGTAATTAACTCCTCTTTTCCTTTCCTACTTTCTTATTGTCTTCCTCTGTGGTTAAGTGATTTTCTCTAGTGGTATGTTTTAATTTGTTGTTGTTTATGTTTAGCAAAGCTATCATAGCTCTATTGTGATTACCATGAGGCTGACAAAAAACAACTTATAAACATAACAAGTTGTTTTAAAGAGATGACAACTTATCTTAGATCACAAAGAATAGAAACAAAGAAAGAATGTAAAAAAGAAACCCTCTACATTTTAACTCTGTTTCCCCCACATTTTGACTTTATGTTGTCTCAATTTACATATTTTATATGTCTTTTCTCTTAACAGGTTGCTATAGGTATTATTGGTTTTGATAGACTTATCTACTGGTCTTCATACTAGAATTATGAGAAAATTGCGCACCAAAATTACGGTATTAGAGTATCCTAGATTTATCCATGTATTTAATTTTACCAGTGGTTTTTATACCTTCAGATGTTTACTTATTGCATGTTAGAAGTTTTTTTATTCTTTCGATGGAAGATTTCCTTTTAGCCTTTCTTATAAGATGGTGAATTATCTCTGCTTTTGTTTGTCTGGGAAAGACTATCTATCCTTCATATTTGAAAGATAATTTTGCTGTATTCATGAATGGAAGAGTTTTGTTTTGTTTTGTTTTGGTTTCATACTTTGAAAATCTCATCTCACTCTCTCCTGGCTTGTATGGTTTCCATTTAGAAGTATGTTCCTAGAGAAATTGGATGTCCTTTAAATGTTATTTCTTTCTTTTCTCTTTTTGCTTTCAGAATCCTCTCTTTGTCCTTGACCTTTGAGAGTTCAATTATTATGTGCCTTGGGGTAGTCTTATTTGGGTTACATATTTCTTGTGTTTTCTAACATTCCTGTACTTGCATGTTTATCTCTTTCTCAAATTTTGGGAAAGTTTCTGTTGTTATTTCTTTGAATAAACTTTCTACCTTCTGCTCTTGCTCAACTCCCTCTTGAGAACAAATATTTCCTAAGTGTGGTCTTTTCAGGCAATTTTCTTTACCTTATAGGTAATCTTGATTCCTTTCCATTCTTTCTTCATTTTTCTCCTTTGTGTATTTTCAGATAGACTGTTTTTGAGCTTACGGCTTCTTTCCTCTGTTTGATTCATTCTGCTGTTGAGAGCCTCTAATAAAATTTTCAGATTACCAAGTGTATTTCTCAGTTATAAAATCATTTCAATCTCTTTAAATGTTTCTGATAAATTTCTGAATCAATTTTCTATGCTATCTTAGGAATCAATGAACTTCCTTAAGAGTGCATTTTGAATTATGGTTCAGGCACTTCACATAGGGTTGATCACAGGTTCCTTGCTTGTCTGTTTGAGGAGGTCATGGTTCCCTTGTGGAACTGTGGTTGTGTCTTGTGGATGTATGTCTATGTTTTTGCGTTGAAGAATTCGTTAGTTATTCCAGTCTTTTCTGCTTATCTTGTTTCGGCTTTTATTGGATACGTTTGCTTAGAGATTCTTTGTAATTAATCTGTTGATTTTTTTTTTATTTTTTTATTTTTTTGAGACGGAGTCTCGCTCTGTCGCCCAGGCTGGAGTGCAGTGGCGTGATCTCGGCTCACTGCAAGCTCTGCCTCCCAGGTTCACACCATTCTCCTGCCTCAGCCTCCCGAGTAGCTGGGACCACAGGCACACACCACCACGCCCGGCTAACTTTGTATTTTTAGTAGAGACGGGGTTTCACCGTGTTAGCCAGGATGGTCTCCATCTCCTGACCTCATGATCTGCCTGTCTCGGCCTCCCAAAGCGCTGGGATTACAGGCGTGAGCCACCGTGCCGGCTGATTTTGTTTTTTGTTTTTTGTTTTTTTTAACTCTAGGTCACTGCCTCCTTTTTGGCAGTAGATGGTGCCTTAAGCCCAGGTTTGCCTATTTCTAGTAAATAGACTGCCGCCTGTTTGGAGTAAGAGAGGTGCCAAAGGGAGTATTCCAGTAGTGTGAAAGTCTGGCTAGATGTTGGTGCCCAGGGGACCAGTGGAACAAACCTTTTACAGCATGATGCTGCTCATCAGCCACTCTGATTTGGCACTGCCTTTGGCCAAGTTACATAACAGTTTTCAGGGCTGGGGATGGTAGTCCCACCCACCCCCTCTGTCTCTGGCTGTCCTCAGAAATATTACTGAAACTTCCAGTGCTTCCCCTGGCTAGAAGCAGGGACAGATTTCCTGCTGGGAAATAAGAGTGCAGAAGCTTGTTGTTTAACTCTTTTGCCAGTGTAGAAAATGTGAAAGGGTTTTCCGGGTGTTTGGTGCTTGGCAACTGCGGGAAGGGGCACTGCAAATATAAAAGTCGGATTCTCTTACCATCTGCTCAGAGTTTTTTTACTTTTCTTTGGCTCCAAATACTGTCTCATCCTCATATTTGTTTCCTAGGATTTTCCTGGTGATAATCTCAGTGCTGTATGTTTGGTTTTGGTTTTCTTTGTGGGAGTAATGGAGCCAGCTAGCTTCTATGCTACCATTTTGAAAGCAGAGGTTCCACCTCAAGCATCTTTTCAGGTGATTATTGGTCATGCATAAAGCTTTCTAGAGAAATTCTATTCAGATATTTTGTCCATCTTTAAATTAGGTTCTTTCTTATTATTGAGTTAAAAATGGATATAAGTTCCTTATGAGAGATATGATTTATAAATATTTCCCTCCATTCTTTGGATGGACATTTCACTTTCTTTGTTTGTTTGTTTTTGTTTTTTGAGACAGGGTCTCACTCTGTCTCCAAGACTGGAATGCAGTGACACAATCATGGTTCACTGCAGCTTCAACCTCCTGGACTCAAGCAATCTTCTTGCTTCAGCCTCCCAAGCAGCTGGGACTACAGGTATATGCCCACCACATCTGGCTAATTTTTTTATTCTTAGTAGAGGTAAGGTATCACTATGTAGCTTACACCTGCCTTGAACTCCTGGGCTCAAGTGATCCTCCTACCTTGCCCTCCCAAAGTGCTGGGATTACAGGTGTGAGCCACTATTCCTGGCCTTATTTAACTTTCTTGATGATGTCCTACAAAGCACAAAGTTTTTAACTTTGATGAAATCTAACTTATCTATTTTTTCTTTTGTTGCTTATTTTTTTGGTGTCATATCCAATAATCCTTTGTCAAATCAAAGATTGTGAAGATTTACCCTTATGTTTTCTTCTAAGAGTTTTATAATTTTAGCTCTTTTAAGTCTTTGATTCATTTTAAATTGATATTTGTATGTGGTGTGAGGTAAGGGTCCAACTTTATTCTTCTGTGTGTTGCTATCCAGTTGTTACAAAACCATCTGTTGTAAAGATCAATACTTCCCAATTGGATAATCTTGGTACACTTGCTGAAAATCAGTTGTCCAGAGATTTGAGTTTATTCCTGAAATCTTCTTTCTAATTTATTGATCTCTATGGCTAACTTGTGTGCCAGAACCACACTATCATCATTACTATTGCTTTGAAGTAAGTTTTGAAGTCAGAAAGTATGAGTCCTTCTACTCTGTTCTTCTTTTTCAAGATTGTTTCGTGTATCTCATTTTGACACAATGATTGGTCATTGCTTAAAACCAAAGCTCTCTGAGATGAGAATTCCTATGTGGCACAAGCTCCCACATGTGATGAGTAGATGCGATGTTGTACATGCATATGTGTATATATCATAACATAATCATGGGAGTGACATTCCATCACCTTTGCCATATTCTTTTGGATAGAAGCAAGTAACAGGTCTCTCCCACAGTCAAGGGGAGCAGGTTATCCAGGGCATGAGCATAGGAACTTATCTAGGGTTTGTCTGCTACATACCAGTGTGTTTTCTGACATCTACCTAAATATAAAAAGTAATAACTTGCCCTTTGCCAAATTATCCTTCCATTAACATCTTTGATAATTTCAGTAAATACCTAGTAAAATTAATTAAAATCAGGTGAGTAATAAGTGTAGCTCAAAAATTTCATTCTGAAAAAGCACTCACAAAAATAAATATAAATATTTGTGCATGGAAGCACATACATATACAAACACATGCCAAATGTATTATACCACCAGTGCTATGAATGATTATGATCCAAACAGTTTCAAAAACACAATTCATCCTTATACTGAGAAAATGGATTAAAGGAAGAAAATCATCTAGATGATTTATTCTATATTTTTTCCAAGTCTTCTACCAGTTTCCTAGTCTTTGACCAATTTCCCTATTTTTATTGGTCACAATTCTTTTTGCTGAATTATCTAGCTATCAGGCCATGATGGTTAATTATGTGTCAACTAAACTAAGTTAAGGGATGCTTGGGTGGCTATTAAACGTTATTTATTGTAGTGTCTATGAGGGTGTTTCAGGAAGAGTTTAGAATTTGAATTAGTACATTGAGTAAAAAAGACCCACCCTCACTAGCATGGGTGGGCATTATGCAATTTGTTGAGGGCCCAAACAGGAAAAAAAGTCAGAGGATAGGTAAATTCTCTCTCCCTTTTTGAGCTAAGACATCCATATTCTCCTGTCCTTGAACACTGGAGCTCCTAGATATCCAGCATTTGCACTTTAGGACTTACAACCAGCAAGCTCCCTGGTTCTCAGGGGGGCTTTGGACTTGGGCTGAATTACACTACCAACTTTCCTGGTTATTTAGCAGATTTAGGAGACTTCTCTGTCTCCATAATCATGTGAGCAAATTCCCATAATAAACCTCCTCATATGTATGTGTGTGTGTGTGTATGTGTGTGTGTGTGTATGTGTGTGTGTGTGTATGTGTGTGTGTGTTCTGTTTCTCTGTAGAACCCCAATATGCCAGGTCAAGTGTACATTTCACCTTGTCTTATCAAACTACTTTCCTAGTATTTTTATAGTTTCAGATCTTACATTTAAGTCTGTAATTCATCTTGAATTGATTTTTGTATATGATGAGAGAGAGTTGGTCCAGTTTCATTATTTTGCATATGGCAATCAAATTTTCCCAGCACCATTTATTGCAAAGGGTGCCCCTTCCCCTGTGTAGTATGTTTTTGTCAATTTTGTGAAAGATCCATTGGTTAGATATGTGGCTTTGTTTCTGGTTTCTCTATTCTGTTTTCTTGATCTATGTGTCTATTTTTATGTCAGTACCATACTGCTTTGGTTATTATAGCCTTGTGGTATAATTTGAAGTCAGGTAATGTGACGCCTCAAGCTTTGTGCTTTTTGCTTAGGATTGCTTTGGCTATTTGGGTTGCTTTTTGTTTCACATGAATTTTAAGATATTTTTCTAAGTTTATGAAAAATGCCATTGGTATTTTAATAGAGATTGTACTGAATCTGTAGACTGCTTTGGGCAGTATGGTCATTTTAATGACATTAATTCTTCTGGTCCATGAGCATGGAAGATTCTTTCATTTGTCTGTGTCACCTACAATTTCTTTCATTAGTGCTTTGTAGTTTTCCTTGGAAAGAGCTTTAAAACCCATGGTTATATTTTTTCCTAGGTAATTTTTTACAGTTATTGTAAAGGAGACTGACTTCTTGATGTGTTTCTCTGTGTGATCATTTTTCATGTACAGAAATGTGTATTCATTAACACTTGATTGGATAAAGAAAATATGGTGTGTACATATACATACACACACACACACACAACATAAAATACTATTCAGCCATAAAACATAATGAAATTCTGTCTTGTGGCAACATGGATGGAACTGGAGACCATTATCTTAAGTTAAACAGCTCAGAAACAGAAAGTCAGATACCACATGTTCTCACTTATATGTGGAAACTAAATAAAGTGGCCACATGGACATAGAGTGTGAAAAGATAGACACTGGAGCCTTGGAAGGGTGAGAAGAGCAAGGGGGAGTGAGGGATGATAAGTTACTTAATAGGTACAACATACATTATTCGGGTAATGGATATACGAAAAGCCCAGGCTTCATCACTATGCAATATATCCATGTAACAAAACTGCACTTTTACCCCTTACATTTGTACAAGTTTTTTAAAACTATGTTTATTTGTCAGTGTAGATGCCACACCTGAGTCCCATATGTGGGCTGCCCAAAGTGTGCAATAGGGAAATTGTACCTTACATTAAAAATGTAACTGAAAATTGTTTCTGTGGTAAGCACTACAGCTCCACATGTTTTGCAACCGCTTCTCTGTTGGGTGGTGTGTTCTTGTACTTTTTCCCTTTACTAAAATGGCAGAAACATCTGTGTCTCCCCTGTCAATCAGTACAATCCTTTATGAGTCCCAGATTTACAAATAATATCAGTTACATGCAGTAAACCTTATTCTTGGTCTTATTAATTACTTTCCACCAACTTATCCCTCAGGCATTTTGGTTACAAAAGCATGCTGACAATCAACAGTAATGGTTTTAAGTTAGTTATTTGATAAGTAGGTCTTTTGCAAAGAGTTTCTGGTTAATTATTTAAAGAATCTGTGCCCCTGGAGGCTTTGCTTATTTTTCTGTGTTAAGTCATATTCACTCACCCATCACTGATTCTAGGCTATTGTCTCTTTCCTGTCTCTCTCGCTACAGAAATTTTAGCAGTCTAAGATCCAGGGATTCTTAGGTGCATTACGGTTTTCTAAACTTTTATATGACAAATTCACTCCAAGTCTTAGATCAGCCTCTGATCTTAAAGACTCATGTTATTCTGTGTGCATTTCTCTGACATTGTGTTAAAAAAAAAAGGGGCATAGAATATATTTTCACAGTTCTCTTATCTTGGATGTATTCTCCCTCCATCTAAGTTTTGGGGGAAGATGATGATTAATGAATCACTAAAATGCATATGACCAGAAGTTCACAAGGGGAAAGGGTATATTGGGAAACCTTCTATTCAAAGATTGTGGGCAAATGGTGTGTGAAATTGTTGACAAATTGCCTTCATTAAGTTTTGGAAGTGGACTTTTTTTTCACATATTTGGCTTCTTTTCAAATATAACTGTGCAGATTTTTGAGACATTCACTGTTGAGTAGCAATCTGTGATAATATTTGTCCTTGAAAGCCTTTATTCCTGGAAAAAAAATGTGGTAGAAAGTTTAAAGTAGGGATCTCCTTGATGGTATTTACATGAGCAATACTCATTCCTGAACAAAACATAGATTAAAATTGTGCCTTATTATCTCCCAGATGCACAAAGGGAAGAGGGATGAAATATAAAGATTTTCTATAAATCACTGACCCCTCAATAACAAAGTCCTTTCAACCAGGGGTTCCAGAATGACCTTTAAAATTATAATACATTCCAGTATAGCTGTCTCTTTTCAGTGAAGTGTTGTGCAGTGTAGTGGACAAGACCACAGTCTGTAGTCTGGCTACTGGAGGCTCAAAGCCCAGCTCTTCTACTAACCAGGGGTGTGACCTCAGGCAAATAGCTTAATTTCTGTGTCTCTCTGTCCTCATCTGTAATTAAGAATAATAATCTTTACTTAATAGGATTGTGCTCATAATTAAAATTTAACATAAGAATATGTATAAAATACTTAGCCCTTATCAATAATAGTTCTAGCACAATAGACTATCAAAAAATGGCTACATATCAAAAAATGGCTACATGTACTGTTATACATTGGAGAATCAGCAGAAACTTTGGTCTAAACTTTAAATTTCAAAACTGAACATTACACAGATTTTGGTAAACTTTTATATTTATCATTTACAGCATTATTTGAATACTTTACTTTTGGTTCCTATATGACCTGTCTATATTTAAGCATTTTTCTCCTTTGGGGATCATTTCAGCATAGGATAGATAATTATGATAACATATTTATGCAATGATTCCTATTTCTTAAGGTCTTTCCTACACATGTTCTCTTTTCTTCCTCACACAACTCTGCAGTGTGTAAAAAGCCAGGCAGGTAATTACCACTCCATGATAGGTTTTGAATAAATGAATGAATAGATCCTTTTTTTCCCAGATAAGGGAACCAAATGACAGATGTAAAGGATCTTGGCCAGGCCGGGCGCGGTGGCTCAAGCCTGTAATCCCAGCACTTTGGGAGGTCGAGACGGGTGGATCACGAGGTCAGGAGATCGAGACCATCCTGGCTAACATGGTGAAACCCCGTCTCTACTAAAAAATAACAAAAAAACTAGCCGGGCGATGTGGCGGACGCCTGTAGTCCCAGCTACTCGGGAGGCTGAGGCAGGAGAATGGCGTGAACCCGGGAGGCGGAGCTTGCAGTGAGCTGAGATCCGGCCACTGCACTCCAGCCTGGGCGACAGAGCAAGACTCCGTCTCAAAAAAAAAAAAAAAAAAAAAAAAAAAAAAAAAAAAAAAAGATCTTGGCCAAAGACACATCCAGCAAATGTCTAAAAGTATTTAAACATCCATACAAGCAAACTTGTGTAGGCTCTATAGTAAATAAGTTTGAAATGGGAGCATTCCCTGACCTCCCTTGCAGGATGTGTGACAGGGTGTGGCTCATCTGTTGGGCCACTGCAGCTGCTCAAACCTCTTATGGAAGGGAGAGCACACAGATGGGCAGGTGCAGGAGCCAGGATGAGTGCTTTTGGGCTCTGGCCCCATGGTGGCATCTGGGAGGGTGCCTGTGGCTGCCAAAGCCCCAGTGGGCATGCTGCAGTGCCATCTGCAGATGGCTTAAGTGTTAAAAAACCTCAATGCCCTCTTGGTACCCCAGTTCTTGTCCAATGTCCAGGAAGAATCAGGTCACACATGGACTTGAAGGATGATGGAGGTGGCTCTCAGTGGGATGGATGGGGAGCTGGTAAGGGGATGGAGTGGGAGGATGATCTTTCCCTGGAGCTCGACTGTCCCACAGCCGATCTCCTCTCTGACCATCCCAAGCTGAACTCCTCTTGATGTTCAAATGCTCTTTCTCTTCTCTCCTTCTGTGCTGTACCACTCTTCTGCTCCTCTGCTCTGCTCATCTGCTCTTGGAGTCTGGGGTTTGGGGCTTATATGGGTACAGGATAGTGGGGGCATGGTGGACCAAAAGGCAAAATTTGGGCACAAAAACAGTAAGGCCTCTTCCCATTTAGGGCTGCGAGTTTCCAGGCTTGGGGATAGGACATTTGCCTGGGAACTGCCCTCTTTTCCCAGTATTTCCCTGTCTCCTGTTTGTATCAGTTTCATTGAACAGAGCATATGCTTCCTTATAGTTCACAATCTGAAAAACATCAGACTTTGACTCAGATCTTCAAAGGATCTAGTATCATTTTCCAAAATTAGCTGCATTTTCCAGCCATCAATTTTGCAGATGAACACCCTTGAATCTGAGATGTGGGCCTAAACATAGACTGAATCCATAAGTGAAATGTCTATTTGTTTTCAATCCATGGTTAGGAAGAGTTCTGTGGTAAATTCCTGCTCATTTCTCACTGTTGTAGTCTATGCACAGTTCTCCTCTTCTTTTGTGTGGATATATTTTTTACTGAGTAAGTGTCTTACCTTGGAGCTTATGTTTCAAGATTGAATTTATGCAAGGCATGGTGGCTCACATCTATAATCACAGCCTTTTGGGAAGCTGAGGCACGGTGGATCACTTGAGGCCAGGAGTTCAAGACCAGCCGTGGCAAAACTCCGTCTCTACTAAAATTATAAAAATTAGCCAGGTGTAGGTGGTGCGCACCTGTGGTTCCAGCGACTCAGGAGGCTGAGGCAGGAGAATTGCTTGAACTTAGGAGGCAGAGGTTGCAGTGAGTCGAGATCACACCATTGCACTCCAGCTTGGGCAACAGAGCAAGAGTCTGTCTCAAAAAAAAAAAAAAGATTGAATTTAGAATTTTAACTCTCCTGTTTGACTCCTGGTATGTTCTTCAGTGATCAGACTGCTGCATTTCAGTAAAAGGAGCAGCAGCAATGGTTAGGAGGTAACACCCAGCTTCACAAGTCACTATTAGACTAACCAAAGTGTCACATGGCAATAGTGACAACATCAAGTGTTTTCAAAATCCACAGATTTGGATGTCATAACGGGCTGAAACATTCAAATTCATATGATCTCTTGGCTGGAGAGTGCAGGTCAAGAAGAAACTCCTAAGATGCAAACTTACAGGGAGCGTGTTTTTACACTGGACTACCACCTGGAGGATTTGAGGGTATCCATTTGGAAGGAAGGTATAACTGCGGTGTTTTATGAGGGTCATTCATTTCCAAGCAGTCTAGAAGAGAAGCAGCTCTTCTCTAGTGATGGTTAGACGTAGAAGCAGAGGATCTCAAAGTGCCTAATTCTTAATCCATCATCTAGGGAAGCTGGATATGAAGAGAGTCAGTTCTATGGACCTGCTGCCTCATGATACTCCTAGGAGACTCATGTCTGGGTGATTTACAAGGTAAATTAGGGAAGAGGAATCACCAGTTGTCACTATAGTTATATCAAGTTATATACGTGTAATCAGCATCCTACCATTGGCTGCCTAGCTGTTAACTACTTTACAAATACTTGAATAGCCCTGCTGTTAACTGTAAGTTATGTATGTGTAATCAGCATGCTTCCACTGACTGCCTAGCTGTTTGTTAACTGTGCAAATCCTAGGACTAGTAGCCCTACTGTTAACTACTTTACTTAATTTGGAAAAGTCACTCCATGGCCCTCAGTTCTCTTCTCTGTAATCTAATAGTAAGAACAGTTTGGTTCCTCTTAGCGTATACATTCTGTGATCATTTACCACCCTTCTTTTCTTCCACAAATCCCTATCAGGATGAGTGGCAATTCTGTATATTTTGTATTCAATTCTTCTTTTAAGTTGGACATTCATGTTTACTATATTTCTCTGATGGCAAAGACCTTTATGCACTGGGGCTAGTGAGAAACACCAAAGCATCTGCCCCACCTAGGGGCAGCACTGTGTATTAAACCGGAAGTAGTTTGTGGGCAACTTCCAGCATTAGAAGTTAAATGTAATGACCAGGTGCGGTGGCTCATGCCTGTAATCCCAGTACGAGGCAGGCAGATCACTTGAGGTCAGGAGTTCAAGACCAGTCTGGCCAACATGGTAAAACCCCATCTCTACTAAAAATACAAAAATTAGCTGGGTGAGGTGGCACGCACCTGTAATCAGAGCTACTGGGGAGGCTGAGGCACCTGTAATCATAGCTACTGGGGAGGATGAGGCACGAGAATCACTTGAACCTGGGAGGCAGAGGTTTCAGTGAGCCAAGATCGTGTCACTGCACTCAAGCCTAGGCAACAAAGTGAGGCTTCGTCTTAAAAAATAAAAAAAGAAGTTAAATGTAATGACAGCCTCCCCATCTCCAGGCTACTCAACTGGCTTTCATTTAGAAACAATGATGTTTCTTTTAGATATAGAATGTCCATAAGGTTAAGCGTTATTGGTGATTCTTTGGTGATCCTTGGTGTGTGAACTTTCTGAAGTTTTAGAACCAAAATTGATGAACTGTACAATTTTCTTGACATCACCTTTAACTGGTCCTGGGAATGTTGCAATAAAGTAAAAAAGGAAATAGAGAAGTAATCTTCTAGCCAACACATAAAGGTTATTATGCACAAGAGGTTGACTAGTTATTCTGAGCAGACAGAATAAGAAAATGTGATTCAAATCCCTTGTGAACTATATATATGAGAAAGGATCTACTGGAGTTTTGGGATCCTCTACCTTTTCTTACGAGCTTTTACATTAGGATAAATAACCATCTGCCCCAGAAGAGAATCATCTCATGTGATTTCTGCAGATAAAAGATAGATTGGAATAAAATGGATCAAAAAATCTTTTCATTTTTCTCTTTTCTGCTGTACACGTCTACTGCTTTGTAACTTAAGCTAAGTCTAGGTGACTCTGAAACTACTGTCGATTTCAAAATAAAATAAACAACCCGGCCAGCCACGGTGGCTGACACTTGTAATCCCAGCACTTTAAGAGGCTGAGGTGGGCAGATTGCTTGAGGTCAGGAGTTCGAGACCAGCCTGGCCAACATGGTGAAACCCCATCTCTACTAAAAATACAAAAATTAGCCGGGCATGGTGGCGCACTCCTGTAATTCCAGCTACTTAGGAGGTGGAGACAGGAGAATTGCTTGAACTCAGGAGGTGGAGGTTGCAGTGAGCAGATGTTGCACCACTGTACTCCAGCCTGGGGAACAGAGCTAGATTCAGTTTCAAAAAATAAACAAATAAAATAAAATGAACAACCAGTCAATTCAGGAACAAAATCAGTGTAAGTCTTGAATGGCACTACTCATTATTTGAACAATTTCAATCATCATAAAGAAAATACAGCTTTATTTTGACCCTAAAATAACCACTATCCTGGTATTAATTTTCAATTCTACTTCAAACTTTGTAACTATATTTGTGGCTTTTTTTTTTCAGGATCAAATTTCTCTTTTTGACTCCCATTATTCTGCACAAATAATTTTTCTTGAGTTGCTGGACACCTTGTGCTTCCTAAAAGATTTGGTCTTCCTGATTCCTAGGTGGACCTCCAGCTAGAAGGTGACAGCATGGCCCAGTCAACCTCAGTGAAGTTTCAGAACTATCTCAAACTGTAATGACTTTGTGAGCACTTTCATTTTTCTGAAACTGTTCCCCTGTTTTGTTCTCTTGAGATAAATCATAGTACCTAAGAACGAAATGTATGCCCAGCAAGGTATGATCTGCTTGGCAAATTGCATCCCTGCCCTCCTTGTCCTTCAAGGTGTAAGGATCAATAGCTGAGAAGGAATTGGAACAAAGACAAACTTGTATATCAGTGCAATTAAAGCATTTTCCCTGATTTCTGCATGGGATCGATTATTTCTCCAGATAGTTCAAAGCATCTACTCATGCCTAAAAATTCTCATTGATTTCTAGATTGCCTGTCTGGTTATGTAATACTTATACTGACTACACCAGGCTACTTTCCAGTTTACTTCCAGATACAATTTTAGGGCTGATATTAATCTGTAACAGCACATGGGATTTGGATTTTGGCAATCCCAAAGACAGCCTCTCTCTCTCTCCCACCACAACATCTTGATGGTTGATGTAAGCCAAAGGATACTGAATCATACCTCCTGCAAGCTGGCAATTCCTAACTGATTAACTTCAACCCTGGAATTGGCTTCTACTCATTGGTTTGATGAAGCCAATATTTGCTCTCCTTAAGGTCGTGATTCTGAGCACACTGAGATCATTAAGGGGAGGCAGGGAGTGAGATATTTTCTGTACATGACCAGTAATGAGTCTATACTACAAAAACTTTTATTTTAACATCATGAAGAAAATAATTTTTAAGGTCAAACCAATAAACCAATTGGCAATACAGTTTTATTCAGTCCTTAAATGAAGAAAAGAATAATAGATATTTTTAGAATTCCTTTCAATATTAAACAATGACTGTAGTGTCATTAAAGCATATGATAGAAATACAATTAATACTGACTAGGTGTGCTTTTCTTTGGTTCTTCAAGTCAGATAAAAATAACATTTTCTTTTTGATTACATAATTTACATAATAAGAAATACTTCTGTAAAATTTGAAACTATTTTTTTAAATGGATTCTATATAACCAAAATGCTTTTTCTGTTTGGGGCTTATTTAAAATATTTAAAATAGCTAAAATTAGTTTCAGCCCTGTATGACTTTAATACAAATCAAGTGTTTTAAAATATTTATGATAAAGAAAATGATTCCATCTGGGCAGGGAATTTATTACTGGAATATTATACCAATTTGAATTGAAGCCACTATGAGATTAATTTCTATTCTGTTCTTGGAATATAAATGTGTTCTGACAGCTGCTTTCTATAACCAAAGTATACTTATCTGCATGCAGAATTTTCTACTCAATGAGCCCATATATGACTCAGGAACTTTGAATGGTTTCAGCAACAAACAAAGATAGATTATCAATGCAAATGCCAACCAGTGATTTACTATAAATAACAAAATATTGGCAAGTGCCTGTTTTGAAATCAACACTGGTTATTTAGAGCTTTCAGAGAGACAATCTTACATTTCAGAAGAACTTGCTGATGTTAAAAAAGAAAAATAAAGAATTATACAAAGGGAGAAGACGGCCTTGATCAAACACATGTTTTTCAGATTTATTAGCGATTAACATGTCAGGTACTCTCTTTTGGATGACATTCCCTTACACCATGGCTAGAAGCTGACAAGATGAATACTGTTACAGTAATAACATGTCATGAAGGATGTAGAATAATGTAGACATTTAGGTCGTATGATCGAAGTCTGAGTAGATACAGTGATCTGCTATAATTTAGGCATTGATGATTAAAGAGAATGATTTCCAAGTAAGAAGCTAAATTTGTCACGCTTTCTTCAGGAAGGGGCCCATGTAATTGAAAGGCAATAGATTCAAGCAAAAGGTGTGGAAGTCAGCACAGCTTTAAGATAATGAAAAGAACCAACTGCCCTTTAGAATAGAATAAAGATGAACACCGGTAAAATCAAGACTAATTAAGAATAAAAATGAGTCACAAACAAAATGGTACTAAATCAAACTCACTTTAGGTCTCAAAAATCATAGTTATTTATTTTTCTCTCTTAAGGATTTTACAATTAGCCGAATGTTCCTTTGGCTGGCCTTCTTCTCTAAGTAGATCAGTCACTGACAGAGGCACCTAAGGCAGTATTGGAGACAGGACACTGTCAGGAAAGCCAAAGTCTAAATGTTAACATCTCTCCACTAATTAGGATCTTCTCTGGGCCAAAGGAAAAGTTCTACAAAGAAAGGAGGAGGAAGAAGCGTGCAAGGCAGGAAAGAAATGAAGGAGATTCTCTGTGTGTATTCAGGTTGCATAAAAATTTAAGCTCAATTGATTGTCTCTATTCACTGAAAACTACCAAGCCATTCTCAGACAAGGATAACGATTAACTACTGTAAATATTTATAGTGCAAGTGGGCATTGAAAACTGAGAACACATGGACACAGGGAGGGGAACAACACACACTGGGGCCTGTCGGGAGGTGGGGGCAAGGAGAGGGAGAGCATTAGGACAAATACCTAATGCATGCAGCACTTAAAACCTAGATAATGGGTTGATAGGTATAGCAAGCCACCATGGCACATGTATACCTACATAACAAACCTGCACATTCTGCACATGTATCCCTGAACATAAAGCAAAATAATTTTTTTTTAAAAAAAAGGTGAAAAGCCTCTGCAACAAAAACTACAAAATACTAAAAAACAAAACCTAGATGATGGGTTGATAAGTGCAGCAAACCACCATGGCACACATATACCTACGGAACAAACCTGTACATTTTGCATATGTATCCCAGAACTTAAAGTAAAATAAAAATTAAAAAAAAAAAAATTAATAGTGCACGTCGCTGTAGCAAAAATACTGAATCTCTCCTCTTCAATGGGGACAGAAGTAACTTTATAAACAGCCAAAGAAAATACCATGAGTGGCCAATTAGAGTGAGAATTAGACGAAGGGGAAAGAGAACAATGATAATAGCAGGTTTTTTTACTTGAAGTCTAGGTTACTTGAGAATCACATTGAACTGTTATGTTCCAGATACTGTCATTGTCCATGGTCTGTAGTTACCACATAAACTACGTTTGAGGCATTCTTGGGAGAGGAAAAGGAAGACTCTGTATTATTCCATCATGTAGTTCTTGAAGTTCTGCCTGTACGAATGTGGAGATTTGTATGAAGTTACAATCTGTGTTATTCAGAGTTTTTTTCTTTTTTTTTTTTTTTTTTGAGACGGAGTCTCGCTCTGCCTCCCAGGCTGGAGTGCAGTGGCCGGATCTCAGCTCACTGCAAGCTCCGCCTCCCGGGTTCACGCCATTCTCCTGCCTCGGCCTCCCGAGTAGCTGGGACTACAGGCGCCGCCACCTCGCCCGGCTAGTTTTTTGTATTTTTTAGTAGAGACGGGGTTTCACCGTGTCAGCCAGGATGGTCTCGATCTCCTGACCTCGTGATCCGCCCGTCTCGGCCTCCCAAAGTGCTGGGATTACAGGCTTGAGCCACCGCGCCCGGCCAGAGTTTTTTCTTTTTCATAGAAAATCAGATGTTTTTGGGCTCTCTGCTGAGAGAATGGAGAAGGAAGAGTCATATTTAGTGCTGATTAATAGCTTTTTTTCTTCCCCTCCCCATTTTCCTTCTCCCTCCTTTCAACTGTTAAGATGTAATTTTGGGTAGATCATCAATGGTCTCATGTAATGC
Source organism: Macaca mulatta (assembly GCF_049350105.2). Lineage (NCBI taxonomy): Eukaryota > Metazoa > Chordata > Mammalia > Primates > Cercopithecidae > Macaca > Macaca mulatta. Next base: position 16,920,070 of record NC_133411.1, read on the forward strand.
ACAGCTCATGCAAGTAAGAATAACCATGGAGACTACATTCTAAAACGGCTGCTGCCCAGCTGTTATTTCCACTCTGGTCACCAGGACCTTAGTGAAACAATATTTTAGGGTTCACCAGAGTCAGCTATGTGCCATTACGGTGTTTCCTTAACTTCAGACTCCATAAAGACAAGGAAAAATATGAGGATGGATGGATGTCCATGGTAGAATGAAAAATACACATAATTACCAAATAGTTACTGTAAACAAAATATTGAAACACATATGAGCTATATGTGTTTAAGCTATAAGCTTATCCAACTACAAATACCATGTGGTATTCCATTAATTCGCATGTAGAGCTACAAGAGCCTGGGGTTGTATTCTAGCTATGTAATTACCACCTTTGGAGGCTATCTTTATTACTCACAATCTTATTACTATAAAGTTCCATTACTACACCCAATAGTGTTTGATAAAAAATACCTTGACCCTTCTGCAACCACATGGATTTCTTGGAAATGTTTTTAATTGATGCACAATGTCTATCACATGTAAGAACTATACTGTGATTTCTTTAGCCATTTAATATGGTTTGGCTGTGTCCCCATCCAAATCTCATCTTGAATTCCCATGTGTTGTGAAAGGAACCTGGTGGGAGGTAATAGAATCATTGGAGCAGGTCTTTCCTGTGTTGTTCTCGTGATAGTGAATAAGTCTCATGAGATCTGACTGTTTTATGAGGGGGAGTTTCCCTGCGCAAACTGTCTCTCCCTTTGCCTGCTGCCATCCACATAAAATGTGACTTGCTGCCCCATGCCTTCCACCATGATTGTGTGGCCTCCTCAGCCATGTGGAACTGTAAGTCCATTAAAACTCTTTCTCTTATAAATTGCCCATTCTCGGGCATGTCTTTATTAGTAGCGTGAAAATAAATTAATACAGTAAATTGGTACCACTAGAGTGGGGCACAGCTCCAGACCCCAGATTGGTAGATGAATTGACAGCTTACACAGTGTGCTTGGAAAAGCCACAGACACTCACCGCCAGCCCATGAAAGTAGTCAGGAGAGGGGCTATACCCTGCAAAGCCACAGCGGCAGAGCTGCCCAAGGCTTTGAGAGCCTACCTCTTGCATCGGTATGCCTGAAAATGTGGAAGCAAATTTGGAACTGGGTAACAAGCAGAGGTTGGAACAGTTTGGAGGGCTGAGAAGAAGACAGGAAAATGTGGGAAAGTTTGGAACTCCCTAGAGACTTATTGAATGGCTTTGACTGAAATGCTGATAATAATATGGACAATGAAATCCAGGTTGAGGTAGCCTCAGATGGAAATGAGGAACTTGTTTGACCTGGAGCAAAGGTGACTCTTGTTTTGTTTTAACAGAGACTGGCAGCATTTTATCCCTATGAAGGGGTGGCCTGCCCCTCCAACCTGTGGGTATATCTCGTCAGGTGGGACGAGAGACTGAAAAAAGAAATAAGACACAGAGACAAAGTACAGAGAAAGAACAGTGGGCCCAGGAGACTGGCACTCAGCATATGGAGGACCTGCACTGGCACCAGTCTCTGAGTTCCCTCGGTTTTTATGGATTACTATTTTCACTATCTCAGCAAGAGGAATGCAGTAGGAGAGCAGGGTGATAATAGGGAGAAGGTCAGCAAGGAAACATGTAAGCAAAGGCATCTGTGTCACAAATAAGTTCAAGAGGAGGTACTATGCCTGCATGCGCACATAGGCCAGATTTATGTTTCTCTCTGCCCAAACATCTCAGTGGAGTAAAGAATAATAAAGCAGCATTGCTGCCAACATGTCTCGCCTCCCACCATAGGGCGTTTTTTCTCCTATCTCAAAATTGAACAAATGTACAATTGGGTTTCATACCAAGACATTCAGCTCCCAGGGGCAGGCAGGCCACAGTGGCCTTCTTCTATCTCAACTGCAAGAGGCTTTCCTCTTTTACCAATCCTCCTCAGCACAGACCCTTCACAGGTGTCGGGCTGGGGGATGGGCAGGCCTTTCCCATCCCACAAGGCCATATTTCAGACTATCACATGGGGAGACCTTGGACAATACCTGGCTTTCCAGGGCAGATGTCCCTGCGGCTTTCCACAGTGCATTGTGCCCCTGGTTTATCAAGACTAGCGAATGGCGATGACTTTTACCAAGCATACTGCTTGTAAACATTTTGCTAACAAGGCACATCCTGCACAGCCCTAGATCCCTTAAACCTTGATTCCATACAACACATGTCTTTGTGAGCTCAAGGTTGGGGCAAAGAGGTTGGGGCAAAGTTATAGATTAACAGCATCTCAGGGCAAAGCAATTGTTCATGGTACAGGTCAAAATGGAATCTCTTATGTCTTCCCTTTCTACACAGTAACAGTCTGATCTGTCTTTCTTTTCGCTACACCCCTGCCCTAGAGATTCGTCAAAATTTGAACTTGAGAGAGATGATTTAGGGTATCAGGCAGAAGAAATTTTTAAGCAGCAAAGCATTCAAGATGTGACTTGGGTGCTCTTAAAGACATTCAGTTTTAAAAGGGAAATAGAGCATAAAAGTTTGGAAAATTTGCAGCCTGACAACGTGATAGAAAAGAAAATCCCATTTTCTCAGGAGAAATTCAAGCCAACTGCAGAAATTTTCATAAGGAGGAACCGAATGTTAATCCCCCAAACAATGGAGAAAATGCCTCCAGGGTATGTCAGAGACCTTTGCAGCAGCCCCTCCCATCATAGGCCCAGAGGCTTAGGAGGGAAAAATGGTTTTGTGGGCCAGGACCAGGGTCACTCCGCTGTATGCAGTCTAGGGACTTGGTGCTCTGCATCCAAGCTGCTCCAGTTGAAACTAAAAAGGGCAAAGGTACAGTTTGGACTGTTTCTTCAGAGGGCGGAAGCCCCAAGCCTTGACAGCATCCATGTGGTGTCGAGCCTGCGAATGCACAGAAGTCAAGAATTGAGATTTGGAAACCTCTGTCTAGATTTCAGAAGATATATGGAAATGCCTGGATGCCCAGGCAGAAGTTTGCTGGGGTAGGAGTGGGGAGGTGGGAGTTAAGGAGAACCTCTGCTAGGGCAATGTGGGAGGGAAATGTAGGGCCAAAACTCCCACACAGAGTCCCTACTAGGGCATTGCCTAGTAGAGCTGTAAGAAGAGGGCCACCATCCTTCAGACCCCAGAATGGTAGATCCCTCGATAGCTTGCACCATGCGCCTGGAAAAGTCACAGATACTCAATGCCAGCCCATGAAAGTAGTTAGGAGAGGGGCTATACCCTGCAAAACCACAGGGGCAGAGTTGCCCAAGGCTTTGGAAGCCTACCTCTTGCATCAGTGTGACCTGGATGTGAGACATGGAGTCAAAGGAGATCATTTTGGAGCTTTAAGATGTGACTGCTCCATTGGATTTTGAACTTGGATGGGGCCTGTAGCCCCTTTGCTTTGCCCAATTTCTCCAATTTGGATTGGCTGTAATAACCCAATGCCTGTATCCCCCTTGTGTCTAGGAAGTAACTAACTTGCTTTTGATTTTACAGGCTCACAGGTGAAAGGGACTGTGGACTTTTGAGTTAATACTGAAATGAGTTAAGACTTTGGGGGACTATTGGGAAGGGATGATTGGTTTTGAAGTGTGACAACATGAGATCTGTGAGGGGCCAGGGGTGGAATGATAAGGTTTGACTCTGTCCCCACCCACATCTCATCTTGAATTCCCATGTGTTGTGAGAGGGACCTGGTGGGAGGTAACTGAATCATAGCGGCAGGTCTTTACAGTGCTGTTTTCATGATAGTGAATCAGTCTCATGAGATTTGATGGTTTTATAAGGGAGAGTTTCCCTGCACAATCTCTTTCCCTTTGCCTGCTGCAACTAACATAAGAGGAGGTGACTTGCTCCTCCTTGACTTCTTTTATGATTGTGAGGCCTCCCCAGCCATGTGGAACTGTAAGTTCATTAAACCTCTTTCTTTTGTAAATTGCCCATTCTCGGGCATGTCTTTATCAGCAGCGTGAAAGTGGTCGAACACACCATTATTCACTCTTACTCCTTTGACAGATAATTGTAGATTCTCTTGCATGTGCTGAGCATAGTAACCTTAGATCTTAACCTGAAAGAGCTGAAAATTGGGAAACAGACAAAGAGTTTAGGAAGAGGGGCTCATGGACATGTCAGTGGGTAAGAAAAAGATGAGAAAATTGTGGCATTCTAGACACAGTAATCCCTCTCTTTTTTTGTGACTCAAAAGAATGAATTGAATGAAGAGAAAACTACAGATTTAGGAGCTACTTGGGAGCTGGTAGGACAAACCTCATATTGTACTTTTAGCTAATAAAATCAGACTTTAGAGCCAATGCCTGTTCTATCTATATTCTGTCTCTCCAGAATTATGAACTTGATTATTCTAAAAGGGAACCTCATCTTTCTTGTAAATTTTATTAATTTTTTGAGGCTTAGGATTAATACTTTTAATTCCATATTTAGAATACCATTTTGAAAAATAAAAACACATATAAATACAATATTAATTTTCAAGCCAAAGACAATTTTTAAGGGGGGCACATTTTATATTGGGACTATTAATTCTTTAAATTAGTTATTGGTATTTAATTTCCTGTTTAAAATAAAACTCACATTACAAATTGAAAGTAGACCAACATTTTCCCTCAAAGTTTAGATGTTACATAATTTTTTTCTCTTCAAAATACACTATCTAGGCTAGTGATTTTCTTTTCTTTCTTTTTTTGAGAAGGAGTCTCATTCTGTTGTCCAGGCTGGAGTGCAGTGGCGTGATCTCAGCTCACTGCAACCTCCGCCTCCTAGTTTCAAGTGATTCTGCTGCCTCAGGCTCCCGAGTAGCTGGACTACAGATGTGTGCCACCACGCCTGGCTAATTTTTGTATTTTTAGTAGCGACGGGGTTTCACCATGTTGGCCAGGCTGGTCTTGAACTCCTGACCTCAGGTGATCCGCCCATCTTGGCTTCCCAAAGTCCTGGGGTTACAGGCACGAGCCACTGCGCCAGGCCCCAGTCTAGTGATTTTCAAAATTGTTTATACTTAGGAATCCTTAGGCAAGTTTCCAATTTCTATGGGCATCACTTTTCTTATTTCCAGAAAGCGATTCAAAAGATAAACTCTGAAGTTACTTCAAATCCTAAAAATTTATATTTCTAAGTTTATTCTAACAGCAATGTCCTATGAACAAATTAGTAAAATAAAACTATGATCTAGTCCAAATTCTTCTCAGGAACTACAAGGTATAAATACTTTGGGGGAAGAAAGTATTGGGGAAACAAGGAGAATTAAGGCAATGGAAGTGCTTCTGGTCTTTCCTGACCAAGAAAACCAAACATTCTGAATTCTTCACCTGACTGAAAGAAAACAAGCCAGGGATCCAAGAACGGCTGGATTCCCAAGAACTTTGGTTTCAAAAGTTGCTAAGCCTTGGCAGCCTTCTAATATTTTGTGGGAAGAAATGGCAGTACCTATAGGAGACAATCATGCTGCTGAGCTACCAATGGGAAAGGGTGACTGGTGGCTTTGAACACATCTTCCTTGATGGCTTAACTATATTAAAACCACTTCCCACCTCCTTCCTCTTGGTCCTTAGCAGGAGTGGCTGGGCTCGGCCCTAGGGTGGGTTGAAATTTGCTGTTGGATGGTGAGTTTCCATCTTGGTGGATGTTTTCAATGAATTTCTGATGAACTGAATAAGTGAGGTCTTTGGCCTTATAGATGACATTTGAGAGACATCTCTTTTATTATTTAATTTAGTTGCTGCTTAGTGAGAACAAATAAAAATCAGGGACAGTGTTGAGGAGGAGGATGAGGATGGCACTTGGAGAGTGACAGTGCACATTAAAGGCATTGAGAAACCCTACAGAGCCAACTTCTCTAAGGCACGATGGTTGAACGAGAATATTTTGCTACAGAGACCTTTATTTTCTCCACTCAAACACCTGTTAACATTCCATGAAATTCACTTTATGTAATTCTTGAATGGACTTTGTTGAGATAACAAGCAAGATTAGTTCAAGCTACTAATAACTCTAAGGTTACTGAAACAGCCTCAGTCAATCAGTTCAGAAAGAAAAAGTTTTTCATTCCAGAAGCTAGGAGCCAAGTATCTCCTGAGGAGTTGAGAAAGTCTTCACTTTTGAGAGAACATAGGATGACTTGGGGCCGGTGAGAGAAAAAACTCAAGCAAGACAGACCCTCCTTGTTCAGCTGGACAATCAGCAGTCGTGATGCAATGAGATATAATGCTTCTTTTTCCTATTTTCTCCCTTGATAAAGAGAAGTTACTTAGAAGCATTAAGACCAACTATGTACTAAGCAGAGACTGTGCTGGGCAGTATTTGCTCTGCTTCTTGGACTGAGAACCCTTCTTCACAGAACACTTTACTAGATGTTGGTCTGGAGAACACTCTTTGGAAAGTGTGGTTCTGTTCATTCTATGATCTCTCTTCCTGAATGTAACAGGGCCTATATCCCTTATAATGTGCCATGGATCCCCTGCTCTGGGCCAACTATCTTTAAGTTTTCCTTAGCCAACTCCCATCCATAGGCAGGCTCTAGTTCTTTTGGGAAAACAGGTTTCATTTCTCACCTATGGTTGAAAGTCAGCGTCAAAGTGCAGCATGTGTTAATGGCCAGGTCACCATTATAACTTTCCTCTAAAACCATCTCTTGCCTGCTTGGATTGTAGTTACCTGTCTTCCTCAAGAATAATAACAGGGTTGTTCTACCATGAGAGCCTGCTTCAATTCTCCATTGCCACTTCCTTTTTCCTCCCTTTTGATGTTGAGACCATCCATTGGTCCCAAATACGGCTTTGATTATTGAGAACCACGTACATTCTCTGTTGGCCTGTGGTCACAGCTCCTTTCACTTATCCTAGGTGAAAATCAAGGTAACTATGAGATAGGATCTTCTCAGAGGAGGTTATAATGTTGACATTTTACATTTTGACTAGTATACTCTACATTCAGGGAAACAAATACTCACATCTTAGGGCTATATAACTAATACAGCATTTCCCCTTCACCCCAAAGCTTTAGTGTCATTTATATATCTAGATATCTATTTTCTCTTTGATAAATTATATTTCTTTTCTTGTTTGTTAGATGACAAAGCCTACTTCATTTACTCTGTTTTTCACAAATGTACTCATCATTTATTGTATACTACGTATAATGTGCTGAATGTCAAAGAAAAAACTGGTCTTTGCCCATGAGAATCTCAGAGTCTAGAAGAAATATATTATAAATAACCAACAAGAATGATAAGTAATAAAATCTAGATAGCACAATGTAAACAGAAAAATAAGTGACTGAGTAGAAGAAAGAGGGAGGAAATTACCGATGTTCTCAACATGAAGAAACATGAAGAAAATAGTAAAGCTATTTCTTGATAGAGAAGTAGAAATTCTTCAAGTAAAGAAATGCCTGTTGGTTTGTATGCGTTTAGCAGGTGGGAGTGAGGCCAGGAAAAGGAGGGAGAATTGTTCTTTGGTGTGCTTCATACTGCTTGCTGATCTCAGCAGTGTTCATAGAGACAAACAGAGCCCAAAGAAGTGACTCTTTCTTAATATAATGAGTTTTTTTGTTTGTGTGTGTGTGTGTGTGTGTGTGTGTGTGTGTGTTTTTGTAAAGAGAGAGTTGGTTTGATGTGAAGCTGGCCATGCCACACTAGATACAAAGTATTTACTCAAACCGGTCTCCTCAAAGGCTCACAGGCTACGGTTTTTATGGACAATTTGGTGGGCAGGGGGCTAGGAAATGGGTGCTGCTGACTGGGGATGAAATGATAACCATGTGGAAAATGGTCCTTGTGTACTGAGTCTCTCTCTGGGTGGGGCCACAGGATAAGCTGAGTCATGAGTCACAAGTGTCTGGGTGGGGTCAGTCTCAAAGATATCTCAAAAAACCAATCTTAGCTTCTTTAATAGTGATGTTGTCTACAGTAGTAATTGGGGAAGTCCCAAATCTTGTGACCCCAGCCACATGACTCCTTAGCAGTAAGGGATTATAGAAACTATGCCTACATTTTAGCAGAATTCAGGTCTCATAATCCTAACCTTGTTGCCTTTCATTAGTTTTACAAAGGTGGCTTAGTTTTGGGAAGGGCTATTGTCATCTTTTCTTTAAACTATAAACTAAATTTCTCCCAAAGTCAGCTCAGTCTATGCCCAAAAATGAACTAGTATAACTTGGAGGTTAGAAGCAAGATGGAGTCAACTATGTCAGATTCTTCTTGCTGTAACGACTCTTCTTTACCACTAAAGCCCTCTGCAGTGCTTTGTCCTTGTTCTGAATATTATGAGTTCATAAGAAAAGACAGGACAATGTAAAATTAAACCTCTTTGCATAATTTTAAAAAAAGTGTTTTGGTAAAGCCAGAAGCACTCATTTCCCAAAGAAAATGTCAGTAGTATTTAACAAGCTGCTTAGTTAATCAGAATTACTCCATTGTTATTTTACAGTCTGGCTGAAGTGGAAAGCCCACTGCCACATTGGAGCCAGGCTACACTGAAACATTTCTTGGAGCTTTAAAACTTGGTTTACAAAAAGCAGATGTTTAGTATATCATATACTAGAAAATAGCAGCAAATCTTGGTGGGATGGATGGGAACAGGACTGATATGAAAATGAGGATACTTTTGCTGTTGAAAAACAGTGGCTGCACTCATTCTTTGGGACTTTAAAAAACAGTGGCTGCACTCATTCTTTGAGACTTGACAGTATTTGAAGCTATTAAGAGCTACTCAATCAAACTTGCTTTGTATATATTATCAAAAATACTTAACTAAAGAATTCCTGTTGGCAAACTGCCAAAGCTTAGCCTCTGCAGAAAGGCCAGATACAATGATAATTAAACTATGCAGTTCTGTGTCTGGCTTTGTAAACGATCAGATATATGCTAAGTATCTGATTTAGTAAATGACAAAGACAAGCACAGGGATGCACGAGCAATTGGGCAGGACAATTAAGTTGGCTTAACTGGCTTTGTCTTCTCCTTCTGCTGCTGGTATTGCTGCCTTCCTTCTTACTCTGGGACAACTCTGGTTTACCAGAGGAGTAAGATCTGTATTCTCAGGGACACGCAACCAAATTGTAGGGTGGTTTTATTTATTGGATCAACTATCACATATTTTGTCTATCTTTTACTTTATTATTATTTTTTTCTGAGATAGGTTCTCACTCTGATTGCCCAGGGTGGGGTGCAGTGGCATGATTTCAGCTCACTGAAGCCCTGACCTCCTGGGCTCAGGTGATTCTCCCACCTCCACCTCCCAAGTGGCTGGGACTACAGGTACACGCCACCACACTCAGCTAATTTTTTTTGTATTTTTAGTAGAGATGGAATTTCGCCATGTTGGCCAGACTGGTCTTAAACTCCTAGACTTAAGCAATCCACTTGCCTTGGCATCCCCAGAATGTTGGGATTACAGGCGTGAGCAACCATGCATGGCCTTTTATCTATCTTTTAGAAACCTAGGAATAATATTGGGGGACTGGATGATTGAGACAGTAATTTACAACTCTTCGGAACCCAAAATACTTTATAATGTAAGAGGTTCCCAAGAATTGCATTACCACTTTCAAACTTGTAGATGTGAATATCCAGGAGGTAGTCTGCCCCTGGGGTTTGCAGGTCTGTGGGAAGATGTGACAGATGACCCAATAAGTAAAATTGCCCTACAATTTGGTTGTATGTCCCTAAGAATACAGATTTTCCTCCCTTGGTAAACCAGGATTGTCCCAGAGTAAGAAGGAAGGCAGTAACAACAGCAACAGAAGGAGAAGACGAAGTTAAGAGCACAGATAGATAGGACAGGGGTTGACAACCCCCACCTAAGTCAAAGAGGCCAAAAACACCACTGCTGAAAGATGGAAGACGCACAAAGGCACAAAGGAAGAGGGTGACCCTAGACAAGAAAAGGGACAAGTCATAGAAGATGTGGTACTGGGGAGAAGCAACGGGGGTCTGGGTACCCTGGGCCTGGGGAAGTGAGCAATGCAGAGTCTGTGAGTCTGGAGAGCAAGAGTCAAGAATCCAGGCTGGGAGCTTGGGAGCAAAGCAGGTAAGAAGTCCATACTGAATAGCAGGAAGGGCAGGCAAATATAGAAATGGTGATTTTAAGAACTTTGACTGTTATTTGGAATGAGATGGGAAGATAAGAGCTTAGGACAGTGAAGGGACATGGCCTGACTTGCTTAAAAAGGATCATTCTGGCTGCCATTTTAAGGAAATTTATGCTGAAAAATGTCTATCAAATGTTAGAAGCGGAGGGACAAGTAAGGAAGCTATGGTAATAATCCTGGTGCAAGATGATGGTGGCTTGGACCAGATAGGAGAGGTGGGGATGATAACAAGAGACTACATTCTTGACATGTTTGAAGGTAGAGCTAGTATAATATTCTGACAAACTGTGAGAAAAAGAGAGAGCGGGGGAGAAGATGACAATAAAATATCAGTCTAAGCAAATATGAGGTTGGAGTTGCTGTTTACTGAGAATTTGAGAGAAAAAACAAATTTGTTTATGGATGTGCAAGTTTGGGATATTATTAGACTTCCAAGTGGCAACACCAAGGAGACAGCAAGACACTCTGATCAGGAAGTCAAGAGAGAGAGAGAGATCTGAGCTGTAGATGTAATTTTGGAAATAACTATTTTATAATTAAAAGAGTATAACTGGATTGTTTGAAACAAAAAGAATAAACCCTTCAGGTAATGGATATCCTATTGACCCTGATGTGATTATTATGCATTGCATGCCTGTATCAAAATAACCCAGATATCCCATAAAAATGTACATCTACTATATACCTATAAAAATTAAGAATTAAAAAAGAAAATTACCTATTTTGTAGATAGTATTTAAATCTATGAAAATGAGTGGGATCACCAAGAGAATAAACAAAGATAAAGAAGAATAAAAAACACAACAAAGACTGAAGCTTGGACAAAGTATCCTAATGCTTAGAGGCTGAGGGATAAGTAGGAACTCACAGATGAGATGGAGAAAGACCTGCCATGAAGGTAGTTGGAAAATAAAGACACTGTGAGGATCTGGGCTTCAAGAGAAGAAAGAACCTCAATAAGATGGGGCAGATCAGTGAGTTGAGTGGAGTCAACAGGATGAGTGAGAGGAGGCCTGAGCCTGATGGTCAGTGAGCAGGAAGGACACTGACTAGAACAGTGTTGGTGGAAGAGTGGAGGGGCGAACCCGGATAGGGAGAAGTCAAGAGAGAATGGGAAGAGAGAAATGGAAAACAGAAATACACGAAACTCCTTCATGAGGGTTCTGGATGTAACCAGATATAAGGAAAAGTATGCAAAATATTTAAGAGATCATGATAATATGAAGTGGGAATAATTGATGTATTCATTAAGGATTCTCTAGAAACAGGCCCTGAAACAAACGTTTGAGTGCAAAGTAACTTATTTGGTAAGTGTAGAAAACACTAAAGGCGGGTGGAGTGGGCAAAGCAAAAGCTTGCATTATCAAGCTAGCTACTGCTGTGGATCCCTGGAGCTTAATCCCGTGGGCATATGCTGGGAACCAATATAAAACACACACTTCAGAATGGCCCCACCCGGACACAGGAGCAGGGGTATTTATGTGTAATTTCCCATTTGTCTTTGGTTGAGGGCAGCTGGGGGTGAAGGAGTGTTAATACCCAGCCAGTGTTAATACTCAGCCTGCCAAATGTGGGGATAAAGTGGTCTTTCCATTTTGGGGGAAAGACTTCAAGCACAGATGTTTACTGGCAGTTGGAAATCCACCAGAATACCTCAGTGTAACTGTCAAGGCAGGCACTCCCAGCACCTACTACAACTGATAATGGAAGAGAAAGAGGCATGATGGTTGTAGCCATGCAGGTCAATGGGAATGTCGTCTAGTGTGCAACTGGGAGGGCTGGCCTCAGATAGGAGCAGGGAAAGAACAAGAGGCACAAACGCATGTGAATAAGTCATGATGTGAGACTGGAATGTTCTCTTTTGTTTGCTTCTATTTTCTCAGTAGAGTAAAAAACTAAAGTCATCAGCTAACAATGAGGATTAGGGGGAACTGGCAGAGGTAGAGGAGAGAGAAGAACGTATGAGTAGTCCTCTAGAAGAGGGGTAAGAACGTGGAGAGGGGCATGGAGCAGGGTTGCCAGGAAAAGGCCCAGTTCAGGTTAGTGGACACGGTTGGGGGCTTGTGTACTTTATCCCAGACGTGTTCAGCTGAAGTAGCTGCAATCTTTAAGTAAACACAGAGTTAGTTTTCTGAGTTATAGTTTAGCCGATTAAGTACAATGACACAAGAGCTGTGCACAGAAGTGAAAAAGATTTTTAATACTGCAGGGAAGTGAGAATATCAGGGTAGTTTGAGACAGTGTAGCGTTGGTCAGATCACTGGATTGTGAGTTCTCAGTGGTGAGTATTGTCAGACCTCAGTGGTGTGAGGTGAGGAAAAACCCAATTGAGATGTGGTAATAGAGGAAGTGAGCTATAAAGATAAGATGCTACTGGAAATGTGATCTTGAGGTTGAGTTTATAGTGGGTGTCTTAGCCTTTTTTTGTTGTTGCTTATAACAGAATACCTGAAATGGGGTAATTTATAAAGAAAAGGAATGTATGTCACATAGCTATGGAGGCAGAGAAGTCCAAGGTCAACAGGCTGCATCTGGTGAGGGTCTTTCCTGTTGGTGGAGACCCTCTGCAGATTCTTGGGGCACACAGGGCATCACATTGTGAGTGGGGTGAGCATGCTAGCTCAGGTCTTTCTTCCTCTTCTTGTAAAGCCAGTTCAGTTCCCATGATTGCCCACTATTTCATTAACCCCTTAAGTGATTAACCATGAATGGATTTCTCCACTCATAAGGACAAAGTTCTCATGACCCAGTCTCCTCTCAAAGGCCCCACTTCTCAATACCGCCATATTTGGGATTAAATTTCCACATGAGATGTGGAGGGGACACCTATTTAAACCATGGTGATGTGTTTAAGTGATAGGTAATGGTAAACTCTTGGGAATGTTGATGGATATGAGTAACTGAAGTTGGGTAGAGAACATAAAGGAGATTATGCAATTGAGTGGTTAGGACGTGGGATCATCTGCTTGTATATTGAAATCACTGCTAATATTGAGAAGAGTGAGTCTAGAGAGTGGACAATGAACCCAGGCACTAAAATATTGAAGAGATGATCAGGAGTGACCTCTGGGGTTTACAAATGAACACATGCAGGAGGGGTAGTGGGTGTTATCATCTGATGATGTAGGATTCAGAACTGAGGAAGTATAAGGAGGGGAGGATAAACAATTCAGAAAGTTTTACAAAATGGGTGTCATTGAGGATCTTGATAACAGCCAGTTAATGGGATGGTTAGGACAAAACCCAACAGGGGAAAATGGGAAGTAGCAAAGTAAAAACAGTGAATATAGATATGTTTTCAATAATGTTTGAAATAAAAGTGAAAAGAGAAATAGAGTAAGAGGTGGAAGAAAACATGTGACAAGGGATTTTTAAGAGGTGTCATGGAGCAGGTTTCCTTGAAGCTATATCAAGATTGGTATTTGTTTATAAGTGGTTTCTTAGGAAGTTCTCTTAGCAGCAATTACTGTATGGAGGAACAGGAAGGAGAATTGGGCAGAGGGAGAATTTGAGTGGTGATGTAGCTACAACAGCAACTGAAGCAGATCAAAGAGCTCTGAGGCTACGATGGATCTCCAGATATATTTCAAATTGAGGCAAGAAAGTCAGGCATTTGTGTGCTGAATTGATAGTCATTGGATGTAGGCAGATCTTCAGCTCTTTCTGCCCTCCAGCTGAGGGAGATAAGTTTGTGGTTACATTCTTTCAAAGACTCGGTGTCTAAATTTGTGATAAGTTGCTCTCAGCCTTTTATTATCCTTCTCCAAGTATCAAAATCCTCTAGTCAACTAATTGATTTCATAGACCTTGTAATTATGACTTCCTCCAACTTCTCAAACACCTGAGCTATTGTCCAAGCCAGTTTATCCCCTTCCAGCTGTTACTCATGCCAGTCCACCACTAGTAAAGTTTTTGGACAGTTTTACTAATGTAATATGTTACAGTCTATTGATACTCTATCCATCAGTAATGGGACTCAGCTGGCTGGTGGGTGACCCAGTTCAAACAGTTTTAGAGACTGCTTCTTAGGACCACTGTAAAGGTTGAGCTCCCAGAAAGAAAATCAAGATAGAGATACGTGTGCAGTTTGCAAGGGAATTATGAAAGCAGGATTGAATAGAGGGAGGCGTTGAACTGAGATTAATTTGTGACAGAGCCTTCAGTTAATTCCAGAAAGAGCTCTGCAATGGTGATACTCTTTAAACCAGTACATTTCAACTGGATGTGGTTTCCTTTTCTAGGGGACCTGTGGAAATGTCTGTAGACAATTTTGATTGATGTAAGTGGAAAAGGGTGCTGCTGGTATCCAGTGAGGGAGGCCAGAGATGCTCCTCAGCATTCTCAGTGTACAGGACAGCCCCTCCCAACAAAGAATTATCCAGCCCTAAATGCTGATAGTGTTGAGTTGGAGAAACTCTGATTTATAGACGTCTCTAATCAAAGCAAGGACCAGAGCCTCTGTACGCTTTCAGTGGTTTGGGATTGCCCCCAGGGAGAGGTAAAATGTTGGACAAGGCAGCTCTCTCACCCTTAATGAAATTTCCAGAGTGAGATCCTCCTGTGAGTGTGGGCAGTTTATGCTCCTGGCAGCTAGGGGAACGCGGAACTCAGGCTCAAAGGGAAAGATCAAGGTGCATCATCTACTACATGGTGATCGTATGCTAATGGAATGATTTTTCTGTATCTATTTCTACCAGTTGCCGAGGGAGCCAGAAAGAACATGACCTCAGGTCTGGATTGTAGTGCACAAACGAAGCTGAAGATTGCTGAACAGCCAAACAGGTTCAAAGTTAATTGTACATGAGATGTTTGGCTCTCCCCTGAGCTGAGCAATTGGCTAGACCTTCTATTGGTTTTGATGATACTGCGCTGTACCAGCTGAGCTCTGGGAAGCAACCCCTGCTGCAATTCTTACCAGTCTTTCTTGCTGGGCCAGCATACAGGCAGCCAATCTGGGTTGAGTGGAATAGTAGGAGTCCCAAGCAGGGATGATTAGCATGCCCTTCTGGCATTGTGCCTGGCTACCGAACTTGGGCATTCCAAGGCATCCTGTGGTAGGTGCTTAAGAAGGTAATTAGACAAGCACAGCCTCCCTTTTCTCTGTCAGATCCACCAACTTACCTGCATCTGATTCCAGAGCCTACCTTCCCTCTGTTTTGATGCAGTACCTGTTTTTGGTCCTAATCAAGACCAGTCCTTTCTCTTGTGTTTAGGTTCCAACCCTTCTCTTCAACTCAAGTAACTTGTTTCTATCCGATTATATTTTCCTTTCTACTGGACTATTCCCGTGAATATACAAAAATCACCTAATAGAGCCTGCCCATCCAAAAAGCAAAAAACAACACAAACCTGTCTGCTTCTCCTCAACACACTCCAGTCTTGTCCACCCTACTACACTGAAATGGCTTATGATGGGTCTCCTAACAGCTCACCATTCATACCTGCTGCCAAACCCATGGTCTACTCATTGAACTTGAAGAGTTGGTAGCATTTGACACACTGGGCTGCTTCTTCCTTCCTGAAGCATTTTCCTCTTAGCTTTCCCAGTACTCCATTCTTTTGTTTTTTCACACCTTATTAGCTGTTCTTTCTCAGTCTTCTTTGCCAGTTCCCTCTCCTCTGTGAGATGGCTAAATGCTGACACTTATTGGGGTCTGTCCTTAGCTTTCTACAATATCTACATTTCCTTCCTAATTTCTCTTATATTGGGCCATAGCATTAAATACTTCCTTTGAGCTGAACACTCTCAAATTGATACAGCCAGCAACATTCCCTCTTGATACCCGAATCATCAATTCAACTGCTGACTAAACAGCTCTGCTTTGTGTCTGATGGTTCTCTCAATGTTAGCATTCCCAAACAGAGTTTGGACACAAAAATCCCTTCCAGACAACTCCCTACAGTGCTTCTCCTTTACCTTCCCAGCTACTTCCTACCCTCTGCTCAAAGTAAAAAAAAAAAAAAAAAAAAAAAAAAAAAAAAAAAAAAAAACCTAAACATAATCTTAGATTTTCCACTTTTCTTTTCTTCTTTTTTTTAAGAGACAAGGTCTTGCTCCATTGCCCAGACTGGAGGGCAGAGGTGTGATCATAGTTCACTGCAGCCTCAACTTTCTGGGCTCAAGTGACCTGCCTCAACCTCCAGAGTAGCTGGGACTACAGGCACATGCCACTATGCCAGGCTCATTTTTTAAAGTTTTTGCTAAGATGGTGTCTTGCTGTGTTGTCCAGGCTGGCCTCAAGTGACCTCCTGCCTCGGCCTCCCCCAATGCTGGGATTATAGGCTTGAGCCACCACACTGGTCTGATTTTCCTCTTTTCTCCTACAACACAACCAGGTGAGTTTTGTTGACTCTACCCCCCAAATGCATCTTTAATCAGATCATATTTTACTTCTCTACTGCTGTTATTGTGTTAATTGAAGTCAAACTTTGTTCACCTATTCTACTAGCATGGAGACTTCTTAGCAGGCCTCTGGCTTTCCAATAGTCTCCCCATTCTCTGCACTAAATCCTGCTGATCTTTAAAAAATATCAACTAGATCAAATAACTTCCCTACTAAAAATCAACCTATTTTGTATTGTAATTAAAATAAAATTCAGAATGAATTTTTCCATTCTCACAAAACACTGTATAATTTGACCATTGTTCCTTCTTCGACAAATCTGTAAAGTTTCCACTTATTCACAACATTCTGGCCATGCTGGCTACAGTGAATTAGAAGTTTCTTAATTTTTCACTCCCTCCTTCTGTCACGTGACCTTGCAATGCACAAAAGTGGGCCAAGCATCTCCCTCCTCCATTGGATTTGCATTGGGCCGTGTGTCTTTATTTTATTTGTGATGCTCGTGGAATTTTCAAATGTGCTTATGAGGGTTGGCTTGGCATCTCTCAGCTCTATGGCCAGCCATGGAAGATCATGCTGTAGCATGATCTTAGCCTGGGCTCCAGAAGGACTTGTGGGAGAAACTTGACCTGAATTCTAGGCCAAGCACAGATCATCCATAAACCTCAGTTAAAGTGGCCCCAAGTGATCTACAGAACTGTGAGCAAATACAAAAAGAAGTACATTTGCTTGTATCTTAAGCCACTGAGTTGTTGGACAATCTGTTACATAACATGATAGCAGTAGCTGACTGATACCCTGATTCCCTTTCTGACCTTGGAATATACCTAGCTCATTCTAGTCTCAGGAACTCTGTATTTTCTTTTCTCTGGAATATGGTGCCCCCCAAAGTTCCACTTAGCTATATCCTCTTCATTGTTCAAGTCTCAGCACAAATTTCATATCCACAGAAATACATTCTGTGATCATTCCAGCTAACGTAGCCATTGCCACAAAACCCAGCTCCTATATACCATTATCTTGTTTTATTTTCTTCCTGGCTTTTGTCACTACCTGAAACTATTTATTTGTGTATGAACCTGCTTATTGTCTGTCTCCACTCATGATGATTCTATCTCCATGAGAGCAGGGGCTGCATCTACTTTATTCACTGCTGTATCTTTAGGACTTGAAACAGTGTTGAACAGATGAATGCATTCTGATGTGTGTACTGCACCATGCTCCGCCATATGCAGGTGGACTGTAAGTACCAGTGATGAGACCCACTGGCTTTTGTCCTGGTGTGGAGTCATGACTGGAAGACAGCCGACTAGCCAGAGACTACATTTCCCAGACCCCTTTGCATCCAGATTTGGCCATTGAGTTTGTTCTCACCAGTGGAATGTGAGCAGATGTGATATGGTATGACCATCCTATTCATGTTTTGTGCCTTCTGCTAGTGTGTGTGAGTGATGTTATGGTTGGTGGAGCTATAAAGTGTAAGAAGCCTGGATCCCTGCATTACTGTGAGGATAATAATCTCTAATGAACTGATAGCATATGTTTGGATGATTTTATGAGCCAGGAATACATTTCTATTGTGTGAAGCCAGGTCACTAAAATGTGGAGGTTTTTTTTTGTTACAGGAGTTGACTTTACCTCAACTAGGCCAATGATATGGTTTGGATCTGTGTCCACACCCAAATCACATGTCAAAATGTAATCCCCAATGCTGGAGCTGGGGCCTGGTGGGAGGTGATTATATCATGGGGGTGGTTTCTAATGTTTTATCACCATCCCCCTAGTGCTGTTCTCATGATAGAGTTCTCACGAAATCTGTTCATTTAAAAGCATGTGGCACCTCCCCGACAACCCCCTCTTCCTCCTGCTCTGACCATGTAAAGATGTTCCTGCTTCCCCTCCACCTTCCGCCATGATTGTAAGTTTCCTGAGGCCTCCCCAGCCATGCTTCCTGTACAGCCTGTGGAACTAGGAGCCAATTAAAACTCATTTCTTTATAAATTACTCAGTCTCAGGTATTTCTTTATAGCAGTGTGAGACCAGACTAATACAGGCAATAACCCATGCTTACATCATCCCAGACTCCTCATTTGTTTCTTGTTTATGTTTATGCAGATTTTTCATCATCTTGTAGAGATTTTTCTCATCCCTCTCCCTATTAGGCAACCAGCAGGAACTTCTTATAGCTTCTCAGATATCTTGAGCAATACTCCTAATGCCTTGCTTTTAATTTGCTGTGTTCTAAGAATCCAGATAGTTAAGCATACTACAACTCTGAATACATGCTATCGCATTCTGAGCGAAGTACATACATTTTGTGATGCTGATTTGGGATATTATGGGATATTGGGTGGTTTATTCTCTGATAAAGGATAATTGCCTGATAAAGGAGGGGTAATAAAAAGATGTGGAATTATGTGTTAAATGAAGAGTCACGGCCGATGTGCAACTGTTTGGAAAGTGTATGACTATTGCAATATTTAAAAGTAGAGCAAACGGCTCCTTTTTCCCCAGAGCTTGGAAGGAACCTTGGTGAGGAGATAAAATTTCAAAAAGCTTAGCTATATGTCCTATCTATCTATCTATCTATCTATCTATCTATCTATCTATCTGTCTCACGTTTGCAATCTATCTAATCATCTATCTCACGTTTGCTATCTATCATCTGTCTCACATTTGCTATGCTCTAAGCACAACGCATGCTTATATACTTACATGTGTACCCATCCTGCTACATTATTTATTTGTGTTATACTTATTAAAATGCTTAAATTAAATATCTAGCCATTTGTTATTATGACAATAATAAAGGTTTATGTTGCATAATAAATATTTATTTTGAAATCTAGTTCAATTTCACAGATGTCAAAAGATGTTTCACTCTCTACTAAACACATACACTCTCCACTGAAAGCTGGGCTTGGTCCAAAACCGGGGTAGTAAGTAAAGGTGTGATATTGGCGATAGACATTAGTGAGAAATATCAGAAGCTTTACAAACAGACCTGTTTCCAATCTTGCTGTGCATCATTATGGAATTTACTCAGCTTCTCTGAGCTTTGATATCCTTATCCATAAAATGGAGTCTAGAAGTGCTGCCTGATAAAGTTGTGAGCATCAAATGAGACATGCAAGGCGTAATTCAAAACAGCACAGAGGTGATAATAAAATAAAATTAGACCGTGTTTTTTATTCTTCTTTATTTGTACATATTAATTAATAATATACAGAATCAGTGTTTGGTATGTGGGACATAATAATTTATACCTTTATTTTTTGGTTTCTATAAATATTAATTTTGCCCATAATTCAACTTTATATTTTGATAATAAATCCGTATTGATTAAAAACAGTATTTCTTCTTTTAGATGATAACATGAATGCATTTAAACACAACTCTACAACTGGGTTACTATTTTCCACTTTAATTGCAGTAACAGAATATGCAAATTAACCATATTCTGAAATATAAAATTAACTAAAGATAAGCAGGTGATTCAGATTTTTGAAGGCAACCAAGTGTACTGAAGAGAGAAGAAAGTCAAAATAAATGTGAAAAAGCTAAAAGCAGAAGCTCTTATCATACAATGGTCCGGTTCATTTTTTCCTTTCACAAACTAATATTTCTTCCTAATTTTTTTTTGTTTTGGTACTTTTGTTAAAGCAGGGAGTCCAGCTTTGAGTGTTTCCCAAGATGTGTTTCACGGGAGAGTTTATTTTGTCTACGGTATCCCCAGGGAAGCTTGTGGTTAATGATGTGCTCCTGCGCGCGCCTGGCAGCCAAGGGGACCAGACGAACAGAAGAGGAGCCCTGATTGGCTCTTGGGATTATGGCTTTATTAACGGGCTCTGACAGCCTGTCTGTCACCAACGCCAAGCGCAGAACATTAACTTGAACCGCGACAGCTCCACCCCCAGAGAAAATGGGGACCTAATGTGTTATAAATCAAGCTGGCTTTTGAAATCAATATTCCTAAAAAAAATACTACTGGAAAAAAACACATTCCTATTACTCAGAGTGTTGACATATTTATTAAAGTAGCATAAAAGCCACTGAGTTAGTCATTAAAAAATAGAAATGAAAATGTGACTATCAATTGAAACTTAGACTTTTCTACCTTTATGCTTTTTTTCTCTCTCTCTTTTTTGTTTTGTTTTGTTTTGTTTTGTATCAGGTTCACACATTGCAAAGTAAATGGCCAGTTCCTTTCATCAATGCAGTATGAAATTCTGGTAGCTCAAGGCTCAAGGTTTTGAATAGGCACCATTTTTGGCTGACTACTTTGCCTAAATCATGCAGTGCTCAATAGACCTGGATGTAGATAGGCTGTACACTAAGAAATCAGTTCTCCCGAAGACGTTTGTTCTCCCAGGTGAATCTACCTGTGTGTGAAGTGCAAACGGGAGGTACAGCAAATAATAGCAGAAAAAGAATATGTAGAAATAGTTCTAATGGAGAGAAAGAAGTTTCTTTCTTCAAAAGAAACTTTATGTTTTGAGATAATTGCAGATTTCACATGCACTTGTAAGAAATAACGCAGTTACCCAGTTTCCTCCAATGGTAACATCTTGCAAAACTGTAGTGCAACATCCGGACCAGGAGATTGACACTGATAACATCAAGATAGGAACACTTCCATCACGACAAAGATATCTCATGTTGCCTTTTTATAACAACTCCCATTTTCCTCTAGCCTCCAAATTAACCCCTGAGAATCACTAATCTTTCTCTACTTTTATAATTTTCTTATTTTAAGAATTTGGCAAGTTGTTAGCCAGCATTTCTTCAAGTACATTTTCAGCTCTTCCCTCTTTCTTCTCTTTCTGAAATTCTGATGACATGGATGTTAGATCTTTTATTATAGTTTCACATGTCCCTGAGGCTCTATTCATGTTTTTCAGTCTATTTTTCTTCTTGTTCAGATGGATAATATCTACTGATTCATCCTCCAATTCAATGATTTGTTCCTGTGTCTCTTCCATTCTGATATTCAGCCCATTCGCTGAGCGTTTTATTTCAGTTCTATTTTTCAGCTCTGAAGTGCCCATTTGGTTCTTGTTCATATCTTCTATTTCTTTGCTGAAGCTTTCTGTTTTTTCATTTGTTATAAGCATGTGTGTAATTTACTCATATAATAAATGTTTGTACCATGCTTGAAATATTTTTCATAGCTGCTGCAAAATCTTTGTCAGATAATTCTAACATCTCTGGCATCTTGGTGTTGCCATTTATTATCTTTTTTATTTAATTTGAAATTTTCCTGGTTCTTGGTATAATGTGTGATTTTTAATTCAAACCTGGACACTTTCATATTATGTTAGTAGACTCTGGATCTTATTGAAAGCTTTTAACTATCTTTTTCTGATACTGTTCTGCCAATGAAAGGAGGGAGGTCACCTTATAATTGCCAGATGGAGGTAGAACCCCAGATCCCCCTGACCTGAGGGGGTTCCTCCTTACTGCTGGATGTCCACTGTGAGAGTTCCACCTCTCCACGAGGTCTCCACTGACAGTGCGGTGGGGATGACACTGCTACCCTTGAGTGATGGTGAAACTCCTGACTCTGCACCAGGTCTCCCCGACACTCCCTAGCAAAGAATCAGAGAAGCATTTGCTTCTGTCCTTACAGCCAGGTGGGGGGTGGGTGTTGGACTGGGTCAGCCTGGCCCTTACGGGTACAGGAAGTTTACCACCATTACTATGATTGACAAGCTTTCATAGGAAGCCCATGGTTGAAATTTGGATGAAACCATTTCCCAAAGTACAGGAGCTGGTGTTACCAGACTTCCTTACAGGAAAAGGTCCTGGGTGGAAAAAAACATGAGATACCTAGTATACTCCTATTCAGTTTTTAGGTAATTTTGAATGTTTCTTAAAAAAAATTTTTCGGTGATTGAGGCCTCTTTAAAAGGCAATGACAGAGAAGGTGAATAACATTCAAGTCACATCATCTCTTTGTTCAACATTCACTCATTCTGCTACTGTTGACTGAGTGAGTACTTTGTGTTAGCAGCTGTGCTAGGTACTGGGAACACACTGGTGAAAAACATACCACCTTGTCTCAAGGAGCTTGCCATACTGTATTGAAAGTTGGGGATTAGGTTTGGAAGCTAGTAAAAAACTTGGAATTTTGGGTTAAGACATTGGTACAATATCTTAATTTTGAAAATTAAAATATATAAACATGAATAGGCCTGTATTTGTAGTTGAAATAGTGCTTTTCTTTTTCTTTTGCTTAATTGTGTTTGGCTCTTATACTGAACAGGCAGCATGCATTTTTATCAACTTCTATGATCAGAAGGATGTTTAAAAATCAAGTATGTTTTCTATTTTAAGCTGGAATTTCATGAAATGGGTTATCTCTATTTCCCATTAGAGTAGGCAATAAAGCTTTGAAAAATATTTACAGAATTTAATTTCAAAAAATATACATGTAGTTGGTCATCACAATTTACTTTTCACTGTTGGCTTTAACTTGATATTAAAGACTCTGAAAAGAGACCCAACCGAAAAGGGACAGTGGCTCCCAGTTGAATAATGGCCAGGTCCAGAGAGGCAGTGGTGTGGGGAGGAGAGAAACTGAGAAACTGAAATAATCTGGCACTTACCACCTGGGTGACTCTAGACATTTAACTCTTCAAGCCTCAGTTCCTGCTGTCCTTTTTCCGATTTGTAAATTGCAAAGGGGAGACTGAGACCGTCAGGGAAATAATAGCATATAAAAAGCAAGTTGTCAACTGTACATCAAACATCAAGAAGAGCTTCCTTTGTTCTACTACTTTACACCCAGTGTATCTTCAAATACGCCTCCAAAATGATCAGATCCAGGGTAAGTTCCCTGCATGCTGACAGAAGAATCACAAAGACCAAGCTATAATTTGAATATTTGTCCACCCCCGAAAACTCATGTTGAGATTTAATCCCCAATGTGGCAATTTTGAGAGTTAAGACCTTTAAGAGGCGATTGGGTCATGAGGGCTCTGCCTCCTGAATGGATGAATCTATTCATGGATTAATGGATTAATGGGTTAATGGATTTATGGGTTATCACGGGAGTGGGGCTGGTGGCTTTGGAAGAAGAGGAAGAGAGACCTGAGCTAGCACGCTCAGCCACTTCACCGTGTGGTGCCTCCAGTTCTGCCTTGTGTGCTGCCTCCACCAGCAGGAAGGCTCCCGCCAGATGTGCCCCTTGAGCTTGGATCTTTCAGCCTCCAAAAAAAAAATTTCTTTTCTTTATAAATTACCCAGTTTCAGGAATTCTTTTACAAGCTACAGAAAACTAATACAGACCAGGTGAGCAGAAATTCGCTTTTGCATGAAGATAAAGTAGATGTCGGCTCCTTTCTAGATTGGATTTATGCTTTCAGGTAGAATTTGAGATAACTCACTCTTCCAAATTTTTGGTATCTCTTTTGATATCTCTTCCAAATTTTGATTCTTTAGGGCCTACGACACAGGTTTTAGATATAATTTGACAGACATTTAGGAAGCACAGAGTGCTGGATTCTAGATATTTAAAGATGAATTAAAATACAGTCTTTCATTTCTTTGGACCCGGACAGTGGAAACATCAGCATGATACAAAACATTTGATCATATTCTCGAAAATAGATTACATTATTATTTTTTCTTTCAATACATGACATCCAGATTAAAAAATCTTGAAACATGATGTTTTATCCTGTCGTTACAAAAGAAAATTGTAGCAAATAAAGGAAATTACCCAAATAGAATCTATAAGAAGTTAAGTCACTAACAATTTCTGCATGTGGTCACAAGCCTTTTAAGAAATACGTAATTACAAAACGCCTGGTTCTGTATTCACGCATCATATGCATATATCTATATATGTACATCTCTGTATACGCATATTTATGTATGTATTCATCAATATACACATTTAATTTAATTCGCAACATCTAACGTCTATAAGGAAAAACTGCTGTGTGCTTGCCTCACTACAAAGAAATTTGCACGGTCTTTATTAGGATGTAATGTTATAAAATTCTAGGTATTTACATGAAAAGAGAATAAAACATTAAGGAGAATTTCCTTTTTCTGTTTAATGCAGGGAACACCAATGGGCCATTTTAAAGCTCTACAAGTGCCAAATAAATTTCCAAAAGAGGTTATAATGTTTTAAACAAAGGATAACACCAACCACAAGAAAAAAAAATCACAGAAACGAGGAGAAAATACACTTCCTGGCTCTGAAGCTGTTAAACATTCTGAGCCAGGAAACCTCCTTCACCGGGGCGGGGCAGGGAAAGTCTGGCTCTCCTGGGACAGATTCCCTGCTAAGTCGCCACAAGTTTTCCCTCCCTCTCTCCTCCATTCTCTGCCCCAGTCTCCAAACAGGGAAGTCACAGGAGAATGCCAACGCATACACCTGAAAGGTGTCAGAGTCAGACACGGATGCGTGTTTATTTTAAATGCCCACGCACTTAAAATGGGCTGTACTTGCAGACAAACCCAAGGGATTCCAAACGACGCCTAGAAGTTCATCTTATAGATTGGGTGCCAAGCCTAAAAAAGAACAACAGTAAAACAGAGCCAGCAGGACGTCGCTTCGCTCCGAAGGGTTCGCGCGTGGCGCGCAGAGCCGGTGCCCAAGCTGGGGCCAAGAGCCGGAGCCCCGAAAAGGCGCGCTGCCTCTTTAAAAGGCCGCGCATCTCCGGGCCGGCCTTCCTCCCCGGGGCTCCAGCTGTGATTGACGCTGGGCGGCGAGAGGAGGCGCCTGGCGCTAACAAAAGTCCGGCCCGCGGGCGAGCTGCGCCGGGCTGCCAGTCTTCGCTCGCTCCGGGCACCCGCAACAAGTGGCCGCCGCGCCCTCCCCGGGGAAGCCGCGGGCGCGCAGGGGCAGCCGAAGGAGGCGGCCAAGCCGCGGAGCCCCGGGGCCCGCCCGGCTGCGCGCCCACCGGAGGGGATCGGGGCGGGCGGATGGGGACCCGGCGGCGGCGGCGCGGCGAGCCTCTGGGCGGCCCTTGGGCGCGGGCTGTGCGCGGCGCTGCGCCCACCGGCCCCCAGGGCGGATTCTAAGTGCGGCGGCTGTGCCTGGCCCCGCCTGGAGCCACCGGGGGTGCCAGGAGGGGACGGAGCACCCCCTCCCACTGGAGTGCGGGGACCTCCCCAGGCCGGAGGTCGGCCCCGGAGCGTGGGGGGGGGGCGATGTGCAGCTAACGGTCCCGTCGGGCGGGCTTTCCTCGGGCCGAGCGCGCAGGAGGTGCGCCGCAGCTATGGAGTGTCCCGGGAGACGGCGGGCATGACGGCAACAGGATGGGCGCGAACAATGGCAAACAGTACGGCAGTGAGGGTGAGTGGGCCGCCCGTCCTCAGACTCCCGGATCGCGTCCCTCCTCCCCTTTCCCTCGCCCTCCCGGCTGGGAAGGGAGGTTCTTGCCCGCGGCCGTGACGCACCCCATTTGGCACCCTGTCTGGGTCACCACCTTCGCCTTTGGCAGAGAGTGACCAGTGAGTAGGTCAGGCGCCCCGAGGATGCTTTTCCACCGTGGGGGTCTCTTTAAGCAACTTCCCAGTTTGTCTTTGGGAAGGCTCAAGTTGCATCTCTGCTGTGTTTCTGAGCACATGTGCCTCAATCTTCCTTCCCTGGGCATCTGGGGTTTAGGAGATGATGGTTTGGCAGATGGCGGAAGACGTTTTTGAAAAATAACTCAGTGAAAACTTTACCGGGCCTTTGTGCTCCAGCCCCCTGGACTCTACTGTAGCAGGAAAAACTTCTGGAAGGAGAAGTTAAGTTTCCATTCTTTGCTCGCTGCCCCTGCTCTGACAGCTTCATGAAACTAAGCACCTATCAGTCCTGCGAGGCGTGGAATGGCTGGGGGGCTTTGTCTGGGCTCTCTCGGGGCTCGAGACGGGCAAAGGACCATCTGTTACGTGGGGCTGGAAATTGCACAGAAATATTGCCTGTCAAGTGGGAACTTGGAAGTTGGGGAAACTTTATACTCCTAAAAGGATGATGGATGTCTGGGTTGGCTTCTCCCTCCTTTCTCCTCCCTCCTCCCACTCTGCATAAAACCCTAGCGTTGTATCCCAATTAACAGCTAGCCCCTGATATGCATAAGGCAAAGGCATTTTTCTGCAGTTCAAAAGTTAAGAAGGTTTGTGTCTAGTGGGCTTGGCTGAAGAGGAGTGGAAGAGACTGGGTCAGTTTTACAGCCCGCCCCCAGAGGACAGTTGGTTGCAAAGGAGGGGCCAGCGCTTGCAGACTGGTAGGAATGCAGGCTAGCTATTCAGCCTGTGGCCTGGAGGAAACTCTTATCATCCTGTTCGAAACTTTGAGCTGTGGCCACAGAATGTGGGTGTCTCTCCTCGTTTCTCAGCAGTTTTGTGAAATTACAGCAGAAACCGACCCTACAAAAACCATATCCACAAGAACCTTTTGTTTAAGTCATTCTTTTTCCAGATCATCATGTTTTGACTTCCATATGTGCCTGTGTGTGTGTGTGTGTGTGTGTGTGTGTGTGTGTATTTATGTATATTTCCTTATCTTAGGCAGTGATTTGAGGGTTTTTTTTTTTGACTATTTTTTTTTTAAAGTTAAAGGCTGCCTTTTTAGATAGCAAATGTGAAAGTATGCCAAAAAAGATTATTGCAGAATCTGGGCCACTCCCCAAAGCGTCTTAGAGTTAATATTATAAAAATTTGCGGAAAAGTAAGTGATTAAGCCTTCTTACTCTGAGTTATTAAAAAGCTTTCAGGACATAATTGTAGCATGTGCTTGTCAATTCTAGGTATATGCTAGTCGAGCACTGTCGGAGGAAAAAGACAACCCAAGAGGTACATAGAATCACTGCTATGAGTTCTTTCTTGAACAGTCCCCCCACCCCACCCCACCCGCCTCCCGCCCCAGCCCTTCTAATCCTCTGCAACTTGTTCTTATATCCCAGCATTCCCGTATTGTGCAGTGTGTGGTATATGACGACTTCCTGTCTGAACAGCAGAATTTTCAACCCTTGGGAGAGAAAAGGAGAGACAGGGAACTAATGTTCTCCAGCTGTTATCCTTAAATGCTACCTCTGCATTTTCACTTCAGGCGAAGTGAAATTTTACTGGGATCAGATTTAGATGCACTGTGGACTTTTTATAGGCAAAACCTCTTGTGCTCAGCTGATTCAAGAGGACCAATAGGAAGCTTTACCAGGTAACTGAGTTTTGGCTAGAGGTACACACTGTGTTTAGTTTTCATCAACTTTCTTCAAATGCATCGAGATTCCTCTGTTACAGGTGAGGAAAACAGAAATAGAAGTAACATGACCTTCTTTTTTCTTCTTTAACCCCCAGCTATACTGTGGCTCCTCCTAAGTAGGGATGTAATATATGTAATGGGTTATGGTCCACTTTGTTATTCCATGGTAGATTGCAAATAACCTGCTGGGCTCAGGTGTGGCAGTGCCATCTTTCTTATCTAAAATGTTACATTTCAAAGAAAGTAAAAGCAACCCCTAGACATAGTATCTTCATTATCAAAGCTGACTGAAAATTAAGACAGTTATATAGAATTAGTGGATTTTCCGTATAGTGTATCTCAAACATAAGGAGGAAATTATCCATGAGTGCATACCAATAAAATACAGTGAGAGATTTATTAAAGCAAAATAAATATGGCTTGAGAAGTACTCTGTACTTCTATATTTCAGCCCTTGTGAATGAACTGCAACCTAACTTAATAGGTAGGCAAGATTGAAAACAGGTTCGGCGCGGTGGCCCACACCTGTAATCCCACCATTTTGGAAGGCCTAGGCGTGCGGATTACTTGAGGTCAGGAGTTCAAGGCCAGGCTGACCAACATGGTGAAACCCCGTCCTCTCTACTAAAAATACAAAAAGTATCCGGGCCTGGTGGCGCATGTCTGTAATCCCACCTACCCGGGAAGCTGAGGCAGGAGAATCACTTGAACCCGAGAGATGGAGGTTGCAGTGAGCTGAGATCACGCAACTGCACTCCAGCCTGGGCAACAGGGCAGGACTCAGTGTCAAAAAACAAAAGAAAACAAACAAACAAAAAAATAGCTGAGTCTTGGCCAATCCCAGCAGCCATACTTAAACCAGTCATACGTTGCTGAGTGTTCAAACTGTGTTTAAATAAGGCAAACACCAACCTGTAACCAGTCCAGCTGTTTCTGTACCTTACTTCTGATTTCTGTATGCCATTTTCCTTTTTTTGTCTATAAATCTTCTTCCACCATGTGGATGTGCTGGTGTCTCTCTGAATCCACTGTGATTCTGGGGGCTGCCTGATTTGCGAATTGTTCATTGCTCAATTAAATTCCTTTAGATTTAATTCAGCTGAAGTTTTTCTTTTAATAGATTGCTCAACTCTAAAATATTGGTGTTTGTGTATGTTTCAAAAATCTGCAACTTAAGTATATTTTACTTAATAATGACAGTTGACATTGCTATGCAAATGTTTGTTGAATATCACAAATATTGTTGAATTATTAGAACTTTTAACATGTCAGTATTCTGTTGGTAATCTCATTTTCTTCTGCTCTTGGAAAACACCTTTTCATTGAAAACAATTATTCACGAGGCTTACCTTAGCAGATGTAATGGGGCAGAGGCTTCCAACTCTATATTCCAAGGACTAGCGCTATCCGCATCACCGGGGAGCTTGTCAAAAATGCAACACTACTCCATCATTTATCACATGCACGTTAAAGCTGAGAGAACTTATTGTGTAGAGTACAGAGCATTAACTTGGGAGTCTAAAAATTTAATTCCAGCATCAACTCTGGGGTGTTTGTTCTCTAAAGTGAAGGGAGAAATTTCTTATTGACATTACTTGTTATTACTATTCCTTGAATGTGTAGTCATTCATTTCATTTTGCTCTTATAATGCCGTAAGGAACCACTTCATAGAGATTAACTTTGGAAAGACATAATTAACAGGGAAGTTAAGACTGTTATTGCCAAGAAATCAGTAAATACGCCTCCCACTTTTGTCATCCTTTTTGATCTCTTGTCTCTATCTTCCTCACGAACCTCCTCCTCCTCTTCTAACTCAACCAGTCCTGAAATCCTTGCTTTTCTCCATAGATCAAAGGTGTGTGTGAATTGATAATGGGTGTTTCCAAAGTGTTTTGTTTTCCTAAATCCTTAGTGAATATTCAGGTTATTGGTCTAATTTGCAGCCCCATCTCCTATTGCTATTAGAGAGACTTGGATTTTACTCCAGGGATGAAGCTAATGTGTACGTGATTAGTATGGTCTGGTAAATTCTTTTATGGAGGGATTTTCCTGTGTGTGTATATATCTTCTTCCATGAAGTGTAAGTCCATGTGTAGGAATCTGGAGAATAAGTTGGAGTGCATCAAAGTCATTAGAACCATTAGCTTTGACTCCAGTTAAGCCAAATAAATCTCAGTTCAAGTAGGAAAAGAGAAGCTGCTCTCCCTGCCTTTTAAGGTTTCTGAGCCTCACCATTACTTACTCGGTGGTTTCAATGTTTTGTTTATTCTGCTTCAGCAGGTCAGAGGCAGTACCACTTGCACTGTTAACAGCTTCTTTGCAAAGCTGAGGATATTGTTAAATTGGGACTGATGAGAGGCCATAGGGAAGGGGCGAGATCCTTGGTAACTCTGCTGCTCCACCAAGGGCAGTGAATTCCTTTCACCATCTCAGATCGGTGCTGTCAGATAAGGGGAGAGCCAGTTGCCTGAGAGCATAAATCTTCACAAATCCATTGCCACCTCAGGAAACATATCTTGAAATTGTAATAACAATGGCAGCTAACATTTATTGAAAGCTTTCTATGTCCAGGCATAATTCTAAGCCACTTGCCATGCAGCGACCCACTTCATCCCTGCAAGGATCTTATGGGGTAATTACTTGTAGATTCTACATTTTACTGATGAGGAACACAGTACCAGAGAGAATGATTATTTTCCCAAGGTCGTTCAGTCAGTGTAGGCTGAATGGGGACCCCGGGCCAGCTCTATCTAAGCCCAGAGTCATTTATTCATTCATTCAACTTAAATATATGGTAACTTTTAACTTCCCACTATGGGCCCAGGACTCTTAGATTCTTGGGATAAGTCAGTAAACAGATGAAGATCCTGTCCTTGTCATTCATAAACGCTTGTGTGTGTGTGAGCTTGTGTGTTGGGAGGAAGGGGAACTGGAACAGTGAACACCCACACACAGTAATTCAGTAAACCATGTGGTACATTACAAGGGGCTCAGGTCCCTGAATAAAGAAAATTGTCAGGTTAAGATGATTGGGAATGTGGGTGGAGGGTATTACATTTTAATTAGAGCAGGCACCATGAGCCTTACTGAAAAGTTGCCTTTTACACCAAGACCTGAAGGACATGATGGGCTGAGCTTTGAAGATCCAGGTAGCATGCTGGCTGCTACTTTTAATCACTGTGATAAACCGAGGGTCATAGAAGCGTCCCCCACATCCGCTGGGGATGAATTCTAAAAACTCCAGTGAATGCCTAAAACTTGGAGAGTACCGAACCTGATTGCAGTCATTCAGAATGTTTCTGTCCATTTCTTCCACCCTCAAATTTAATTCTGTCTTAATTAAGCATTTATCATGCATGGTGGCTCTAACTTTTACAGTTTGAGGTAAGACAGCAAAGCTAGTAGGGATTTCTTTTTCCTTCACAGTTTTACGGATAGAATATTCATTCTTATTGTAGATGTTAGCAGCCTCAGCATACATTTTTTTTTGTTGTTTCCTTAAGAACTCCCAACTTTTCACTTAAAGGAAGCCCTTTACGGCTTCTTGGCATATTTTAATTGCCCGCATCATTCCTCTTGCACTTTGGGGGCCATTATGAAGTAGAATAAGGGTGATGTGGACACAAGCCCTGCAATACCTCCACAGTCCATTCAATCACCGAGATGGCTATTCCGTGACTTCAGGGCTGGAAGCGTCTACATTGTGGAGATGCTGGACCTCCCAGGATGGTGTGAGATTTCATCACACTACTTGGAAAGAACTCAAAATTTAAAACTTAGGGATTGTCTATTTCTGGAAATGTTTATTTACTAGTTTTGAACTACAACCATGGGTTGCTGACACTGAACAGTAAAACTATGGATAAGGGGGGCTTCTGTGCAGTTTATGCTTGTCTTAGACAGTTCAAGCTGCTATTACAAAGTACCATGACCAGCTGACTTATTAACAACAGAAATTTGTTTCTTACAGTTCTAGAGGCTGGAGTTCTGAGATTGGGGTTCCAGCACAGACAGGTTCTCGTGAGGGCCCTCTTCTGAGTTGCAGATTGCCGTCTTCTCATTGTATTCTTGCATGGCTGTGAGAGAAAGAGAGCAAGCTAATTCTCTGGCCTCTTCTTTTAAGGGCACTAATCTCATTCATCAGGGTTCTACCCTTATGACCTAGTTACCTCCTACAGGCCCCACCTCCAGATGCTATCACATTGGGGTTAGAGATTCAGTGTATGAATTTTGGGAGGGCATAATTATTCACTCCTTTGCAAAGTGTGAAGGCATAAATTTATCATTTTGCGCAAAGTACAACATTATCAGTCTTCTGTAGTCAGCTAGTAATACAATGCAACAGGGTCAGTCTGGCCCCTGGTCTTACTAGATTCTTTGCTAATATGTTTCATCCACTTATAACAGATGATTTGTGACTTCATTTAAGGGAAGGAGGAGAAGGCCCAGGGTGTGCTCTTCAAAGGTAATATCCTATTATTGCTTTGACTACTGAATGCTGCCTGACTTATTGGATATGTGCATATTGGCCTAAGATATCTCAAAAAATCACCCTAGTTCTGAGTAGAAGTACGTGTTCATCTTTTGCCTCTAGCGACTCATTTCATTCTGATGCAAGTCGGAGATAAGTGATACTGTTCTGCTATTAGTTTCAAATAAATTATTAGTGCAGCTAACAATACCATCTTTGGTCTAACAATGAGAAGGTATTTTTTGAGATTTGGGGAATCTTTTTGCACATTTAAAACACAACAGAAAGTAGAGGTAGCTTTTGTTTTCACTTGGAAATCAACTGACATAAACTGTCTTAACTCTCTTTGCCTTTTGAAATAGAATGGATTCTGGATTGATTCTGAGTATTAAGATTCGCTTTTGTCCTGAGGCCATGTCCACTGGTATGTCTGAAAGCTGCTTGGATAACTTTGGCTAGCTGTTTGGTAGAAGTGTCTAGGTATTACGCATTTTAAGATGGCCTTAGGGATGTAATAACATATGTGACAGCATCTGGAATAAAATCTAGAGTGAATAAATTTCTTGAATGGATGAAGGGAATAAATGAAGTTTAGATACTTATATACAGATGCTTCTTGACTTATGACAGGCTTATGTCCCAATAAAAAAAAAAGTCTTAAGTCAGGCAGCGTGCGGTGGCTCACTCCTATAATCCCAGCACTTTGGGAGGTCGAGGCGGGGGTATCACCTGAGGTCAGCAGTTTGAGACCAGCATGGCCAACATGGTGAAACGCCGTCTCTACTAAAAAATACAAAAATTAGCCGGGTGTGGTGATGGGTGCCTGTAATCCCAGCTACTCAGGAGGTTGAGGCAGGAGAATGGCTTGAACCTGTGAGGTGGAGGTTGCAGTGAGCTGAGATCACACCGTTGCCCTCCAACCTGGGCAACAAGAGCGAGACTCTATCTCAAAAAACATATATCTTAAGTCAAAAAATGCATTTAATACACCTAACCCACCCAACAGCATAGCTTAGCCTAGCCTACCTTAAATATTCTCAGAAGACTTACATTAGTCTTCACTTGGGTAAAACATATAACATCAAGCCTGTTTTGAAATGAAGTACTGAATATCTTCTGTAATTTATTGAATGCTGTGCTGAAAATGATAAACAGAATGGTTGTATGGGTACTCACAGTACAGGTTCTACTCAATGCATGACTTTTGCACTGTGGTAAAGTTAAAAAAATCGTAAATTGGGACATTATCTGTACCTTAGAAAATAACATTTGAAGCACTGTCATGAAGAAAATTAGACTTCAGACTGCTGAACAAAGAATGTATGTAAGTTACAAGAAGTTGTATTTGGCTCAGCCTAAGGAAGATCTGTCTAATGATTAGAGCTGCCCAAATCGTAGCTGGGCTACCTAAAGAAAGAGTGAGCCTTCTCAAACGGGAAGGTGGTCACTACAGTGGAGGAGGTTGTGCTAGAGATTTCTTCATTGAGTAAGGGGATCAACTATCTGACCCTGAACCACGTTCCCTAGGAAACATTCTGTCACATGTGATTATGTTGGATAAAGGGTTATTAGTTCTAAGTCATGCTGCTACTTTTTCTCGTCAGTCCTTCTCTGTGATATTAGTTAGTGATTAGAAAATACTTCCCTCACTTTTTCTGGGCTAATTATGCATGTGAGTGTATTATACATATGTATTTATATCTATCTAAATATATTTAGATATTAATTTGAAAATCTACCCATTTTCTTTACTTCCTTGCCTTTGGTGGGATATAACCTGCACCCAAAATTGGATTTGATAAATGATACCCTATTTTCATTGCAGTAATGGATACCAACTAAACTTACAGTGTGATTGTTACTTGTATTACTGCCCTAAAACACATAGATCTACTAAACCTGAAGCAAGACCCTTAATTGTGTTTATGGTGAATGACTTGAATAAGTTTTTTCACTTCGAGGTAAGACTTTTAATTGATGTTATTGGTCAGTGATATTTGATCAGAAGCTACACATTGACTAGAATCACACAAAAAGAACATCTTTCTCAGGGAGCTCTGAGGCACTTTTGTATAGCATAGGGTCTGCTGGGAGGGGCAGAGTGGCAGTTCTTCCTCCTGGTAATAAAATCAGTGTTGGTGGAACTTCCTCAGAATGGAGCTTCTTTTTTTTTTTTTTTTTTATTCCTGCTGTAGCTACAGAAATTCAGACCTCTTCTTTCATATCTTACTGCATTAATCTCTAGATACAATAAGATGTGCTCTCAGGAAGTTCAGAGTCTAACTGAGAAGCTAGGCATGGAGGCCAGTGATGTCTGAACAAGATAATCTTCCTGATTCACGGAAAGACTCTACTGCCCCAGTGTGCTAAATGTGGACATGAGTGAGAAGTGGGAAGTGTGCCTAAGAATTGAGTTACCCTCTAAATAATGACAACCCTGGACAATGTCTTGAATTCCTGAAATGTCTAAAAGATGCGCCTGTTTTCTAAAAACAAAACCCCAAAACCAAAAAAAAAAAAAAAAAAAGTGAGTCACTGGGAGGGAGGAAGTAGAGCTCAGGCTCTTGGGAAAAGCTAAATATTTTGTTTAGAGATTCTCCCTGGTTATCCCCAAAACCATCATGTTCCATTTCTCATATGGCTTAGTTCGTGGAAGGTGATTCCTGTGGGTTCCGTGTAAGTGAAGACCACGGTATGCTTCAGCAAAGGGGCAGGAAACCCTGGCCTGCCTGGGTGCTTCCCCAGCCCATGTACCACAGTGAGTAACAGTGGAAGCTGATGGGCAGATACTTCTAAAACGTGCTAGTTAATACCCCAGAGAGGGACAGCTTTAAAACTTTCGACATGAATAATCACTGACCATCTCTGAATTTTCCTGGGTAGTGAAAAATAAGCACATGGTCAGCATGTTCCCCGTTCCGTAGTTGAAGAAGTGTAGACTGTTTCTGGAACTGCAAATCTCTATTAGGTTGTGAATTACATGTACTCGTTCTATCAATTCCTCTTTAAATTCTTAAACCAGCAACAAAATGAAAAACAGTTGTTAACACTGCATGAACTCATAATTGTAACTGTAGAAGCCTTGAGCAATGTGCAGAAATGTTATTAAAACTTTTTTTTGTTTGCTACCCTTTCTGTGGTAAATTCCTTTGCTGCAGTTTCCATGCAGATGTAGCAGTGGAAAGGGAGTCAAAATTTCTGGAGAAAAATTTCAGGAATTTCTCTGATATTTGTGGATTGGCCCTTTTGCTGTAAGTAAGCCACTTTTTGGCAAGGTGGAGAAGTCAGGAAAAGTCTGCTTATATGTGAAGTTGAACCTTTTGGTTCTATTGAGTACTGGGGTCAAGTAATGGAAGCATCTTGGTTAAGTCCAAGACCAAGGGCAGGTCTCACACATTCCAGCTGTCAGTGGTAACTCAGACACCAGGAAGAAGAAGAAGGTATGCAGCTCAGGAAGGGGAGGAAGAAAGAACATAAAAATAAGGAGAGGAGAGAACAGGACAAATTCAGGGAGATTGGGAATTAGAGCATCAATTGCCTTCTAATGTAGAAAGAACAAAATCGATGTTCTACTTAACTCTCTTTTCTTAAGAAGAAAACTTACAGGGCAAAAATGATTATTAATAGATATTTGGTAGGCTTGGTTATTGCCAAGTTTATTCCATTTTTAATCATTTTAATAATCATAGCCAGCAGTTATTGAGCTCTTACTAGGTGCCACTTCCTCCCAGAGCACCTTAAGTCATTCAGGTAGTGCTAAGGACAGCCATTGAGGCTGGCACTGATGATGGATCCCACTTTACAGTTACCCACACAGAAGCTTAGATGCCGGCTCCCTACCCAGGGCACACAGCTGGTGTGTGGCTGAGTCACACCTGATTTCCCCATGTTTGCTCTGGAGTCCACGCCCCTCCTCACCCTGCCCAGCACCCTCACTTTGGTTGCAGCCTCAGTCTTTCCCAATCTTTGTTTTGTTTGTGTGTTTAAAACAGTTGCAGCGACTGAGAGGTGGTCCCCTCCAAATGATAGTTTTATGGACTAGGTGATCAAAAATGAAAGGCATCTTCTGAGGGAATCTTTTAACTCGTTTTGCTCCCTTTCCAGAGGAAAAATTAACTGCTTCTTAGGCAGCAATCTGCTGACAAATTGCCAGGCTATCCAATGTCTGTAATAACTCTAGCATATAAAATGATGAGCATATTCTTTAGAGTCCACGGAGTGAGAGTAGAGCTGAGAGGCTGTCCTCCCAGTTCTCCAGGACACTAGTAACTTTTAATTGATCTTTGTGCTGGGACAGCCCTTTACCTGGGGTAGCCTTCGTGCCTACACACAAGCAAAGGCTCATGGAGGGCTGAGAAGAGTGTACACATTTAACTTCTGTTCTAAATACCTGAGAGTTTATACCTTATATTTTCCTCTGGTTTCAAAGCTATAAATTTAAAACAGCAGATGCTATGGGGAATTATCCCAATATATATTGGAGAATTTGCCCTTCTTTCTCACCAGTCCCTGGCCCAGGCTTCTGCATGATTATGTCTGTGAAATTGCTTTGTAAATTATAAGGCATTTCAGGAATTAATCTCATTTATCATCACAGGACTGGTGGAAGGGGTATCAATCATTATTGTCAGTTTATAGATGAGGAAACTGAGGTCTTGGCAGATGAAAATAGGGACCTGCAAAGAAAAATGGGGATCCTTTCATCACTTTTGCAGCTCTATTAGGAATAGAGAAGTCTGGGTCCTTATTGGTCATCTCAAAACACAGAGCCACAACCCAGAAGTGCAGCTTTGAAATGGTAAATGATGAGAATGCAGCGTGAACTACTGTAAGACAAAGGATCATGACAAAGTGACATTATTCATTAAAGTACACTTCCTGGTTTAAACAACTCAGCAGGGGCTCCCTCCTCTGCAAAACTCTGTTTGGGACATTAAGAGAAAGTTATTTTACTATTAGGAAGATCAGAGAATCAGCTCTAAAACTGGGGACCCTGAGCCTCATGAGTCTTTGTTCTCTTCAGTCTTCTCCTATCCTTTGTTGTCGAATAACTGCATTTCACAGAGGTCTTTGGAAGTATTTAGGTTCTGGGGTAAGCCCTTTAGGATAAGTTGTTATCAGAACTCATTGCTTTTCTATCACTGTTGAATAGAAATCCATCTTACTAATTTAGTCTTTAATTGCTTTACTTTCCATTCACTATCCTCTAGTTTAATCTCTATTTCTTTTACTGTTTTCTATTCCTTTGTGTTTATTCATTGCTCGTCCTTCCACATATGCACACTCATGTGATTATAACCCCCCTCACACTGTAGGTCTTCAATACGGTTTTGTTAAATGAATAAATAAGGATGGATCTATAGCCATGATCTTTATTGAGTCTAGGAAAAAACCCTATGAATAGCCATGTCATATTTTCTGGGAACCTTTCTTAAACTTGGACATTTTACCCCCGTAAAAATAAGTTTCTCTGGATGGACCTGTGTCCTTTTTCTGAGGATATTCTAGTTTGGAACTTTATTTTTATCAACATAATTACATTTTCTTATAGATGAAAATAGTTTTGCTTGTCTATTTAAGGAAAAATGAAATAGGTATTTTTAAGCATTGCCAAAGACAGTTGCTGAAGACTCTTCAGCTTCACCCATTTACAGTATTGTTGACTTAACTATTTTCAGTGATTAGTATTGAGTAGAATCTACTATGTATTTTTTTTTTTTATTGAAAATTATGTTGTTTTGTAGTATTTGTTTTATCTGACTTGGAAATTGGGTTTATATGAAAACTTCAGTCAATCATTAATCTAGAAAATGTTTGTTGTTTAAATTAATAAATTATTTCCTTGGCTTAATGTTCTGTCTCTGTGTTAAAGAGTCTTAGGCTTATGAATCCTTTTAGATTCATATTGATCAGATGTGGCTTTGTAGCTCTAGTTTTCTTCTTTTGTTTTACAAAATACAGAAAAATATCGTGTGTGTCTGGTGTGATTGGAATGATGTCTAGTAGATCTTCTGCTTCTAGCTGCAGCTGCCCACATTGCTAAAATCAGAAGCAAAGTAACCAATATAAGAAAAAAAAAGAAGAATATTGACCTGTAATGTGTATGGACATGCACACGTACATGAGAATAGATTTAAATAACCCTTTCCTAGAAATCGAGCAAACTCCATTGTTTCTATTTTTTTTTTCTTGTGGTAAGAAATACAGTATCTTTCTACAAGGAATTTAAGAAGTACAATTAAAATGTTTAATAACATGATATCCATTAGAGGAGCAGCTTCAGATAAAGGATCACCATAATAATCAAGCTAGAGAAGAAGAAAATAGCCCAAGATGTGAGCCTTTGGAGTTGGAACTTGAGGTGAAGGCAACTGCCTTGTGAACAAAGGACTTGGAGTGGTTGCACTGAAGGAATCATTCTGTGATGTGGTATCTGCCTGCAGCTGTATGTTTTAGTTTGTTTCCTGCGTGTGTGTTCAGATCAGATGGATGGATGTGATGTCTCACTGGTGGAGGGGATTTTACTCTGCATGACACGAGCCTGGGTGACCTTCATTTTGAAGAGCCAGATGTCAATGCAGATTCATAGGCAACATTCATATTTGTTGTTTTAGTTTTTATTTTTAAAGATCAACAGCTGCTCTGCTGCTCAAAAAGATTTATGTAGCCTCATTTGGATAATGCATATTGTGCATACTGCTCTGAAATAAATTTCAAGAAATGACATTTCTGTTCTGAATAACATACTTTCCACATTTTATTTTGCATCCACTTTACTTATTTAGTTATATTTTAATACTTTTCTTTCTGTTTTTTTCTCTCTCTTGAAAGACCTCTCCTGTTGATTACCTTGCAAGTTTGTTTGGAGAGGCAGTATCTCCTTGGGGAGTCTTTCAGCACTCCTAAAGCCATAACAACATGAACTGAGCAATAAAAAACCAATTCCCTCCCCTTGGTTGTGCTTCAAATAGCCATTTCTTTGATACAGGATAATAAAAACAGGAAAAGGATCATTTTTAAATGCTTTGGTTGGGGTTGCCTTACTTCCAATAAGGAAAATTGCCTCACAAGGGGGAGCATGGGTAATAAAGATACAACTAACTGAATAATTGTATTCAATCTAATGTTGAAATTCCCAAGTTGCTGCCTGCAAGTCTAATTTAATGTTGGGATAGCTGTGCGTTCACTGTAGTGTGTAGATTTAAATTTTGCTGTCGCCGAAAATCATCTCTTTGCATTCAACAAAAAGGAACTTACAAATGCTACTGGAGATTTTTGATGCCCCTCCCCCATTAGGAATACTTGTAAGCTTTGTGGTAGGTAACAAAATGGGACACTGACCAAGAATGAAATACTGAGTAGAATTATGGATGTTATAGTGGTGAAGATGACCTCAGAGCACCTTCCAGACAAACAGTTTGAGGCACAAAGAAATAAAACAGCTTTACTAAGGTCATACAGATAGCAAGGCTTTGGGATACTAAAATCGATTTTCTTAGTCTAGCTGTGTTTCATTGTAATCCATTTCTTTCCTCCTCATCATACTTCTTCCTTTTTTTCCTTACTTTCAGAAGATTTGAGATGGATAGAGTGGCTGCCCTACTTGTCTGTCCCGATGGCCCCTTCAGGACTGACATGCCTCTGCCCCCGGCTGCCCTGTGTTAGCCACTGAAGGTTCACAGCCCAGCGCCTCTCCAGAAATTACTCTTATCCAAGACAGGGAGGTTGAGGGAGCGGGGAGCCACATGCAATGACTAGTTGAGGAAGGCACAATTTGGGAAAATTCTGAAGGGTCATTTTGTATCCAGAGCGCCCCATGGAGTTTGCAGAGTCTCATGTTGCAACTACATCATAGACCACCTTCTCCCTGTCCAGTTTGCATTCTCCCCTTGCCTTTCGTAAGGTGATCCCAAGGATATTTTCCAGTAAACCACCTGCACTCAGACCATCTCAGAGGCTGTTTACCAGGGAACCCAACATAAGACAACAAAGAAACTGGAATAGGATGCTGTTTTGGCAGTGGCCACGGATGGACAGGATGCCACTGTTAGGCAAGTCATCTTCTTCCTGGGAATCTCAGCCATTCTTAAAGGGTAGCCTTCAGCTGACCGTTAAGAGACATGCACTGGTTT
This sequence comes from Macaca mulatta, assembly GCF_049350105.2. NCBI lineage: Eukaryota > Metazoa > Chordata > Mammalia > Primates > Cercopithecidae > Macaca > Macaca mulatta. Next base: position 16,960,346 of record NC_133411.1, read on the forward strand.
TCTGTTTGGGGACCTAGTCTAATTCTTTCATCTTATAGATGAAGAAGTCAAATTCTGTGCACTTAAGTGACTTGACCAATAGCGCACAACTAGTTGGCAAAAGAACAAAAAACAAGCTTACAGTTTCTGGCTACTGCCATTGATTCTGTTTTTGAAGAGCCATCATGGAATATTTTCAGAGTTGTCCTGCTGCTATAACTCAGAATTGACTGCAGATGGATCTAGAGACCATTTGCCTGATCCATTTGCTCAACTCTGGTGTCGAAAACAGATATCTCAATCATTCCTCCATGGTTCTGTTTTACTGATTGTCTGCTGTGCTTTGAAGAGTGATCTCTGAAGCTCACAATAGTTGGTGAGTATTCAGTAGAATACTGAAGAAAAAATAGTGAAGAAGTAGCAGATGGTTATAGTTGTTATTGTCTGAAATCAGCATTTCATGTTACTGCTTATTAAGAGTATTGGGGAATATGCAATGCTTACTAAATGAGGGACCAAAGGCAAGTACAGATTCATTAGGTAGAGGAAAAACATACAGGAGTGAGTTGAATCATAAGCAAGATGAAAAATGACTAAAAATTAATATGTACTCTCATGATTATACTAAATAGTTTATTAGTCATTTTATTATGCTCAAAAACATTCCACTGAGATTATCAAATTACTATAAGCTTAGAATCACTATGATACTGAGAAATTTGGAATTAATTGAAAAATGGATGATTAGCTTATTATTATCACTACTACAGGGATCCAGATTTTATATAGTTTCCCTGGCATAATTAACCAGCTACTCCTTTAGAAAACATTCTTAGACTCCCATTGTCTGTAAATTAACTCAAAATTTATTTTATTTGATACACAGAGTTCTGTGAGCCAGATTCTCTTTCTTTCTGTCTGCTCTTCTATATTTACTCTATACTCTGGTCAAATCAGGAAACTCAGTGTTCCCTAAACATACCTTTTATTTTCCCAAGTTTGTGTCTTGTATCATGCTGTATTTCTTCTTGGAATATTCTTCCCATGTAATTACCCATCATGATCTACTCGATTCAAACCCAATTCAATGTTAACTCTTTAAAATGAAATTTTCTTTGGTTTCCCTGAGATGTGTCTGTTTAAAGTACTAAACTCTGTACTTTGAGAAAATATATCCGGTGCTCCTAACTGCATTCACTATGTCTTCCCTCTGAACTACCATGGCAGTTTATTCGTATGGGACTTTTATGTCTTACTTTGCATATAGTTACTTGCATGTCTTTAATTCAATATATTTGTAGGTATCCATGTACCAGAGTCTATTCTAGATTGATACGGTTTGACTGTGTCCCCACCCAAATCTCATATTGAATTGTAGTTCCCATAATTCCCCCACACATTGTGGGAGGGACCTCGTGGGAGGTAATTGAATAATGTGGGTGGTTACCCCCATGCTGCTGGTCTCGTGATAGTGAGTGAGTTCTCACGAGATCTGATGGTTTTATAAGGAGATTTTACCCCCTTTTGCTCGGCACTTCTACTTGCTGCTGCCATGTGAGGAAGGACGCGTTTGCTTCCCCTTCTGCCACGATCGTGAGTTTCCTGAAGCCTCCCCAGCTATGCTGAACTGTGAGTCAGTCAACCTCTTTCCTTTATAAATTACCTGGTCTCGGGTATGTCTTTATTAGCAGCGTGAGAACGGACTAATACGTAGATATTGGGAGTTTTATAAAATAGGGAGTTGTTTTTGACTTAAGGGACCCACAGTCAGGTGGGTAGAAAATAATAAAGTACTGGAGGAACCATAGAAGGTAAACTAAAGCATTCAGTGAGACACCAGCCTGGCCGTGGTGAGCTTTGGCTGTGGGTGTTTACAAGGACTTTCTATCTGAGTGTACCTAGAACTGAATCTGGGAAGAGTAAGAGCTTGCCAGGTGTGGCTGAGAAGGCACTGGGGGGAACAACATGAGGTCAGATGAAGAGGCAGGAACCAGTCATAGGTTCTGTGGGGAGGAAAGGGTAATGTGAGCTGAGCTTCACACCTGGAGAGGCAGGCAGGTTCAAGTGATGATGAAAGCAACATGAAGGCAGCTGGATGGCAGGAGAGTCCGTTGTCAAATGTTTAGCAGGGGGAGCCTTGAATCGATTTAGAAAGGTCACTGAAGAGGCACGTGGATTACAGGAGTTATGGGGGACCCTTCTCCACTCCTTATGTTTACTTCCACATGAAGGACCATCGTTAATTTAACTCACAGCCTGGAGTACTTACCTGGTTTGTGAATTTGGGAGAAATAAAATTGACATCTCAGCTGCATCCTGTTTTCCTCTTGGGAGAGAGCTGCCCTCAGGAAGCACCCTTATCTTGGGGGAGCTCTTCTGCCCATGGGTAGACTAGTATTGGCGTCTTGCTGCTGACGCAGGTTCAGTTTGTATGTGTGTGTGTGTGTTTGTTTTTTTTGTTGTTGTTTCTGACACAGGGTCTCGCTCTGTCACCCAGGCTGGAGTGCAGTGGCGTGATCTCGGCTCACTGCAACCTCTGCCTCCTGAGTTCAAGTGATTCTCCTGCCTCAGCCACCTGAGTAGCTGGGATTATAGGCCCACACCACCATGCCTGGCTAATTTTTGTATTTTTAGTAGAGACGGGGTTTCAGCATGTTGGCCAGGGTAGTCTCGAACTCTTGACCTCAAGTGATCCACCTGCCTCAGCTTCCCAAAATGCTGGTATTATAGACATGAGCCACCGTGCCTGGCCACAGGTTCAGTTTTAGCTACTTTGCTGTAGACCTAAAACCCCAACCTTCATACTAGACTCACCAGAAGTAAAGGTGCCATTTTCCTTTCTACCTGCCACTTCTTTTTATTATTTTCTCAGTTTGTTTTGGACCTGGCAGGGGAAGGGAGATGCTATTCATGAGCCCCCTCGACACCCTAGCAGTGACGTGCAATTTCAGGTAGGAAGGGCAGCTCATGGAGAGCAGGGGAACATTTGAATTGTGGCTGGGATACAATGCCTGAAGAGGAGGGTACGGCTTTCAGAGAAGAAATGATGGTAGACGCTACGGTACTTGGTGATGAATTGGCTGAAGGGATTGAGAAGATGGAAGATTCTAGAGGTCTCCATCCTCCTGTAGAGGACTTTAGTTTGGGCAATTGGGTGCCACATTGACTCCTGCACCTTAACTTTCTGTTTGACTTGAGTTTCCCTTGAGTTGGTTGTTGAGGCTGGCAGAGTGAATCAGGACCTTCATCTCTCCTTGAGACATCCCATGCAGTATCTGAGAGGATTTTTCAGGGACCGATACAGTTGGGCATTTGTTCATCTAAATTGTTCATTCCTTTCTTAATTCCTTTGGCTTGCACATATTTATTAATCTCCTTCTATGTGTTAGTGCTTGTTTGGCCCATCCACGAGAAACAATGACGAATGAAACGTTTACTTGTCCCTGGGAACTTGCAGTCTGGTGAGGAAGCCAGAAAAGGATACAGTGGCAGTTGCTGTTTAAGCAACTTCAGAGCCCACCAATATGAGTTAGAATCTGGGCCCTGCGGCCGGGCACAGTGTCTCATGCCTGTAATCTTGGCACTTTGGGAGGTTGAGGCAGGCAGATTTGAAGTCAGTAGTTCGAGACCTGCTTGGCGAACATGGTGAAACCCTGTCTCTACTAAAAATACAAAAATTAGCTGGGCGTGGTAGCGTGTGCCTGTAATCTCAGCTACCTGGGAGGCTGAGTCTGGAGAATTGCTGGAACCCAGGAGGTGGAGGCTGCAGTGAGCCGAGATCGTGCCACCATTGCACTCCAGCCTGGGCGACAGAGCAGACTCCATCTCAAAAAAAAAAAAAAAAAAAAAAAAAACCAAAAGAATCTTGGCCCTGCTACTTCCAAGACTAACTATCTCACCAAAGTCTCCTTTGTAAAGTAGTGAAGTTGGTATCAACCTCAAATGCTTACTTTGCATTATTTTAAAATTCTCCTGATGCGGTCCAGTAAACTACTGAGTTGGCTTATGAATGTATTCTGCCAGAGACTTAGAAAACTGAAAAAAAAAAATCATGTTGAAATTAATTTTTAAGACAGGAATTTCGTGTCTATAGCTCAAAGAAGTTGTCACAGGAGAGCAAAGTTAGGCTCTATTTCTTCCTCTTTTGGAGAATCCCTTCAGATCACCATTTGACGGAAGGAAGTTAGAATGTGACTTATTTTTTGTGAAGTTTTCCTTTGTGGGTACTAATTGCATGAAAGATCTGAGAAAGAGTTTGAGCTACCCTTATGTTATGGCAAATTCGGACATTCCTAGAAGGAGGAGAAATAGTGTATTGGTGTGATTTGAAGACAGACCTGGTGGTAACGGAAGCAGCACTCAGGTTAGTAGTTTCCTGTCCCATTTTGTTACGGGAAAGGAGTCTGGATCCAGACCCTAAGAGAAGGTTCTTGGATCTCGCACAAGAAAGAATTCAGGACGAGTCCATACAGTAAAGTGAAAGCAAATTTATTAAGAAAGTAGATGAGTAAAAGAATGGCTACTCCTTAGAGCAGCCCTGAGGGCTCCTGGTTGCCTATTTTTATGGTTATTTCTTGATGATATGCTAAACAAGCAGTGAATTATTCATGCTTCCCCTTTTTAGTCCATATAGGGTAACTTCCTGATATTGCTATGGCATTTGTAAACTGTCCTGGTGGTGGGAGTATAGCATGACTGGTGGGAGTGTAGCAGTGAGGACGACCGGAGGTCACTCTTGTGGCCATGTTGGTTTTGGTGGGTTTTGGCCGGCTTCTTTACTGCAAGCTGTTTTATCAGTAAGGTCTTTGTGACCTGTATCTTGTGCCCACCTTCTGTCTCATCCTGTGACTTAGAATGTCTTAACCATCTGGGAATGCAGCCCAATAGGTTTCAGCCTTACTTTACCCAGCTCCTATTCAAGATGAAGTTGCTTTTGTTCACACGCCTCTGACAGTTTCATACCATAATGAACTTTTCGACAGTTCTAAAGTTGGTGGGGGAGAATTTCATTGTTCCGAGAGTCCTCAATTCAATGGGAAATAGAATTGTATTTAGATTGTGGGTATGTGTGTGTATGGTTTATATGTATACGTGCACTATTTCAGTAGTCACAAGATCAAATTACATGCTATATGCCAGATTCTGGCACATTTATTTGCTGTAGTTTTAGTTCCCTAAATCCAACACTTCCAAAATTGAAAAAGAATTAAAAGCTGAATTAAAAGGTGGTACATAAGTAGTGATCAAGTTTCCTAATGGGAAATATTTCCGATATTTGCTTTATTTAAAATTACCTTTATTTAGCAAAGAACAAAAATGCCTCAGTTTTTTCCTACCAGTTATATTTTTTTCTGTAAGTCGAAAGAAATACAATATCCTTCTGCAAGGAATTTTAAAAATGCAATTAAAATTAAAGTGTCATTTGTTTCTTTAATAATCTGGTCCTGTCCTCCAGGGGATGTGGCATGCTTTCATTTATATGAAAGAAACCTAAGTTTTAAAGCAGGACAAACATCTGTAAATGACCTAGTTCAGTACTCTTGTTTTGGGGACTAACAAGAAGCCCAGGTACTGAAGGCAGGAAAGAGTTTTGCAGAATCCCTTATGAGTTACAACAGAGAGCATAGTTGCTAAGAGCAGACTTGGATGCCAGACTTCCCAGGATTCAAACTAGCTGAACTGATTGCGAGTTGCCCGATCTTGTGCAAGTTTCTTAACCTGTCTGTGCCTCAATTTTTGCATCTGGAAAAGGGAGTCAAAAGCAGTTCTTCCCTCCAAGAGTTGTCAGGGGGGTGAATTGAGTTAATAAATACAAAATTATAATGCCTGACACATAACAAACACTGCTTATTGGTCTACTATGATCTGCAATTCAGCAAATCTAAGATGCTTTGATGCTGTTGCTTTCTTGATCATAGAAGCATGACTGGAAGGTTTCACACATTATGGCAGAATTGTCTTAGTGATTGTAAGATTATTGATTGTAAAATGAAGGTATTAAGTAAGCAATGAGAGATGGTGAAGCTTGGCATTGATTAAATAGGATGTTACTGGTATTGTCATGGTTTAAGTTACTTATGTCAGAGTTGAACTGGAAGCTGCGTTGTCTAGTCTAGCCCTTGTCCATTACTCTGCATTGTGTATTTGGGCGGTGGTTATATAGATTTAGATGCTTTCACTTTGGGAAGCAGAAACTTTAGCTGTCTATTGTGAGAACACAGAGCCTACTCCTCTTTGGATTATATCGTTTAACTTAAAACTATCGAGACACTGAAGTATTGTAGATCCAAGACGTGAAGATGAGTAAGTGCAATGCTCTTGTTGGAAAAAGAAGGGTAAAGAAACTCCCAAATTCCCTTGAAAGAATGTGCCTCTTCGTCTGCGTGTACTTACAGCCTAAGGGGGATGATGGAGCTGCATTTATTTTCCTTGATTTGTTCTTGCTTTATGTTGGATAATTTAAATCCTTAAACTACTATACATTTCTTTGTACTGAGCAAAGATGCAGATTCATCTGAAGCTTTTAATAGTAATTAGAAAATACTGTTTTCATTGCTGTTATATTTCATCCAAAAGTGGAGGCTGGGGTGTCCATTTGTTAAGATTACGAGTACACTCACTCTGGGGCAAGTGCCATGTAAATTTTATACGTGTTTATGTAAATCCCCCATGGGAATGCCTAAATGAGGCCTTTTGTGAATACATTTAAAACTTTGGGCATGACTTCTCAGTTTGATTGGCTCCTTCATTACTATTTTATTATTATTCCAGCTCTAGTTGATCTCTCCTGCTCCTCCTTTGCCCTCACTATAATTCCCCCTTCTCCCTTTTCCTTATCCTCCCTGTTAGTCCCCTTTTGTCCCCCACAACCCCTGCCCCACCATCTTCCGTCTGTCTCCAAAATCTGTATGTATTTGATGGGTGTTTCTGGGCAGTGTGCCCAGTTTGGTTTATTTGTTTCTCATAATTGTTTTCAGAGCTTCAGTTACATGTTTCAGATCAATGCTCCAAATGACATTTGTCACCCTTCTAACACAAGAGGTTTCCTGGAATTTTGTAGTGTTTTAAAATGCAAATGCATACTCGACCTCTCTAATGTGAAGTTTTACAAAAGGAGCCCCCAAACTGTTCAGAAAATATTCCAGATATCCTTGACTTAGGTTTTACTGCCCCAGGTCTCTGTGTAATGGAATAAAAATAGTAACTTATTAGTTAGCCTGATCGCTGCTGGCTGTGTTGCACTGATCTCCTCAACAAAAGCAATCTGCTGAGTACAGTTTTATGATGATCGTGTGAAAGAACCCCAGGTGTCCTTCTTGTTGAAATATAAGCTACTGTCAGCTTTAAAATGCCAGTGCAACTCTAAACACTTCATACTTTAGTCTCAGCCCAAAGTCTCTTTCTACTTTGAGAAAATTCTATATAATTCTTACAACATTCTAGCAAAAACTCTAAGATATGAAATATGGATGTTCCAGTGACAATAATGGGTCTTCATAGTTGTTTAACATTCATAATTTTAGATGTTTCAGACACTGCCATGTCCCATATGGTGGCAACTAGCAACTAGCTACATTTGGCTTTTAAATTTAAATTAGCTATGTGTAAATGAAATTTCACTTTGGATTCTCCAGGAATCCAGGCTACATTTCAAGGATTCCACCACCACATGTGATCACCTGTTGGGTGGCACAGATTGAACATTTCCATCATTGAGAAAGTCCTATTGGACTGTGCCGTTACGGAGGATTTAAGTTAGGGTAAATGGCACTAACTATGCCAGATTTCACTGAATTTATTAGTTAGAGTAAAATAGCTACTTTAACAAGAGACCATAGAAATACAGTAAATGAAAGGATTTTTAAAAATTCACATAGTAGCTGGGAGGTGAACAGTCCAGATTTCACGTGGGGCTCCTCCCCATACATCATCCAGGGTCAAGGCTGCGTCTGTCTTCTTGGCTGGTCGCCCTCCATGGCGCCTTCTGCACATATGTATCCCAGTTTACAGGGAGAACAAAAGAACTGCAGCACTATAGGTTGACAATGACCCAGATATAGACATCATTTCCATTCACATCCTCTTGCCCCAGATGGAGTCGCGTGTCCACACCCAGCTGCAGGTGAGTCTGGGAAATGCGGCCTTCTGCTGGCAGCATGTGTGCAGCTTAAACTAGCCTTGTGGAAGATGTTGCATATAGAGATGTGATCTTTAAGGTGACAGTTCATTTGCCATAGTTAATTTGGGTGTTGGGGAGATGATATAGGAGTTTAATTTAGATAGTACCTAGCTTTTATTATGTTATCATCTAACAAAATAAGGGCATAAAATGTCACTAAATAACAATAGAAAATTTTACACACTTTTTTTTTTCCCCATCTGTCCACTAAGAAGCCTGTGCATATTGTGGCTCAGTATAGATACCACAGGGCTGTGACTCCCTTGAATGCTTTCTGGTGTTAGATAGACTTTAGGATTGATGACATTGACAATCTCCCTACTCTAAGAACAAAACTTGACAAAAGCGGCCAGCTATACTTTAAAGGAATGGATTTTACCGTCTGTTTGTGTGAATAAATGACACTTACTTCTTGGGGGGCTGAAGGGTTCATTTCTATAATAAACAGACCTCTTCCAAAGAAACCTGAGACATTCATTTCAAATTAGTAGAATTCTATTTTACATTTCCTTTTTCTCTTTTGAATCAAAATGGTAATTGTCATTGCACATCTGTGCGTGTAATTTCTCGGCTACTTGCTGCTGCTGACCCTGACCTCTCTTAACACAAACTTAGTAGGATTGCGAAGTGTTGGGATACATGTTACAGAGTTAGTTTTTTATTCATTGGTGATAGCTTGGAACGATAAATCATGCTATTACATTAATTGCTGTGGGTCAGTAAGTTCCCTCTTTTTCTTATTGTTACTGACACACTGAATTTTATCTCTTCTTAGATGGTGTGTTAGACTCCATTTTATCCATTTATCATAGGAGATTAAATTATAATGTGAGTAACCCACAACTTGCCTACGTTAATCTTTCTGCAACTATTGTACATTGAAACATAATGTCCTATCCTATGCTGAAGGAGCAAGCAGTGGCCTCTGGCCTGTGGAAAGGGAAGATGCTTGGCTGAGATGATTGGTGGACCCATGCTGATGGCTGCACCTGTTCCAATTCATCATCCGCCCCACTAGGTTCAGAGTTCCCAGGGCGTCCACAGAAGCCTGTCTCCGTCACATGTGTTTATCATTGCAGAGTCAGAATCCTGGCTTTGTCACTTATGAGCGATGTTACCTTGAGCCAGAGCAGTAACCACCCCGTGCCTCAGTTTCCTCATCTTTAAAATGAGAAGAAGAGTACCTAGCTCATAGGGCAATGGTGAGATTTTTAAATGGATTAAACATTCCCAAAGTGAATTGAAAGTTCCTCCTGGCACCTCTGAAGTTTTATAAGTGTTAGGAGTTCTTTATTTTTATTCATTTTGGTACATCTTTATGTCAAAAAGTCATGGAACTATTTCTCTTGGACAATACTGGGAAGTCACCTGTCTTAAAATCTTTTTCTTTTTCTTATAGTTATTAATGAATACAAATCTGAACTTTTTCATTTAAAAAATCCCTAACAATGGTTTCGTTTTATCGTGACACCTTAGTCCTAGACTCCACCTTCTCTAGGATGTCTTGGTCATGTTTTTCTGTTTTGCAAATGAGGACGTTGAAGCTGGAGAAGTGCAATCACCTATGCACGGGTACACAGGTTAAGTGGTTGAGTTGTACCTTAGCCAACTTATCTTGCTTTCCAGGATAGGGCTTTTCCCTCCACATGTCTGCATTGCTCTGTGTGTGTGTGGGGAGGGATGGTATAAATACACATATACATATCCATCCATACATACACACACACACACACATGCATGCATCTATAGTCAAGGACTCTATTATATGAGAGAAGGCAGAGGGGACAAAAATGATGATATTCTTATGTTTAAGAGGAGTCCGCAAAATATGATAAGAAGAGACTTCTGAACAATTTGAGCTTTGTCAATGTGGATCCCACGTTAAAGATTCCAGCCTATGGCATCTCTCTGACTCACCTCTGAAAATGAGCGGCCTCTTCCCTGCAAAGTATTGCACTAGATTATTTGAAGTATTATGCAAGCACTACATATGCCTCCTGCTGTTAAAGAGCTCTTGGTTTTGCAGAGGACACACAATCATACACAGAGACGGGACCAGTTCTGAGCATGAAGTCACCCACCAAAAAGTAAAATACTGTTCTGTGTCCTTGTTGAAAATGATGTGGGAGTGATGAAAGACACAGGGGAATGAATGAGGTCATCTGCAATGGTAGGGTGGGGTGAAAGAGGGACTTCTGTGAGGGAAGCCTGGGTTTTGAGTTAATGTGTGAGGTCAGAGGGACTTTGGCTTGGCAGAGAGGATGGGCAACATTTCCTGCCAGTGGGATGCAATGTGTGATGCAGGAGGCCGGGTGGGGGTAAGTTCCAAGTGTCAGGAATGGCTGGCAGGGTTGGTGGGCTGGCGCAGTGATCCTGGGCATGGAGGATATGAGAAGAGTCCACACAGATTACCTCACTCGCTTCTCAACAGAAGCCCTCCTGAGGATTCTGTGTTAAGGTAGCTCATTCACATACACCTTGTCTGGGAAGAAAAGGAGAGTGCCTGTTTGTGGGGAACACGAAGAATTCCAAAGGCGTCTTTCGGTTGCCCTTAAAGCTTTGGTTAGCATCCAGTCCTGGGAGCAATGATCGAGAAGCCATTTAATCAGTGTAAAACATGAGTATCTCATATCAGAATCTCAAAACAATTAGCGCCGTTATTCAAAACAGACCGGGGGTACTCAAAGGAACACGGCACGTGCTTGCTGTTCCGCTAGAGGGAAGCCTGCTGAAAAACAAAAGTCCACAAATACAAGAGGAAAGTGCCTGCATAAAAGGAAACTCCAGCTAAATGAAGAGAGTATGAGCACATCATCCTCTGGAAGGGGAAGCCTCATAGTCATTAAACCTGGACTGAGAGAATTAAGGGGTCTACAAGTTTATACCTCATTTTAAACTGTTCTGAGCACAGCTAGTTGCTTCCTGGTGCCTGTGAGGATCTTCTATGCCAAGGATGGATTTTGGCCTTCCTAGAAAGTCCTTGAAGCTGTTGTAAACTTCCTGGAGAGCTTAAAATGCTGGGCTCTCTGTGTCATTCGTGGGTTTATTTCAAAATGAAACTCCATTCTTTCAAGGTTAGGTGGAGTTGGCCTAAATCTTGCTAACTGTTCACATTGTAGTAAGTTCAGTTGGTTTGTGGACCTTCACCCATGGTGACTTGTCCCTTTAGACCAGTATACCTAGAATAGAAAACGTACACTGTTTTGTTTCTCTCCATTTTCAGCTTTTGTTTTGTTTTGCTTTTAAGCTAACTTGAGCTTAAAGTAACTAATCATGAAGTGAGATTCTTGCTAAGTAAGCATTCATCAGTAATGTCAGGTATTATAAGACTATTAGGTCTTTTCACTGCCCTACATTTAATTATTATAGTTGAGTATCACAATGCCTAAATTTAATTTAAAACAGCTGAAAGAGTCAACTGAGGAAGAAAATGAAGTATCTGTGATGGTGATTTTTTTCTTATTATTAGCTTGACAAATGATAAAATATTTGTCTCCACGAGTTAGCAAATACCAGAAATTACCTTTTCAATATTATTATGCCATGATGATTTTTAAATTCAGTTCATCAGAGATTAAAACTAATGTGTTTTAAAAGACTTGTGGCTTATCTACAGCCAACTGGTGGAGTATATGGAGACAGAATTTCTCCTTTTACTTTAAAGAGTTTTCTCTAAAATGTTCTAAAATATTTACTGTAAAACATTTAGAGGACATAGGTGAGCCAAAAGTATAAAACTGTAATCTCTGTAATCTCACTACCCCGTAATAATCACTGTCAACATCTTAATCCATTTCCTTCCAATTATATGGTTCGTAAGCTTTACTCATAGAATTGCTTTTAGGACATATTAAAAAGGAGTGTCATAGAATTGTAAAGTCACAGGGAACTGTAGGTCATCTGGTACAACCTCTTATCCAAGAAGGAGTATCTTCCATAATACTGCCTTAACTGATACATACCCAGTATCTGGACTCTCATATTTCTCCTGTTTCAAGATTCTTCTTGTGTCAGACAGACCTCTTTTAAGGGTGGAATGTTTTTTAATTCTTCAAGTATTCTTCACTGAGATAAAAGCTGTTCTCTTGACATTTCAACAGCTAACCATCAGAAACAATATCTAACATGTTTATAATTTTCATATATTACATGTCCTATTTATTTGAATATGCATTTCAAGTTTCTACTTGGTTCCTTCTTCGAGTAGATGTTTCCCTTTCCTCTTCTTTGTTCCTGTATCCTCTTTCTGGCTTTGAAGCCCCAGAATACATGGCAGACATTGGATAGGAAAAATGTCGGGGACCCTCCCTAATCTACTAAGATTATCTACAGGGAAACTTCTCCTATGGACCCAGGAGTTTCTCTTCAGCTCATTTACATAGGATATAAGTCCCTTTAGCTTTTATTTTTCCCAGAATATCTCATGGCCTAGTTTGGTGGAATCTAGTGGGACATTTGTGACTTCTTTCCTTTCCTCACATCTTGGTTCTCACATTCTGTATTGGTCCATTTTCATGCTGCTGATAAAGACATACTGGAGACTAATAGGTTTAATGGACTCACACAGTTCCATGTGGCTGAGGTGGCCTCACAAATCATGGCAGAAGGTAAAAGGCACGTCTTACATGGTGGCAGGCAAAAGAGAATGAGAGCCAAATGCAAAAGGAAACCCCTTATAAAACCATCAGATCTTATGAGACTTATTCACTACCACAAGAACAGTATGGGGGAAATTGCTCCCATTATTCAATTACCTCCCACTGGGTCCCTCCCACATCACGTGGTAATTATGAGCGCTACAATTCAGGATGAGATTTGGGTGGAGACACAGCCAAACCATATCACATTCCTAACTGGAAATATTGAAGTCTGAAGGCTGTTTTTTTAAAAATTATTTATTTATTTAGTCTTTAATTGACAAAATTATATATATTTGTTGCTTACAGCATGTTTTGAAATATGTGTAAGTTGTGGAATGGCTAAATCAAACTAATTAACATGCATGACCTCAAATACTTATTTTTCTGTTATAAGAACATAAAATCTACTCTCTTAGCAATTTTTAAGTATACAATACATTATTATTAACTGTAGTCACCATGTTGTACACTAGACCTCTTAAATGTATTCCTCCTTTCTAACTGAAATTTTGTGTGCTCTGACCAGCATCTCCCCCATCCTTCTACCCCCAGTCCCTGGTAGCCACCATTCTCCTCTCTACTTCTATGAGTTCAAATTTTCTAGATTCCACATGTAAGTGAGATCATGCAATATTTGCCTTTATGTGTCTGGCTTATTGCCCTTAACATAATATTCTCCAAGTTTATTCATGTTATCACAAATGACAGGATTGCATTCTTTTGAAAGGCTGAAGGGTATTCCATTGTGTATATGCCACATTCTCTTTACCCATTCATCCAATGATAGATACCTGGGCTGATTCCATATCTGGCTCTTGTGAATAATGAAAGCTAAGTGTTGAAACCTAACTTTTTACAGTTTTTTAAAGGCATAGTTGCAAAAATATTATCTTTCTTTTATGTTTCTATTGCCTTCCTTCTTAATGCTCACTTTCCTCTTTTTCTTAACTTGCACCAATATGTTGAAGTATCCCTTCCACAGATGGCGTTGTATATACTCTTGTCGCCTACAACATCCATATCCCCTGCCATCTTGCTAGAAGAAACCCAAATTGGGGTGGTAGTGTGGCAAGTAAAATAGTTTCCCCATAACTAGGGGTGGCTTCATGGCAACTGTAACCAAGCAAATGTCTATTGATATCTGTGGGAGTTCTGGGAAAACTTAGCTGACATTTTGGTGTTTGGAACTGTAGCAGGCATTTGGCATCCCTTAGATAATACCCTTGATGATGAAATCTAGTATGCTGGAGAAGATACAGCAGAATGATAGAAACATCTTTGTTCCCTGGTGGTAACATTGAGTAGTTGAACTAATGTCAACAATTCTTTACCTTCATACTTTACATTAAGTGAGAAAAATTAACTTGTTAGTTTGAGTCATTTTTCGTGAGGTTTACCTTTATATTCTGACTGATGCAGATGGTTTAAAAAACTATCAACCATCCTGGTTACCCTTCTTTATACAAACTCCATATTGTTAATGTCCTTCTTGGAATACAAAGATAGAATAAGACACCATTTATTATTAGTGACTGCTACATAATGAGGCTTAGTACATATTTGTCTAGTCGATTAATAAATGAGACTTAGTTGTTCATTAAGGGATCCTAGATCTTGTTCTTAGTTTGGTGCATAATTAGATTGTTTTGGAGTTTTGATCAACTAAAGCTTACAGATTCCCAGATAAGTAGATATGTTAGGGATCCCTAAGACCACCCTAATGTTTGGTGATTCACTGGAAGGACTCATAGGACTCAGAATAGCTGTTATGGTTATGGTTTATTATAGTGAAAAGACACAGATTAAAATCAGGAAAGGGAAAACGTGTATGGGACAAAGTTCAGGAGAAATGAGGTACAAGCTTCTGGGTGACCTCTTCCAGTGGAGTTGCATGGGAAAAATGTGTTTAATTCCCTAAACAATGGTGTGTGACAACATGTACAAAGTATTGGCAACCGGGAAAGCAGCCCATGCTTTGGGGCCAGCTGGGGAAGCTCCCATGACCCTGCATTTTTTTGCAGGTTTGTCATGCAGGCATGTAGCACCTATAGAACTGACCTTAGCTACTTATATTGCAGTCCCGCAAAGAAAACACTGGCATTAACCATAAATCACATTCTTAGAATAAACTTACCTGATCACAGTGAGACAGGATAGCTTAAGGTCTTAGTCACAGATATGCTGTAGATCTATAAAACATACACATTGGAAAAGAATCAAAAGCAAGTGCATAACAATATTATCAAGAGCTATCCCTGACTCAAACATGCGCTACTAGCAAAGCTTCAAACAATATGTATGTCCAAAGAAGAAAGAATTTATAAATTCTGTATAGTATAGTATTGTATAGTATAGTATACTATAGTAATACCATGAAAGACAATAGAGAGATTAAAATGAGTAAACCAGATCTATATGTAAAACAAACATACAAACACACAAAAAAGAGCTACCTCTTAGTAGTGAGATAGGTGATTTATATTTTCTTCATCATGCTTTTTACAATTTTTCAAAAATTCCCATTAAAATAAAGGACTATTATAATAAAAATATTATGTATAATGTAGGATGATATAGAGATTTTATATTTACATGAAAGACAACTCTAAAATTTAATGTCAAAGTTTCCTAATAGAACCCTTGAGAGACAGCAAGCTGAGTGTTTCAGGAATGGCTGGTTGTTTGGTCTGGCTGTATGGCCTGGCCAACTGGCATGGGAGCAGGCTGACTCTGGCCGTAAGAGGGCATGTTGAAGATGCAACTGGTCAGGTGTCAGTAAATCCTATTACTCTGAGTGCTTTTTTATAACGTAATTTTAATTTCAGTTTTGTAAAAGTTTTGCTCAGGATTTTACCCCATTTAACCTAATTTCCTTTAATTACATATTCAGCTTACTCATAGTTTAATGAAGCCTACTGTGTACCTGGCACTAAATCCATCCTTGTACACTGCCGTTTTTCTCTCCCTCTCCTGCCTTTTCTAGGACATGAACTATGTCCAATTTAATTTATATGCTTCCTCTTCTTGCCGTTCCTCTGCAGTATGAGTTTATGCTTAAAGAAACCCTTTGCTGGTTCAGGGTTAAGAGTGTGTGATCATTGATGAATTACTAACCTCTTTGAACTGTAGTATCTTCAGGTATAAAATGGAGGTAATTTTAGTGAGAATATCATAGGCTTCTGTGATGGTGTCACATGCTATGTATAAAATGTTAACACCTTGCTTGGTACATTGTGAGTGCTGGATAAGTTATCTCTGGTTGTTAATGAAATGAAACCATGTGTGCCTGAATATATTTTTACTGAATGTCTATCATTAACTGTGTAGTCATTTATATCTTTTTGCAGTGCCTGTTTCTCATATACACTAGAAATGGAGAGCTTTGATTCCCTGAACATGCGTAGCCTATTAATGGCGTTCCCATTTTAATTTTTAATAATATTGCCCTACACCCTTTAAAAACTATTTTGAAGTGAAAATTAATACTTCCCAAATAACCTGGACCAGATATTGGTTGTTAAGAGGAAGAAGCTGTGACGTGACTGAAAGCTCTTTCAACCGCATCTGTTATTCTGAATCTAGCACTTGGATAAAGACCACATGTTTAAGATGATTCCATGGGATTGTATTCTGATGGACAAATTATTGTCTGTATTCATCAGATTATTTCCTTGACTAAGTTGAAAGGTAAAAAAATTTAATTAAGGCCAGATAGAAATCATCCCTTCAAAAACTTTACTGACCAACTGAGACCAAAGCTGCCTGGTGGCCAGAAATAAAATGTCAGTGACTGGCATCCTGCCTTATGGACTCTGTTTCTAGCATCGTCCCACAGCATCTGCTCTGATCTTTGGCTATACCTTCTAGATCCCTAGCCAGGAACAGAGAACTTTGGCTTCCATGACTTTAAGGGGGAAAATCCGAGTTGAAGAACACTGATTTCACATCAGTGTCATGAATCCTGTGCAGCCCGAGCAGTGGCTGTAGTGGTGGATGTATTCAAGAACCATTAGGGCTTCACATTGGCAGAGTTTTGCTGACAAATGGGATATCAGGATGAAGACGGGGAAGAGTCAAAGATGCCTCCCACATTTTTGATGTGGTTGAATGGTGAGTGGAGTTGCCAGCTACTGAGAGAGGAAATGCAGGGAGAGGATCAAGGTTTGGGCCAGGCTAATGTGTTGCAGACTTGTTGAGTTTGGGGTGACTGTGGGAGACCCAAATGCGTATATCCAGTGGACATTCAGGTCTGAAGCTTGGGGAGAAATCTGGGCCAGAGAGGTTTGGGAGCATCGTCTTGTTGGAAATCACTAGATTACATGACATTGGCCAAAGGGAGCATTTCTTGGTGAATCACACTGTGTGTCTAATCAAACCACACTCTTCTTTTAATGCTGTGTGTACTGCGGCTGTTCCATAAACATTTGGTAAAAACGATGAAAAACTGATTGACTCATGGGGGCAAATTGTTTTCTTATTTTGGCTCCATAGAAACGACAAAACATTTTTGTGGTATGATGAAGAGGGCATGGCGTGTGGTTATGAGTGATATTAAGCATTGTTTACTTGGTGGGGAGCTGAGGGGATTTATGAATGAGTTTCAGAGAGCACACAGAGACTTGAAATTAGATACAGAAATGGGTAAAAGAGCCATAATTTTCATCAGATTCTCGAAGAGAGTCAGGATACTTTATAAAAAAAAGAACTGATTGAATCAATGCCTGTTATCCTGAAGGCAAATAAGGGGAACAAAAATCACATCAGAATAATGGAGAAAGCCAGAAAAATCGCCTAAACAATGAGGGATCCCAGTTCCTGTGGGCTCTGTTTTTCCTCCCTGTGTCAGTGTTGTATAAGATGGGAAGAATTTGGGGTCAAGAGTTTCATAGTGTGGCTTGGCAGAATCAAAGGCCAAAATGTGATTAATGCTTGATGTGGATAATCTTGGAAGGATAAGGAATATAGGGAGGATTAGGGTTTTTTCCTAAATCTGGCTACTTTCTAAGCCAGTAGGTTCACTTTCTTGTACACTACAGATAATGAGGCAAAGAAGGATGCTTTGGGGAATATTGAACAAAACATTCCTAGTTACTTAAAGTAGAAACAGCACCTTTTTTCCCTTTTTGTTTCTTTATTATTAAGTCTGTTTATTACTTAAATCTATTTATTATTTAAGTAGACTTTAAATTTTAGAGCAGTTTTAGGTTAACAGCAAAATTGAGCAGAAGGTGCAGCGTTTCTGTACACTTGAGTGCCCATACGGGCACAGCATCCTGCACTGTCAACACCCCCCCACCAGGGTGGTATGTTTGTTACAATCAGTAAACCTACACTGACACATCATTATCACCCAAATTCCATACTTTACATTAGGGTTCACTCGTGATGATATACATTCTATGGGTCTTGACAAATGTATAGTGACATGAATCCACCATTAGAGTATCCTACAGAATAGTTTGCCTGCCCTAAAAATCCTCTGTGCTTTGCCTATCCTCTCCCTAACTTCTTGGCAACCACCAGTCTTTCTACTCTCTCCATTGTTTTGCCTTTTTCAGAGTGTCATATAGTTGAAATCATGTAGTATGTAGCCTTTTCAGATTGGCTTCTTTCACTTAATAGTATGCATTTAAGGTTTCTCGATGTCTTTTCATGATTTGATAGCTCATTTCTTTTTAGATTTGAATAATATTCAAATATCTGGAAGTACCACAATTTATTTATTTATTCATCTACTGACAGAAATCTTGGTTGCTTCCAAGTATTGGCAATTATGAATAAAGCAGTTATAAAATCTGTGTGCAGATTTTTGTGTAGACTTGATTTTCAACTCCTTTAGGTAAATACCAAGGAGTATTATTTCTGGATTGTGTAATTAGGTATACTTAGTTTTGTAGGAAACTGCAAAACTGCCTTCCAAGTGGCTGTATACAATTTTGCATTTCCACCAGCAGTGAATGAGGGTTCTTGTTGCTCTACATCCTTGCCAGCGTTTAGTGTTGTCAGTGTTCTGGATGTGGCCATTCTAATAAGTGTCTTGTTGTGATATGGTTTGGCTCTGTGTCCTCATCCAAATCTCATCTTGAATTGTAATCCCCACATGTCAGGGGAGGGACCTGGTGGAAAGTGATTGGATCGTGAGGGCAGTTTCACTCATGCTGTTCTCCTGATAGTGAGTGAGTTCTCATGAGATCTGATAGTTTAAAAGTGTTTGGCAGTTTACCCCTCACTCTCTCTCCCTATCCCTGCTGTGGCCATGTAAGATGTGCCTTGCTTCCCCTTCCCCTTCTGCCGTGATTGTAAGTTTCCTGAGGCCTCCCCAGCCATGCAGAACTGTGAGTCAATTAACCTCTTTTGTTTATAAACTACCCAGTCTCAGGTATTCTTTATAGCAGTGAAAAATGAACTAATACAGAAAATAGGTACAAGGAATGGGGTACTGCTATAAAGATAACCTGAAAATGTGGAAGCAACATTGGAATTGGGCAATGGGCAGAGGCTGGAACAGTTTGGAGGGCTCAGAAGAAGACAGGAAAATATGGGAAAGTTTGGAATTTCCTAGAGACTTGTTCAATGGTTTTGACCAAAATGCTGATAGTGACAGAGACAATCAAGTCCAGGCTGAGATGATCTCAGATGGAGATGAGGAACTTATTGTGAACTGGAGTAAAGGTCATTCTTGCTATGCTTTAGCAAAGAGACTGGCAGCATTTTGCCCCTGCCGTAGAGATCTGTGGAACTTTGAGCTTGAGAGAGATAATTTAGGGTATCTGGTGGAAGAAATTTCTAAGGAGCTGAAATTTCTAAGCAGCAAAGCATTCAAGAGGTGATCTGGTTATTTCTAAAATAGTATGCTTAAATGTGTTAACAAAGAGATAATCTGAAATTGGATCTTCTGTTTAAGAGGGAAGCAGAACATAAAAGTTTGAAAAATGGGAAGCCTGTGCATGTGGTAGAAAAGAAAAACCCATTTTCTGGGGAGAAATTCAAGCCAGCTGCAGAAATTTGCATAAGTAATGAGGAACTGAATGTTAATTGCCAAGACGATGGGAAAATGTCTCCAGGGCATTTCAGGTATCTTCAAGGCAGCCCCTCCTATCACAGGCCCAGAGGCCTAGTAGGGAAAAATGGTTTTGTGAGCCAGGCCCAGGGCCTTGCTGGTCTGTGCAGCCTAGTGACTGGGCATCTTACCTCCCACCTGCTCCAGCTCAGGCTGTGGCTTCAGAGGGTGCAAGCCCCAAGCCCTGGCAGCTTCCACATAGTGTTGGGCCTGCAGGTGTGCAGAAGCTAAGAGTTGAGGTCTGGGAACCTCCACCTAGATTTCAGAGTATGTATGGAAACATCTGGATGTCCAGACATCTGCTGTGGAGCCCTCATGGAGAGCCTCTGCTAGGGTAATGTGGAAAAGAAATGCGGGGTTGGAGCCCACACATAGGGTCCCCCTGGGGTACTGCCTAATGGAGCTGTGAGAAGAGGGACACCATCCTCCAGACCCCAGAGTGGTAGATCCACCAACTGCTTGCACTGTGCACTTGGAAAAGCTGCAAGCACTCAATGCCAGCCCATGAAAGCTTCTGTGGGGTCTGTGCCCTGCAGAGCGACAGGGGTGGAGATGCCCAATGCCTTCAGAGCCCATATCTTGCATCAGTGTGCCCTAGATGTGAGACATGGAGTCAAAGGAGATCATTTTGGAGCTTTAAGATTTAATGACTGCCCTGCTGGGTTTTGGACTTTCATAGGGCCTGTAGCCCCTTTGTTTTGCCCAGTTTCTCTTATTTGGGATGGGAGCATCTAACTAATGCCTATATCCTCATTGTATCTTGGAAGTAGCTAACTTGCTTTTGATTTTACAGGCTCATAGGCAGAAGGGACTTGCCTTGTCTCAGATAAGTCCTTGGTCTTGGACTTTTGGGTTAATAGTGCAATGAGTTTAGACTTTGGGGGACTGTTGGGAAGGCATGATTGTGTTTTGAAATATGAGAAGGATACGAGATTTGGGAGGGGCCAAGGGCAGAATGATATGGTTTGACTCTGTGTCTCCACCCAAATCTCATCTTCAGTGGTAATCCCATGTGTTGAGGGAGGGACCTGGTGGGAAGTGAATGAATCATGGGGGTGATTTCTCCCATGCTGTCCTTGTGATAGTGAGTGAGTTCTCATGAGATCTGATGGTTTAAAAGTGTTTGGCAGTTCATCTCTCTTTGTCTACCTCCTGCTGCCTTGTAAGTCGTGCTTTGCTTCCCCTTCATCTTCTGCCATCATGAGAAGTTTCCTGAGGACTTCCCAGCCGTGTGGAACTGCTTTATTTGTAACAAACCTCTTTTGTTTGTAAATTACCCGGTCTCATCTGTTCTTTATAGCAGTGTGAAAATAGACTGATAAAAGTGTATCACAGTTTTGTTTTTATTTTGTGTTTTCCTGATGGCATATGAAGTGAAGTATCTTTTCATATGCTTATTTTCCATCTGTATATCTTTTTTGGAGGAGCAGCATTTTTAAGAAGTTTTTGTCTGAGGCAGGAAAACGCAGCAGATAGGACACACCAAGTCTCCAGACCAAATACAAAGTTTTTAATGAAATCTGAAAAGCCAGTTTTATATAAACCTTTAAACCATTCACTTCATAGAAGCTAAAAAGGATTGCATTATTGAAGATTAAAAGAGAGACTATGAAAGTGGATATTGTTAGGGAGAGCCGTTCTTCCTCATTGCCTAGAGGATGGGGTTGGTGAGGCAAGAGGGTATGCAGATGCCTCTCCTTTCCATCAAGGCCATTGAGAAGGCTCCAACAGGACAAATTGTTGTGTTCCCCGAAGAGGGAGGGCTCATAGAAGTATGGAGTTTATTCCCTAGCTGTAAATCTCCTTTCTGGCTAGTTACTTCAGTGTGCAAAGCAAAGGAGTGAGTGTGTGGCAAAAAAGGTGTTGATTATTTCTCAAAGACCTGATGTAAATCCCCCATGAGCAGGAGCCAGGGGCCACTGGTTTTAGATGGTGTCAAATAGGTTTGCCTGGGTTTCACCAGCTCTCATCAGAGAAAAGCTGGTGGTATCATTGGATCCTTGGGCTGTGGAAAGAGTTAGTGGCCAGCTAGAGAAAAGGGCCTCATTTGCATCAAGAGAGCTGTCATGAAAGGTCCTGAGCTATGGGGAGGGTACCCCAGAGAATCCAGAAAAGTGCCTTAAATATCAACTAGATCCAGGTTTCATCAGTACCAGTCAAATCAGATATGTTCTGCACATCTTGTTTCTCTTCCCTGTGGGACTTAGTTCCTTGAATTTTTATCCAGGAGCAGGAGATAAATTCCCCCCTATTAAACACATTCTAAGGGGGTAGTGGAGGACCAAAATAAATTACACCTTGTGAGTCCTGCTTATTCAGTATGCCAGCTACACATTGAAATAGTGACCCAATGAGAAAACCAGTTTGAAGTTTATAACGACCTACAGGAAAAAATTCCTGATCCCATTTAATCCTGAGAATATGATTTTCTTTTGGAAATAAGTAACTGATACGATGCTATTCTTCATCTGCTAACAGTGAGTAGAAATATGCCAAATTTTGCTTTTCAGTGGTGTGTTATTCATAGAATAGTCAAGTGAGGACTAGTATCTTCACGGGGTGAACAGAAAATGCCAATAAGCCCCTTTCTGTGTCTTGTACACGACACAATTGTATTGGTAGGACTCGAGGAGGTAGTATAATTGTTTTTTTGCTAAATCTTAGGACAGAAATCAACAGATTTAAGTTGACATTGGAAATCAAGTTTTCAAGAAGTTACTGGCATTCATGAGCTCAGAATATTAATGGCAAATGTGCTTTGGGAACCTGATACTCTGTCTTCCTTGTCTCCTGGCAGAGCCTTCTATTGAAAGCTATTTAAATGCATCTGTTCTGATTATGAAAGGCCCTGCTCAGGCCTGTGTGCACTTGGAGGGTTGGTGGGTAGCAGTGGATCAATGGAATTGTTTTCATGTGATTCCAGCCAAAACGTGGGAGAAATCAGTTTGTTTGCTTATTTTGAGATTTATACAAACTCAGAAAACATGTCTGGGCAATTCTTCTGCACAGCTTTAGAGACAGCATCTATTAGAGGAGCCTGTGAAATAATGTAGATGGAGGAGAAAATAAAAATCTGTTCTGATGAGTGGTAGACAGAAGAAAAAACTTCTAGAAGATAAATAGGAGAAAAAACACATGCGCTTTTTATTAGCTTACAGAACTAAAATGATTTGCAGATGGTTGGCTGAGTGTTTCACATAAAACATACTTATATACCTGAGCTTTTTTTCCGCTCACTTATTTTAATAGCTGAAGCATCCTTCTCTTGTGAACAATTTATTCTAATGGCCATAAAAATGCAACAGTACCATCTCATTATGCCCAAGAGCAAATGACTTAGACAGCATCTTAACTTGGTTTGTAGGGTTAAGCTCTGATGGCTGCAGGAATGACGTCAGTAGGGATTCATAGTTTAAATGGCACATCTTTTAAAATGGTACTCTGCTTTCAAGTTTCTCCTTACCTATACGCAAACGGAAAGCCCAGGTTGAGGATGCTGGAAAATCTTAGATTTCACACAAGGGCTTTCCAAGACTGAGTAACTCTTAATGGTATACACTGTACTTGGCTTACTTGCTTCCTCTTTTTAAGCTGATTGTAAGTCATCTGTGAGTTTTCCATTTGGGCTGTGTTGCTTTTTAGCTGGTTTTATCTTCAGTAGAAGCTTCTATTGATGACGGAAGCAGACTGAGGACTCTTGGTCCCCTAGAAGAGAGATTTTACTGGATATTCTACAACATTATTTTAAGAGGGTATGAGCTGAATATTCCTCCCATAGTTCACACTGCTGGATCCCCCCTACTGAGGGGCATTTGTGAAAGGAGCCACTTTTCCAGCTAAATCTCCTAGGCTTTTTTTTCTGCCCTAATTAAAAAATATTGCACATAATTATTTATTACAGTGGCACTCTGCATTTAACTCAGGATTCTTCTTCTTAAAACTCTTTTTAAAGATGACACAATTTTTTATGAGAATCCTGCATTTTATTTTATTTATGGGATTTTAAGAAATACAAAGTTAAGGGAAAATCTGCTTTCCTGGTTGTATTTCTCATTATTTTATGATAATGGCTTTTTCAAAATGACTTTATTCTCTATTTTTCACATGTAAACTAATTCTGCCCAATTTGACAGTGGTCACTGGAGTAGGATGTAGGACAGTTTTGGGGTGATGCGAATCCCAGGGTAGAAGTACCTTCAGCTTCATCAATAAGGACAATATCATTCAAAAGCTCATGAATCAGGGTCATTGTTAACCTTCTGTTCTTGGCCCTGTAATCAAATATTTGTTTAAATTAAGAATAAAATACCCGAGGTGTATCTCACTGATCAGTTATGTTATTCTTTTGTAGTACAATTTGGTATTGTCCATCAGAAGTTTAAATTCGTGTGTCTTTTACTCAGCCACTTTACTAAGAATCTGACCTGCAGGAAGACTTGTTCTGAGTTCGTTTGTTTGTTCATTTTTCTAAGACAGAGTCCACAGGTGTCTTTTTAGATTTAAAATCTCTACAACCCAATTTCATGTATCAAGGTGCGAACTCCTGCCTGCCTCTCTAACTTCTTATTCCCCCATCCCCTACTGGTGAGGCCAGCAAGTCCCCAGAAGTTCTTCTAAGCTTGGGGTAAAATTCTGTGCAGTTGTAGAAGAAAAAGAATAATGGTAAAATGATTTTTGATAATGTTCACCTAAGATTTTGAATCTTAGTCCATTCAAGATGCTATAACAAAGTACCATAGCCTGGGTGACTTATAAAGAACAGACATTTATTTCTCATAGTTCTGGGGGCTGAACATCTAAGATCAGGGAACCAGCATGGTCAGCTTCTGCTGAGAGCCCTCTGCCAGGCTGCAGATTGCTGTTTTCTCCTTGTATCTGCATGTGGTGGAAATAGGACGAGAGAGAGCTCTCTGGGTCCCTTTTATAAGGGCACTGATCCCATTCATGAGGGCTCCACCATCCATCATGAGCTAATTACCTCCTAGAGACCCCATTTCCTGATAATATCACTTTCAGGGTTAGGATTTTGACAAATGAATTTTGGAAAGATACAAACCTTCAGGCCATTGACCCTAGGTTTATTATGTTTTAAGATTTTCTTTCGTTTACTTTATCTTTCTTTTCCCTCCCTATCCACATATATGTATGTGTGGGAATTTGTGTATGTGTGGATATTTATGTGTGCACATAGCAGTATGTATATGCTGCACACGTATGTTTATTGCGGCACTATTCACAATAGCAAAGACTTGGAACCAACCCACATGTCCATCAATGATAGACTGGATTAAGAAAATGTGGCACATATACACCATGGAATACTATGCAACCATGAGAAAGGATGAGTTCATGTCCTTCGTAGGGATATGGATGAAGCTGGAAACCATCATTCTCAGCAAACCATTGCAAGGACAAAAAACCATACCCCGCATGTTCTCACTCATAGGTGGGAATTGAACAATGAGAACACTTGGACACAGGAAGGGGAACATCACACACCTGTTGGACACAGGAAGGGCCTGTTGTGGGGTAGGGGGAGGGGGAGGGATAGCATTAGGAGATATACCTAATGTAAATAACGAGTTAATGGGTGCAGCACACCAACATGGCACATGTATACATATGCAACAAACCTGCACGTTGTGCACATGTACCCTAGAACTTAAAGTATAATAGAGAAAAAAAAGTATGTATGTGCATATACATTTTCTTTTGGCTAAACTATTTGCAAATAAGTTTCACATATAATGACACCTCACTCTCAAATCCTCCTACATGAATCTCTTAAGAATAAGACATTCCTATATATCATCACAATACCAGTATCCCATCCAATACTGCTTACATTCAAAGATGGAGTTTATTTTTTCTCCTCATTTTGTTCTAATTTAATTGTATTTTTGAATATGAGAAACACATGGTTCAAAAGTCAAAACTATATATGTGTGTGTGTGTGTGTGTGTATATGTGTGTCTGTGTGTATATATATATATAGGTATAGCCACAGAAGTATTGTTCCCATCTTACCCCCATGCCTATTCCCACTCACCCCTCTTTTTTTTTTTTTTTTTTTGAGACAGAATCTCACTCCGTTTTCCAGGCTGAAGTGCAGTGGCATGATCTCGACTTACTGCAACCTCTGCCTTCCAGGTTCAAGCAATTCTTGTGCCTCAGCCTCCCAAGTGGCTGGGATTACAGGCGCCCGCCACCACACTTGGCTGATTTTTGTATTTTTAGTAGAGATGGGTTTTCACCATGTTGGCCAGGCTGGTCTTGAACTGCTGGCCTCAAGTGGTCCACCTGCCTTGGCCTCCCAAAGTGCTGGGATTACAGGTATGATGTAATCCCAGGCCTGGCGCCCACTCACCTCTCTTGGTAGCCCTTGCCATTACTTTCTGGTTTACCTTACTTAACCCCTGTTTCTTTTTGTAAAAATACATGCGTAAAGTGTGGATTCCTTTTCTCCTTTTTTTTTTTTTTTTTTTTTTTTAAATTACACAAAAGGACGATATTATATATACTCTTTAGATGAAGCTTTTTATTTCTATTTTCTTAAAAATATATCCTGAAAATCACTGTCAGTTCCTGGAGATCGTTCTCTAAATGAAGACTCATTTGTTGTCAGATAATACTCTTTAAGAAATGGTATATTTGAGTCAGAAACCAGAATTGATGCATTATCACACTTTATACTGGTGATGTGTCACTGAAAGTTTTTTTTTTTTTAAATACCAATTCATTTAAATATTTATTTTCAGTTAGTAATGAAACATTTTGGTTCTTTATTTATTTCCACATAAGTTTCTTGCAGATTTGTTTCCTTCGCTTTTCACATAATTCTAAATGTGATACAGTGTGAGTATGCACATACCAAATTTTCTTGGTTATCCCATTTTAGCTGATGAATGAATGGAGGTACAGAATGCATAGGAGATTTTTTTCTTGCCAACACCCATCAGACTTTCCTGTGAGCATTCTTCTATAAGCCTGCAATAACAAATGATTTTCAGTCATAAGTGATCACACATTCTATAATTTCGTATTTTTTCCAGTATAATTACTATAACTATCTACTACATTCATATGATCTTCTGTACATTACAAGTATAACTGTCATTATTCCTTTGGCACAATTTCAACATGTGTGAAGAGCCAGAAATTCCAAACTTCAAATTTTGCATTCCCTAAATCACAAATGACCTTTTGTGATGTCAGTAGACATGGAGTGGAGAGATAAACTTCAGAATCTATAAGACCTTTTGCATGGTTTGATTGAGACAAATCTAAAGCATTCTAAATGGGAAATTCCTTTCCTGCTTTTAAAATCATAAGATACACTAAAACATGAACAAAGTTACTCTGTTTTATATTGATGTTCCTATGATTTTTATGCCCCTTTACACAAACAAGAGCAGAGTTTTACTTTCAGAGTACAGAAGAGCTGGTTTCCTGAGCTAAAAGCAGGTTGGGTAATCGGGCAGGGAATGGGGTGATCCACCAGTTGCCCTTTCCATGCTGAAAGGAAATTTAAGGTTCCTGAGTAGTGAAGTTACAAATATAGATTTAATAGATGTCCATTTGTGAGTGATACAGAGAAGAGTTGTCCTTGGAAGAAAGTAATTTTCTTCCACATTTCCAAAAGATCAGTGTGTTAGTCTGTTCTCATGCTGCTAATAAAGACATACCTGAGACTGGGTAATTTATAAAGAAAAGAGGTTTAATGGACTCATGGTTCCACATGGCTGGGGAGGCCTCACAATCATGGCAGAAGGCAAAGGAGAAGCAAAGGTACATCTTACATGGTGGCAGACAAGAGGGCACGTGGAGGGAACTCCCCTTCATAAAACCGTCAGATCCGTGAGCCTTACTGCTACGAAAACAGTATGGGGGAAACCGCCCTCATGATTTAATTATCTCCACCTGGCTCCACCATTGACACTTGGGGATTATTACAATTCAAGGTGAGATTTGGGTGAGATTTTGGCCAGTCCATCTCAATCGGCAACCCCAGTTTGGTTCAACAATCATATATGCTGTTGTTGATACACAGCAGGTTTCAAGCTAGGCATGGAAATAGACATTCCCTATTCCTAAGAGTCCAGCAAGGGCTAAATTAGGCACTCAAATTTGTATCTCCATGATACGGGAAACATGCAGGGAGAAACTACTGGTTAATCAATGGGAATTTGACAAGTCAGGGTCTGGTTATCAGTCGCATGCCCTAAACTCTAAAAGTTAGCTAAGGATCAAGCCAACCTCAGTATGAAGGGCATCGGGTAGCAACAGTTGTTTGGCCATTGAACTATAGATGTTATATGCATTTCTTTTAAAGTCTTCCAACTGTTTTGAAATGGTTCTCAAAGCTAAATGGGCCTAGGACATAAATGTCCTGTTCTGCCAAATTTGCATTTTCTCTGTGCTCTGTCAGCAGTTGATGAGGTAGGAGACAAGACTCAACTCCGGAGGTGGGACTGGGGCACCATAACAAATTTAGGACCAGCCAAAACAGGGTGGGAGGTGGAGAAGCAGTTTTCTGTAAGTCATGCCGACCGGTGTGCCATGTCAATTTACCATTGCCATGGCAACATCCAGAAGTCACTGCCGCTTTCCATGGTAAGGACCTGACAAGCTGAAATTTACCACCCTTTTCCTGGAAATTTCTGCGTAAGTTACCCCTTAATTTGCATGTAATTAAAAGTAGGTATAAATATGAGTGCAGAGCTGCCTCTGAGAACCTACTCTGGACACATTGCCTATGGGGTAGCCTTGCTCTGCAAGGAGCAGTACCTCTGCTGCTGCTCTAACACTGCTGCTGCTCTAACACTGCTGCTTCAATAAAAGTTGCTGTCTAACACAACCAACTCTCCCTTGAATTATTTTCTGGGCAAAACCAAGAACCCACCTGGGCTAAGCCTCAATTCTGGGGCTCACGTGTCCTGCATCAGTTAGATTGCCCTTGCTTATCCATCCACGCTTCTCCCTTATTTCAGTACGTCAAGGGACCCTCACATGAGAACTCATTGGAAATACAACTGGCGTAGCGTTGTGTGATGGTCAAAGGCATCCTTTTTAAGAATCATTTCATATGGCCATTTTGACAATTATTGTTTTTCTTTGTCTGGTTTGATTTTGCAGTTGCTCTGTGTCATTGAGATATCTGGTAATGCAAGCTCACCTATTTTTAGGGTAGCCTGTACATTATACACACACACACACACACACACCCATCCTGCCACATGTGCCACCAAATAGAGATAGAAAAGAAGGAAAAATTTATTAACTTTGAGTTTTGGGCCTAGGCTGATGCTCATGATTAATCTCAGAGTAGAGTATGGATACAGTGTTTGCTTGTGAGTAGGGAGATTAAACAGCCCAGTGGAGGTCATTTCTAGCCTGGGCACATTCATTGTGGCCCATATTGTTTGGGAGCATGGAATAGTATCCCGTTGACTGCTCAGCACAGTTTGGCTTGCTCCATGAATCATGTGAATTTCATCTTCATCTGACTTCATTCTTTTTAGCCATCTTATTCGTTGAGTTTTGGATCAGCAGATCACTACATAACTCCTTTAGCATACCAAGGTAAGATCTTCTGACATTTTACTATGAAGGTTTATTGGGCTTCTGTATACACAGAGAAAGAAAGAAGTGAATCTTTCTAGAGGCACAGATCCCATATTCTGCACTTTCTTTACAAGTGGAGGTGCTGTCTCCCTGCCTTATTATTTCTGATCAATGGGAATCTCCTTAGCACAGTTAGGAAGACTTAAGCTTATTTCTTCTAACTCCATTCTCAATGGTCACACTGGACCCGTATTTCCCAACACACATGACGTGCTTCTTTTTTATCATTGTGATTCACATTCCAGATCTATCTGCTACCAGTTCAGATAACAAACCTTAACTGAATATTGGCTCTGTGCCAGACACTTTACTAGTTCTTCTCCTAAGTTAACATAAGACTGTCTTTGAGGTGGTCTGATATTTTATTAGTGTATCTATCTGCTTATAATTTAGAAAAGGAAATTAGGAGCAATGGGGTAATGAGACTGAATGCACCATGGGCTGGGGATTCAACATGAACACGATGGACAATTCCTCCTGGACACACCACAGTCCAGTGGGTGACTTTGCTAAATAATCAGGGAACAACTGAAACTGTGAGAGAGAGCTTCTGCTGAATGTGTCATTTTGATTCAAGTTATTCTTTCTAGTTTTCCTCTAGAGTTATTCCTTCATGTTTGGTGAGGATTGCAGGCACAGTTTTACTATGACAGCATTTGAAACTTACA
Organism: Macaca mulatta; assembly: GCF_049350105.2. NCBI lineage: Eukaryota > Metazoa > Chordata > Mammalia > Primates > Cercopithecidae > Macaca > Macaca mulatta. The sequence goes on from NC_133411.1 coordinate 16,990,496, forward strand.
CACACTAAAAATACAGATGAAATTGAATAATAGTGACATTTGGAATGACAATGACACATTTTCATACAGATCATTATTTTCTTCAACTGAATGTCACCGTGTCTTTACTTCTTACAGTTTTTAATGATTTCACCCTCAATTTCCCCCTTTCTTTAATACTGACGTATAATTTGTTGGTTTATTGATTTGTCATCAAAAAATTAGTTTATATTTATTGAATGGATATATCTGGAATCATGACAGATATGCTGGGGACAAAACAGATGTTGTTCTTTATATGTTTGTAGCCTGGTTGTGAAGACAAAATTTATAGTCATGGAATACATGGAATTAGCTAATTGTGCGACAGCGTGTTTGGGTATCAAGTTAATGGCAATTCAAAGAAGGAAAAGATGTATAAGGGCTACAAAAACTAGTGAAACCTTCTTGCAGAGTGGAGGAGTTGAGCTGCTCTTTGAATGTTGGGTAGAGCTGACATCTGCACTGTCCACTACGGTAGCTGCTAGCCACAGGTGGCTACTGAACATTTGGGATATGCCTAATTAGAATCAAGATGCTAATCAAGGTGCTGTAAGTGTAATATACACACTGGATTTTCAAAACATAGTATGAAAAAGGTAATGTAAAATATCTTCTTAATATTTTTATCTTGATTACATATATATTGTAATTAAATCTACCCTTTTATACTTTTAAAATATTGTTTCTAGGACAGATGCAGTGACTCACGCCTGTAATCCCAGCTACTGAGGAGGCTGAGGCAGGAGAATTGCTTGAACCCGGGAGGTGGAGGTTGCAGTGAGCTGAGATGGCGCCATTGCACTCCAGCCTAGGTGACAGAGCGAGACTCTGTCTCCAAAAAAAGCCAAAAAATATATATATATATATAAAACTTAGCTGGGTGTGGTGGTGGGCACCTGTAATTCCAGCTACTTGAGAGGCTGAGGCAGGAGAATCGCTTGAACCTATGAGGTGGAAGTTGCAGTGAGCTGAGATCACGTCACTGCACTCCAGCCTGGGCTACAGAGCAAGCTCTGTCTCAGAAACAGAAAAAAAATATTGCTTCTAGAAAACTTAAAATTACATATGGGTCTCACATTCTTTGCTCACATCATATTTCTGTTGGATAGGTACTAAAGCAGATAAGATGGGTCATTGCAAATTAATTGGGTGGAGGGGCACATAAGGTAGGGGAGAGTGGATAGAGGCCTGTGGTGTGGGGATGTAATCTTTTTTTTTTAATTATTTTTTATTATTATACTTTAAGTTCTAGGGTACATGTGCATAATGTGCAGGTTTGTTACATATGTATACTTGTGCCATGTTGCTGTGCTGCACCCATCAACTCGTCAGCACCCATCAACTCGTCATTTGCATCAGGTATAACTCCCAATGCAATCCCTCCCCCCTCCCCCCTCCCCATGATAGGCCCCGGTGTGTGATGTTCCCCTTCCCGAGTCCAAGTGATCTCATTGTTCAGTTCCCACCTATGAGTGAGAACATGCGGTGTTTGGTTTTCTGTTCTTGTGATAGTTTGCTAAGAATGATGGTTTCCAGCTGCATCCATGTCCTTACAAAGGACACAAACTCATCCTTTTTTATGGCTGCATAGTATTCCATGGTGTATATGTGCCACATTTTCTTAATCCAGTCTGTAACTGATGGACATTTGGGTTGATTCCAAGTCTTTGCTATTGTGAATAGTGCCGCAGTGAACATACGTGTGCATGTGTCTTTATAGCAGCATGATTTATAATCCTTTGGGTATATACCCAGTAATGGGATGGCTGGGTCATATGGTACATCTAGTTCTAGATCCTTGAGGAATCGCCATACTGTTTTCCATAATGGTTGAACTAGTTTACAATCGGTGTGGGGATGTAATCACAAAACAAATTGAAAGTCAGGAAGAAGAGACTTTTTGAGCACATCGTAGTTGACACACCAGTATTTAAAAGCCAGGTGGATTTTTCCAGCGGGCCGTGGTTGAACAGATTACCCATATCCTTGATTCAGAGGTGAGACCTGGATCAGAGGTGTGGATTTGGGAGATGTGATTTTTGAAGTTAAAGTTCTGGAGTGCATTTGAGGTTGCCTGAGGAGAGGTGCCTTGGAGTAGGCCTACAGTGTTCTCCCTTTGTGAGCTCCTTCCCAGGAGGTTTGCATCTGCATACCTGTGCCTCCTGTTCTGCTTATGTTTGCACTCTTGGGGATACCCCCTAAGTGTTTAGAGAAAATGAAGAAAACTGATTACCTCTTGGGAAAATTTCCCTTTCATCTTAGCAGATGACTGAGCTGATGTCTGGGGAGCCACGCCTAGCAGCTGTGGGTGTGATGGATGACTGAAGGGACCAGTGTGCAGCAGTGCAAGGTGTGAAGCAGTTTCATTGTGCACTGATTACTGACTTGTCTGAGTCTGGTGAGACAGGACGCCCCCACACACAAGTTACTTGAAGCAGTTTATTACTTAGAGAGAGGCAGCCAGGAATTTCAGATGCCTGGGATTCATTGTGAGCTGGTTGCTCCAGAAAGGGTCCTGGGCTCAATAGAGTCTCATCTGCACACTCTCCACTTCCACTGCTGCTCAGGGACCTCAGAAAGCAGCCTGCCCTTGATTTGATACCCCAGGGTAATTGGGCCTGCTGGGCTAAGCACTGAAGGACATCCTGTTTCCAGAGGGAGACTGGAAAGAGCCCAGGATGTTCTGGCCAGTCCCTCCTTGCCTCAGGATGGTGCATCCCCAGCACATCCTACAGTTATTCTTGTCAACTACAAGCAAAGAAGGGGGTAGAACTAAGTCTGCAGCTACCTGGAGGATTGTTCTTTGCTGGGGGAACTTGAAGTCAGGCAACATGAGTGGTACCACCTGCAGGCATGGTTAGTTTCCTGACCTGGGCTGTCTAGCACTGCAGAAAGATGAGAATGGGAATGATCCCAGATAAGAAGATGTAGGTGGCACGTCCTGAAATTGGGAAACATCCTCCACTGGCATTCTTATTTCCCATTTACATGAAAGGATACTAGAAGCTCTTCTTTTCTTAAGTCAACAATAGACTCTCTTAGGAGTGGTCTAATATTTCATTAACTGATATATTACTTTATAATTTACAAAGGGAAATTAGTAGTAATGGAGTAATGAGATCAAAAGCCCTCCGTGGAGTTAATAGACCATAGCTTTGAAGGGTGAAACCAAGAGCATTTTGAACAATGATGCTTTATTTGGAATGCACAAAGCTTTCCAAGGTAAACTCCTTTGAAGGACAAAATTCATTTTGATGTTTATGTTCTGGAATGTACAGTAAAGTTCATCCTGATTACTTCATTGACATACCTCATTAACAAGAATAAAATGATAATAGTTAACATTCATCAAACACTTCATACAGGTCCTGGATAGTAAGGAGGTGCTCTCAGTCTGTCTCTTTCTGTACCTAGGTATTTAACCAGGAGCATTTTGCTTAACCTCACTGTTCCTCAGTCTTCTCATCTTTAAATTGGGGACAAAAATGGTACTTTGTTTGTAGAAATGTATTGATCACTGTCAGTAGAGAAAAATGACGAGGCAAGTCTCAATCATTTTAGGAGGTTTATTTGCCAAAGTTAAGGACACGTGCCCAGCAGACAGGTCTATGCCTCTTTCCGAAGATGATTTTGAGGGCTCCAAATTTAAAGTGGAAAGGGTGGGATATTGAGAACTCCACAATTTTCATGTAAGAGGTGGGTAGGGAAAAATAGTCATTTACTCGTTTGACTCAGAGAATCTGCCCCCCCCTTTTTTTTTTTTTACATAAGATGACATAGACAAATGGGGTAGAGGAAAAATGCAGAGAATCTGCATCTTTACATAAAATAACAAAGGAAATGGGATAGGGGAACAATCAGATACGCATTTGTCTTTGGTGGGCAGGGGGGTGACTGCACCTGTAAAGATAAGCTATCAATTTACATTGCCATGGTGAAATCTTAGGGTGAAAGCAGAAACACCTTAGGGTAAAGATCTTGCGGGTCACTAGGAATTTCCTTGTGGGCAAAATATGGGGGAGGCTTGTAGCGTTTCATCTTGTAGCCATATTATTTAGGAACCAAAAAGGGGAGGCAGGTTTGTGTGACTCTGTTCCCAGCTTAACTTTTCCCTTTGGCTTAATGAGTTTGGGGTCCCAAGATTTAATTTCCTTTCACATCACTAAACAAGCTAATACATGAGGCATAGCATATTCTACACATAGCATAGAATAATTCCCAGCACAAAGTAGGGTTCAACAAATGTCGGTCATTCATTTGTGGAACATGTACAGTTGGCCTCTTTGGAAAGAGGAGAAAAGTACGTCTTGGAGAAGTGAAGTCAGAAGCTGGCAGATGAGTTGTAGCACTAGCATCAACCCAAGCATAGCCAGAATCTCAAGCTTGTGACCGAAACCACCTTGATTTAGTAAATTACATCACGTGGACCAAATCCTGCCCCTTGCCTTTCTTCGTAAGGCAAGGGAGCTAAAAGTGTTTCTTTGCATGAACATTAAAATCCTATTGATGAGAGGAAACACTAATTTTGAATCTCCATTAAGGAAAATGTTATCCCCTCACCAAAAAATATTCACATCTCTGATTAGTCAACTTGTAATTACAAGCGATTGTAGTCAATTATTATTGTATTTGAATTTTATGAATACTAATGTAGGAACTTGTTTTCTCTCTTGTTATATAAGTAGCTACATAATATCCTTGATTCTGACTCTAGGCCCGCAAAGACTAAAATACTCTCTGGCTCTTTCAAAAAATTTTTGCATGATGCCACTCTAACCACCCTACATATTGCCTCCATTTCTGTTAGATGCTAGGGTGGTCCCTGTGGAGAACCTTTTGAAACCAGAAATCTGGCCATTGCATTTGGGGTGTAGAGGACAGAAACTGGATAGGCAAGGCAGTTGGAACCGGATGCTTACAAACGTAGGCCTGTGGGCAGTCATGGTACTGCTGCATGCAAGGCACCTGCAGAGATTTGGGTAGAAACTTGAGCCCAGCAGAAACTTGTGTACAAAAAGACTTTAGACAGTATGTTGCTGAAGACCTCTTGTGCTAGAGAATATTGGCTAACTATGTTGAAATACTAACATTCTCCCAGATTACACTTCTCTTTCCACCTCTCAGGGGTGCGCTAAATAAAAATGTCCTTGAAGAATGTAAGCCTAAAAACTTGGCAGGACTTTTCGAAAGCAACTTTAAGTATTTTTATTTTCCCTTGAAGGAGGCTTGGAAAACTCATTTACATCACTAAGCTGTTGGGAGATAGCTGGTGGCTGGAATGAAAATCATGTCACAAATGGCTTCTGGGACATATTTAACAGGCTCAGGTAGCTGAGATGGTGTGATTGGTAGCTGAGATGGTGTGATGGGTGACAAGGAACCATGGAGATTTTGATTTTTGCCAAATAAAAATAGGCCAAAGGATAGACTTCTGGAAGGCGCTGTTGGGAAGGTGCTATTGAGGCACTCAAAACTTAGGCCTGAAAAGAACCAAGGAGAACTGCGGGCTGTGTCATCCTCTTTTATTTCACAGATGCAAAGATGGGGACTCCGAGAACTCAGGTCGTCTCTTGCCAAGCTGCTGAACAGTCAGAGGTAGACGCAGGTTCTTTGCAAACTTTATTAATTTCATAGCCATCAAACTGCTTTCAACCTTTGTGTTTCTAAAACTGACTTAAGTTAAAACAAGTTCAGATCTCTTTGTGGCAACCCAAGTTCTCCCAAACTCTTGGCTGAAAATGTCTTGCTCATTTGGGGACTGCCCAAAGGTAATGAGACCTCTGTTGTCTCATCCCTCACTTGATCCTGACTCCAGTGTGAGTCCTGAGTCCAGTGGGCCATGGGCCTGCCCACTCCGCCTATTTCTGACCTCCCCTTTGGAGCAGCTGAAACAGTTCAAGACTTGACTTAAACAGTAGCATATGAGCAAATGTTGAAATCTAAATCTGGGCTTTTGGCCATGCAAAACAGGGTGGGAGTTATTATTTTTTGCCAATTTGAAGTAAATGAAAATCCACTTTTTTTTTGGATTGGGCGAATGAGGCAAAAAACCTCCTGTTAGGAGGACGCTTCCTTTTGCCCCTCAGTGTTTGTGTTGTATTCAGCCCTGCCACAGAATTGTCATGTTACGACATGACGAGGGCTTTATTAGAGAAAACACTGCCTGTGTAGGCCTCTGTTGGTTTGTGCCCATGGGTTTGTGTTCTTTACATGTCCTTTGCTTTCTCAGAACGTGTACTTGACCCGGGAGCATCTGCGTTGCTATGGAACCCCTTTACTTTAGCTGTTAGGCAGCAACATTTGAATCGTTGTCCTTTCAAGGCCTTAGAAAGCCTCTGTACTGTGCAAAGTTCTTTCTACAAAGAATTGGAACACTGCATTATTTCTGCATAATTATCCAACTGGTAGTAACCCTGGGAGTCTGTAGTGTATTTATTATGTGGGGTATTATCAAGAGCAAGAATTTTCCTCTTTCAGACTTGGAAGGGATTTTTAGCAGGCACAAGAGGAAACCAGTGCCTGACGTCATTCAATGACAGCCCGTCTCACACTGTGCCTTCATGGCAGCATGGAGATGGACACTCCTGGTTGGGACTCCTGTGGGTCTTTATTCATTTATTTAAATAATTTTAACTGTTTTTGATATGGGATAAATCTTTAGAAATTTATAAAACATATTAAGGAAGTTTTTCAAAAGAAATTCATTTTATGCCTCTACATTGTTTCTGTATCTGGACGTGGTGGTATATTTTTGTGTGTATCTGTTTCTGAATGCGTGTGTGGATACAGTGCTTTTGATCTCTGCTTCTGTCATAGGCTGACACTGGGAGATGCTTGCAAGTCCACTTTACTCTTGACTTATGTCTCCAGGAAACACCCTTCCTACTTTAATTTTAAGAGTCCCTTTCCTTCCGTTCTCCTCTGTCTTGTTCTTGTATAGTCTTGCGTATTTCATGGTTTTGGAGGAATTTATAAACATAAAATAATGCATCCTGTTTTCCAAAGGGAAGAAGGATTACTACTTACATTTGTTGAAGGTCTCCTTGTCAGGCACTCTGACATACAGATTGTCTAGTTTGATGTTCACAAAAGTTTGTGAGCCATTAATAACAGTAATCACCATTTTTTCAGGGAATACTACACTATGCTGTATATTGTCTTAGAGGAGTTTTGTCAGATATTCAGTTTAATGTCATAATTTATCATCTCATTTGATGAATGCTATTGGCTACTTCTTCCTGTCCTGGTAGAAACACTTTTATCCTCTGGCCCATGACACAACAGTTTCCTGGTCTTGCCTCTACCTGTCTTGTGGCTCATACTCCTCTGTGCCAGTCACTGACGACTGGACACCCTCTTTTTCTCATGCCATCATCTCTCTCTTGGCAAACTCACCTGTTCTCATATCTTTCAGGAAGGCTACAAATTGGTCTCATTGACTCACACATTTATATCTGTGGCCTAGATTTCCCCGATGGGTTCTATCCTCATATACTCAAGATGTCAGTCTCATCCTGGCCGTTTCAGAGACAACTCACTCAGTACATCCTAAATCAGACTCATATTTTTCTCCTCTGTATCTGGTATCTGACCTTCAACCCTGGGATATTGCAGTCACCTTCTGCCTGATCCACCCATCTCCACTCTTGCCTCACACAGTTCATTTTCCACACTGTGGCAGGCATGGTGTTTTCAAAGGCAGATCTGAATATGACGTCTTTTTATTTAAAACTCATCACCGATCTTAGAATAAGTACCATAATGATCAAAATAATCAATCCTGGCCAGGCGCAATGGCTCACGCCTATAATCCCAGTACTTTGGAAGGCTGAGGTGGGCAGATCATGAGGTCAAGAGATCGAGACCATCCTGGCCAACATGATGAAACCCTATCTCTGCTAAAAATACAAAAATTAGCTGGACATGATGGCGCGCACCTATAGTCCCAGCTACTCAGGAGGCTGAGGCAGGAGAATCGCTGGAACTCTGGAGGTGGAGGTTGCAGTGAGCCAAGATCGTGCCACTGCTCTCCAGCCTGGTGACAGAGTGAGACTCCGTGTCAAAAAACAACCCCCCCGCCGCCAAAAAAAAAAAAAAAAAAAAAAAAAAAAGGGAAAAACCAACCAACCAAACAAAAAACCCGCAAAAAACAAAATAATCAATCCTGACCCACACAGCCCTGGTCATTTTGACCCCAGCCTTCTTGTCCAGCTTCGTTGCCTATCGTGGTTTTCCTTCTCTCTGCAACACCTGGCCCACTTGTTTTATTTACCATGTGCCTTCTCTCCTAGGAGTCTTTGCAAATGATGTGCTCTTTGTTGAGAATGATTTTCCTCTTCCCTCTTTGCCTTGTTGGCCTCTACTTAGATTCCCTCTTAGACTTAATGTTAAGTCATTACCTCTTGAATATGTTCGTATTGTATCTTCAGCTTCTCCAGTTACTTACCCAAGTTGTAATTTTACATTTATTCTTAGGATTAATTTTTTCATTAAGGCTTATGTCTTCTACTCGACCAGAAACTCCATGAAGGTAGGGATACTATCGGGAATTTCTAACCAGAGTTTTCCTACTATCTAGTGAGTGCTTGGCAAATAGCAAGCACTCAGTAGGTATTTATTGAGTTAATCTCTGTTTTACAGATGAATTAATTCATTTTACAAATGAATTAATCTGTTTTACAGATGAGCAAGCTGAGGCTTAAAGAGGTTCACTCAACACTCAGGTTTCTTAGACATGCATTGTTTAGTTGCAAATATAAAAAATCCAAAGCAAAGGAAAAAAAAAGGTACACAGGGTAATTATGCAGAATGCAAGGGGAGGAGTTACAGCTAAGCCTTACAATGGACTTGAACCAAGACGAAAAATCTCTCGGCCACCTGGAGGGAGGCTTAGTGGGTCTCTGTCCTTTCCCTCTGCTCCTGTTCTTCAGCTCTTTCTCTTCCTCTGTGGGTGGGACTCTCATCTTTGTTTCTTTATGTTTGTCTTCACAGCTCTGCTTGGTTGAAATGGCCTTAAAGCCCTATTACGCTCAAAGGAGCCACTGATCCAAGAGTCACCAGGAAGAGTGCAGAAAAGTTATCGTCTAATTCAATTCCTGCGAGAGAGAGAGAGAATTGGCTTGATATTGCCTCTGAATCATTGCTGCCTATTAGGTGTCAATCCCAGACCCACTCCATATCCAGTCTGCCCTGAGGGAGCCAGAGCCTCCTGGTTCCGCTCTTGAGAATGGGTTTGTTGAGGTGGTAGTCGTGGCTGGGCAGCCATCCCTGAGGCATCTTCTGTCTCAAGGTCATGGGGTTGTCAGGTGGCAGAGCTGGAATGGGAAGTTCATGGTCTTTATATCCTTCCTCACTATATGTCTCCCCCGTTCAAGCAGATCCCTGTCTAATTCACTGGTGAACATTGAAGTCCCCAGTGAAACCTGTGCTTCGATTTAGAACAGTCGTAACTACCAGTTGTAAACACTTCTTTTTTGCCAGTCGTTCTAAATGCATTTAAATGCTTTCTGTCATTAGACTTAAAAACAACCCAGGGAAGTGTAGGTACTGTTTTTATGTCCCTTTTGTCAGATGAGAAAACTGAGAATAAAAGAAAGATAATTTGCTGAAAAAATTTGGCTAACTCTAAACCTTGTAGTTGCAAATAAAATGTCAGCCTTGCCTGTGAGTTTTTTACAAAGGGAGAGCCTCAGACCCCACCTGAGAACAAGTGGGTCAGAATTAGCATTTCTACCAGACCTCCAGCTGACCCGTCTGCATATTCCAGGTGGAAGAGCACTGGGTTAGAATTCCTGGGGTCAGATTCTAATTGTGATCCGAGTGAGACTGTCACGGGGAAGATGTTTGACATCATATCATCCCCTTTCACTCATCTATAGAAAGGTGATAAAGAGGAATACGAACAAATGCACTCAAAAGTATCTAGTGCCTAGCACGTGTTCTTAAAGGGAAAGTTGAGTCAGTAAAGCACATTTAGAGAAAAAGTCAGAGTCACGCTGTGGAATATGTAAGTCCTTGGTAAAAATGAATATTGTTTTAGCTTAGATATGACTCAAAGCAATTGGACAGCATAGGCATTTCAAAATATATTCTCCTTGTATTCTTGCTTTTGAGGGTGTCAGACTCTGGAATACTGACAACAGAATATTTTCCATTCATCCAAATTTAACTTATAGTAAATAAACTTTCCACTGGTTCTTCTGAAAGTTGTACACACAAACTCGCACGTGTGTGCATGCACAGACACACACACACCACAGAACATCCTGTTAAAGGAAAAATACCAGTTTCTTGCTTCCGGTACAGAGGCCTCCCCTGTTTCTTAGAAATCAAAGGCCTGTGTTGTAGGCCCGGCCATATAGCAAAACACAGCTGTCTCATGTTGTGGGTGTGTGGGAGCAGTCATCAAAGCCGGTAGCTGTGGAACAGGTGGGATCACTTTGGCTACAAGCAGTAGTTGGGCTTGCAGACTTCAACACAGTGGGGCTTTTCTGGCGACCTTACCTGGCATCCTGGGTTGGGCAGTGGCAGCACAGTTGTTGCCTAGCTGAAGGTGTAGGTCCCTCTCTGGTTGTCTTGGCTTTGCCCCTTAGACACAGTTGCTGTCACACAATTGTGTTCAGGAGAAAGTCAGGAAAGGAAATTTTATACCCTTTTTATCAAGAAGAAAACGTTGCTCCCCAAATCCTGCGCCTCCTTTCTCCTTTGTCCCATTGCGGTCCTCTGGTTAGGTCTGGTCACAGTCTTAAGAGCTCTCTACTGGTACCTGACAAAATTGGGGATTGGTTAGTGGAGAAGGGTAGATGAGATAGATAGAGAGGTGATAGAGAGATGAAAGACACAACAGCACCCACAGACAGGGAGATTCCTTTCTACTTGATATAGTATAATCTCTAAGCATTTTAGTCAGGGTTCTCCAGAGAAACAACCAGTAGGATCCATCTATCTATATGTCATCTGTCTGTCTATCATCTGTCTATCATCTATCTATCTATCATCTATTTATCATCTATCATCTATCTATTATCAGTCTATCATCTATTATCTATCGTCTATCTATAATCTATTATTTCTCATCTATTATCTATCATCTATTTTCTATCATTATCTGTCTTCATCTGTCTATTATCTATCATTATCTATCTATTGATCGATTGATCGACATATAGAAGGAGCTTTACTCTGAGGTATTGGCTCGTGTGCCTGTGGAGGCTGGGAAGTCCCACAATCTGCCATCTGGGAGTTGGAGGCCCAGGAAAACTGGCCGTGTCAGTCAAAGGCCTGAGAACCAGGAATCCTAATGGGGTAACTCCCAGTCCAAAGGCAGGAGAAGACGTGTGTGTCTGAGCCCGAGCAGCCAGGCACAGAGTGAGAATTCAATTCCATCTTCTCCCTTTTGTTCATTTCAGGCCCTCCCCTAGTTGGATGGCGCCCACCCACATGAGGAGGGCCACCTGCTTTACTCAGGCACCAATTCAAAGGCTGATCTTTTCCAGGAACACCCTCACAGACATGCCCAGAAATAAAGTTTTACTGGTTATCTGGGCATCCCGTGGTCCAGTCAAGTTGACCGTAGAATTAACCATAACACCAGGTTTGGGATGAATCCAAAATAGTAGAACAGAAAGGATAATTAATGCTGTATTTACTACTGTCATAACATACATATATGGGAGTACTCAGAACAGAATTAATAATTTATATTTAATTCAATCAAGTTTTAGACTCCTCTTCATCTTCTGTTTTCATAACTGTGCCTCATTCAGGATAAATCTCTTAATAAGTCATAAGCTGAGAATATTGACATTTGACTGTGGCAAGTAACTAAGGTATATTTATTAACCTGGTTTTGGAACTTTCTTTGATCTTGATGATATCAAGGAACAGCCACTATCTCTTTTGTTTAGAGCTAGAGTTTAAGTGGTGTTTTAAAGCCAGAACCAATAATCAAGGTGAGAAGTGACTAAAGGAGCCAGATTGTGGTTTTTTTTTTTTTTTTTTTTTTTTTTTTTGAGAGGGAGTCTCGCTCTGTCGCCCAGGCTGGAGTGCAGTGATGTGATCTCGGCTCACTGCAAGCTCCGCCTTCCGGGTTCCCGCCATTCTCCTGCCTCAGCCTCCTGAGTAGCTGGGACTACAGGCACCCACCACCACGCTTGGCTAATTTTTTTGTATTTTTAGTAGATACGGAGTTTCACCATGTTAGCCAGGATGGTCTAAATCTCCTGACCTCATGATCCACCCGCCTCGGCCTTCCAAAGTGCTGGGATTACAGGCATGAGCCACCGTGGCTGGCAGAGCCAGATTGTTAATTCAACCTGAAATAGATTCATGCACAAGGACCTTGTATTTATTAGGCTTTATTGGCCTTGCTGCTAAGCCCTACAAAAATGTTAAATACAGAAGTGAGACTGTAATATTATAATTAATGAATGTTTAATTAAGAGTCTCTAAACTGTATCCTCAACTCATCATGTAGTAACATTTGTATATAATTATATTTAAAGTGACCTGTGCATCATTTTAATGTGATATCCTATGGCATAAGACTTCTAAAAGTAAGATATGCAAGGCTAATGAAGATGTTACAATGACCCCATTACACTGTTTCATAAAAAAAAGCCTTATTTTACTTTATATTAGCTGCACCATTAGCGCTTTGGACATAAGAGTTGTTTGGCACGCTTTGCAAATGGTAAGGAGGCCTGAAGACTGCAGACATAAATGAAGGGAAGTTGCCAGAGAGCCTTGTATTTCAGCCTAGTGGAGCAGGCTCTTGGGATTGCTCTTCCTGTTGGATCAGTGGAAACCCAGGGACCCCTAGGGGTTGAGATGACTCCCTGGTAGTAAGGCAGTGGGAGAGAACTGGGGTCCTCCTCAGTTCTCACTGCTCTCTGACCACCTGGTGAATAGTGCTTGTATTTAATTGTGCTATGAATAGATTATTGTAAAAATCTTAAGATAGTGTGACACATATTGTATGATTTCACTTATAGGAAGTACAAAAAATAGGCAAATTCATAGAGACAAAAAGTAGATACAAGTTACTAGGGGCCAAGTGGAGGGGAAAAGGAAAGTTACTGGTTTACGGATGCAGAGCTTCTGTTTGGGGTGACGGCAAATTTTGGAAGTAGTGGTGATCTTGCATAATTTTGTGAATGTGATGAATACCACTGGATGGCTAGAATCACGTTTTGTTATATATATTTTACCAAAATTTTTAAAAAGAAAGAAATACAAAGGAAAAGAAACCACAGTGGAATATTTTACTCAGTGACGATCTTATTAACAGCACCATGAGTGGTTTGCAGGGCCTTAGCTGTTCTCCTTTGGAACCAGAGAAGATTGGGTTGGTTTTTCCTTTGCTTTCCAAGAGGATTAATCTTTACTTCCCTTTTCTTTAAGACAGAAAGAATCATCACTCAAGCCCAATTTCTCTTTCAAACCTTAGAGCACAGGGCATGGATTCTGGCCCATGCCTGTCATTTAGTGCTGCTGGGCCAAGGGGAGCCAGCCAAAGGAATCACACAGGTGCCAGGCCACATTTGACTCTAAATGGCATATGTGGTTTCTGAGTACCCAGCTCACTGATCCCAAGGGATTTAATTTGGAAATAGGCGGTTCTGTGCCTCTGGATTCAAAAATAAACCTGAGGTTCCTAAAAAAACTGGAGCTGCTCATCAAAATCCGAGCGATGGCAACTTCTTGTAGGTGAGGCCACGTGTGAAGCCTTTTGGGCATTTGGAATTAAACCCACATTGAATAGTGTCCAAGTAAGATTCATTTTATAGAGAATTATTTTCTCCTCTCATACTGAGGTTGCTTTTCTATTCTATGGAGTCTCATACATCAGTCAAATTTGTGTGTGCCCATGAAAGCATCCAGAGTTCTGGCAGTTATCATGGTAAGCCAGGAGCATGCACTCTGTAGCTGGGCTGTTAGTGTCAAGTCCCGGGTGCTTTCTTTGGAGCCATGTGATCGCCACAAGGTACTCAACTCATCATGAGTCATCACAGGAATCACATCAGTTAATACAAGTAATGTGCCTGGCAGAGATTAAGTGCACAATCAATATGAACCATTATTACCACTAATAGCAGTAGTACGTTTGTTTGTGTAGACACTGTATAAGAAGCAAGTTGCATTTTGGGGAGAAGAATGCACAAGAACGTAAAAGATAGAAACTAAGGACATATCAGGAAGACATGAAGCATTTTCTAGAGACTGTCGAGAGGAGACACATGTCTGAAATAACTGGAAACTCTTCAACCGATTCCATTCAGTTTAATCTAAAGTCAGCTTGTGAAGGAGTTATGGTCCCATTCAGATAACGTAACCATTTGAAGACTAAGCGTCATGGAGCTCACAATGAAAAATAATAATGTGATAGAATCTCACAACTGTGTGCATATATACGGATGTGCACATGTATCTGTATGAGTGTGTGTGTGCTTTGTTTAAAAAGGTCCCTGAACATGTAGTACAATTTCTTTATACTACGTTTATAATTTATAAATGGAGAAATGACATCAGAGAACTGATGTGACTTGCCCTGAGTAATATTCTCTAAAAACGATCCTAAAATCTCTTACAGAAGACCATTTTCACTATTCTATGGATAGTTTGTGTGACAGCAACTCTGTCTAAGGGGCAAAGCCAAGACCGTTTTCACTATTCTATTCCACATGTTCGATGCACAAGGGACAAAAAAATTATTTTGCCAAGTTCCTAAGAGGTGAGAATATACCTAGTATTTGATGAAGCACAACATCTGTAAAACAAACAAACAAAAAAGACAAAGAAGATTAGTGGAGTTAGGGCAAAGATTTGTAGCATGTGTGTAATTGCTTTGGCAATAAAACACCTGGAGGCATGATTGATTACTCTGTGCATTGATATTAAGAATCAGAATCCGTACCGAATAGTGTAAGGCAAGGCACCATTTAGCAATGCATATTAAGTGTTATGTGTTTCTTTTTACTTTGCTTGGGAATGAACTGTCTCTACTCAATGTGATTTCATGTAGAATCCAGTTACGTGCAATCATTTTCATTGTTTGAACCTACACTTACGGCATGATTGTTAGGTACATGCCTCAACACTAGCATTATAAGCACATTGAAGGCATCTTACAAATATTTGTACCTTCCCTTGGACCTAGACAATATCTTGCGTATTGTTTTTACTCAATAATACTTTGTGAATGCACAATGAATGAACATGCAGTAAACAAAGTTTGAGAACAGGTTGATCCATACAGTTATAGGCCGTTGATCCTTAATAGCGTCTACCCGAATGAACTTAATAATACTTAATATTTATTCTTGTTCTTGCTGATTGCTATTGACCTTACTGATTTTGCTTAAGTAGGGTGAGATTTCTTTTAAAAATGCTATAATAATTAGTTAAAATGCTTATCTTGATAATTGACAGTAGCCAATATAATTTAACTTATAGTTCAACTATAATTTAACTTATAGTTCAAAGCCAATTAACTTTCAACTATAAGTTAAAAAATACATAAATCAAGTGATGCTTGGAAACCAGTTTCCTCAACCACTGCAAAAAGGAGGAAGCATTCAGAAATACACATGGTTCCAGATTGACCACCCTCCCGGGCTCCCAACAGCTTATGCATGTGTCTCTGTCTCAGAGTTCTTTCCTACCTGCTGAATTAATCTCTTTTCAGGTGCAACTTCCCAACCAGATAATAGACTGCTTAAGTGAATTATGAAATTCAGAAGCATGTTTATTACACATAGCAAGTATGAGGAATAATAATAAAATGCAAAACTGTGTGCCCACGACCCAGCTTAAAGAATGGAATGTTAGCAGTCTCTTTCAACTCCCCTCTGTTCTTATGCAATTTTGTTGTCCCTACTGGGACTTCTCCATCATGGTTTTGTTGTGCTCGTTCCAGTTTTGCTACTTACATATGTATTATAATATTAATGTTGCAAGTTTAGAGTCTAATGCAAGTTTCTCATACTGTATTCTTTTTAGTTATCAAAGAATTTTATATTATATATATTTAAGGTGTACAATATGATGTTTCATATGTGTATACATAGTGTAGTGATTACTAGGGTCAAGTAAATTAACATATCCATTATCTCACATATTTCCTTTTTTTGTGGTAAGAATTTCTAAAGCAAAGAGTTTTAAACTAAAGAGTTAAGAGATATAAGGAGTTCTGAAGTAAAGAGTTCAATATAATATTATTAACTGTAGTCCACACACTGTGGTTAGATCTCTAGACTTCATCTGCTGTAACTGCATCTTTGTACCTCTTGACCTCTATCTATTCCTTCTTCTTCCACTTTTGTTAACCATGTTTCTACTCTGTGTTGCTATGTATTATTATTTTTAAGATTCTGCATATAAGTGAGATCATGCAGCATTTGTCTTTCTCTGTATGGGTTATTTCATTAAATAATGTCCTCTGGATTCATATATGTTGTTGCAAATGTTAAGATCCCCTTCTTTTTTAAGGCCGAATCAGATTCTATTGTATAAATGCATACCACATCTTCTTTATGCATTCATCCATTGATGG
The DNA here is from genome assembly GCF_049350105.2 of Macaca mulatta. Lineage (NCBI taxonomy): Eukaryota > Metazoa > Chordata > Mammalia > Primates > Cercopithecidae > Macaca > Macaca mulatta. The sequence goes on from NC_133411.1 coordinate 17,007,069, forward strand.
ATATTTAGGTTGTTTCCATATCTTGACTATTGTCAATAGCTGCAATGAACATAGGAATGCAAATATCTTTACTAGGAGGTGATTTCATTTCCTTTGGGCATATACTCAGCAGGGACTACTGTGTCATGTAGCAGACCTATTTTTAATTTCTTTAGGAATCACCATGCAATTTTTTTGCAGTGGCTGCACCAATCTGTATTCCTAGCAAGACTGTACAGGGGAAAGTTCCCTTTACTTCTCACCCTCACCAACACTTAAACTTTTCTGATAACAGCCATCCTAACAGGTATGAGATGTTATCTCATTGCAGTTTTGATTTGCATTTAACTGATCACAAAAGATCCCAAGTAGCCAAAACAACCTTGAGAAAGACAAATAAAGTTGGAGGCATCACATTTCCTGATTTCAAATTATATTACAAAGCAATAGTAATCAAAACAGTATGATACTAGCATAAAAGCAGATACATAAGCCAATGGAATATAATAGAGCCTAGAAATAAATCCAAGCCTAACCAGTCAACTAATCTTGGAAAATATAATGCAGATAAGAATAGTCTCTTCAATAAATGCTGCTGGGAAAATTGGATATTAACCTGCAAAAGAATGAATCTGGGCCTTATCTTACACCACAAACAAATATCAGCTCAGAATGGATTAAATACTTAAATTTAAGATGTAAAAATGTAACATTCTTAGAATAAAATATAGGGGAAAATCTCCTTGACATTGGCTCCAGCAATGATTTTATGGGTATGACTCCAAAAGCACAGGCAATAAAAGGAAGAATTAACAGTGGGGTTACATGAACCCAAAAAGCTGTGCACACCAAAGGAAGCAGTCAACAGAAGGAGAAGACAGCTAATGGAATGGGAGAAAATATTTGCAGGCATTATGTCAGATAAAGGATTGATATCCAAAATATATAACGAACTTATGTAACTCAATGGCAAAAACAAAAACAAAAATAAAAACAAAAAACCTGATTATAAAATCGGTAAGTGACCTAAACAAACGTGTCTCCAAAGAAAACAGAAAAATAGCCAACAGGTATATGAAAAGGTGCTCAATATCGTGATGTACTATTTTATACCTCACTTTTTTTAGTTGGCATTATATTCATGAGAATTGCCCATGTTGAAGCCTGTAGCTATAGTTCTTTCATTTTCATTACTTTTAGCAATTGCTTGCCTGTCTTCTTCCCTCCCTGTATCTCTCTCCCTCAGTCTCTCTCTCCATCCATTCTTCTGCTCCTCCCTTCCCCTCTCCCTTCATCCCTTTCCCTTCCTCCTTCCCTCTTCCTTTCACACGTATTTATTGCATTCTTTCCATGTGCCAGACACTGTTCTAGATTCCGAGGACAGACACAGTAGTAAATAAAACAACGTGAAAATCCCTGCCTTCATGGGACTTAAGTTCCAGGTGGAGACACAGATGTTAAACAAAATTATTGCAGTATTCATACATTAACCATTACGATTTGTTATGCAGAAAGTAAGAGTGAAAAGGGATTAGTGGAGGCTGGTATACAGGGATGGCTTTCAGCATTAGAAAGGATGGTTGGGGAATATAGAAGAACTTATTTATCTTTTCTTCTGCTGATAGACACTTAGTTGTTTCCTTCTGGGGCTATCATGAACAATGCTTTCATATGTCTTCTGCTGGAAAGGTGCAGAAGTATCTCTGAGGTGTATGTTCCTAGGAGTGGAATTTTTGAATTTCCTAGAAAAAGCCAAGTTGTTTTTCAGTGATAATGATTTATTCCTCTTTGCATCTTCAGTACTTAGTATAGTGCTTGGCACCAAGTTGGGCTAACACTTGCTTAAGCAAGTGGAACTTTGTTGTAGAAACGAGAATAGAGGCTGGCACTCTATACCTACTTCATCACATTAATTGTGCTCTGCTATTTATACATTGACCTTGCATGGAAAGCAGAAACCAGCCTTTCATTTATTTTCTGTGCAAAAGTTCTCTTAGGAAATGCCTTCTGACATTTGTTGAGTTCATGCTGACTGCGACCACTGGGGCTGCTAAAGCGTCTTTCTCAGTAGAGGAACACTGGAGGTAGCGTCTAGCTGTTTATTGCAAGTATTTCTCACTCTCCTGTTTGAAATGATCCTCAAGGAAGCCGAGTTCTCTTTAGAGGATGTCTTCCCTCCTTTCTTCTCTGCTTCTGGCTCCTAATGCTTGCCTGAAGAGCTTGCCCTTTCCAGCTTCCTCTGGGGAGTCAGAAGTCTCCACTTGAACTTGCCCCTTTGAAAGTTCCTGTTGGGCTGATGTTTTGGCAAGCAGAATGTTGCACTTAAAATTGATCCCTCCTTGCTTGTAGAAAATGCATCTAAGGTACTTAGGGAATTATTTGGGCTTGGGAAGGCTTGATGCCTCGTAAAATGAACCTCTGGGCTGAAATACTGTTGAAATATGTCAAGCTCCAGAGTTGTGCCTTTACTTTCTAAATATTTCAAATAAAAATGGGTGCTTGTATCCAGTCACTTTGTGTATGAGTGTCTCACCAGGTTTTCAGATGTCCAGCCTCAGCATTGAAAATAAATTCATGTCTTATGAAGCCCTTTTATCATTGGAAACCATTCTTCCTGGTTCGCACATGTAACAGACGATTTGGGAGTGTGTTTTCTGCAGTCCTTCTTTCTGGTATATACTGAACCATTTAGTTACCAGCTAACTTCGTTAAAAATTAGGATAAACTATTCTTCCTAACAAAGGGCTCTTGAGTGTCTGTTATGAGATTCCTATTTCCCTTTCTCCTGCATTATTAAAAAATTCATAATTTACATTGGTGTCATATTAATGCAAAACAACAGAACAGGTTTTATGATTTTTGCCATTTTAGTATAGCTATCCTTACATTTTGTTTCTAGCTTTAAAAAATAATTTTTGCCATCAGTTGAGTGGATAGGCCAATTACGATGTCAGTAATCTCTCTCTGTGTGTGTGTACAATATGTTTAGTCAACCCCATTCTAGATTTTATCAAACAAGACAGTAAAACTAAACAGCAGTGTTCATGGGATTTATTGAGTAAATGTATTTCAAGTAGATATACACACCTAATATTAGCAATAGCAGGAAATGAAAAAGGAGTAAAAAAGAAAAAAAAAACCAACAACAAAACCTTGGACTGCAGTTCAGTAAAGAAAGAAAATCTTATTTATTATTTAACTGCTCTGTGATTTCAGTTTATTCTTCTCTCCTCTTAGTTGGAATCTGGTCCAGTGTCCCGGATGCCAAATGACTTTCAGGAAGGTTTCTGACGCTAAATCCACAGAAGTCCATTTAGCCAGAGTTGTGTGGATGGATATACAATTTTGTGCACAATATGCCTGAAACACGTTCAAAATGTTATGAGGTTTGCTATTTTGGCTCCTGCACTAATGATGCACAGCACTGATATTAAAAGCTCCACTAACAGTTATGTGGTTTTTGTTTTAAAATGAATAAAACATTTTACATCGTACAGCTAGTAAAAATACTGCAATGTATTTGTGTGTCTTTTTTTTAAATATTAAGATAAGGTTTTAGAATAGTAAATAAAACCAAACATTTATAGGTGTTTTCAATATGCTGCTATTAAAATAACAGTAATAAAAGTAGATTTTCCTATTAGAAAGAAAAAGGCATATGATCATTCCCACTGAAATGAATGGCAGTTGGCTGCATTTTCCTGTCTTTCTGATACAATTTTTCCATGCCATAAAAATATGATTAGCTTGTGCTTAAAAAAAAGTTTGTCAAGTCTCCGTGAAGAAAATATCCATTGAAACCTAGACTGTTTCTAACATAACACCATGTTTTTACAGTAAAAATGTGAGGAAAGGAAATACTCCAATGAAAGGAAACCTTCATCCTCATTCAGCCAAACTCACTCACGGTTGGGTTCTAAGTATTTGTTAAAGGAGAAAAGAGAAAATGGGGTCTTTGTTAGAGACCCTCCAGGTCATGTCGTATTAGTCAGGGTTCTCTGGAGAAACAGAACCAATAGGAGATATATGTATATGAAATATATATGATAAAACTAGGATATATATAATCCTCTCTATGTGTTTATTCTTCATTATAATTCTTTATATATATAAATTTATAATTGTGCCAATTTCTTACAATAAATCTTGCTGTCTCTCCCTCTCTCTTTCTCTCTCTCACATTATATATATATATATGTGTGTGTGTATATATATTGCACAATTATGGAGGCTAAGGCCCAATATCTCCAGTCAGCCTGAAACCCAGGAGAGCCGGTAGTTTTAGTTGGAAAGGCCAACAGGCTTGAGACCCAGGAAGAGCCAATGTTTCAGTTCAAGCGTGAAGGCCCGAAAGGACTAGCGTCTCAGTTTAAGATAGTCAAGCAAGAGGAGTTTCTTTTACTCACAGGAAGCTCAGTCTTTTTCTTCTATTCCGGCCTTCAACTCATTGGTTGAGGGTGACCCATGTGAGGGACGACAGTCTACTTACTCAGTCTACTGATTCAAATGTGAATCTCATCCAAAAACATCCTCACAGGAACATCCACATAATGTCGGACCCAACCTCAGGGCACTCCATGGCCCAATATGTGACATAAAGTGAATCATCACACATGTAAAAAAAAGCTTTCCTTTTTTTTTTTTTTTTTTTTTTTTTTAAGGATAGGAAGAATAAAACATAGACGACAGGAGATTAATGACATTTACAGGAGTCTGTCCTGGAAAATTCACATCTCTTCTAAGTCCTGTATTGAAAATAGATAAAAGATGGAGGAAAATGCTTTAGAGATTAGACACTTTCGGGTTTTAGAGAGAGAAGAGGGTGGGGTTCAAGCTTGCTGTTGTCTTGAAAGACAGTTTGGACAGGCATAGGACGGAAATTGAGTGGGCTTTCCCCGGCCTGTGCTCCGCTGCCTTTTTTATTGGAGCTTAAGTAGTGAAACTGGACAACCTGCCTTTCAATTATAAGTTCGGCTGGCAAAGAAGCACTGTCTTCTTCTGTTGTATTTAGGCAAGCCAACTTAAGAATACCAAACAATAGTTGAGTAATTTTCCCCAAGGATGTCTGTAAAGCATTTAATTCAGTTCAGTCAACTTGAGTAACTACCACATGCAGTGCGCTGAGCTAGGCGTGATGGCGGGGGACATGACTCAGAGCAGACACTGGGAGAAAAGGACCTTGTCTTTTTTAATGTGAAAATGAATTTTGGGGCCTAAACTCCATTTCCAACACCAGAAATTACGCATTTCATACAAGAAGCAACTTTTTGAGAAGCATATTTTATCGCAAATGAATACATAATACTAAAAGCATTTGAAAAAGCAAATGATTACTTTTCTGCAACCTTTGAAAGATTCAGATGGCACAGACTTCTTAACCTGAGTTGTGTGAAATGCAGCGTCCTACATTGTATTTAATGCCTTTCTGGACCTATTTATGGTGACTTGCCTTCCTGTTGGGGACTTGCAAATCACTTTTGAAATAAAATGTTGCATTTGTACCTGTAGAAAGATTGTCAGTGAAGGTTTATTGCAGAGCCATTTATTCCTCCAAGTTAGACAGTGAGTCACACAGGGTTCTTTCAGTGGGGGATCTGAGAGAACAATCATTTTTGTCAAAGGGATGTGCATCTACGACTGCTTATCTGCTTCATATAATATTACCACACTCACAACAATTCTGGACCTGATGCACTGGGAGGGCACCAGCACCCTGAATTTTAACTCTTCTAAGCAGCTCATCAGCATCATTCACTGGAGTTTTTTTTCCTACAGACCACCAAAAGACATTTTTAGACATGTTTCATTCATATTTGGGCAAACCACCTAATTTTCCTGGCCCCTGTTTCCTGATGTGTAAGATGAAGGGAGTTATTTTAGTACTCATTAACTTCCCTTCCAATCCTATGCTATGATTTTGTAGATAATTAATGACAGCTGTACTTCTAGATTTCTACTTAGGTCATACATTTTAGCAATATAAAAAGATATTTGTTTTTTTCTTCCAAGCTATAGAGTAGAATATTACATATTTTTGAAATTTTGCATTTCTCTGCCTATATTCTTCTTCAAAGTGAAACAGTGTGAGTTGAATTAATAATTGGAAGAGCGAGTGTCTGCTTGCACATCAGCATTCAGTGACCGTTACTTGGGAATCTAGATAATTTTCACTGAGAACCTTTTGCCCTTAAGCCTGTCTGTTTGTTCTTATTGTGAGAATTGTGCTTTTCTGCTGAATATACAACGAGCAAGTCTGAGATAAAGGAGGTAGCCAGGGTCTGTGACTGTTCAGCTCTACGCAAGGTACAGACCTGGGCCACCTCAGCCTGTAGCAGCCCGCGTGTGTGCCAGCATTAACAGAAGTACCTTCCAGCCTGGTTTTCTGCAGCTCCACACGTGCCTCAGCCGGGACTTGGGAGCCCAGTTGCCCCTCAGCTGACTGAACTGTGTGTGCTGGTTCCTCTTCTGGTTTATAACTATACTTTAATTTTTATGAACTGAAACTGTGTCTCACGCCTGTAATCCCAGCACTTTGGGAGGCCAGGGCAGGCAGATCACCTGAGGTCGGGAGTTTGAGACCAGCCTGACCAACATGGAGAAACCCTGTCTCTACTAAAAATACAAAATTAGCCAGGCCTGGTGGTGTATGCCTGTAATACCAGCTACTTGGGAGGCTGAGGCAGGAGAATCCTTGAACCTGGGAGGCGGAGGTTGCAGTGAGCCGAGATCACGCCATTGCACTCCAACCTGGGCAACAGAGCAAGATTCTGTCTCAGAAAAAAAAAGAAACTTTAAAATGTCATTGTCTGAGCAGCTAAACATCCATATTCTACAACTGGATTCTGAAATCATAAAACCTAACCAAGAATTTGACTCTGCCCTTTAAATTTTTTTATTATTATTTTCTCAACAATGCCTCCTCACTAGCAAAAAAGAAACTACGATAAATAGCCTCAGTTAGTCATCCTTTCTTTAAAATTATACTAGCAACAATGAAAGGGGCTTTTGTTGGGAATCTCCAAAAACTTCTAAACCTTGAGCCTCCAGGGTCCTGGGAAAATGAAGAGATGTAGGATGTCAAAAGATGAAAGTGTTTGCTTTAAGATAGGCAGGTGGAAATAGAGTTATAGAAAGTGATTTGAATCCAGTGACTTTTCCCCTTTACAAATGTGGAAACTAAAATGATTGGACCAAGTGAGAGACATTTTCTTGGAAAATATTTTCCCAAGAAAATATCATTGTTTAATGAATTTAAATCACTGTTTAAATTCATAGGAGTTGGTAGCCTGGCATTGTTGAGCAGATGACATTTTGACAGAGTTGCTGTGGGTGGGTCTGGAGTTGCCCTGGGTCCACCTCAATGCCATAAGGGAAGGGTGCTTGGAGCCTTTTGGGTGAGGTATTGTCAGTCACTGGTGGACATGTGCCTTCTCCATGATGCTTGGTCCCATTGCAGAGGGGTTCAGCCGTGCCGTCACAGATGCCAGTGCCCTCATGGAGGGCAGATAAAGTGACTGCGTGCATCATCTGGGTGGCAGTGGGGTGGTTCAGACTGTGACAAACTAGCCTGCACACGCCCCGTTTCTTACCCGGTTATTAACGCACAGAATTAGCCCAGAATTATCAGAGCTTCCAGTTTCCAATTTTTCAAGCAGGTCTATTAATCTGTATCTGTATGTGAAATATCTAACCCTTAAATATTTAATTTTTTAAAAGACATCCATTGGGCTTAACCAAAAGTGTCTATAAGTCACCAGGTTTTTGACTTTGGGTATCAGAGCTCCTGGGTCCACCCAAAAGCCATGAGCATTTACTATCTGAGTATATTTGGCATAGTCATTTAATCTTCCTGAGGTGTAGTTTTTATTTTTCAGAGTCGAAATAATGATACTTGCTCTAGAAAATTAGGAGGACAAAGTCAGAGAGGGAAAATGGAAACGATTTGTAATTGCAAAGTCCTTTGGTGGTTTAAAATGTTACATGCAAGGATAAATCATGCTCAGGTATGGAGGAGCTTTAGTAGAAACACCCAACTCGTTTCTGCTAAAAAAAAAAAAAACCTCTTGTTCAGGGTTCTCATCACATACTTTACAGATGTGTTCCACTGACCGAATGGTGCACTGCCCTCAAATGTGCAGGAACCCACCTAGCTCCTCCACTGAAAATCAAGCGGAGGCTACTCACCAGCAACTCCTGTCATCTTTGACTTTGGAAAAGCAGGTTGTATCTAGATTGGGGGCCAGCAGACATAAGGGTCGGTGTGTGCCTCCGTGTGGGAATTTCGAGCCATGACTCCAGTTCTGGGCTTTGATGGGGTGGAAATGGGCCCGTGTCATGCTGGCTTTCTATTGTGAAACATTGACTCAGAAAGTAGGTGCCTAAAAGAAGGATTAGGAAGAGGACCTGGCGGCTGCAACCTATAGTCTGTCTTCTCCCTTCCTGTCCGTGGCCAAGCAGCATAAACCATAAACTCTCCCACTGCCCTGTACTCCCCCAAGATACCAGTATACGCCTCACCCTTTTTGACTGCTTTTCCATAGTTAAAGGAAGACCTCTCTTGATTTATGTTAAACCAAGTTTACCCCTGTAAGCGTATAATTTTTCTTTGTTGGGAGGAGAATCAGGAAGGTTTGCAGGGAATATTTCTCACTCTGGATTTTAGAGAAGCCCTGCCAGATCCCAAACTCATCAGGCAAGGTTAATCACCTCCCCTTCCCCCAAATTGTGGCCTGCAGTATCTGGGCACATCTCTGTGATTGCACTTTTTTGTTTACTGCAGGTGTTTGTCGTCCATAATAGACTGTAAAATCTTCAAAGGGAGACCGTATAAATGTTATTTATTTTTAATTCTGAGGCCTAGTAAGCAGCTCAATAAATGCTGGCTCAGTTCCACTGAGAGACACTGAGCCTTCCATGTCTGAGTCTCAGGAGAATGTAGAGTGTCTACAAAAGCATGTACATTCCTGTTTAGAGAACTAGGGAGAGGAGGAGGCAAAGAATACAAAGTTTCAAAGAATCTTGCCAATAAGGTGGTCAAACCAGCTTAAAAAAAACGGATTTTTTCCCTTTTTTAATGAACTTTTGAATCACAAGGAAATGATAGGTTTAGTTTGGTAAAAGAAAAGAAGGGGGAAGGTATAACAAGTCTTCTTAATGATGGTGATGTTGGCCGAAGAAGGGATTTTTATGGGAGGCATCACTCAGTTTTACAAAGGAAGGCAGCGTAGAAGTCACAGTTTGGAATTTTCTTTGTCTTCCTCAGAAAAAAAGATGTTCTTGTTAAGCAGTGACTTCTGCCAACGTCAAGCAGACAGTTTCTGTTGTTAGGGAATGTTTGGGTCACCTAATCAGATACTCTGCTTCAGCCAGTCAGTACTCAGGAGTAATGTCAGTGTGCCTTAGATCTCTGCAGAGCATGAATGTGAGGTCATCGGTACAAATTAATAGTTTATCACGTGGTCCTTGAGTTATACTATCATAAATATAGATAAGTGTTAATGAACATCTGTGCCACTTCCCTCAGCTCCCCCACCAAAAACAAAAAAGGTAATAGCTGGAAACTTTTGAGTCATATAAACATATCATAAAGTTGATATATAGAACTGAGCATTGTTCTTACATTCAATATGTTGCTGAGCCAGAACAAAACCCTTAAGTTCTTCTTACTTAACTCTTTAAGACTTCTGAATGCAGTTCATTTTCCCAGAAGTCCTTTGGTAGCTTTCTATTGTCTATACCTGTCATTATTATAAATTCAAAACCATTATAAATATCTGGCAACTCTTGCAGGTGCAAAATCCGTAATAATATATGTTTTCTAGAATTCAGAAATATTTTATGAATGAATAAACTCTGCCATTTCCAGAATGGTTTATAATATAACAGTTTTGACTTAAAAATAAATTTTAATGCCTCCACTGTAAAAGTGCAAAGGGATAAAATATGCTTTAACAATAGAAATGCTTATGAAGTAGGAATTTACCAGGTTCTATAAAATAACTTGGGTTCAACCTAATATTCAATGTAAGAGAAAGGTCTTTTTTAGAATGAAATAAATGTAAATCCTAGCAGACTTTGGATATGTACTTCATTATTTTATGTAGAAATTTACAGATAGTAAGTGCAAATATTTCTGTACTATTGAAATTAGATGGACTAAAAATAAACCATTTTTAAACATTCATAAACAGTGAAGAATTGAAATAAACCAGTAGCTTCATTATTCATGGGTATACTGGACATTTATACATGAATATAGTTCTGTTTGCTTCAAGGTAATATTTCACTCTATGCTGGTATTTAATATTTAATGGAGAGAATGAGAGAGTAAGCCTGCCCGTGTGAGGTGCTTGTAAACCTGTATTAAGTATTGCATTTGGGCTGTGGGCTGGAATGTTCTGGTAGCTACCAACCTTAGGTCATTTGCTTTACATGAAATACTAGTGCTTGTTGATGTAGGCATTGGAATTATGGAAAGTAAGAAAACAACATAAAAATGAAATCGATCTATTGGAAGCATGATGGGTACTCAACTAGTTGCTCATGTCTCTTAGCCATTCTGACTTGAAATCGTTGTAGTCATTTTTGATTCTTGGCATTAGTTCTCAACTAGCGCAGTTTTGCCTTCCCGGGGACATCTGGCTATCTAGAGACATTTTTTGTTTTTACAATTGCGGGAGAAAAAGGGGGAGTGCTGCTGGCATCTGGTGTCTAGTGAGTAGAAGTCAGGGATGATGCTAAACATCCTAAAATACACAGGACAGCCTCCACAACAAAAAATTGTCCAGTCTAAAATGTTACAGCTGAGAATCCCTGGATTAGAAAAAGCCAGCTCCAACACATCACATTTTGTTTCTTTCAACCTGAATTACAGAGTAGTCCAGGTTTGTCTTTCACTTATTCTGCCATGGAGATGTGTTTTCATATAAACTTACCTCTTCTTATGGACTTATTTATTTACTTTTATCGTTTGTGTTTGCTTGCTTTGTCTTTGCCTGTAAATGTGAAACAACTCTAGAGTTTGATTCTTTGATGAGCCCAACAGGGAACTGAAAATCACACGAACGAGAGTGTTTTCTTGGTTGTTTTCGGTTGTAATAGCTTTCTGTTTTTAGTGATCAGAAAAGACATATCCCTATGAGTTCTGTTGTGTTAGAGTCATAAATGGATGGCCATATTATTTTGGATTAGATATTCCCCTTCTGGTGGCTTCATATTATAAGTCTGTGATAATAAATGAATGTTCCTTTACTTTAAAACATGTTTTTGTTTCTTTGTCCTTAGTTTTTGGACTGCTTAGCAGAACATTTCAATTTCCTATGAAGAATAACTGGTAACTGTAGCTTTTTCTTACATCTTATACTTCAACTATTTTCAAGCTGGCATGCAATAATATAAGCAGAATGAAATGTATTAAGTGTGTGTTTATGTCTATTGGGAAATATGGTGTAATCTGTAGCTACTTATTCCTCTTTTGTTTTAGCACAATATGTCTGTCTCATTGCCCACTGTTCTAGGGAGCAAATAACTTGTAGTTTCCACAAAGAACAAGGAACATATCAACATAGAGGTAAATTATTGGCAATTGACATTCCTGGCCTTCAAAACTACATTCTCCATTCCCTGCTTTAGTCTGCACTGTGTTTTTTTGTGTTTGATTTATATTTGTAAATGGTAAGTGAGTTTAGTGATTCATTAAATAATGTCAAAAGTAATGGTTGCCAGAGAATCTCATTCTTTTTTTTTTTTTTTTTTTTTGCGATGGAGTTTTGCTCTTGTTGCACAGGCTAGAGTGCAATGGTGTGATCTCGGCTCACTGCAACCTCCACCTCCTGGGTTCAAGCAATTCTCCTGCCTCAGCCCCCTGAGTAGCTGGGATTACAGGCATGAGCCACCATGCCCAGCTAATTATTTGTAGTTTTAGTAGAGGTGGGGTTTCTCCATGTTGGTCTGGCTGGTCTCGAACTCCTGACCTCAGGTGATCCGCCTGCCTCGGCCTCCCAAACTGCTGGGATTACAGGCATGAGCCTCCGTGCCCGGCTGAGAATCTCATTCTTAATGTTGTATCTATTTTAGCATTAGGCAGGATTTATAGTGAACCAGTTTCACAGAATATGAAGGGAGGTGCCTTATGAATCTGAACAAAGTTTTATAGTGGAATGATAATATTCAAGTAGCTAGAGTCTATTAATGAGCAAGAAGCTATATCTTTGGAAAGTAAGAATAATATTTATGTTGTTACTGCTCAGCATATGGCAAAATTCACCAAGCAAAGAAACAGTTGATATTAAAGGTTTGCTTAACTTAACAGCTGGTGTGGATCACTGACAGTGAAGATACCTTTAAAAAGATTGATTTTTTTTTTTTTTTTTTTTTTTTTTTGGTCCTTAATAACTCGATGAAACCATAAAGTTTAGATGAGGTAGTTGGCCGCCTGAGGTTTGGGTCATTAGCTTGAATGATCATTCCCAGGTGTTCATACATCTCATTACAACAGTGATCCGCCATTTCTCTGCTACTCCGATTATCTATTTATGTGTCTGTCTTTCCCATTATTTTGTAGCTGCTCTAAGGGAGGAGACATTTTCTGCTCATGTTGGTATCCTGTGCATTCCCTAACACCGTGGTGTCAATATAGGGAAGATTATAATTGTTTTTAAAGTAAAAGCTGAGTTGAATTGAAAGAAAATAGTATCAATTCTTTTGCCATAAAGGCTTTATTAAACATGAAGATTCCAGTGTCCTGCGATTTTATGTGAAATCTTCTGAGAAGCAGCCTGGATAACAGTGCCTCCTAGGGGCCTGGCTTCGTTTTAAACTGCCTACCATGAAATCACTTCTGACAAGCGTGGCTCACTCACTCATTCTTTATGGTCCGGTGACTAGCTGTGTCCCATCCTGAGACCTCTGGGTCAGCGTGGCCTCTGACGATGTCATCCACGGCCACGTGGTGTTAATTATCTATACCATGGTATCTGGGTTCTTCAGAGATTAGCCTCCATTGTCCCCGGGGGCAGGAGGGCATTTATTTTCTTCCCCATGTGAGTGTGAGCTTCCTGTGAGTGCCACTGTCTTATTAGAAAAGTCAGGTAATTGCGGAAAGTGTCGACGTGACAGAGAGTGACCGCTTTCGATTTAGCTAGCTGCATTGCATCATCGTTCATTGCGGCTTCTGGAAGGGATATGTTCTGCGGGACACAATCATTTTTAAGTAAATTAAAATATATTCTAGTTGCTTTTGTTCTGATTCCTATAATGAATCATTACTGTTACTATATAATGCAGTGTGTGTGTGTGCGTGTGTGTGTGTGTGTCTATTTATAGATTAAGGAGATGGTAATTTGGAGGCCTTGAGGTCTCAAGATACCTTTTGATCAAATTTGTGTTCTAAAGTTGTTAAGAAAAATGAACCCAGAGGGTCTGGGTACATAGTTTGCAAATGCAGTCCATTGTATTTGTCTGCCACTGTCCGTCTCCAAGGAACTCTGCCTTCCCGCTTTAATCTGTGGTCATGTTTCATCCGAACCCCATACGTTATAAAAATAATCATAGGTTATTGGGGTTGATGTCCATGTTTCCTAGCTGTAATTATACCCTTATAATCTTGTTTGTTATGAAAAGATTGTTGCATATTGCAGACTGACATGGAACTGTTTTTCTGCAGCACCTGGGGGCTTTGTTCTTTGGATTCTGAGTCCTTGTTTATGGGATGTGTGGTCATGGATGTAACATGGGAATACAGGGCTATGCAGGTGTTTCCCTTGGCTGATAGGAAGGCCGCAGTTCGTCCAGAGAAATATAGATGTTAACTGGCCATCACCCATAACATAAAATGCTTCTTTATTATACTGGGAAAGTGCCTAGAGATATTCTTGGGAGAATAGAGAAATTTCTGCAACTTTCTGCCAAAAACAATCTTATACAAAAGAGAGGAGTGGAGAACAGTATGTGGTTCATGTTTTGAAATAACTAATGGATTTCTTGAGATGAGACATAGCAATGTATTGAAAAACAAATCCCCTTTGGGTAACAATTAGGATGTCGTTCCCAATAGGCAGAGACATGATCTCAAAGAAAAACAGTGGTGCTTTTTTCATGGCACCAAATAGCAAAAGGACATTGGGAGTCTGACAGGTAAGCCTTGTGGTTTCGTATCAGCCTGGTGGATTTTGAAACTTATGAATTTCCTTAGAGAAAGCCTCAACACACTAATGCATAGATATGGCCTCACGTGTGGTTCTGAAAGCATGAGTGAACTAAGTGTCTGCATCCATTGTGTTTAGTATTGGATCCCTCATGAGATTTTCGTGACCCCCCGTGATGCTACAAGGGATTCAAAACACTTTCATAACTTAAGCAGGAAATAGCCCAATCACCATGTGTTTAAAAGCAAAGTTGACACAATTCCAGTCCCTTCTGAAGCAAACACAGGTGTACTAATTCTGCAAAATAAAAATGTTAAACTTCTCTTGTCCCATCCCATGCCCCTCCAAAATAAAAAAGTTTGGTGGCTAAATTAACTGGAGATGGAATATCTTTGGATTGGGTAAGTGTTTATATATGGCTTTGTCATCCATGACATGGAACATCTTGATGAAAAATAAATTATTTGACTGTTTTAGTCATTCATGGATTCCAAGTGAGCCTGCATGTTTGCCATCAGATAGATACATGTAGATATACAGCCTTTGCCAACATGCATTGTTTTTTGGTGGACATTAATGTGCTATTTGGGTGAGATTTAGCAGTGTCATGTTATTTAACTTTCATCTTTCCAGATCTCTTGGTCTCAATGCCTTTAGACTTACATGTTCCTAAACACAGGTGGGAGGTTGACAAGGTAAGGGAGGAAAGCAGTGCTGTTTTTTACCTTCATGGAAACATGAAAGAAGAGGTTTTCTACCTTCTTGCTTATTTGTAACCACATTTAAGACTTACTCCCCCAGGCATTATTTGGCTATAGACAGTGTGGGAAGTGGATTTCTGGAGGGGAATTTGAATGTATTACTGTTGGGCTCTGTGAATAATTGGCATCCTAGAGGGACCTGGGGCGCCAGATGCTGCTTCTCCCACAGGCCATAATTTGTCCATGAGTATGTGGCTTTAGAATATAGTCCATAATTCCTTATCCAGAAAATCAGTATGTCTGAGAAGAAATAATGAAAGTTACGAAACACAGATGCTTCCCTCAACTAAACAATATTGCTTTACAAAAGTGCAAGAAATCCTCTTTCCAAATAAGACGACTCTGGTCTGTTTATCCTTGTGTGGCAGCGTGTTCTAGTTACTTTTGCCACATTCCAGACAACCTTAAAAGTTAGTGACTTAAGCAGCAGCCGTAGTTTTATGATCTCTTTCAGTTCTTGTGGGTCAAGAATTTTGGAAGGTCTTGGTGGAGTGGATCTGGGGCCAGTCAGTGGCTGGAGCTAAAAATGCCAGAACTGGACACGACCGGCTTTCCCTCTCTTTCGTCCTCCCTTTCTGGCTCTTGTTAGGGTGTCGGGCCTCTCCGTGGGGTCTTTCTGCTTGGGCTACTTGGGCTTCCTCACAGAATTACTGTCTCAGGGCAGCCAGGCTGCTTACATGGCAGGAGAAGCTTTCAAGAGTTGCTTATTCCAGGGAAGCAGCTTTGGCTTTTATGACAGGCTGGGAGGTCATGCAGTGTCACTTCTGGGCATTTCATTGGTTCCTCTAGACTGAGTGTTTGTGTCCTCCCAATTCATGTGTTTAAGCTGTAACCCCCAACAGGATAATAATAGGAGGTGGGGTCTTTGGGAGGTAATTAGCGTTAAAAACATTCATGAGAGTGTAGCCCCCATGATGGAATCAGTGTACTTATGAGGAGACCAGAGCTCCCCTCTCTCTGCTATGTGAGGATACAGCAAGAAGATGGGCTCCTGTAAACCAGGAGGAGGGCCCTCACTAAGAATCTGACCCTACAGGCACCCTGATCTTTAACTTCCAACCTCCAGTACTGCAAGAAATAAATGTTTGTTGTTTAAGCACCCCGGTCTATGGTATTTTGTTATAGCCCAAGTGAAATAAAGATGCTAGTTAGAAGTGAGTGAGGAGCCTGCCTGGATCCAGGGAGGAGAATCAGACTCCCTCTCTGGATAGGGACATGGCAAGGTCTAGGGGCCATGTGGAAGAGGGATCGTGTGTGGTCATCTTTGGTCAGTATGCCACACATTGGTTTATAATTACTTAAAAACAGAGTTTTAGTCTCTGTTCCTGGATGAGCAAACCAAGAAGCCACTCTGTTTTAGTCTTTAAACAAATCTTGCACTATTTGACTCCTTTCTTTTGTAACAGGCAGATCCCCAGGACATGCCTGCCTGGGAGAAAATATCAAAGGCAACATGAAAGTAAACCTCTGGGTCCGGGAGTGCTGAAGGTGCCGGAAGAGGAAGGGAGGTGGTGAGCTTGAGGATCTCACAAGCTTCCCTCCTGGTGTGTGTTTCCAGACCGTGAAGGGTCCTGGCTGCTCATGGTCTATCTTAGTTGCCCAGGTGAGCAGAGTCATAGGCCTGGAGACTATCCCAGCAACACTGGTTGACGCATGGCTGGAAGGGGCATGACAGTCAGAAGGTTGGAATCCTGTGATCCACTCTGAGCTAGCCCGGTGACCCAGTAGAGGCCTCACTCTAGATGCAGGGATGAGGAGTTACGCCAACACCAGTCATGGTTGATGGGTTCCAGTACCTGGGGACAGATGCTGCTAGCTGATGAGTGGAGCTCACTTGCTTCCTCACAAATACTTGAGGTCACACTTAAATGGGCATCATATTTGAACAGTTCACAAAACTCATACTGGAAGCCAGTTCAATATATTGATCCATTTTACCTCGAAGCCTACTGAGTATCACATTAGGCGTGTCAAATATCATTTTTAATGATCAGATCAGCCATTCTCCTACTGGCAGATTTACTGGCTATTTTTATTATGTCATTGAAAAAATCAACTGATTTCAAATGAAATCCTTTCCCAGGAACTTGAAAATAGATGGAAGACTAAATTCAAATAACCACTGGCTGATGCCCACCGCCCATCCTCCATCTTCCGACCCTTCACCCCTGGGCTGTGCCACAGTCAGGCTAGTCCTGCCTTAGCCTGGTGCTGCTGCCATACAGCGCTGCTAATGTTTGCTAGTGGAACCCTCCACTTTTCTTCTGTGATGGGTTCAGCATGCTGCCTCTCAGAGAGAAAATGACCATTAAGGTCAACTAGAACCATAGCAATGGGGGAAAATTGTAGCAGATTTTGCTTGTTGTATGGAATCCTCTCTCTTTGCTGTGGAAATTTCTCCTAGAGTTGAAACACTTAAGTTCTACTCAGCAGACTATCCTGATGCAGCTGCAAGATTCTCAGGCTTTGGTCTTATAAGTTAGACTCTCTTGTCTTTTGGTCTGTCTCCTTCTTTCCCTCTTTCCCTCTGCTTGTTTATGTGCTTGCACAAGCATTAATGGGTGCTACACAGTTGTGTGCGAATTTGTGGGGTGGGGAATATGGATGAGAGTGGGAAAGCAAGCTAGTTTCTGTCAGACACTCGGCTCCCTCCCGGAAGTCCAGACCCCACAATCTGGACATGGGCTTGCTCTGACCACATTCTTTGAACTAAAATACATTCCAGATAGATGAAAGATTTTTTTTTTTTTGAAACAGCATCACACTCTGTGTCCCAGACTGGAGAGCAGTGGCATGATCTTACCTCATTGCAACCTCCATCTCCCAGGTTCAGGCGATTCTCCTGCCTCAGCCTCCTGAGTAACTGGGATTACAGGCATGCGCCATCACGCCTGGCTAATTTTTGTGTTTTTAGTAGAGATGGGGCTTTGCCATGTTGGCCAGGCTGGTCTCAAACTCCTGACCTCAAGTGATCCACCCACCTTGACCTCCCAAAATGCTGGGATTAGGATTACAGGTGTGAGCCACCACGCCCAGTCCAAATAGATGAAAGATTGAAATGCGTGCACTGAAAATTGAAGAGGTACTAGAAGAACATAAGCAGAGACTTTTTTCTACTCTGGATGAGAGAAATCTGCCTAATATTAGGATATGCTGAATAATAGGAAACAATGGATCAATTTGATCTTCTCTGTTCTTATGTGATGGAAAAAAGGAAAGAGAAATTTCCTATATGTTCATACAAGGGTAACTACATGTATGTCACTCCATACATGTGGAGTTATGCCATCTGTGACCTTGTTTCATTCAGCAGTATCATAGACAACACTGCCATGCCAATGAGAGCATCAGGACTTCCTCGAGATGTCAGTGACAGTTTACTTGACCAGTTCCATGTTATTTTTCCTCATTTCTTCACTCATATAAATGATTAGATAAACAGCTCTGAGTATAACACCTTTAGAATGTGTGCAGTTTCTTAGGTTAAGTTCTGGGAAGTCTTAGGTCAAAGACTGCTGGGTTTACATTCAATACATGATGTGCAGTTGCCCTTCGTTTCCATGCTACTAGAGGCTACCAGGTGCCTGAGCCCCCTCAGCCTACTAATGAAGTTTCAGTCAATCTTTCCAAATCTTTTATAGTCTTGCTAACAAAATAATTTCCTTTTATATTCATTGTTATCATTATCAAGACAGAATATTGGTGACTCACTGTCCTTGGCTCATTTTTTTTTTTTTTTTTTTTTTTTTTGGTGGGGATGTTGTATTAGTTTATTTTCATACTACTATAAAGAACTTCCCTGAGACTGGGTAATTTACAAAGGAAAGAGGTTTAATTGACTCACAGTTCAGTATGGCTGGAGAGGCCTCAGGAAACTTACAGTGATGGCAGAAGGGGAAGCAGGCATATCTCACATGGTGGCAGGCGAGAGAGAGAAGGGGAAACTGCCACTTATAAAACCATCAGATCTCGCGAGAACTCACTCATTATCACAAGAACAACCTGGGGGAAACTGCCCACATACATGATCCAGTCACCTCTCAGCAGGTCTCTCCCTTGACACCTGGGGATTACAATTGAGATGAGATTTGGATGGGGACACAGAACCAAACCATATCATTCTGCTCCTGGCCCCTCCGAAATCTCGTCCCAACATTCCCCCAAAGTCTTAACCCATTTCAGCATTAACTCGAAAGTCCACAATCCAAAGTCTCACCTGAGACAAGGAAAGTGCCTTCTGCCTACGAACTGGTAAAATAAAACACAAGTTAGTTCCTTCCGAGATACAATGGGGGTGTAAGCATTGGGTAAACATACTGGTTCCATATGGGAGAAATTGACCAAAACAAAGGGGCTGTGGTCCCTATGCAAGTCCAAAATCCATCAGTGGAGTCATTAAATCTTAAAGCTCCAAAATGATCTCCTTTGACTCTGTGTCTCACATCTGGGGCATGCTTATGCAAGGGGTGGGCTCCCACGGCCTTGGGCAGCTGCTTCATAGGCTGTCATTGAGTGCCTGCAGCATTTCCAGGTACATGATGCAAGCTGTTGGTGGATCTACCATTCTGGGCTCTGGAGGATGATGGTCCTCTTCTTACGGCTCTACTAGGCAGTGCCCCAGTGGGGACTCTGTGTGGGGGTTCTGATTCCACATTTCCCTTTCACACTGCCCTAGCCGAGGTTCTCCATGAGGGCTTCACCCCTACAGCAAACTTCTCTCTGGACATCCAGGCGTTTCCATATATCCTCTGAAATCTAAGCAGAGGATCCCAAACCTCAGTTCTTTGCTTCTGTGCACCCACAGGCTCAGTATGGTGTGGAAGCTGACAAGGCCTGGGGCTTGCACTCTCTAAAGCAGTGGCTCGAGCTGTACCTTGACGCCTTTTAGCCACAGCTGGAGCTGGAGTGGCTGGTATGCAGGGCACCAAATCTTGAGGCTGCACAGAGCAGCTGGGCCCTGGGCCTGGTTCACAAAATCATGTTTTCCTCCTAGTCCTCCAGGCCTGTGGTGGGAGGGACTGCCATGAAAGTCCTCGATATGCTCTGAAGACATTTTCCCCATTGTCTTGGAAATTAACATTTGGCTTCTTTTTACTTATGAATTTCTCCCCAGAAAATGGGTTTTTCTTTTCTACCACATGGCCAGGCTGCAAATTTTCCAAACTTTTATGCTCTGCTTCCCTTTTAAGCATAAGTTCCAATTTCAGACCATTTCTCTCAAGTTCAAAGTTCCACAGATCTCTAGGGCAGGGGCAAAGTGCCACCAGCCTCTAAGTAAGCTCTCTCGTCTTCATCTGAGACCACCTTAGCCTGGACTTCATTGTCCACATCACTATCAGCATTTTGATCAAAACAATTCAAGTCTCTAGCAAGTTCCACACATGATTACATCTTTCTTTCTCTTTCTGGGCCCTCCAAACTGTTCCAACCCTCTGCAAATTACCCAATTTCAAAGCTACTTCCACATTTTCAGGTTACCTTTATAAAAGTACCCCACTCCTGGTACCAGTTTACTGTATTAGTCCGTTTTCACAGTGCTATAAAGAAATTCCCTCAGACTAGGTAATTTACAAAGGAAAGAGTTTTAAATGACTCACACTTTGGTATGGCTGTAGAGGCCTCAGGAAACTTAGAGTCATGGCGGAAGGGTAAGCAGGCATGTCTTACATGGCAGCAGGAAAGAGAGAGCAGGGGAAACTGCCAATTACATACTACTAGTACAAATTAGTTTTGTGGAGTTGTTAACACAGGTGCAGCAAAGCTTCAATTGGGATCCCTTTCAACTACTCTGCTGCCTGGTACTGCAAATAATTTATGATTTATAATGTATAAATAATTATTAAGAATTAAAACTTCTGTTAAATTCTCCTTAACTTGAAATGCAGATCTGTTTAAGCAGTGCAGTTTGGGAGATAGAAGGATTGCCCTCTGTGAAGTTGAGAGCCTCCAACACATTCTATAAGAAGGGGACACATTTGTAATTTGCATTAGATGAAAGGAAAGACAGAAATGTACACTGAGACCAAACTATGAACCTAATTGTAATGCATGGTTACTCATTGTCCATGCTTGTAGGGAGAGATGAATCCAATTAAATGAGTCATATAAAAGATAAGATTTAGAAATGATGACAAATAAGAGTCATGTTTGTTCCAGGGATAGAGGAACTACCTACTTATATGGAAAATTTATCACCGAACACACCTCGAAGGTATTTTGCAGAGCAAAGAGAATGAACTGTTCAAAATTAAAAGTTAAATTTCAAAAGTGCCAACAGTCATCGTTAGCTAACTCACATTACTACAAACATAGTAGTGTAAATTACATTTTCAATCTCGTTTATCTTTGAGGTTTTAGTAGAGAAACCCATGATTGTATGCCTGAGCTATGTTTATAGGAAGAAGGGAAATTTATACTCATTTTTCTTCTATCCAAGGCTCAGATACCATTAACTCTAACTCCATCAAGTTGCTAGCTGTGCCTAATAAATCCTGATGCCTTGTTAAAAGTGATATAGTTTTATGTTAGAGTTGTATCATATTAAATATTTTTTTCAGACCCATTGGTATGCATTACACATGAGCATGTATCTTATTAAATACAAATCAAATTCTTCTTCAAGGCTAGTCACACAAATGTGATCTTGTTTTTAATTGTTAAATGCCAGTGAATGGCTATTCCTGGAGGAAGCTTCCTTTTGGCTTATTTTAAAGTAGATGATGTAAAAATGATTAACTTAGGAATCAAGAAAATATGTGAAACTACAAGGCCTGGAGCCAGTCTCCTTAGTAAGATCCCAATAAGCCCTTAAAAATATGTGCTGTCATTGCAAAGCTCATTTTTCCAAGTTGGGCTCCAATATTTGGCTAAGAACTTTCTTTTCTTTCCATGTTTGCTCTACACAGAATCTGGGGGGTATTAAGATTGATGAGGGAATCAGAGCTTGAGGTTTGGGAGCCAGCGTTAGCACTTCTGGGTGATGACAAATCATGTCTTAACTCCCTCCCTTTTTTAGATTTTCTCCCCTCCCCTCCCCTCCCCTCCCCTCCCCTCCCCTCCCCTCCCCTCTCCTCCCCTCCCCTCCTCTCCCCTCCCCTCCCCTCCTCTCCCCTCCCCTCCCTTCCCCTCCCCCTTGTCTTCTTTCTCTCTCTCCCCCCTCACCTCCCCCTCCACCTCCCTGTCTCTCTCTTTCTCCCTCTCTCTTTCTCTTTCCCTCCCTTTCTCAATCTCTTTCTCAATATCTCTCGCCCCCTCCTTTTCTTTCCCAAAGCACAAAGTGATGGGTTGGAATGGAAACACATAACTTTCATGAAGTGTTCCCTACTTTAACCTCTGGGTGGAAAGCTGAATATGAGGTTATTACTTTTGGACACTTTACCAAGAAGCTATGATGGAGAAACCTCTTATTACTACCCCTGGTTGAACCAGATTTCTAGCTCATGTTTCAAAAAAACTACTCAGAATTCCATCTAAAGTGAAAACAATGAAGAATTGTCTACAGTCCAGGGATAGCACCATTACACATATTGAATTTACTTTCTAAATAACTGAGTCTTGCAGCTCTCAATCTAAACTACACATAGAAGTCAGGCTAAACTGTCAAATCAGTTCATGACTGTAAATCATCCTGGTAAAAACACTTTAAAAATTTCATGAAGAGAACTATCTGGATAATTTTAATAGAATAGAGACCGTTTAAATTTTCTTTTTAGCCGTTTATCTGGTTAATGTTTACACCTGAGAATAGGTTGCCAAGACAGACCTTTAGGGAGATTTCAAGAGGTATCTCAAGCTCTATCTGTTTCTCTCCATCTCCATAGTCATTACCTGTGCCATGCCACCATCATCTCCCACTGGAATGGCTTCTTTCACCTCCCTGATATTTCCTTCTGAACCTCAGTGGTCCGTTCATTACTCAGTAGCTAGCTTCATCTTTCAGAACTAAAACCTGCCACTTGTCTGCTGGAAAATCAGCCTGTGACTTCTACATTCATATGGACCACAGACACAGTCTCTGTGCTCCTTTTGGATCTTGCATGATTCATCCCTTCCCAGTATCTCCCCACTTACTGGAACGCACCGGGCGGATGCTAAGGTCAGGACCTTTGTGTATTTCAAATCCTTGGCCTAGAATGGGCTTGCTTCTTCACTCTGCAGGGCTGACTCCTTCTCATTCCTTAGGTTTCAGCCCAAAGGTCCACAGCTCAGCAAAGCCTTTTACTATGACCCCTTTATCTAAGGAGGCCTCTCTTTCATTGAGTAGTATCCTATGCATTTTCTCCAGGCACCAGGCAGGATTTGAAATTCCACGTTTATTTATTTTTGTTTCCTAATTATGAACTCCGTGTCTCTGAAGGTGGGAATCTGGTTTCCTTTGCTCATTATTGCAAACCTCAGCTTGGGCATTGTGTCTGAGACAGAGTATGTGTAGTTATCATTCAAGTGTCCTGTGAGTTATGTATGAGTCTTGTTCACCTTTTATAGATGAAGAAACTAAGGTACCTCAAATTTAAATAATTTTCATAGGGTCCCAAAGCTATTAAGAGATGAAAACACTATTTGTTTAACATAGATTGAATGAAACAATGAATGAATTGATGAATGTATTTTTTATTCATCCAACATTTGCCCTCTAGAGATAATAGTTTTAAAGATTAAAAAAGAAAAATCTTATACAATGGGTCAAGTAAAAGAAAAAGTCATTAAATAGGATATTTTTCTAGCTAAGGTAAAAGCTCTTCACATCCTTTAGTTTCTCCATCCCCAGCTGTTTAGCATATGTTTTTGTTTTTCAAACTTTTTTTGGTTGTTGTTCCTAAAAACTCTCTGAATTCTGGGATCCTTGACAAAGCCTCACTGTTATGCCAGGTTGAAACTCAGCCACCCTTATTTGCTCATTTTGCATCAGATTTACTGTCCAGCAGAGGCAAAACTGAGGTCGCTGAGGTAAAACTAGACTTTTACTTTACAGCATTATGTCTGGTGTACAGTTGAATCCAAAGATTTATTGCTCAATGGTGGTAGATTGTGGAGACACTGTCCGGTGATTTATTTACTGTCAGAACTGAATGGTCACGTTTTTAATGTGAATGCTGTTATTCCCAAAATAAGCTATCACTTTGAAATATTTTAGGCTAGTTTTACTGCACATTGTAAATTATTGATGTGTAAATCAGTGACTTCGCTCATCACACAGAGAAACTGTGGCACATGACAAAAGCCATGTTGTAATTTTTTTTTTTTTTGAGACAGAGTGTTGCACTTCATTGCCCAAGCTGGAGAGCAGTGGCACGATCTCAGCTCACTGCAACCTCCGCCTCCCAGGTTCAAGTGAGTCTCCTGTCTCAGCCTCCCGAGTAGCTGGGATTACAGGCGCCTGCCACCACGTCCAGCTAAATTTTGTATTTTTAGTAGAGACGGGGTTTCACCATGTTGACCAGGCTGGTCTTGAACTCCTGACCTCAAGGGATCCGCCCACCTTGGCTTCCCAAAGTGCTGGGATTGCAGATGTGAGCTACCACGCTTGGCTGCCATGTTGTAATTTTGACTCATTAACAGGTTGTATGAAATCGGGATATTTGGATTTAACTTTCTTCCCAATTGTAATGTGTATCTCTGACTTCTCTAGATGATCTGTCTCCATGCAGGTTATGGTAAAATTATTAAACTATGAGTTTTTGAAGGTCTGTACAATTAGATCCTTACTTTGTTCAAACTGTGAAGATTTTAATCCAACCTCTTTCTTTTTTAAAAACTCAACTCATTTTTGTGTTCTCTGACACAGCTAATCTGTTTTCTTTATATAGAAATACTGTGGATCACAGAAGCGCTTTTCCTGAGAAATTTCAGATGATTTCTTGTTGTTGTAACTAATAGAATGACCTACAAAGTATATTAACTGAGAAAGAAAGGTGGATATACAAGAGGAAGAATAGCAAGAAACTCCATGCTTCTGACACAGAGGCAATACCCAATACCTTGGGTATTAGCAAGCAAACCATTTGTTGTCTGTATTTCTGCCTGGACACTTTGGATGCGGTGAGGGGTATATCATGCTGTGTATTTGATATGGTTTGGATTTATGTTCCCACCCAAATCTCATGTTGATTTGTAATCCCCAATGTTGGAGGAGGAGCCTGGTGGGAGGTGATTGAATCTTGGGGACAGATTTCCCCCTGGCTTTTCTCATGATAGTGAGTTCTTACAAGATCTGGTTGTTTAAAAGTGTGTAGTGCCTCCTCCTTCTTTTTCTTCCTCCTTCTCCAGCCATGCAAGTTGTGCCTGCTCCCCTTTTGCCTTCCACCATGATTGTAAGTTTCCTAAGGCTTCCCTGATTATGCTTCCTGTACAGCCTACAGAACTGTGAACCCCTTAAACCTATTTTCTTTATAAGTTACCCAGCTTCAAGTATTTCTTTGTAGTAGTATGAGAAGAGACTAATACAGTATTTGTGCATAAAAAGGCTTGATGAATTGCATGATTTATTTTCCTATTAGTTCTTCAAATCAGAAGAAAAGGCTTTGGAAGTTATTATCTTAAGAAGCCTAAAAGAGAGGGTACCTTGGTGGGGTAACATCAGGCCAATGCATGGCCCGAGTAGCTGTCTTTGTTTTCTGGATTCCCCTGTTGGTTTCCAAAGCCAGCCATGGCACAGCCAGCATGTCCTCAGTGTCATCATCAGAGGTGATGATGCACAAATGAGATTCAGGCAGTGGCTGTGGAACACTGTGGGTCCACGTGCTTCAGTGGCTTCTCCATCTGCTCTGCAGCTAACGAATGTTGCTGTGAATAATTGGCTTACACTAGATCCTCTGTGTTTCCAAAAACAATGAAGATTGGGACTTCATTCACCGACCCATGTTCCTACCATGTTTGTTCTTAAAACAATGATCTTTGTTTTCAACCTCTCTTAAGATATCTTTGACCTTGAGAGTAAATGGTGTTAGGAAGATATGCTTGGAAGAGGCAAGTGGGAGAGAGGAGAGCTGTGGAGTACTGGACAGACTGGGCCACGTTTACTCCTCTGAACACTTGAGAAAATCATCCTAGATGCCACCTGGACTTTCTCTGCTGCCTCATCTGTCCAATCACAAATTCCTGGTGTTTCTACTGGATTTACATCTCTTGGATTTATTCATTTATTTTCAACCATTGTTGCTACCTCCATAACAGCTTTCTAACCAGACTCACTGCCTCTACTTTTACTACCTCCAGTCCCTTCTCTAAGCTCGACCTAGCTTTCTGCAATCTGATATGCCAGTCTGCTGGTTATAATCCTTCAGAGGTTCCTCACTGCTCTCTGGATAGGGTTCAAGTTCCCTACCATGGTCTGCAAGCCTTCAAGTTTCGTCACTACCTCCCACCTCCTTTTTCTCTTTTATTTGTCTTCTCTAGCCCCAGTAAATAATCTGTGGTTGCTGAATGCTCAATATTCCCTTTTGCTTCTGGGCCTCTTATTCTCCTTGGGATGCACATTTTCCATTGTCTAACTTTCCAGGTCATCTTACTGCCCCCAACCAGGTTTGAGCAACTTGCCTTTATTTATAGCCACTGTAGTGGTGATTACGGTCGTCAGATTAGTCCTCCCTGGACTGTGGATGTGTTGAGAGCAGAGATGATGCCACTGTTAGGTTCCCAGCTCCTAAGTCCTGCTTGTTAAAGCAGGAACCAGATCAATATAAATTACTGAGTCACGTAACTTTATTGGGGAAAGTGCTTCTAGTTAACCTAAAAGTTGTATTATTATTTTATGTTCTGTCTCATTTTCCTTTCTATTTTTATAGGATGAAGAATTCTTTATAAAGAAGGCAGATTTTTAATTGTGTGAATAACAAGCCTAGGACCACAAGGACCATAGCTTGCCCTTTTTATTCTCGTAGCGTTTCAGAAATTCAGATCTGGTTTTCTTGGGGCCCAGCATCTCCGCAGACTTGCATGGTTACAATTCCATTTTGCCCATGGGTGGTAGCAGACTGTGACAGTTTTTCATTAAGAATGGAGAATTTTATAGGTTATGGAGCTAGGCATTCAAGTAGCAATTGCACCTTATAAAATGAAAATAATATTCTTGTTAAGGGCTTGGGCACATAGGAAGGCTAAGGGTAAATGGAAGGCCTAGGACCAAAGCCCGAGTTGAGAAGTGTTAGCTTCCATTTCTCTCCCGCACTTGACAGGGACAGGAGCTCAAATTATATCAGTCCCCTCTGCCCCAGATCTTGTGATGTGAGTCTTGAAATTTGTGAAGAATAAGGTTGGCCTCTTATTTATTTATTTATTTATTTATTTATTTATTTTTGAGACGGAGTCTCACTCTGTCACCAGGCTGGAGTGCAGTGGTGCGATCTTGGCTCACTGCAGCCTCCATCTCCCGGGTTCAAGTGATTCTCCTGTCTCAGCCTCCTGAGTAGCTGGTACTACAGGCACGCACCACCACACCCAGCTAATTCTTTGTATTTTTAGTAGAGACGAGGTTTCACCATGTTGGCCAGGATGGTCTCAATCTCTTTACCTTGTGATCTGCCTGCCTCGGCCTCCCGAAGTTCTGGGATTACAGGTGTGAGCCACCGTGCCCGAGGTTGGCCACATCTTTAGCCATCTGCCTACTGTGGTAGGAGGGTCACCCTAAAGCCCACTACACTGAAGCATCTCAGAGACGCATAATAACCTTTGAACTGAACAAGTCTACATTGGATACCTACTGTGTTCATGCTCTGAGGAAATGAGACTCAGAGAGACTTAAATCTCTTGCCTGAAAAATTTTAGAATGTGGCCTAGAATTTAGGCCTTCTGTCTGTCCATCCTCTGCCCCAGTTTTATATTCTTCACCCACAAACTTAATAGTCATCTATTTAACTTTTGATGGAATAGCAGCAGCATGGAGATGAGTCTTGGAGGGAGATGGACCTGGCTCTGGGATACAGTTGCCCAGTGATCATGGGCAATTTAAATTTCTGTGCTCCAGTTCTCTTGAAAATAGAGATAATAATACTTAGGCCATAAGCTTGTTGTGAAGATTATATTTCAGATTATGTGTATGAAGTGCCAACTACACAGCCTAACGCTATCACAAATATTCTTTTTTTCTATAGAGTGCCTGAAACCTACACTATTTTGCAGTTTAAGTTCAGGCTCTCCATTTAAAATGTGAGTACCCCTGAGAGCCTCATGGAAATGTTGTGCCGTTTGCCCCTAAGTGTGTTTTATAATAACGGATTTGAAGACCTGGCTCATCAGAGGGAGGAGGAGATTTGTCTACACATCTTGTCCAAACTTTTAGTTTTTGGAGTTGTTGTTTGTTTTCTATATAAATTAAAAACTGAAAATTATGCTCCTAACCTTTAGGTCACAGAGAGAAAAGAAGTTTTATTAATGAGAGGTCATTATTCGAAGTGTATAATGGATAGTCTGTTTACCTCAGATTTTAGCCTTGAGCTAAAATTTTGTTTGTGCTTGTAAATGAAAAGCAAAAAAAAGTAGTGATGAAAGACAGAGTCCAGGATCAGATATGCGTATCACACACAAAGGAAGTGTGATCTGCTGTAGGCTACTGTATGGTTAGGCATTTGGTTGAATACTGGGAAATACTTAAGAGAGGCAGTGAAACCATCCTCTTGGTAGAGTACCAGTCCTAGAAAACATTTGAAATTTTAGAGCCTTTAAAGTGAAAAGTGGACAGACTGAAGCCGGTTAGCTTTACAGGGATCAGCTGGTGAATATTTGCTTGCCATTTTGTTCCCCACGTGCCCCTTCCTCCCTCTCACTTCCTCTAGATTGTTTCTGCTAGTTGCCTCTCCTTTAGAAATAAGCAGGCCTGGACTGGGCGCAGTGGCTCACACCTATAATCTCAGCACTTTGGGAGGGCGAGGCGGGTGGATCACCTGTCAGGAGTTCAAGACCAGCCTGGCCAACATTGTGAGACTCCATCTCTACTAAAAATACAAAAACTAGCCAGGCGTGGTGGCACACACCTGTAATCCCAGCTTCTAGGGAGGCTGAGGCAGGAGAATTGCTTAAACCCAGGAGGCGGAGGCTGCAGTGATCTTAGATCGCCCCACAGCACTTCAGTCTGGGCGACAGAGGTAGATTCCATCTCAAAAAAGAAATAAGCAGGCCTTAGTCTTTCTCTGCTTGGTGTGGAATTCTCATTAAGATTTCTGGTGCAAAGATTTAGATTAGCACTTCATAGCACTTCATTAGCACTTTCCTAGCTTTTGTAAAAAGCTAAATAGTTTTAAGAGATAGACATAAAAATGTACAGGTTTTTTTTTTTTTAAATTTGTTTAATTTGTGTAACAAGTATTTTTTATCCCTTTTTGGAGTTGGTGAATTTGCTCTCTTTATGCTGAATGTATGCTATTTCTCTACATATGCCAACTGGCAACTCAGTATGGATGGCACTATGTACTCTAGAGAAAAATTCAGTGTATGTAACTACGTCTTGGGCACTATCCAGTGAAGTTTAGTTATTTTCATACTCAATACCAACTTGGAAGGTAACCCCAAAGAAATGTTTATAATTAGTTTGAACCATATGACAGTGTTGATTTTGAACCTTTTTAACCTGTGAAAATGGCAGTTTCTTATGGTTCAATGTAATACTAAAGATTCAGTCTACTCATTTCTTTCCTTAGACCAAATGACTGTCCAGTGCTCACAATATGTTCTGTATACATTAGACACTTAGTATTTATTTGTTGCTGGAGTTTATTTGAGTGATTAATTAGGTAAGTTTTTAAGGCATTTGCCTCCACTGCTACACTATGCAATGAAAGGGAAATATTGTCCTTTTGAATGAGGTTGAGAAGGCTAAACAGGAGGTTTCACGTCTTGGTTTTCTAGGCTTTTCATCGAATGGAAGGCGGACATATGGTGGGTCACAGAGGTCAAGAATTTGGTAAGGCATTTGAAAAGCAAACAGTTGAAAAGGTTAAAAGTGTATCTGTTCTGATCTTGGGCAGTCCAGGCCAGAAAACTACTCTTTGAAATGGTGTTTCCATTTCTTATGCAGTGGTAAGGGAGGTAGGTTTTGTGGGAATGATGGGAGTACCCACTGGCCTCTCACCAGACAGTCTAAATTCCTGATGTGTGTCACCCAGGGCTAGGAACAGGAACATGATTGCTACTCCCAGCTCACACTGGGGATGGAGGTGGGAGACAGTGGGCTTGTCCTTGGTATTGGAGCCGCAGTTCGGCTTCAGGGACCTGAAGAGGCTGCTGCTAGAAAAGGGGCCAGTCCAAAATAGAGACTCACAGACTGCTTTGGAAATGTTCCGGGAATCAGGTTTTCAGAGTTATAGACTGGCTCTTTGCATATAATCTGTACTAGTGATATACCATACTCCAGCTATTGCTGACAACGATATCAGAACGACCTCTTTTCTTTGCATGTTGCAAAAGTTCTTGATTGCAGGAGAAACACTGTCTCCTCTCTAATTCTCTGTGTGTCCATTCCCATTGCTAAGTTTAGTTGCCTTGCTATGATCCTCTGTGCATCTGTCAGAGTGATGTGGAATCCTAGTCAGTGTTACATTTAAAAATACATTCCTGTATGTGACAAGAGGTTCACCCTCACCTTTTCGCTTTTGTTTCCTAGTATCTAGAGCATTGCCATCAGCAGCAGTAAACTTCTCCCATGGGCTCCACGTGTAGTCTTTTCGCCAGCTGCAGTGTGTACAAGGCTATGATCCCAGGGCATGTAAGAAGATAGGAATGCAATGCAGTGAGAAAATATACATAAAAACAAATTGGTATGATCCCAAGAGTACTATAAGTGTCAGTTGTGATTATTACTATGTTAAGTGCCAAATGACTGTAAATGGTACAACATTCCAAGTGGGGAAGGGATCTCAGAGACCCAGAAAGGCTGCTGTGGAGGAGTTGAAAATGGATCGGGAGGGGAAGAGATGTCATTCTAAGCTTGGAAGAGTTGGAACAGGGGTATGAGGCTGTGCTGCATGTGACGAGTGCGGGGAATTGCAGGCAGACAAGATCGGTTGATGTACAGGGAGGAAAGAAGCACCTGGAGAGATCTGGTCTGAATTCTTTAATTGGATAATTAATTCAGAATAATTTATTTAGATTGCAGTGCTGATGTAGGGATTTAATTTTGTTTAATTTTGAAGTATTATACAACTGTATTAATCTGCACTCTTGCAACGTTTAACTAGGTAACATTTATTGAGCACTAACTATGTGTCAAACCTCCAAGTAGGTGCTTTACATGTGTTAATTCGTAGAAAATCTGGGACACCATTTTGTAAATAAGAACACTGAGGCAAAGAGTTAAGCATCTTTCCAAAGTCAAGCAGATGGATAGTAGCAAAAAG
Source organism: Macaca mulatta (assembly GCF_049350105.2). NCBI lineage: Eukaryota > Metazoa > Chordata > Mammalia > Primates > Cercopithecidae > Macaca > Macaca mulatta. The sequence continues at coordinate 17,038,278 of NC_133411.1, forward strand.
ATTTAAATCAAAGTGCACTGACTCCAGCATCTGGGCTTTTCATCCAAGGCTCCAATAAAAATCTAAGGAGATGATGTGGCATGGTGGTGAGGTCTCTGATGCCTGGAGCTTTTTCTTACAAGCTCTGGAACAGTTATACAGTCCTTACCTTAGTTTCTTCCTGAAGTCAGTGAGAATAGTCCCATGGGTCCTATCTCAGTGGGTACCTGGGGATTTGGTGAAATAATAAGATTGCAGAACACACTCATTGGGGCTGCTGGAAGAGTTAAGGGGCCATCGCAGCCTTAATTCTCTTGCATGACAGAAGGGAAAAATGGGGACTTACAGATATTAAGAAGTTTGTTCAAGTACACAGTCAGAATTAGAATGAAGCACTCTTGTCTGTAAAAACAAAGACTCTTGACCCTACCACATGAAACCAGTTAAATCAGAATGAAAGGTCATGCCAAAACCAGGCTAAGGTACGCTTCTGAAATAACTAAGAAAAAGGCATTTTTTAAAGTACATTCTGCCTTTAGACTAAAAAAGCATAGTGTAATTCATTTTTGTGTGAGATGTATAGAGTATTTTTTTGGTTTTAATAGATGAGTAATTATTCAGCACTAATTCTTGTCTCCTTTTTTTATATGACTTTTCCTCATATTAAAATAAAAATAAATGTCGACTCAGAATTTAGGTAGGCCAAGGCAGGAGGATTACTTGAGCCCAGGAGTTCAAGACAAGCCTGGGTAACATAGCGGGACCCCGTCTCCACAAAAATAAATAAATAAGAATTTGGTAAGGCAATTGAAAAATAAATGCTTGAATTAAGAAAAAAATTTACAAAGTTGTGCATACCATATATTCCTATTCCAAACCCACAAGGGCAGTGCCTGCCTGAACCAGAGTAAAAGACTGACACTATTTCCCCTGCATTCTGGGCACAGAGTACCCCAAGTTGGGGAGAAGGCTGAAGTTTGAGCCTAATGGCTCATGACGAAATCAGTCATGCCTATGTAATGAAGCCTCCGTAAAACTCAAAAGGACAGGGCTAGGAGAGCTTCTAGATAGCTGAATGCATGGAACTTCCTGGAGGGTGGTGCCCCGAGAGAGGGCATGAAAGCTACATGTCCCCTCCCACATACCTTGCCCTGTGCATCTCTTCATCTCTATCCTTTGCAATATCCTTTATAGTAAGTCAGTAAACCTAACTGTTTGCCTAAGTTCTGTGAACTATCCTAGCAAATTTATCAAACCCACGGAAGAGGTCATGGAAACCTCATTTTGTAGCCAGTTGATCAGAAGTATGAGTGGGCTGGACATGTGATTGGCATCTAAGTGGGGGCAGCCTTGTGGGACTGAGCCCTCAACCTGTGAAATCTGACACTATCTTTAGGTAGATAGCATCAGAATTAAATTGAATTATAGGATACCCAGCTGGAGAATCTGCTGCAGAATTGATTGACTGCTTGCTTGTTGGTGGGGAGAAACCACTATCCGTACGCATTTTGCTGACCAGAAGTCACAGAAGTAACTGTGTTGTATTGAGAGCAGAGAATAAAAATACAGCACTTTGGTTTCGCCTCTATTTCCTATATGTTAAAATGAGTGCCAGGGATAGGAGAGAAAACACTGAGACCCAAATACTTGATTGCATCTCATTTTTATAAAAGCTATATAAACCTTGAAGCCAGTAAGCTTATTCTGCCTGTCCCAAACCATATGGGTGAAAATATCTCTCTAGATAATATCATTTTGAAAAAAAAAAAATCTCAAATGCCTGAAATTCTTACTTTTAATTTCAATGAGTTGAAGGCCTATAAATTACATTCCAACAAAGTTTTGCAAGAAGGTGGGTGAAGGCCTAGAGCAGAGGAAGATTTTAATGTGTAGATTGAAAGCTTCAATCCCTGGCCCTGTTCTTCCTTTAGACTAGAGGGAAGAGTAGTCCGAATGTTCCCGTCACCTTTATGGATGAAGTGATGCCTTCATGCTAGAAGAGTTTGGGAAAAGAATTCTCAGGAATTGTACAATTATTAATCAAGTGTCAGTACATCAAGAAAAAGAATGAGAAAAGGAATAACAGCTATCCCTGGATTATTTGATCTATTCTGGCTCAAAGGCAAAGCTATTATATTTTCAAAAGAGAAGAGAGATTAGCTCCTAAGTTGTTATATTCAAGAACTATTCCAGTTTCAGGCAAGATTTATTTTGCTTAATGTTTCTCCTTTTATAGAAGCCAGACCTTTCCCTTCACTGGCTGCTGCAAACCAAACTTAGGTTATGACCGCAATTTATATGATAAAAGGGCTGTAAATGCAAAATTTAGGGGGAGTGATTTTTTTAAAAATGCATAAAGCTTTGAAAAATACATCATAGATTATAGGTGGAAGCTGAATTAAAGTTTTTCAAAGAGGAAAGAGACCTACCAGGTCATCTGTTTATTACCCAGAGTACATTAAACTATTTTCCAGCCTTATCAGATTCATCATGTGGCTAAGTATGCTTCTTATTTCTACTTGGTTGTGCTTATTTAAAACGTTACAATCCATCACTCTCAAAATTATTACTTTATACTTATTCAGCCTTTCATAGAGTCAGTCTCTAAAATTAAAAAATGCTCTTTTCATGTGGAAAAAAGTGTCTTACCTTTAGGATGAGGATTTTTTTTTTCCCCCTTGAATTCGAGATACAGCTTCGGTAAGCATAAAATTGCTGCAGTTCCAACATTTACCACCAGGTGCGGCAGACAGACTGTCTTTTCTTAGTTCACGTAACTGAGAAGTCCAGTGGTAGGGTGGGTGTTGGGACCGTTGAACTGGTAATGGCTCAGTGATATCCTTACCTGATATTTTTTTTTATCATTGTTTTGCCATGTGCATTTTTATTGAAATTGTTGACTCTCCTTTGTAATACAGTATGGCGTCCAACAAGGCCTATGGTTATATCCAGAGAGAGAGAAAGAGAGCATGCATCTCTTTCTTTACCAGTGAACAACTTTGATCATTTATCTGTCCCTCACTCCCCCTCCTTGTCTTCCTGAGCAATCACTGGGCAATGAGGATGGGTCTGTGTTGATGGGCTTAGGGTAAATAGAGCTCCTTGATGGAATACAGGTGACATCAGTCTTACCCAACCATGTGGCAGCAACACAAAGTTAGGGATGAAATGGATACAGAAGTGAGGGCAATTGCTGCATTCAATGTACTCTTGTAGCTTCTCCTTCCTACAAATTGTAGTAGTAGAAAGATTCGGGTTATCTGTGAGGTACTCTGTAGCTGCCATTTATACTTTCTCTGTTGCTCTGTGCTCAGAGAGGCCTACTGGTGGAAGTGATCACTTCTACTCCTGTTAAATAGAATTGCAGCTTTCCACAATGGGCCAAAGAAAGCCTCTGCTGCAAGGACAGTGGAGGAGACAGGGAGGAAAATAATGATGTTTTTAGGGGACATAGCAGGTAATAAAATTGGGACCTTCATTTGGGGACTAAGAAGATCATATTAGATTCTCAAATTTAAAAGTCACATCCCCAAAGAGAAGAGACAGCAGTGAAATAATCCAGCTATGCTTTGGTGGCTGAAATACACATATGTGGATATATATGTGTGTGTTTCCATGTGTGTGTATATATGTATGCATATATATATATTTTTTAGTGTGTGTGTGTGTACATGTTACACACAAACACACAGAAAATTTCAATTTAGGAAGAGAAAGTTGGTTAAAAACCCTATCTTATCCATCCTTCCACTTAACTTTTAGGTCTTTTTGGATCATGGTTTGGGATTGTAAAGTGGTTTGTAGTTTTGCTAGAAGGTTAATGACATTTTGGGCAGAGAGAAGTGAAGAATGTGAGTGTGGAAAGCTGAAATGGGTCTTGAAGATGATCTGCTCCAGTTTTCCTTTCCCCAGTCAGAGGTACAGGAATAGATGCTGAGAAGCGTTAAGGTAGTTTACTCAGGGCTCCCCAGTTATTATAGCTGCAGATTCCACTTTCTCCATTTCAGCGCTTAGCTATATTTAGTTTTCTGTGGTAGGAAAACGTGTTTGTTATGTCAGCTGAAAAATGATGAGGTTCATAAATTTGGAAAGGAGAGCTTTATTTCTCAGAAAGGGTTGCAGCCTGCAGGGTGGCCATTCTGACAGGTGGGGAAGCGTAGCCTCTGGTTAGAAGCCAGAAACAGACACGTCAAGGGTGGGAAGAATAACACAGGGATTTATACTGAATGAGGTGGCCAAATACACATATTCAATAAGCTATAGGAGCAGTCATGAATATTTATGAAAGGAGAAACATGCGCATGCTCAATTGAGCTTCATGCTGCCTCATAGGACCCATGTTCAAAAAATGTCAGCATTAGGATGATCCAAGGGTGGTGTTTTCAGTTATCTGCCGTCAAAAGGTGAAGCAGAGGACATGAAAACCTTCACTGTGTATCCTCTGTAGACTGGCCAGAACTACTCTGTGGTCAGTGGTCTCTTATCAGGAAGGAATGCTGGTGGATTGGATTGTCAGAACCACAGAAAGGAGGGGCAGCGTCAGACAGTTGGTTGATATCAGTGGTGCGGTCTTTTGAAAAGGCTTATTTCTCTTTAACCCTTGTGGAAGAAAGTGAGGGACGGGTATAACAAGGCATGCCCACCCTCCTTGCCTGTCATGGCTGGGAAATCAACTTCCAAGGTTTTTCTGGAGTCCCCTTGACCAAGAGAGGGGGGTCTGTTCATTTGGTAGGGAGTCTTAGAATTTTATTTTTATTTCTCAGTTATAATTCTCTTTACCAAAAAGGGCTGTTTGAATCTTCTCATTTCTTGATACAGAATTTTGACAGTCAACTTTTGCTTATGATTCTTTGATAAATGGGCAATGGGAGGTGGGAAACATAGCGGGATCTTAAAATTGTTTTGCATTAAATAAGATTAAGATCTTAAATAAATAATCCCTTTTTTTCTTGTACTGTTGGTAGGATTATGCTATGCATGAAAGGAGGAGAATCAATGCCTTTTAAAATGTATTATTCAGAATTTTCACTAATTTAGACTGATCTTCAGTGATAATTAAGGTAAATATGCTTTGTATGAAAACCCTAAAAATCAATGAGTGACAGTAAGGCACAAAGGTCTATAACTGTCTGTCTGTCTTTTGCCTGGGGTTGAGCCACATAAAGCCACACAGACTCAAAGGATAGTGCTGCCTCTCTTTTCACTACATTCTCTGTTGAAAGGCAATAGTCATGTTTTCTCCACTCTTTCCCCGCTCCCAAAATCCTGCAAGAAATAACCTTTATGGCCGAGATGGCTTGGTCGTGGAATTGTGTGTAACATGGGACGTTGAATGAATGAATGAGTGACTCAGAAGAGGCAGTTATGGATTTATTAACACCAGAGGCTCTTGATGCCAAGAAATGAACACATGGCTTCTAAGGTGCTCCCAGATTGTATAGAACCACCAATGAACTTTAGAAAGAACACTGGTCTTTTATTATACATCCAGATTGTGTAAGGCACAAGTCCTTTCATGATCTGTGAGATCTGGGAGTGGTACAAATTGTAGTGATGTTATTAGCATAAAAATGACTTTTGATTGACTTGTATTACAGTGGAAATTCTTGTGTTAATGCATGTACTCTTAGCCTGTCCAGCGCTCTAGTCTTCTCATTACTCTCTTCAGAAACCCAGCTGTGAAGCACCATCTGTCAGCAGCTGCAGCAGCATCTGTCTCTGTGTCAGCTGGCATCTGTGTTAACTCTTGCACAATTGCCTAAAGGCCTGTAGGTGGGTGTGTGAGAAGGGGAGGCTCTGCCCTGGTGCCTTTAGTGACATATTGCCTGCTCTTTTAGACTTGAAACCACCCGTACTGGGTGGCCAAGTGCCTGCTTTTTCACAAGCTGGGGGACTCTTTGAGATTTCTAGCATTCCATGATACATTCAATCTTACTTGCTCATCTTTCTTTTCCACCCGTAATAATACTGCCATACAATGAAACTTGAACAAATGATCATTTGAGAGACTCAGGGTAGGATTTTCTGCTGTTTAATTCTGCAGAAAATAATGTTGGAGTATCTACTGCATTGAAGAGTGTCCTCTTCCTCACCGCACAATGTATGTCCTTCCTGGAACATCAGCATGTGACCTTATTTGGAAATAGGGTTGTTGCACATAAAATTAATTAATTTTAAGATGGGGGCATACTGAGTAGGGTGACCCCTGATCTAATATGACTGATGACCTTATGAAAAGAGACACAGAGGCACACAGAGGGAAGACAGCCATGTGATGACTGAGGCTGCACCTGGAGTTCTGCTGGCACAAACCAACGAATGCCAAGGATTGCTGGCAACTACAAGAAGCGAAGACAGAGGCACGGATCAGAGTCTCCATGGAGTCCTTGCAGGGAGCATGACCCTGATGACACCTTGATTTCAGACTTTAGCTTTCAAAACTGTGAGATAATAAATTTTTATTGTTTTCAACCACCCAGTTAGTGGAAACAAATACGGAGTACATTACAGCATGTCACCACGGGGACTCTGTAGGTAGTTTGAAGGTTCTACACATAACCGTTGTGTAAAAACTCTTGTTTCTTGGTGGGTGGCACAGATTTGAATGGTGCTGGTAAGGAAGGGATAGTGCTTGTTAGAAAATGTTATGGACCAGGGATATTCCATTAGGAATACATTTCTAGTTTATTCATGCAGTTACTTCTCTCATTTCAACACAGTTAACATACCCAGCACAGTCCTACTTTTGAGGATGTGGGAGGGGACAAGGCAGACATGGAGCCTACCCTCATGGAGTTGACCATCAAATGCAGAAGACAGGCTTGATTGTTTCCAATCAACCTAAATATTTTTATTGCCAGTGTTTTAAAAAGCAGTCATACGAAACAATAATGAAGTTTTGTGAACAAAGTAGTATTTGGATGTTGGTCAACCCTTTGACCTTGAACAAGTATCTTCAGATCCCAAGTACCTTTACCCTCCCCGCCAAAAGAAGAAGAAAATACTCTTAAAAAAGAAAATAAAACAGTGTTTGAGAATGTCACTTAAGGATCCCATTTTGAAACTTAAGCATACTGGATTTTTAAAAATGTGTTTTTATTTTTTAGAGACAGGGTCTCTCTGTCACCTAGGCTGGAGTGCAGTGGCACCATCATGGCTCACTGCAGCCTCAAACACGGGGGCTCAGGTGATCCTCTGGCCTCAGCCTCCCAACTAGCTAGGACTACAGGTGCACACTGTCACACCCGGCTACATTTTTTAAATTGTGGTTTTTGTCAAGACATGATCTTGCTGTATTGTCCAGGTTGGTCTTGAAGTCCTGGCCTCAAATGATCTTCCTGCCTCAGCCTCCCAAAGTGTTGAGATTACAGGCAGGAGCCACTGTCCAACATCATACTGCATTTATGTTTCATTCTATTTATCTGTCTGTGCTTTATCTCCCTAGCCTAATATGAACTGTGTCTTTTTTTTTTTTTAGTGCTAACCATAATCCTTTGCATACAATAAGTTTAGCCTGTATTTGTTGAATTAAATTGAATTATTGATTAAGAATATTATTAGAGAGGATGATTAATAGCTAATTCATTATTTATTATATGTGTGTACCATTCCAAGCAATTTACTTATTTACTTAATTTTTTTTCCCATGATACTTCTATGAGGCTATCTTGACTGTTACTCATTTTATAGATGAAGAAACTGAGGTATGGAAAATGTAAGGAACTTCCTGAAGCTCAACTAGCCAGTTGTTAAAGCCAGAATTCAGGCCCAAGCCTTACTTCGGACTCCATGCCCTCCAGGGTGCTGCATGAGGCATGCCGAAGACTTTCAGCCTCCTGCTACCTTCTCTGGGTTTAAGAGGACTATGTGGGGCCGGGTGCGGTGGCTCATGCCTGTAACCCCAGCAGTTTGGGAGGCTGAGGCGAGTGGATCACTTGCGGCTAGAAGTTCAAGATCAGTCTGGCCAACATGGCGAAACCCTGTCTCTACTAAAAATTCAAAAGTTAGCTGGGCATAATGGCACGTGCCTGTAATCCCAGCTTCTCAGGAGGCTGAGGCACAAGAAACATTTGAACTCAGAAAGCAGAGGTTGCAGTAAGCTGAGATCCAGAAAGTAGAGGTGGCAGTGAGCCGAGATCGTACCACTGCCCTGCAGCCTGGGCGACAGAGTAATACTGTATCTCAGCAAAAATAAAAGGGAGGACTGTGTGAAAGTCATGTTCTTTTCCTCTTTTATTATTAGCTATTACATCCTCTAGGAATAATGCACAATGGATTGATTTTAATTGAGATTTTTGTCTAAGAAAACCCTTCTCCAAGAATAAGTTGTTATATGGAATGATTGCTGATCAACTTAGATGACTTCTATTTTTTTTTTTTTTCCTTTTTTTTTTTGAGACAAAGTCCTGCCCTGTCACTCAGACTGGAGTGCAGTGACGTGATCTTGGCTCACTGCAACCTCTACCTCCCGAGCTAAAGAGATTCTGATACCACAGCCTCTGGAGTAGCTAAGACTACAGGCATATGCCACCACACCCGCCTAATTTTTGTATTTTTAGTATAGACAGGGTTTCACCATATTGGCCAGGCTGATCTCAAACTCCTGACCTCAAGTGATCCGCCCACCTCGGCCTCCCAAAGTGCTGGGATTACAGGCGTGAGCCACCACACCTGACAAATGACTTCTATTCTTTCTCTCCTTATCCTTTAGCTAGTCGACTTAAATGATTTCTATCCTTCGGGGCCCTGTGTGTGTTAAAGTAGGAATTTCCATTTCACATTATCGTTTTGCTTGTGTGGTGTTGAGTGGGACGGTCCTTCCGGCTCTAGCCATCTCAGTTGAGGCTGCAGCTCTGGCCTTTCCCACAGAGAAAGTGATGAGTCCCCATTTAGGCAAGAAGGGGAATCCCCCAGGCATCCACTGGCTGTTGAAGAGGGGGGCTTTGCAGCAGGTGTGTGCAGGGATCCTGTGATCTGCATCTGCTCTGTTAGCGTTTGTGACATCTGCTGCTTTGCTGTTCTGTTCACTGTGGCCAGTAGCACCGGCCATACAGCCCTGCCCAGAGGTAACACTATACTCAGTGGAATCCTTTCCCTAAACCCAAGCTCTCTGCTGTCCTGGGGCTGCAGCAGGGCTGTAAATGGCCCTCAAGGAGTTGCAGACTCAGCAGTGGGACTGTCTCCTTTCTCTCCTGGAAGACTGCTGTGTGCCTTATTCCTCTGCTCCAGCCACAGAGCTGGATCTGATTTCAGCTGGAAACAACAAGCAGTAGAAGTTCAAAAGTGAAAAACCACAAGCAGTCAAATTCCAGCACTCCGTCACTGCAGCAGCATTCACAATAGCCAAAAGATGGAAGCACCCCGAGTGTTCATCAGCAGATGAATGAATAGACAAAATATGGTATACACACAGAGTGGAATATTATTTAGTCATGAAAAGGAACGAAACATGGATATATGAAACAATGTGGGTGAACCTTGAAGACATTATGCTAGGTGGAATAAACTAGACACAGAAAAATTAATATTGTGTAATTCCACTTGTGTGAAATATCCAGAACAGGCAAATTCATAGAGATCGAAAGCAGATTAGACGTTACTAGGGGCTAGGGGAGGGAGGAATGAGGAGTTATTATTTAATGGTTACAGAGAGCTTCTGTTTGGGGTGATGAAAACATTTTGGAAATAGTGAAGATGGTTTCATACATTATGAATGTAATTAATGCCATTGAATTATATCCTTACAACAATTACAATGGCAAATTTTGTGTTATATACATTTTACCACAATTTAAAAAACATTAAAAATAGCAAGCACCGTAAACCAGATCTTGCTTCTGAATGGTGGCTTCACTTTGTCATTTGGCAATGGAGCAAATGCTAAAATATGTCCTTGGCCTTTTCAGACTGGACGTAAACCCAGTAGAATGACAGCATCTTAGGGGAAGAGATCCTGTCCCAAGTCAAGTGCTGATGTGAAGTACATGCTCAATCATTGTAAAATATATGTGTGTATCTGATGATCACATACTACACCTTAAATATGTAATTTTTATCTGTCAATTATTTTAAAATTACAAAAAGAAGAGGCTGATAGAATTGACTCAGCTGGTCCCATGTAACTGGGTATGGTTAATCTTATGAAGGTTTCATAGTTCATCCTTTGAAATATACACCTCACTAGAGGGCTATCTTTAATTTTTTCTATTTTATAGGTTTTTTGGTCAGTTTTCTTTTTAGAGGTTAACTCTGACCCATTATCCTAGAAGGCCTTTATCGTGTCTTCATGCTGTGACTCTAGCAGAACACACATGCACGTGCACACACACACACAATGTACATGTATGCCTGTATGATTATGTATATTCTCGTGTTTGCATAAGCACAGTGACATAGCAAGACAGCAGCTGTGGCGAGAATTCTCCACTCTATGTGTAGGCATTGAGGTCATGGCTTATAGCGATTTTAAAGAATTCATCTGTGGACTGCGTCCTGGATCACTCCAGTTGAAGACATGGGTATCTTGCTCAGTGGCCCTGAGACCACTTATTAGGTGGTTTGGTTTAAAGAAAGTACCAGTTAGGACATTCAGTGTAAAGAAAGTACCAGTTAGAACATTCAGTGGCTTGAAAGGAAGAAAGGAAGACATGACTTTAGCAATTTCCCTTCTGTTTCATTTCCTTTCCTGCCCTCTCCTTCCTCAGCCCCTGCTTCTAATCTTTGCCGGGTGGAACAAAGAATACCAGACGCAAAAACAAAGGACGCTGTCTCATGTTTTTTGCTCACAAAAAAGTGAAGCAGAGTGCTCAGGATTCTCTGCCTCCTCATCTTGCCCCACTTGAAGGCCTCCACCCCTGGAGAAGTCATCTATTTAATCAGTCCCCTTTGGCTTGAAAGAGCTAATACACTTTTACAATAGGTATTCAGTTTCTTTCCAAAAACTAATATGCACCTGGGCCAGGAATTAAGCCAGATCATTGTTTGAGATAACTGATGTTATGTTATTCTGTAGGGACAGACATTGAACTGTGGATCAAAGAAGATAAGAAATTATTTCAAGATACCAGTCAGGAAAATAAGAGGGAATTCAACGCACAAATATGACCCACCGTTCCCTTGATCTGATCCTGAGATCTTGAAAAAAAAAATTCCCTTACCTTTGATATGGACATTTAGTATTAAATCAGGTTTTCATGGTGCACCAGCAGCATTGAAAATAAGACAGTGGAGAGAAGCAGGAAATAAGGGGCTGAGGCCTCCACGTGGATCCATGTACTTGTGTGTGGATTTCATGTTAGAAGTCAGCAGCTGTAATCCGTGTGATCAATGCAGTGCATATGATCTGGAATAGATATCATGAATCGGTTTTGCAAGAGATGTCTTAGATTCTTAAGAGTGTTGGTAACCATACGACCCCATTGATTTGTTTTCTATTACACTCTTTATCTTGGTTGTGTCATAATATTAATAAATTAACTGTCTTGTTTTAAATAGCTGCATTTGCAAAATCAGCGTGAGTACTAGAAATGAGAAAAGAGAAGAAACTTAGTTTTGCATAGTACCTATGGGAATTCTTAAAAGAAACTTAAAGTCCCTCACTGAAAGGGCTCCCCATTAAATGAACATTATCTTCAAACATTAGGAAAACCTGGCACGCTCTAACAGACAGCCCAAAGGAATGTGTGATAGGAAGACAAGACCAGGACATTCTTCTGCTAACGTTGCTGAGTTAATAGTGTGTCTCATTTGACCAAAATTATCGATCCACCAGCTGATTTCAGTGGCTCAGAATTGTGTGTGTATATATTAGCCTATTACAGATAACATTTACCAAACTTAGTGTGTTCATTTCCCCTTGCTTTGATGTTTATTTGTATTTGATACCTAATTGTTCATTTGTCTTCCTTTGGGGCTTTAGCCCACTTGCGAGGAAATTAAAGAAAGTGCAAAATTTTACTTTACCGAATCCAGCCAGCACGGTTCCAATGTACTAATGGCCCCTGATGGGTCTAATAGCTGTTGGTCAAATAAACAAATAAACTTTCATGTATATAAAGCAGTTAGAAAGAGCGGATTTTTCCTGGATATTTAAATTATGTATAATTTATGTCATATATAGTATTTATTTTATTTATGTAACAGTCAAATAATTATTTTACTTTTCCTTTCTTAATTTCTAATACAAATTGAACAAATGGGTCAATATTAATAACTCACAGGGTGAGTTCCCACAGGCATTGGTCATGGTTTCATGCTTTACCTGCCAGAGGTAATGGCTGTCTTTTGTTTGCATGTGCATATCTTTATTTTATGGTTGAGACAAGAGTGCTTAGAAAGTTTGAGAGATGTTCACCTGGGCATGTTGCATCACTCCAATTTCACACGAAGCAGGCAGCCCTGATGGGTGATGTAACAGTGGCTGATGTTTATTACACACTCCTTAGTGTGCTACTCACTGGGCTGCTCATTTCACCTTCATCATCCCGGGTTCTCAATACAGCTAATGGAGAGGTCAAGCCACTGCCTGCTTCTCACTTCTGATTCTTGGTGAATCAGAGCCATCTGAAGGGCAAGTTGAGGCACAGGTTCAACCCCCAGAGTTTTCTCCATTTAAAGGGAGGAAGATGAGGCTTCAGCCTTTGAAATGGGAATGCCAAAGAATTTGTGGACATATTCTAAAACCAACATAGCTTAGTTATTGCTGGTAGTAGAGTGTCTTTTGCGAGTGAATGTGCCGGTCTTTTATTCTAGTCAAGCATCCTTTCATTTGGTCTATCACTGTGCCAGTGTTTCTTATTGTTTCCTAATGCCAAGGTCTGACTGTGCCTCCCAGTTGGCCCTGACATGGCAATCTGCTCTCTTGCTGTGGCTAATAGAAGCATCTCACTCTACTGTGTTGACTCCCTAAGGCAAGCCCCCAACAGACTTTCCTTGACTTGTGATCATGTCAGTGCCCCCATGAAACCCAGGTGACTCCACAAGCTGCAGCGAAGACTGCCCTGAGCTGGACTGTGCTACCCAGCAGCTTGATGTAGCCATGGTTCTAGCTGCTGGCTGAGCAGTCTGAGGGCAGGTGCTCTGCGGCATCCTTAGCATAGGGAGTGAGGTGACAGCAATTCTACAGCCTCCGGAGTTGCTCTCTATGTTAGTCTGTTTTTGCGCTGCTGGTAAAGACATACCTGAGACTGGGTAATTTACAAAGAAAAAGAGGTTTAATGGACTCACAGTTCCACATGGCTGGGTAGGCCTCACAACATGGTGGAAGGCAAAAGGCACATCTTACATGGCAGCGGGCAAGAGAGAGAATGAAGGTCAAGTGAAGGGGCGAAACCCTTGTAAAACCATCAGATCCTGTGAGACTTATTCATTGCCACGAGAACCGTGTGGGGAAAACCGCCCCCATGATTCAGTTATCTACCACCGGGGAGTCCCTCCCAGAACACGTGGGAATTTTGGGCGCTACAATTCAAGGTGAGATTTGGATGGGGACCCAGCCAAACCATATCACTCTCCCTTATCCAACACACCGTCTTTTTTCTCAGAAGAATCCCAGAGAGGGAAACCAAAGTCCAATCTGGCTGCTCCCCTCCTGTGCCTCTCTTGCTCCTGGTCTTTTCCAGTGTCACCATAGGGTGGCTTCCTGTGCTCTTCACACCACCTCCCTCTTATCTGGACTTTCTGTATGTACAACTCCAGGGTCTAATCTGACATTCTCACTCTTGATTTTCTAAAGGGGCTGAGAATGTAGGCAGTTCCATCCTGAGACAATAGCTTGACTTGCAAGAACATCGTCATACTGCAGACTTCTGCTTTTGAATATTAGAAACGGAATATTCCCCTTGTTTTTTCCCTCTGAATTCCTTCTGTAACATTTCTTCTCTGAGCACCACCCTCCCCGCCTCCCTCTCCACTTGAACTCAACAAGGAGATGATTATTGCTTCCAGAAGCAGGGCAGAAGAACATATCATGGTATCCCAACACAGGATCCTACAAAGATTGTTGGGTATTTCCTAGGTGCTCACAATATCCTAAGGACGGAAACTGAATTATTTTTCTACAAAGATTTGTTGGGTATTTCGTAGGTGCTCACACTATCCTAAGTACTCAAACTGAATTATTTTATTTAATTTTCACAATAACCCTATGAGGCAGGAATTGACCCTCCACCTCACCCCATTTGCAGCTGAAGAAACTAAAGAAACTACAATAGAGAGGGTCTAATAATTTGCCCAAAACTAATAATTGGCCAATCCAGATATAAACCCAGGCCTCTTCACTCCAGATCCTCCATGCTCCCTATCCCCGTCTACATGGAAGCGGGCCGCAAGCTGCAACATCACATATAATACAAGATGACGCAGTGTCAGTCCTCATTATTTGTGGATTTCATATTTGAGAATTTGCCTACTTGCTAAAATTTATGCGTAATCACCACATCAACTCTTGAGGCACTTTAGGGTAACTCACAAATACATGCAGAGCGGTAAAATATTTGTGTTGTGCAATGCATACCTTCCCAGATGAGGCTGAACACGGTGACACTCTGCCTTCCTGTTTCAGCTCTCCTACTATGCACAGTGTTCTTTTTGGGGTCCATTTGTTGCCTTTTTTTTTTTTTTTTTTTTTGCTTTTTGTGCTTTTTGTTGCTGTTTTCATTAAGACGACCCCCAAGTGTAGTGTTGAAGAGCTGTGTAGTGTTCCTAAGTGCAAGAGGGCTGTGATGTCGCCAATATGTGTCAGATAAGCTTTGCTCAGACATGAATTACAGTGCCACTGGCATTGAGTTCCATGACAATGCATCAACAATATGTATTAAATAAGATGTCTTTAAATAGAAACACACAAAAACCAAATTGACGTGTTGATCAATTGATAAAAATGTGAGCAGAGGCTCACAGGAACCTAACTCTGTTTCCCTTTGGGGCAATGATTTGCTAATTTAGTGTTTATGGTTACTTTATAGAACCTAAATATCTCAAGTTATGAGAATCAACTGTATTGGCCAGGCAGTGATGGCTCTTGCCTGTAATCCTAGCACTTTGGAAGGCCAAGGTGGGAGGATTGCTTGAGGCCAGGAATTTGAGACCAGTCTGGGCAACATAATGAAACCTCATCTCTACAAAAAAAAAAAAAAAAAAGAAAAAAAAATGCTAGGTGTGTTGGTGTGCCTGTAGTTCCAGTTACTTGGGAAGCTGAATCAGGAGGATCACTTGAGCCCAGGAGGTTTAGTCTGCAGTGAGCTGTGATGGCGCCACTACACTCCAGCTTGGGCAATAGAGTGAGACACCATTTCAAAAAAAAAAAAAGAAAACAAAAATAAAAACAAAATATTGATTTCCTTAATTACTTAATTAAATTCTCAGGTACTTTAAAATGTTTTACTTATCAAAAGACATAGATTTTCAATGGTGGTGATATTGCTCCTAAGGGGACACAATACAGCCCTGCCAGAAACACTGTATTAAGCAGAATCACATACATAGTACATAAGAGATATACAGTAGATCTGTGGTGGTGCGATTTCATTGGGGGTGGGGTACTTAGGAAAAAAAAGGTCTAAACAGTTTCCTTGGAGGGTTAAATAATGAGAAAATGATTGAGAAATACTGTCGTAGGGCGTAATGACTATTTAATAAGAGAAAGCATGTAAAGCATTTATTAGAGTGCTCAATGAAACATATGCACTTATTGTTATCTATTATTATAAATAACATTATTATTTGTTTCCTCAACCTTATACTCTTTTTTCATAAACAAGCAATTTTTAAATTGGAGTTGGCAGCCCTTTGAGGGATCAGCACGTGTGTTCTCACGTGTGTCTGAGAATTTTCTCTGAAATGTGTAGTTTTATTTTGTGCTTTCATTTTCATGATAATCTTAAAAATAATGAATAGCTGTGTATTATTTCCCCTTTATAAGAGAGTCCTGCCATGAGTTATGTTGTCCAAGTTTCCCTATGTTTAAAGGAAGGCGCTCTACTCCAGTGGTTGTAGATGAATAAGCAACAAAAGAGCAGTCTTAAAAATGTGGCTGATACAGTCAGACTCAGTGAAAGCCACCCGATGCCATCTCTTTGTAGGAGGGAAGTGTTCCCTGAGTTGAGGAAAGTGATATGCAAGTGAGTCCTCACACAGCCTGGAGTGGGCACGTGCATGCCAAAACCAAGAGAACATTGGCTTTAGCAGCGAGTACTGTATTTAAATTTTGAACGACAGTTTAATCTCAGCAAAATAACATCATCCATCGTGTTAAACTAATGCCGTTAATTTGAATGTTATGGATTTTATTGTTTTTACATTTAATTTGTTATTTTGTTTTAGTTTTATTGTTGAGTCAGAGCTAGAGCATATGGAGTTCATTTCTAGTTTTCCATTTGCACATCACTAAGCAACAATATCATAAAAATAATTTAAGTCTACGTATTGATGTTGCACAATAATGTTATTTGCCTTATTAAATGGAGTGGTTTGGATTATAGAGGTTTGAGGAGTGAAGTAATGAACTCAAAGAATTATAGATTGAGCTGTTAGGAATCGTTTTTCCAGCAGTTTTCCCTACCAGATATGGATACTGAGGCTGCAAGGGGAGAAGTGAATGTCAAAGGTCAGAAAGCAAGAGAGTGGTAGACTGGGGTCAGAGGCCATGTGGACATACTTCTAACTAGGTGCCCAGTCTGCCATGTCAACCGACTTCCAAAGATGAACCATGGCAGATAAATGGCCACAACTGCCAGACCACAAAGGCTGGTTAGGCAAAAACAAATGGACAATTACTGCATTGTTTTGGTTAATTCTGAGGGTAGAGGTTGTGGAAGGGGTGGGGACAAAGGGAATAACAGATTTGTTGAGAGCCTAAGTCCCAATGAGCAATGGGCGATAGTGAGAGGAAATGATGGCCGTGTTTCTGAGTTCCCTGATACTCACATCGGTAATATCACCTGAGCCATTTCCTCCTCAAGTGATATTAAACATCAGCCTGGATTGTTCCGTGACTTTCATCATAAGCAAACAAAACTCCAAAGTCTGAGGAGTTCTACTCTGTATGAATTTAGATTGTAAGCTTATGCTACTTAGCTAGAGTTCTGTACTGTCTTAGTCCATTCAGGCTGCTATGACCAAACACCATAGATTGGGGGGCTTATAAACAACAGAAATGTATTTCTCACAGTTCTGGAGACAGATAAGTCAAAGATCAAGGTGCCGGCAGGTTTAGTGTCTGGTGAGGATGCACTTCCTGCTTTATAAATAGTCTTCTACTGTGTCCTCATGTGGCAGAAGGGCAAGGAAGCTCTGTGGGATGTCTCATAAGGGCACTAAGCAGAGTCCTCATGACCTAACCACTTCCCAAAGGCCCCACCTCCTTATGCCATCACCTTGGGCGTTAGGATTTCATCATGTGAATTCTGGAAGGACATAAACATTCAGTTCATTGCATTTACCATGGGGAAGAAAAGACTGTTGGAAAATGATGTTTCTCAGCTGCACGTAAGACTTTTGATCATCACTTGTGGAGCAAAAAGAATTCATCTGTGATATAACCAGTTGGTCATTAGCGATAGCTTTCTTTGTTTTGGTTTGGTTTGGTTTGGTTTTGAGACGGGCTCTCACTCCGTTGCCCAGGCTGGAGTGCAATGACACAATCTTGGCTCACTGCAATCTCCGCCTCCCGGGTTCAAGCGATTCTCCTGCTGCAGACTCCCGAGTAGCTAGGATTACAGGCACGTGCCCCCACGCCGGGCTAATTTTTCTATTTTTAGTAGAGATGGGGTTTCACGACGTTGGCCAGGCTAGTTTTGAACTTTTGACCTCAAGTGATCCACGCACCTCGGCCTCCCAAAGTGCTGGGATTACAGGCGCGAGCCACCGTGCCCGTCCAGCAATAGCTTTCTATTGCTGAATAAAAACATTACCACAAACTTAGCAGCTTAACATAGGAGCATTTATTATTCCACAGTTTCCTGGAATCAGAGTTCTGAGCCTACATTAGCTGGATCTTTTGTTTGGGTCTCACAGTGCTGCAGTGAAGCCATTGGCCAGGGCTGGGCTGTCCTCTGATGCTCACAGTCCTCTTCAGTGCTCACTTGGTTGTTGCCAGAACTCATTTTCTTGTAGCTGTAGAACTGACTGGGGGGCTTGCTGCTTCGAAGACAGCAGGAAGGGTCTCTCTCCTCCAGGCCGTCTTTTAAAGTATTCACCTAATTAGGTCAGGCCCACCCAGAATAATCTCCCTTGTCATTAATTCAGTTAACTTGTTAGGGACTTTACATCTGCAGAATGCCTTACCTTCACCACAGCCTATTGGTTAGAGGCCAGTCACAGGTTCAGCCCACTCTCAAGGTGGAGGAGATGATGCGGACCTGGATACCGTGAGGGCGTCTTAGGAGTCTTCCCACCACAGTCAGGAGGCTTCTCCATCACTGGGCAGTACAGTGTGGTTCATAGTTACAGACTTTCATGTGACATTTGAATTTGAAGAATGTTTAGTAATATTAATGTATATGACTATATTAAAGGTAGAAGGGTAGAAACTCAGCCTTGAACTAAGATTATTTAGACCAGGGCTTCTCACTCTTGGTACTATTGAAATTTGGGCTGGATAATTCTTTCTTGTGGGGACCGCCTTGTACATTCTAAGATGTTTAGCAACATGCTTGGCCTGTACCCACTAGATGCCAGTAGCACCTTCTGGCTCATTTGTGACAACCGAAAATGATATCAGATACTGCTAAATGTCCCCTTGAACAGAAAAATCATCTCCAGTTGAGAACCACTGTGTTAGAAAAATGAAATGTTTTTTGTTGTGTTTTGTTTTTGAAGAAGGACCTATTGAAGCAGGGGATTCGTTTTTTGATGTGATGCAGCTATTTGGAGTTAGCAGGCTCTTGCTCCTCTGATTATGCCTTATTCTTTGCTTATTTCCTTTATTGAAAAATGCATAATTTATAGTTGCAAATAAAAAATTAATGCAGGAGATGTGTTCCCCACATGTACTTTCTTATTCACATCTATGCCAAAAAGAGATTATGTTATCATATTTGACTATGTTTTATAATCTTGTCTGAGTTTATAGTCAAGCTATATTATAAGAGGACTTTACTTCTACTATAACATGGATCATATTTCCCAAAAGATATTTAATGCATAAGGCAAAAAAACGTAATAAACTCCATTCTTTGTATTATAGCTGCTTTCTTGGAAATTAGTGATATGGCTTGGTGTGGGACCGTGTAGAAGGCATGGTCCAGGTCTGAAATGACAAATCTCAAAAGCTGCTCATTCCTGTTTCTTCCAGGCAAAGGCAGCTCGAGCATCTCATCTGACGTGAGTTCAAGTACAGATCACACACCCACCAAAGCCCAGAAGAATGTGGCTACCAGCGAAGGTAGGCAGCTGGTCTTCATTATCTCTTTTTTTCTTCACAGGGCCGGCTATTTTTGGAAGAGAAATAAAGTGTGGGAGCATTAGTTCTATTCTCCTGAGTGGGAGCGTATGAGATCCTTAAAAATTAGAATGTTCAGAGTCTCCTAAGTTTTTTTGTTGCTGTTGCTGCACTGCAGTTACTGTTCATGAAAATCAATTTGATGGGATTCAGGTGCCTCAATTATAAGGCAAATGTTGTTGTTTTGTGAAAATGGAATAGGCTGAATTAGGGGAAAGCTTTACAGTATCATATACCTTGTCTTTCGGTATAAAAAATGGTATTATTTTAAAATCCTTGTGCTGCAGTTGAATATTCCTAGAGGAACTTGCAAAATAGGCACACCTGGAATTCAAGATTTTGACAGTGGGTTATCATAGTCATGTTATTTGTAGAACTTGAGTTAATCTCCAAAATTTGGGAGTAGGAAAAAAGGAGGTTTCTTGATTATTATTATTTAAAGAATATGTAAGAGGTCCTCCCTGTCAGGACAAAGATTGGTCGCAGTGATATTCTTGATGAACAATTTGTATGTGGTAATACATGTTAGAATTTCACTGCTTTTCAATATGGAAGCTTTGGAGTTACTACTTACTTGTTTGAGTGTGGAATTAATTGTTTCTATGGTAATTATTTAGTGGAAAATTGACCCAATTATAGAATCGGCTCTTTTGATTTAATGTTAAACATGATTAAATGACTTTCTGTCTGAAAATGAGTTCTTGCTAAACTAATTGTCAGATGAAAGTCCAGTTTAAACATCCATGCCATTGATAATGAGAGACCTTGAGCTGTCAGCTAATTTTCATGACACTGTGTAGTGCCTGTTTTCCTAAAGTGTGTGGGATGTTGTGGATGCACACTTGTAGTTTTTTGTTTCAGAGATTTAATTTCTGTTGGTCGTAATATTGGGCATGTACCCATGGGCTGACATTGGCCATCTGAGATCCGTGATTTCTATCTGCGTTATGATTTATGTATTGTAATTGTATGTGGTTTACATTTGCTGGTGTATGTCTTCTCTTTGATATGTTTTGTCTTAGTGTGCTTCAAGTAGCAAAGAATTAACTTCTCTGGGTTAATAGCTTTTATAACTGGATTATATTCTCCGTGCTTAAAACCTTAGCACTGTTTGATGCGTTTCCCCAACATCATAAGGCTTCAGATTGGAGTGTTCTCTTCAGTGTACGGAAGCACCAGGTAGCAATCCAGTTTTAATTTCCTGACTGTTAATTCAGGTATGGACATTAGATCATTAATGAAATTCAGTTAAGGTAATGTACAAATCTCGTTAACTGATTCTAGACATTTCTTTATTTATTTATTGAGACGGAATCTTGCTCTTTCGCCCAGTCTAGAGTGGAGTGCCGTGACACGATCTTGGCTCACTGCAACCCCTGCCTCCCAGGTTCAAGCGATTCTCCTGCCTACAGGCACCTGCCACCATACCCAGCTAATTTTTGTACTTTCAGTAGAGATGGAGTTTTACCATGTTGGCCAAACTCCATTGGCTGGTCTCAAACTCCTGACTTCAGGTGATCCACCCACCTCAGCCTCCCAAAGTGCCGGAATTACAGGCATGAGCCACCACACCCGACCTGACATTTACTTTTGAAGCTTTCATTCTTAGGAGCCATAGTGGAAATCATTTCAGTTTAATATAGTGCAATCCTCTCTAGTCAGAAATCTGTTTTGCAAGATTATCAATGTTTTCTACCATTATTTTACAGTCACGCTTGTCCCCATAATTTGTCTAATTTGAATGGTTATCCAAATAGAAAGTTAAAAGCAGGTTAAATAATCTGTGTTTTTAAAGATCTCTTATTTTTTCTCCTTTACAAATACAGAAAATACAAAACTACATGAGCTGTGTTGCAGGGGTTGCGGGAGGGTATTGTGGGACCTCATGCATTTAACAGTGTCTGCTTTTTATGCTTCCAAAGGGGGAAAAAAAACTCTGTAGGGACTTTAAATTTTCATTTTCTTGTGCCTTTCCCTTATGAGGAGGTGCAGGCCCAGCCAATGTTGTATACATTTTGTTACAGTGTATTTTGTGTTATTCTGAGGGTAGAATCAGTAGAGAAAAATAGGAAAATGTTATGTTCATATGGAACAGAGTTTTAAGCAACTGGGCTAAATTAGTGAGGAATTTCCTTCTAGCTTTTAAGTAGAAGAGCCTTGTCCCCATGAAAGATGCTGCCTATTCCCTTGCATAACTGAAAAATTTAAAAAGAAAGTATTAAGTTCTGCTATTTGTGTGTCTGAATCCTTTTTGCTGTAGTTTTTTTTAAATCAATTTAACATTAAAATATTTAAAAAATAGAATAGATGTGGGCACATATTACGTTAAAATGTATTTCAGGGATATTTGCAGGTATGATTAGTTTCCTCTCATCAGGCTGCTTTTTCAATATGGATCCAGAGTCGCCAGTGCTAATTTTCTCCACGCACAGGAGACAGAGTCCCAGGAGGAGACCATTCACGATGAGTGATTAGGGCAGCTTCTCTGACCTCCAGAGGGTGGATCTCAACTATGGTGCATAAGTTTCTTCTCACTGGGAAACGCCTAGGAAACCACTGAGGAAGAAGCAGAAGGCAAACACCGACTTCTCCCTCAGACTCTTAGCACTGGAAGAGATCTGAGTTACCCCAGATTACCGGCGGCCTATCCCGACGGGTCTATAGCAGCTTCGGTCTTTGCCTCCCCAGAAGAAAGAATTTGACTGAGGCACATAAAACAGAAAAAGAAACTGAGGCATGTTTCAGAGCAAGAATGGAAGTTTATTTATAAAAGCCTTAGAAAAGAAAGAAGGTGTGCTTGGAAGAGACCCAAGAGGGCACCTGAAGGTTAAAGAGAGAAGGTCATGTGCCCTGTTTAATGGGGATCCTGGGACTGTTATAAGCTCACCTCTTTCCCATGGTTTTTCCCTTCAGGTGGTCTTCCCGCATGTGCAGAGCCCTCCTTACCCTTGGGAACTGAGCATGTGCAGTGTGTTTAGGGAGTTGTATGCATGCCCATGCCCATCTGAGGATTTCTTCCTTTTTCCGGTGGAGTATACCCAGAAGATCATACTTTGCCATTTTTGTCTCTTAATATGCATGCCCAGGAAGCGGTTTCTCCCTGGAGTCTGCATTCAGTTAACAACGTTTAATATTAACCGGTGTGGGCCATCAGGAGCTTGTCTCTCTCTGGTTGTGGAATTACACTTTTTAAAAAGATGATGCCAAACCATCACTGACATTTCTAGTTGGGGTGGGGTGGGAAGCCTTCTCCTGCCCTGCTCATGCCTACCTAACTACCTGTAACAGGACTGCAGAGGAGCCAAGCTAAAACTGCTTCTTGGTTTCTCTTCCCGCTGTTTTCCAGAACTATGTTTAACCTTTGATGTTAAGAAAATATTGGATGTAATTGGCTTTCCAGGAGCCAGTTGATGATGGTTATTTTCTTCAATTCCTTGATGTTCTCATGATTTTTCACCTCTGGATTCACCAATATCACCTTCAGGGAGCACAGGCAAGATTCTTAGTTTAAAGGTCTGAATGATATTGATTTTTAAAAATGACATGTATTGTAAAGGATAATATTCAGTTTTCCTGCAGTCTTTGAAAACCATGGCTATACCTGCAATAGCCAGGTTGGAAGCATTTTGCAGAAGTGTTGGCCTTTTCCCTGATGGGATGGATAGGGAGGGTTCACATTGCTTCCCTGGTTGGTGGTGTATGTGTATGTGCATTTGTATCTGACATCTACATGGTAGCTAACCACACAGGTGTTGTCACTTAGTAGGAAACACATAGGTAACCAACTACTCCATGCAGTTGTGCTGGTAAATAAAGTGAGGACATGGGGATAGAGGAAACAGAAGGCCCTCACATAACCTCAGCTTCAGGTGGGAATGGGAATTAACTGTAAATGGACAGGAAGAATCTTACTGGGGAGATGACCATGTTCTGAAATTGGATAGTGATGATAGCAGCACACCTCAGTAAATTTAGTAAAAAGCATTGAATTAAAAAACACTCTTAAAAAAGAGTGTTGGGGCAGCTACCACTTCTGCATGATCTTTAGACTTATATCTGAGTCATCACAAACTATTCTTTTTTATTTATTATTTATTTATTTTTTTTGAGATAGAGTTTCACTCTTGTTGCCCAAGCTGGAATGCAATGGCGTGATCTTGGCTCACTGCAACCTCCTCCTCCCGGGTTCAAGTGATTCTCCTTCCTCAGCCTCTCAAGTAGCTGGGATTACAGACGTACGCCATCACGCCCAGCTAATTTTTTGTATTTTTAGTAGAAATGGAGTTTCACCATGTTAGCCAGGCTGCTCTCGAACGCCTGACCTTAGGTGATCCGCCCGCCTTGGCCTCCCAAAGTGCAGTTATTACAGGCGTGAACTACCACGCCCGGCCCGGAAACTATTCTTTGAAAATACTTCTTGCAGCTTTGGGGAGAGATGGGGCTAGCAGACCCATTCCGAGGGGAGGTCTGGCTGGTGCACAGAGCAGGGTTGCACGCTGGCCCCAAAACTTCTCAGATGTTCCAGATCTGGGGCGGAGCTGGCCTGAAACTCATAGTGAGTTCCTGGACTAGTGTTCCCAGCCCGGCACGTGGTGCCTGGTTAGAACTGACTCATCATAGTAAATTATTTCCCGGAAAGTTCTGGAAGAAATGTGAGATTGTAGAGTCATGGGTTTCCCAAACATTGGTTTTGTGTTTTTTTTCTTGGCTTTTCCTGCATAGTCTCTCACTTCAGCTCCGATTTTATGTGTTCTAGCACCCAACCCTAATGGTAAAGACATCGAATTTATCCACTCCAGTAAGTCTGTTTCTTTGCTAACGACTTATGATCTTCCTGTCTATCCAGTGTTCTAACTAATCCACTCTGGGTCGTAAGGCTGTTCCCCTAGGCACAGTGGGCACATTTTGGTTTTAATTCATGAGAGAATGGCATTTTTGATCCACTGGGAGTGTTCCATCCCAAAGTCTCATGCCAAAGTTCAGGGCATCTTAATTTTGAGACTCTAAAACCACAGCCCTTGTAAAGAATTGGCAGCGAGCAGGGCTTTCTCCCTGATAAGTGGTGTAGACGTTCTTTACAGCCTATTGTATTTCTTGTGACAGTTTAACTTTCTAATTTCCTGACACTGTGGGGGCGGGGGGGGGGTTGGGTTCAAGTATAGAAGGCTGGAAATTTTCCATTTTTCCCAACATAATCTACATTCCAACATTGTAAGACACAGCTTAATTCTTTCCAGTTGTGTTACTATTCTTTCTCTTTCGTATTGTTCAGTCTTTCTCATTCATGGGGTATTCTCTCCTATACTGGAAAGAGGGGCCTCTGACCTTCAGTTATGAAAGTCACATCCAGCCCATGGTTGGAATAGAGCACACAGCAGAGCTCGTTGGGTAGAACCAGTTGGATTAGGTTAATTAGGAAGAAGCTTCCTGAAAATAGCAAGCTGAGCCTCAGTTTCTTTCATAGAACTGAAAGGCATGAGCCTATGGCTCTACAGGCGGGCGGCTCAGTCTTTTCTGGAGCTGGGGGAAGGCAAAACTGTCAGTTTAAAGGTCAAATTTGATTGGCTGATGAAGAGTCGGCTTCGGCCAGCTGCTCTTTAAACAGGACACAAATTCAAATATTGAACCCGTTGACAGCACGGGTTATTCATATGATAGCTTGATTCTGCATATTGATTATCAAACCAGACAACCATGCAGCCAAAGGATTTTCAAAGTTACAAAGGGCCTTGTCAATTTTCAGATCCAATACACTCATTTTTACAAATACCTGTAGCACAGAGAAATGAAGGGATTTGTTTGTTTTCTTTTTATTTTTTGAGATGGAGTCTCACTCTGTCATCCAGGCTGGGGTGCAGTGGCATGATCTCGGCTCACTGCAATCTCTGCCTGTTGGGTTCAAGTGATTCTCCTGCTTCAACCTCCCTAGTAGTTGGGACTACAGGCATGTGCCACTGTTCCCTGCTAATTTTTATATTTTTAGTAGAGATGGGGTTTTGCCATGTTGGCTAGGCTGATCTCGAACTCATGACCTCAAGTGATGCCCCTGCCTTGGCCTCCCAAAGTGCTGGGATTACAGGCGTGAGCCAGCGTGCCCAGCAAGGGTTTGCTTATGATTACACACCTAATAACTGGTCAGGCAGGAGTTTGATGCAGCATTGTTTTGATCAAATTAGAAAAAACATAACCTTCGCTATTTAATTATCTTTTGCCTGCCTGAGTTCCAGCTGTCTGTTCTGAGCTGGTTGCAGAGCTGATGCAGGCTATTCAGAATAGTTTGAGAGAGGTTGTTAAGCCCAAATCCTTTGGCCCAAGATCATTATTCCCAGTAGGAGGAAAGGATCTGCTCCATAGGTAAAAGGTTCTTAACTTTCTTGAGTAGATTAGCTGGTTACCTAGGGTTGGAAACATTTATGTTTAAGTCAACTCATGATTTTATAATAGCCTTTCAGTAGATTCAGTTAATACTGCTTTGTGATATATTGTCTAAGTCCTTGCAAGAAAGTCACTTTAAATGTATCGTTGGAGGCTTGTGAAATTATTTGATTTCTAAAGAATTTATGGTGATATTTGTTCCATGGAATCTAGAATCACCAATTTGAAGTCATGAGTTCTCATGCTTTCAGTGCCCAAATTCGATCAATTCTAAGTAGGATTATTTTGAAAATGCCCAGACATCTGGCTTTGCTTTCATTCTGTTGTCTTCTTATCTTTATATTGTCTTCTTTCTACTTCTTCTTGAATATACTCTTCCAACAAAATTTACATGAATCATCTAGGAAAGTAAAAATGATGCTTCTTTTAACTGTAGTTGAATTCTGTTTCCCAAAAAGCCTTTTTAAACTCTACAACAAATTCAACAAACGTTTTTGGGACAATTATTATTGCAGGCTTTCGTGAGCATTATTGCATTCAGTATTGTTTCAACATTACACTTCTCTTCAGAAGAAGGCATAAATGTTTTCATTTTGCAGATAAAACCGGGAAACTCAGAAAGGACCAGTTGGGCTTAAGTGGCAAAGGTTATATCAGGGCTCAAGACTATGAGCCTCATAGATGTAAGATGTGTACTTAATGCTTATTCTGTCATTGTTAGCAAAACTACTGTGAATTTCATGCTAATCCTTTTTCTAAGTTCCTATCAAAGTATAGTTTGAATGTACTTAGGAGAAATGTGTTTTCCAATTTCAACTCATAATTGTGTTTAGCTTGTCAATATTATATGTGCAAATACCTTTGTGATCCATATAGTGTCTAGAAATTGACTTTAAATCCTTAGTTATTGCTATGGTTTGGATGTGGTTTGTCCCCACCAAAACTCATGTTGAAATTTGGCCTCCAATATGGCAGTGTTGAGAGGCGGGGCCTAATGGGCTGTGTTTGGGTCCTGGGGCAGATCCCTCATGATTACCTTCACGCCCTCTCTCAGGAGTGAGTTCTCTTGAAAATGGATTAGTTCCCATGAGAACAGATATTTTAACTGTTTTCCCATTTGTCCTGAGAATACTTGCCTACATTTGTTGCCGTAGCATTTACCCCAAGATAACTTTGCCACAAAATAGCTTTTGCTTTTATTATTATTTTCGCATCACTCTAGTGTATTGACTTTGGAAACAAAAGATAACATTCTATTTACAGGATTCTGTTTTTAGTAATGGTATTTACATTTACAAAATATAGTAATTCTTGATTGCCGAAAGTGTTAAATCCTAGAAAATGTAGCATTCCTACACGTCAAGTTAACATCGTTTTCGAGCAGTTGTTGGCCAAAGATTCATCTGATGAATTCAGTTTTTCTGAAATAGATGATTCTGATGATTCAGATGTTTCTGATGTTAGTTTTGTGTAGAAATAACTCCAAGAACAGTTTTTATATTTTATTTTCACATTGAAAATCAGTCAGATTTGCGTCAGCCTCAAAGAACGTGTTTATGTAAAATTAAATGAGTGCTGGCAGCGAGCTACATGTATTTTTTTTTTTTTCCTAAACGAGAAAAGCATTAAAAAGAGTCTGGCTTCTTGATCTCTCTCTCTTGCGTCCTCTCTTGCCACGTGATCTCTTTGCATATGCCCCCTCCCCTCCTGCTTTCTCCCATGAGTTGAAATATCCAGAGGTCCTCACCAGATAACAGCTGCCATTCAATTTTGGCCTTTTCGGTGACCAGAATTATGAGCCCAATAAGTCTCTTTTCTTTATAAATTACCCAGCCTTAGACATTCTGTTATAGCAAAACAAAATGGACTAAGACAGTTACGGAAGGCAAACAGTATTCTAAGCTGCCTTCATACTTGAACTGTTGAAGTTTAGTCTGCAGGTTACCAGAACTGTACTCGTAACACATGGCAGTCAGACTTAGTAAAATTAATATGTATTGGCCGGGCGCGGTGGCTCAAGCCTGTAATCCCAGCACTTTGGGAGGCCGAGACGGGCGGATCACGAGGTCAGGAGATCGAGACCATCCTGGCTAACACAGTGAAACCCCGTCTCTACTAAAAAATACAAAAAACTAGCCGGGCGAGGTGGTGGGCGCCTGTAGTCCCAGCTACTCGGGAGGCTGAGGCAGGAGAATGGCGTAGACCCGGGAGGCGGAGCTTGCAGTGAGCTGAGATCCGGCCACTGCACTCCAGCCTGGGCAACAGAGCGAGACTCCGTCTCCAAAAAAAAAAAAAAAAAAAAAAAAAAAAAAAAATTAATATGTATTTATATAGGATCTAAAGTATATGTAATAAAAAATTACCGAATAGTTATTTTACTGATTTTCCCTTTGAAAAACCTGAGCCATGGACTGGACACAGTGACTCACACCTGTAATCCCAGCAATTTTGGAAGCCAAGGTGGGCAGATCACTTGAGGTCAGGAGTTTGAGACCAGCTTGGCCAACACGGTGAAACCCTGTCTTGACTACAAATACAAAAAATTAGCTGAGTGTGGTGGTGTGCGTCTGTAATTTCAGCTATTCAGGTGGCTGAGGCCCCAGAATCCCTTGAACCCAGGAGGCAGAGATTGCAGGGAGCCAACATCGCACCACTGCACACCAGCACCTCACACCTGGGTGATGGAGTGAGACTCTTGTCTCAAAAAAACCAACCAGCCAACCAGACAAACAAACAAAAACAAACCAAAACAAAAACCCAACTGAGCCATGGAATTTTTCTTTAATTGGAAATATGTGAAAGTGGAAGATATTAATTTCAGCAGGTACCTTAGGAGACTGTAAATACACCTTGAAGCTGTCTATTATAATAGAATGAAATTCAATCTATGACACCAAAAAAAAAAAAAAGAGTAAAAACATGTAACACAGGAATGGGAATAAAAAGCAAAGAATGAGAGAAAGAAAATGATGCTGAAGAAATCTCTTAAAAATAGTTCTCAAATGACAACTATTGCGTGGGGGTCCTTAAGGAGAGGAAGATATTCTGAAGTCAGAAATGTGGTATTACGAGCTTTTAGTTTGTGTAAGAGGAAGGTGATGACTGATTTTTATAAAGATTTGTTTTCGTCTTTAAAAATTACCTTTTAAACTTAACTATCTTTGGAATTCTCAGGATCATTTAGGAAAGCTTTGCAAGACTTTTAGCCTTTGAAGCTTAAT
The DNA here is from genome assembly GCF_049350105.2 of Macaca mulatta. Taxonomy (NCBI): domain Eukaryota; kingdom Metazoa; phylum Chordata; class Mammalia; order Primates; family Cercopithecidae; genus Macaca; species Macaca mulatta. The sequence continues at coordinate 17,067,291 of NC_133411.1, forward strand.
GTGTTTTGGTGATTCAATGAGCAGTTCACTGCTTCATGACCAAGTTTCTTTTATTGTTTAAGCTACTGCCCAATTATAAGTTAGGTAACTTTCGAAAAACTGCACCACTTACATCTGGTGATTTGAGCATGTTAATGTCTCGGTGTGTCCAATTTAATAAAGAAGTCAAATTTGCATCCAAGAGTCTTTTAAGCAGTGGAAAGCTCATCATCTCAGTGTCCAGAAAATTGGTATGTAAGCCTACAAATGTACAATAAAATGCTAAATACTATTTCAGACGCAAGTAATAAGTTTAATTTCTTGAGGGAATTATCTTCCAAAATGCATCATCCAGAATGGCCAGAATATCATATGATAGTCTTAGAAGAAAATTAGTTGTGTGTGTGTGTGTGTGTGTGTGTGTGTGTGTGTGTGTGTATGCCATGCACTTAAGGAAATTGTAAAGTAATATTTAATTGAGATGTCCAGAGCTCTTAGTGCCTTTATGCAGATTTTAGAGAGAGACAGGTTTAGGTATTTACTATTTTAATTCCATGTCCAAAATAATTCTACTAATTTGCCATTTCCAAAAAAGCACCAAAAAAGTAATCAGTATATTTCAGCCATAGACCTTATGGTTCCTCTAAGTACATCTAAGTATATTTGTAACGAAAGCTTGCATCATTCCTAAGATTTTTTTATCAGTAATTTCAGTATCTTAATTCAGTGGGAACTTATTAAAGAATATATTCAAATACATGTATGTAGTCTCTTATGGAGAGCACACAATATGTCAGTCAGGGGTCACCAACTGGTAGCACAGAGGATGATTCTTTCCCTTAGATGTGGTTTCTTCTCTTTAAATAATTTTCAAAAATGATTCTGGGTTTAATCGTGATTTTGGTGGAGCATGCACCCTACTATGCCCGAATCCCCGCCATTCCCAATTGTCTTAAACAAACTTTCATCTAAATGTTTCTGTTAGCTGTTTGGCTCCTGAGGGAATTTGATTTTATGGCAAGATCTACTACTTCCAGAACTGTAGCAATTACTGGGGCAAGTAAACACTTGTGTAGCAGTTAAATAGCCATTCAGGGCGGGATAAAATTATGTCCCAACAGGTGGTCTAAAGCAGAAGGGAGTGGGTGTGGGTTGGAAGAATCGGGACACCCTCATGGAAGCCTGGGACCTGGCTTTTTGCTGTGTGAGTAGTCAGTGGAAGCATGGAGAGGAAGATAGTATGATGTGTTAGGGTGTGAAGAGCCGGGAGAAATCTCACTGGGTCCATGTAGGGAAAATGGAAGCTTCAAAACAACCACCTCCACGGCAACAATGAATAGGCTCACGAAGTGCGTTAAAGTACAGTCTTTAACTAAAACATGCGGTTACAGATTGCGTGGCCACAACATTCTTTGTACTAGGGTTTCAATGGAGCCCATATTTTTGGTGATGTCAGTGACAAATGGGCCATTCTGTACTGACGACCTTTCTGTAGTGTACTGGGGAGGTTTCACACTGAAGCACCATCTTCTGAACTCTTCTACGGGGAAGAGAGATTATAGAGGAACTTGGGTTCCAACATTTTAGGACAAATAATCTGATATTGGAAATATTTGCCCTTTACATGGACACAGCTTGACCTTAACAATCTAGTTAACGTGTCTGTTTACTTCCTCTTTGACTAGGAAATAACTTCTGGTGGATAAACTAACTTCCTCAGGAAGTCCCCAACTTCCCTAGGCTGTTAGACTAATTAACAAATCAGCAGAGAGAAGCACTTTAGTTGTAAAGGGTATCTTTGCATTCTATATACTTAAAAAAAGGTAGCAAGTCCACACCATGGAGGGAATAATATACAAGTAGTTTAAAAATTGCTTGTAAATCATTTAGAGATGGTTGAAGAATTGTAAGGGATGAAGTCTATGGGAATTAGGTGGCAACATAGTTAATTATTTTTTATATATATATATAAAAAATAATATATATATAAAATAATATATAATATTTTATATATATAAAACAAAGAAACTTTCTGTTGTTTATAATGGCTACTGTTTTTCAAGATGGGGTGGGGCACCTGTTACACTGAGGGACACTTATTCTTCTAAATAATGAGACACGTTTGGTTATGTGAATATTCAGATGTGGGCTATAGAAAACCAGATTTCTCTGCCCAGTAGAGAAATTCTGAGCTGCAAAGCAAGAAGGCGTAGGAGGTATCCAGGAGAGTGAAGAAGGAGATGGACCTAAAGAAGATGGATGGTGGAGCAAAGATGTTTCCAGTATCTTGAGGGTAGTGGCCCATAAGGTGACATGTTCCTGTGTCCCTGAAAATCTTTAGTCAAGTCTGTGAAACTCACAACATGCTGGGTGGGCATGGATTTACTGTGGAAATCAGTTTAGGGCTGGATTTTGAGATTGTTCGTTTGCCTTTTGTGTCATCACCTGACTTTCACAGACACAACTAAAACCAACTTCTGAAGAATCCATCCATTAACACATCCTTAATATTCAATATGAACACATTTAAGCATGCTGAATTATGCTTTTTCTTCCATCATACATAGCAATATTTTCTATAATGTTAATTTATGTAATCCATATTAACTGTTCTCTTTTGAGTATAATTTTGAACTTACATTATTCCCATTATTAAAAATTACTATTCTTTTTGTTGCTTGGCTTTTTACAGCTTCTTCTGTGGATAACTTTTAAGCTTCTCCTCTGAACCTCCAACATTATATTTCCTGCTGTAAAACCACCCTTCCTTTTGGCCATAAAAGAATGCTCTAGACCCACCCTAGATATATTTTTCTGCTGAAGACAGAATCAGTTATGTCCTCAGAGCATCTGGGTTCTTTTAGTAGGGAAATATGGACCAGGCACATTGGCTCATGCATGTAATCCCTGTACTTTGGGAGGCTGAGGTGGGAACTGCTGGTCTTGAGGCCAGGAGTTCAAGACCAGCCTGGGCAACACCTCTACAAAAAAAATTGAGAAAATTAGCTGAGTGTGGTGGCACACACCTGTTGTCCCAGCTACTCAGGAGACTGAAACATGAGGATCTCTTGAGCCCAGGAGTTTGAGGCTGTAGTGAGCTATGATTGCACCACTGCACTTCACCTTGGGAAACAGAGTGAGATCCATACTCAGAAGAAACAGAAATATACATGAGACATAAGTATGGGAGTCAAGCAAAGGGTTCCTGCTGCGGGCTCACATTTAGTAAAGTTAGAGCTGGATAATATGTGCTGATTTAAGGAAGCAGTATACATTGATTTTATCAATTTCTAATATTGGGTATCATAAATTCTTATATGACACTTTTATTCTTTTATTATGAAGCTTTGTGGGTACAAGGCTTTCTACTACTCAGAAACCAAACATATAACTTACACTGGGTCTTCCTTACTAGATCTGCAAATATGCCCAGACATGCACGATCCACAGCAATGCCAGTGCTAGGCCACAGCCCAATCAGCATATCCCTGCATGAGAGGTCTGTGTGTGCTTCCTGCGATGCCTCCATGGTATCATTCCTGCACTTGGTTGAAATCTTTTGAGGATGGAATTGCGTTTTATTCAGCTCTGTATTCCTGGCGGCTACTGGAGTATTTGTCATTTAATAAACATTTGATAAATATTTATTGAATGGATGAATGCATTTTTATTCAAGATTTTAAGATGGAATAACCCTCTTGATTAGCTTTTCCCACTATAATCATAAAGACTATGACCTCAAAAGCTATGCAATATCAAGATAATATATGAGAGATGTGGTTACTTTTTATAAAAAAAAAACTTAATGTTACTGCTTATGGAAACTTGAGATACACCATGGGAATATTTGGCAGTTGTTTACTCTTAGTTGTCTTTTGTGTTAAGGGAACAAACAACTTTAAGCAGAACAGATACTTTGAAAGGAAGGTGGAACAGAAGATACCATTTCTATTTTACATTGTCATTTAACATTTTAAAAGCAAAAGACAATTTATTGTCTACGAACTGTCTGTAGCTCTATAAACAGTTCCTCTCAGAAATGTTTTTAACATTCCAGATAACCAAATGAGATATATTTAGAAATCTAAAATTCTAGGGCTACTCAGCCCTCCCACATTAATTTCAAAGGCAGAAGAAAAATATTATTCCTTCCTCAGCAATTTAATTTTAAATCCTTTCTCAGTGTCTTTTAACCTCAATACATTTAATTGTTTTAATTCTTCATCTGCTGATATCTCAAAGTAGCAAATTAGAGCTTATGGTTTTTTAACTGATGAAATTGGAGAAGTAACTTTCATTTTACTGGCATAAAATGTGGCTGAATTGGTTAGTTTAATATGTGTGCTCAGATTTTTTTTTTTTTTTTTGGTTCACTGATTTGTTATAGAGAAAAAGTTAAAAGAAACATTCTTAGAGAAGAAAATAATACTATTCTTTCCTTGTTTTATTTTTAGCATTATCCTAGAACCAACCTTGGCTTCAGATTATCTTTTGCAAGTTATATTCTGTTTCTTAGAAACTGGGACAATGTAAAGCTCATGTTTTGTTTAGCTGGATTGGAACTGGACAGGGATGAAATTGGGAAATGAATTCATCAAATCTCAGAAATTTACAAAGGTCTAAATCTGGTTAATGGATGCATCAAAAAATGAAGTAGGAGGTTGAATTCATCGTTTAATCTGGATGAGAAAACAAAAGCTGTGAGACAAAAATTTAGAGATTTTTTTAACTCTCATTTATGTGTGATACAAGTAATTTTTTCTCTGTAAACAAGGAATAATAAAATTACCTACTTCCTGTGTTTTTTTGTGAGGATTGAATTAATAAATTATATCTAGTCCTTTTCCGTATGCATTTAGCTCATTTACTTTTATAACCTAATCACAGCTACTTCATGTAAACGGTGTATCTTTAACTTGTTCAGTGAGTAGACTTCATTCCCATGGCAAAGTCTTCCTTAAATGAATTCAACACAATTCCTATTGAAATCCCAACAGGGTTTTCATGTTGAAACTTAACCAAATTTACTTTCTTTACCTGGAATAATAAATCCAACATCTATCAGTACTTAGCCTATATGGACACTGAATTCAATTCAGTTATATATGTATGACATTATATATGTTGAATTTTATGTGTATGTTGAATTCATTTGTAAAATGATACATGTACGTGTGAGGATGTCCAGAACAATTTTGAAGTGAGAAATGAGAATAACATTTCCTTAGTGTCGTGAAAATATATTATACATTTATTAAATATTGAAGAAGTGTGGGCTGGGCGTGGTGGCTCATGCCTGTAATCCCAGCACTTTGGGAAGCTGAGGTAGGTGGATCACCTGAGGTCAGAAGTTCGAGACCAGACTGGCCAACATGGTGAAACCCTGTCTCTACTAAAAATACAAAAAATTAGCTAGGCATGGTGACAGGAGGCTGAGGCAGGAGAATCGCTTGAACCTGGGAGGTGGAGGTTGCGGTGAGCTGAGATTGTGCCATTGCACTCCAGCCTGGGCAACAAGAGCAAGAATTCATCTCAAAAAACAAACAAACAAACAACAACGACAACAACAACAAAACAAAAGTGTGGTGTGGTACGGCTTAGCACAGTGAAAAAGAGAGTTCAGAGATAGACTGAGTTGTGTAGGGGAATGTAGGGTGGGATAAAGATGGCATTTTAAATGGATACAGGAGAGAAACCTTTATAACATATCTTGGTGGGAAACCAACTTCTGGTTTTAAAGGACAATTAAAATGGAGGACCTAACATGTTCCTGATGCCAAAAGAAATTCTTAACGGATGAAATATTTAAATGTTCAAATTGAATATAGATTAGTAGTTTTAAGAACTTGAGGTAGAAAACCTTTCAAAGCATAACAACAGAGTTACCATAAAGTTAAAGGCTGCCTACACATGCATGCAGTGCATGATCTAGGAGGTACAGAAAGATCTTTCTATTGTCAAATGTGTTTATTTTTCCATTACACAAAGCTAAACATAGGTTTCTCTTCTATTACTAGACTTTTCAGAGCTTTTCAAATATGTTACTGTGTGTTGTTCATCATCAAATGGTGATATAGTATGTTTTGTTTCTCAGACGTCCTCTATTATACCTTACAACTAGGAAATGCTAAGAAATGTGAATTCAGAGGACCTAGGAATTTCACTCTAGAAAATTAACTTTAAAAACCTGAATTTTATTTATAGATATATGCTTCTTATTTTTATAGCATAAAGATGTTGGTAAAATATTTTATTGAAACATCTACATGTCAAAGTTATATTTAGCCACTAAAAACATGTTAGATTCTCACACACTGTTGGTGGAAATGTGGACTAGTTCAGCCACTGTGTAAAGCAGTTTGGAGATTTCTCAAAGAATTTAAAACAGAGCTACTATTCAACCCACCAATCCCATTACTGAGTGTATGTCCAAAACTAAACAAATTGTTCTACTGAAAAGACACTCATATGTACATCATAGCACTATTCATAGTAGCAAAGATGTAGACTCAACCTAGTTGTCCATCAGTAGTGGAATGGATGAAGAAAATGTGGTATATATACACCATGGAATATTATGCAGCCATAAAAAATAACAAAATTATGTCCTTTGCAGTAATATGGATGCAACTGAAGGCCATTATCCTAAGCTAATTAACACAGGATCAGAAAACCAAATACTGTGTGTTATCATAAGTGGGAGCTAAACGTTGAGTACTCATGGACATAAAGATGGGAACAATAGACAATGGGGAATATTAGATGGGGAAGGGAGCAAGAGTTGAGAAACTCTGAGGTACTATGCTCAATATACTAAGATCAATCGTACCTCAAACCTCAACATCACACCATATACCCAAGTAACAAACCTCTACATGTACTCCCTGAAGCTAAAATAAAAGTTGAAATGATAAAAAAAAAGTTAAAGAACAATGTTTAATGATGTGGGAAAATATTTCTGAGAAATGCAGATTGTGAAGCGGTATTTCCTACGTGATCCCGATTGTGCACAGGACTATATTTGAAGAGGAAAAAGACGAGAAGGACATATTTCATGATGTTATCAGTAGTTATAATCCTATGAGTGTTAGGATTATAGGTTATTTTTATTTTATGTTTTCCAATATTGTCTAATATAGAAAATTCAAGTTGGCTCGTATTCAGGGTCTGAAAATACCTCTTTGGTCAGTTGTTCTTAGAATTTTGTTGAATGTGACTTGATCAAAATTCAATTATTTGATTTTTTCACCGTCAGTTTAGATGTTTGAATGATAATCAGTGTTTCTATTTCCCATCACTCATGCTCAGATATTCCATTCCAACCTGTACAGCAGTCACTTGCTTTCATTCTAAAAAAATCACCAATCTAAAAAAAAAGTTTTAGTCTTAAAATTTTTTGCCATTAGATGCACATAGTTCCCACACTTTTTTTTTCTGTTTTATACACATTTACAAACTAAAGTTCCAACACAAGGTTTATATTCGGATGCATCTGCATTTATTTAACTAGTCATGTTCTCACTCATCAAATATTTCCTAAATGTCAGGTATTGTGCTTGGGTAATAGGGATTCACTGATCAGGCAAATAGACTCAGGCCTGACCTTCTGGAACTTTTAATCATGTAAGGACACAGTTATTATTATTATTATTATTTTGAGACAGAGTTTTGCTCTTGTCGCCCAGGCTGGAGTGCAGTGGCATGATCCACCTTATGCAGCCTCCACCTCCCAGGTACAAGCAGTTCTCCTGCCTCAGCCTCCTGAGTACCTGGGATTACAGGTGCCTGCCACCACACCCAGCTAATTTTTATATTTTTAGTAGAGATGGAGATGGCCAGGCTGCTCTCAAACTCCTGACCTCAGGTGATCCACCTGCCTAAGCCTCCCAAAGTGCTAGGATTACAGGCGTGAGCCACCACACCCGGCCAGGACACAGATATTATGTAATCTCAAAAATAAATTACATACTACCAAGAATCTACTAAGAATGCATTATTTAACACATGCTAACAAGTAAAAATTTAAGCTGAATTCTGAGTAATGAACAGGAATTAGCAAAGTAATATTTGTGTGCACACACCTGTGTGGGGAGGTGGGATGGGAGGAAAAGGTCTGTCTTCATTTTCTGTTATTACCTAACGAATCAACCTAAAACTTTATACATTCTTTTCTTTTCTTTTCTTTTCTTTTCTTTTTTTTTTTAAGACAGAGTCTTGTTCTGTTGCTCAGGCTGGAGTGCAGCAGTGCAATCTCAGCTCACTGCAACCTCCGCCTTTGGGGTTCAAGCAATTCTCCTGCCTCAGCCTCCTGAGCAGCTGGGATTACAGGTGCCCACCACCATGCCTGGCTAATTTTGTATTTTTAGTACAGTGGGGGTTTTACCCTAGGGCCAGGCTGGTCTCAAACTCCTGACCTCAAGTGATCTGCCCGCCTCGGCCTCCCAAGGTGGTGAGATTATAGGCGTGAGCCACTGCGCCTGGCCTTGTGCATTAGCTTCCTGATGCTACTATAACATCAGGCTAACTTAGTGTCTTAATACGTCACAAATCTGCCTGACAGTTCAGGAGGTCAGAAGGCTGAAGCGAGTCTTAGAGGACTAACATTGATGTGTTTGGAAATCTGTTTCTTCTGGAGGCTCTAGAAGAGAATTCATTCCTTGTCTTTTCCATCTAGTTTCATGACCCTCTCCTGCATCTTTAAAGTCAGCAGCATAGCACAAGTCTCTCTGACTCTCCTCCTTTTCATAAAAAGTCTTGTGATTACTTTGAGCCCTCCCAGATAACCCGGGATATTCTTACCACCTCATGATCTTGAATCACGTCTGCAAGTTCCTTTACCACATAAAGTAACATATTCATAGGTTCATGATATTAGAATGTGGACAATTTTTTTTTTGGAGGGGGGCATTGTTCTGCCTACCATGCAGTTACTTAAAATAGCAACCATTGAATTATATAATAGCTCACAAGTTTTTTCAGTGAGAAATTTGGGCTGGGCTTGACTGTGATTCTTCTGCTGCTTGTGACATGACTGAGGTCACTGCTGGTTTGTAGCTGGTGGACAGGCTGGTCTGGAGGGCCACTGATGCACCCTTCCTGGGAGGGCTGGATAGCTGAACTCAGCTGGAACTATTGCTCAGAGAGCTCGCAGGGACTTCCGGGACTCCAGCAGGATGGTCTCTAGGTAAATGGACCCTATATGTGGTTGCTCAGGGCTCCAGAAAGAGTCTTCTAAGAGACCGAAAGTGGAAGCTGCTGGTTTCTTAAAGTCTGGGCTCTGAAATTGACACAGCATCACTTCTGCCATGTTCTGTTAGTCACAGCAGTCCCAGAGCGACCCTGATTTCAGGGAGGAGGAATTGACCCCCTTGCTCCATGGGATGAATGCTGATGTATTTCACCTATTTTTAATTTATAGAATGGATGGGTGGGGCAGGAGTCCATGAAGAGGGAGCAACATAGGGGTAGCCCTAGAGCTGGAGGGAGCTTAGGGCTTTTTCGAGAAATGTCCGTGTGTATTTACAACATAGTGATGAATATGGAGAAGTAGGCAGGGACAGTTCATGTAGGACCTTCTAGGACATAAAAAGGATGTGGATTTATTCTAAGAGCCAACACGATACTTTGAGTGAGGACAAACCTGCTCAGACTTCTGTGTGGCCCTGGGAATGGGCAGTGAGGGTGCCTGCCACCTCCTTAGGAGCTGCCTTGGGACCATGTGAGAGAAAATATACTTTGGGCTACTGTGGTTCTGACCCATTTTTAGTCATTTTTTTTTCCTGGTAGCTTATAATAGAGCAGCAATAATCAAAGTGAGGTCAGTAAGGGTCTCTGAACTATTTGTCTACAGCAAGTTTAGTAGAGAATTTGAGAGTGATTATAATCCTTTATGACAAATTAACATTACTACACCATCCACACGGATGAGCAGTGGGCTTGGCTTTGTATATCTGTTTTTTTTTTTTAATTTTCCCTCCATTTTTGTTGCATTTTATAAAATATTTGTATAAATTGGAAGTTTTTAAAGTACAGGTTCTTTGCAGATCAAGAAGTTCACTTCTAGAACACAATCTCTTATATTACCACATACTGTATCTTTCCCCTGTGTCTCCCTTGTGTGCCCTCGACTCTCCTCATCTACAGCTGCATGTGCTGAGTTTTTCAGACGGAATTGCTGGTCACATTTATTCTTATTTGCTCATTTAATATATGGCTGTTGAAGACCTGGATGGAGCTTTTTTTTAGTAGTCTGTTAACACCTCTTATATGACTGCTCTTTCGTAACATCTTGCTAGTATTTTACTCATCGTAACCTTCACGTTTGCATTTTAGAATTAAGTGTTCTCTGATTGCATTAACCGTGCAAGACCCCCTAGTCACAGTAACAGCCAATTTGGCTAATGTTTAGAAAAAGTAGATTAAAGCAGGGAATCATTTATAGTTTAATATGTATACTGTGAGCCTGTTCTTTTACCTCAGTCATATCATTTTATGTTCATTCCTCTATCATGTGAAGAAGGGCTAAAACCTTTTTCTTTTGAATATGTGGTTGCTGATTGTTTGTGTTGGCTTTTTCTTTCATAAATCACAGAGCAGAATATCCTTTGTGATTTTTAGTTTGGATGTCTTTGAACTCTATAAGATTAAAATATGCTTTTATTTTTTCAGAAGTAACAGATCTAATGGAAAGAATTGGGAAAATACAATAAAATGATATGATACGTACTGAATCAGAAATTCACATATTTGATATTGGAAGTAGTGCATTTTCATCAGGACGAAAGGAGAAAGGAGCAGAAATGTTTTTTGTTTTGTTTTGTTTTGTGAGTATCGAGTCGATGAATGACACAGCCTTGTATTTTGGCGGAGAGGAAAGATGAGTGATGGGCAGCCCAGCTCCTCCAAAGCCTCCATTCTTATATGCTAGTAAACAACATTTGTGAAATTCAGACATTTTTTGCTCATGGTTTTATCTCTCAGAAGTTAGAAAAAGTAGTGATGGAAAAGAATTTAAAATAAAAAAATATAAAAAATGAAATTCTAGTCAAATAATTGTGAGAATTTCCAATGGGCAGAAATTGGAGCCAGTGTGAAAGTTTCTCCCGTGAGCTCAGATGTAAAAGCCCATATACAAGGGGAATGGCAGGCATAGACGCCAGGGGCCGGAATACCACATCTCTGGGATAGTGTCAGTAGGAGGAAATCACAAATGATCTGAGACAAACAAGAATGAAAAAGCAGAAAACTGTAGAAAAGCATATTTTTTGAAATTATGTAGGCAGGTAATGTGGGAAGCATGTCAAAGAAAGCAGAAGGCAAATGACAAAAGTGTCATATAACACACGACAGAGGAATGAGAGCAGCACAAACAATTGTCTTCAGTTCTTTCAATGGCAAAGCACATGGCTTTATGTGAAAGGCATGAGGATAGCAACAGCTAACCGTTCTATATTGCTTACTTTGTGTCAGGCATGGTTTTAAGTGCATTACATATATTCATTCATTTAACCCCAGAACCAATGAGGCAATAACCAGTTTAGAAAAAGAAGGACTGGAATAGAGAATGCAAATAATTTGCACAGAATCACACGGTTAAAAGTGCCTTTTACTAAGGCATCATTCTCTCGACTCATAGTAAAGATCTATGATTTAAAATTGCAGCCCAGAAAAAAAGATGTAATATTTTAAAAAGAATTTCTAAAACAAGTGTAAGTCAACAAACGTGGACCAATCACTATGCAAGCGACTGAAAGAACTGGAGATTAGCCTATTATCTTTGAAAACTGGGGTAAGTATAAGCTCCTTACAACACAACCTGTTAAGTCTGATTCATTGTTCAGCTAACCTAGTTTAACACCTACCCTAGGTCAGGTCCCTTGCAAAGTGTCAAAGATAAGAAGATGCATTTGATGCCAACGTCACCACCCCCAGGTGATCAGTCTATGACAAAGACAAACAAAGGAAGGAGAACCATAATTCAATTTAAGGTGATACTTAAAAACCACAGTGGACCCAGAGGAAAGAGCCATGCCTGGGAACGAGGGGCATCTTGTAGGGGCTTCACGGAGGAGCTGATGTCTGATCCAGACTCTCAGGTGTAGTGGAGTCACCAGGGAGAATTGGAACACAGGGTTGTTCCTATGTGTGAGGAAGGTTCAGAAGTGTGAAAGGGCCAGGGAGTTTGTGAGCATTGGTCATTTATCCCCAGGCTATTCAGTGTGGGATCTGGGATCAGCAGCATCCCATCCCTAGAAGTTGTTAGAGACACAAAATCCAGGCTCCACCCTAGGTCTATCTAATCAGAATCGGTATGTAAATATAACTTCTCCAAGTGACTTGGATGCAAATTGAGATTTGAGATGTGCTGTTGTTGACCCATTGTGTAATTCCAGTGTTGAGTGCATGCAGTAAGTGATGGAACAGAGGACAAAGTTTCTTGCATGTTTGGAGTGGGGGGTGGGTAGGTAGGGTCGGGGGATGCTGACTTCAGACTTTATCCCCAGAGCAAAATCCTAGTACAAGCTTAGTAAGCAGTTTGTACACCTGGTCCTTGCAAACCATCGGTCCGTATATCAACCTGTTTGTGGTTTCCAGAAATGAATATGTTGATTGCTAGGAATTTCCAGGCTACCAAGAGTAAATGCTGCCAAACGATGTTAGTAGCAAGCAATATTTCAGACCTTGTGATACTAGAGACTACATTGAAAATAGCAGTGACCCTCCAGAACTTTCCTTTTTTACCGAGCTCAACCCTGAAATTCAGTCAGAGCAATCTAAATCATAGTTGGAATTCTCTACCTCGTCTGGTTTTTTCCTGGTGGAATTAGAAAATGAGCCTTCAGTGGGATCTTCTCAGTAAGGAGTGTTATTTTGTATTTTGGGGATCTCTCATGTCTGAGAAACATTTTGATGAATAGCTGTTGAGGAAAGCTTATACTTTTTGTTCATCTCTGGCACGGTGATTTATTCTTAGGTTCCCAAATTGCATAGTACACCTGGATCTTTGTATCCAGAAATATCTTCAAGACTGAGCTGGGGCTTTAGACTCACAGACAGCCCTGAGCTTAAAATCAGGCTTCTTGATTTATTGGATGCTGATATGGTTTGGCTCTGTGTCCCCACCCAAATCTCATCTTGTAGCTCCCATGATTCCCAGGTGTTGTGGGAGGGACCTGGCAGGTAGTCCCTGAATCATGGGGGTGGGTCTTTCCCATGCTGTTCTCGTGATAGTGAATGAGTCTCACAAGATCTGATGGTTATATAAGAGGGAGTTTCCCTGCACAAGCTCTCTCTCTGTCTGCTGCCATCCGTGAAAGATGTGACTTGCTCCTCCTTGCCTTCCACCATGATTGTGAGGCTTCCCCAGCCACATGGAACGGTGAGTCCATTAACCCTATTCTTCTTCCCAGTCTCAGGTGTGTCTTTATTAGCAGCATGAAAATGGACTAATACAGACGCATGCAAAACTCAGTCTCTCATTGGAGAAAATGGAGATAAAATACTTTTCTCTCAAGTTATTGCAAGGATTCGAATATAATACATGTAAGGGCTACTAGATCACTGCCAGACACTTGGAAAATGCTTAACACATTATTCTTAATAAGTTACAAATTTAAGTCTGTTGAAGTATACTAGGTCAGCAAGTAGAAGGATCTGGAAGCTGGGACCAGGGGAACACAGACAGTGCTGGGTTGCTGAGTTCTATTGTTCTTGCATCCTTGGCCAGCTCTGTTCTGCTTGTTCTTTTCACCCAGCTGTAGACTGTAGAAGGGTTTTGTCCCTAATTGAGGCAGGGGCAGTTATCCTAGGATATTTAGAAAAAGGCTTATTTTTCTTTGGATTGCATTTCACAATATCTTAAGGAACCTCTGTGCATGTGCTTGTCTGGGGTGGTAAAGATTGTTATATTAGTCTATATTCATTTCCTAGCACTGCCATAACAAAGTATAATACCACACACTGGGTAGCTTAAGACAATAGCAACTTACTGTTTTGCGGCAATGGATTCTAGAAGTCAGAAATCAAGGTGGCAGCAGCCATGTTCCCTTTAAGGATCTGCAGGGAAGAATCCTTTCTTGCCTTTCTCAGCCCCTTTTGGTTCCTGACAGTCTTTGGCATTCTTTGGCTTGCAGCTGCATCACTCCAGTCCCTGTGTCCTTCATCACATGGCATTCTCCCTGCATGTCTGGGTCTCTGTGACTCTTCTCCTCTTATAAGGACAGCAGTTGTGGAATTGAGGGCCCGCTCTGCTGCAGTATGATCTCATCTTAATTAATGACATCTGCAATGACCCTGTCTCCAAATAAGGTCACATTCTGAGGTACTGGGGGTGAGGGCTTTTTTTTTTTTTTTCTCTGAGAGGGAGTCTTGCTCTGTCTCCCAGGCTGGAGTGCAGTGGTGCAATCTGGGCTCACTGCAACCTCTGCCTCCTGGGTTCAAGCAGTTCTCCTGCCTCACCCTCCCAAGTAGCTGGAATTACAAGCGCCTGCCACCATGCCCAGCTAATTTGAACCTCCTGAGTTCAAGCGATTCTCCTGCCTCAGCTTCTGGAGTAGCTGGAATTACAGGTGCTCGCCACCACACCCAGCTCATGTTTGTGATTTTAATAGAGATGGGGTTTCACCCTTTTGGCCAGACTGTTCTCAAACTCCTGACCTCAAGTGATCCACCCGCCTTGGCCACCCAAAGTGTTGGGATTACAGGTGATAGCCACCGTACCTGGCCGGGGTGAGGGCTTTAACATATCTTTGTGGGGGACACAATTCCATCCATAAAAGAGCCTTGGGAGTTGGTCTGCTGTCTTCGCATCCTTTGCTTTCCTCACCTGCATCACCAGGGTAAGAGGAGCCTGTGTAGATTAAGGACAGGCTGCAGCATCTCACATGCTAGAGCTGGGACAGCCCGGCCACAATTGTGAATAGTCTCACAGCTGGGATTTACTGAGTTTCTTGTGGCCTGAGCTTGCTAATACACCCCCAGAGTGAAGACACTCAAGGCAAGCCTCCAACAGAATTGCTACACTCTGTAGGTATTTTATATCCAGAAATCTATTATCTGTTTCTTTAGGTTCCTGGCCAGTGAACCAAATGTTAGACTTTTAGGGACTCCTGGAGTTGACCTAGTCCCACCAAAACCATTCCATGAGGCTGAGACTTGAAAAGGATGAATGCTTACCCTACAGTCGGGTACATTTGTGTAGAGAACCCAAACAAGATGGAATCCTGCACACCCAATTCCTTCTTCCAGACTCTACACCCAATTAATTCACTTCTTTTCCCCTGGTATGAACACAGGAGGCAGTAGAGACAGGCAGGAAGTTCTTGGTGCATGGAAATTCCTCCACAGGGAAACCAAGAGGAATGGGGAAGACGGAAGTATCCCTCATAACAGTTATGACTGCCATTTTTTTTTTTTTTTGGTGGTAGTGATTAATGTTATGTGTCAACTTGACTAGGTCATAGAGTGCTCAGACACTGGGTTAAATATTATGTTGGGGTATGTCTGTGAGTGTATTTCTGGATGACAGGAACATTTGAATCAGTAGACTAAGTACATGGAAAGCCTGAATGGAATAAAAGGCTGAATGAAAAAGAATTCTTTCTGTTTGCCTGGCCGTCTTTGATCTGGGACATCAGTCTGTCTTTGAAGTTGGCCTTGAACTGGAACTTACACCATCGGCTTGGCTGAGTCTCCTCTAGTTTTCTGACTGCAGACCTTGGGACTTCTCAGCCTACATGTTAGAATACATTTTAGATTGTAGATATATAACATAGTATATGGTAACTTAACATCAAACCTTGCGCGCGTGTGTGTGTGTGTGTGTGTGTGTGTCCTATTGATTCTATTTCTCTGCAAAACCCCAATACATTAGTAAATGTGATGTGATCTCTGGCATATTTTAGGATTCAATGAGACTTTAAAAGAACGTAATTCCCAACACATGATTTTGAGAAGTTTAGCAATGAAAACACTTGGTGTTTTATGACTTCCAAGAAATCTCAGGAACATTCTAACCCATCCCTGGTGCAGTGATCTCTTTCCACTCCTCCCTCTGCTTTTATGTCCTTATGTGTGGAAAAATTAACAAAAGGATGACTTCGTATGTATTTTTCCAATGTTTTCTGTTTGTTACAAAAATAAGAAAATTAAGCCTCTTGGGAAGTGGCCAGGATATGTAACTCTCCAAGGGTACCCCGCACTCACAGTCAACTTGAGCAATTTCCAAGAGTTCCAGATTTTAGGGCTCATGCACCTGTTCAACTCAAAACTAGAGTAAGAACGTTATGCCTTACACTCAATTTCTAAAACATAGAAGCTTGCAGTGGTTGGCATGACCAAGAATTTGTCAATATTTGAAAAGTAAATATTTATAGTCCATGAAACCTGCTCTTCTTTACATCAAAACCCAAACCCTACATGATGTGAGAACTAACTGAGCCTTTCAAGTGATATTGAGTAAGAGGAGATTTGGATTAACTAGACTCAGTGGGTTGCCATGGAGGAAACTAGGCTAACCTTTGTACTCTTAGAAGGAGACAGACCCGGATAGGCCAATGGGGAGGCAGGGTAGGTGGGAAGAGGGGAGAAGGAATCCATATCAGAGCCTTCATCTGGTGTTTGTCTCACATGTCCTAGTCTCCTAAAATTCTTACATCCCACAACAACAATTTGCCTACCTGTTCAATTGATTTCATGATCTTAATTTAAAAATGAGCTGTTGGATCTCCCTTTCATAAATTAAGTGCAAAACTCTACTTTCTGCCTTTCTTCTTGTGACCAGAGAACCAGTTGACTCATCTCAGTTATAATTTGTTTAACAGGTTTTGTTTGCCTTTCCCCCTTAATACATGAACACTTTTATGTGTTTAACAGTTATTTGTTTCAGAGGGTCTGCATTGCATAATGCTGTGAGCAGCCAAGGTTTTCACGTAATGATTTTTTATGAACCATACAAAGACAGCTCGAGTTATGTAAATCTCAATGAACTCTCTAGCAACAAGAGTCTCAATCCTCAGGCTTCATCATGGAGCCACTTCTCTGTCACTGTCTTTGAATTACTGGTCTAGCCAACATCTTCTTTTCCCCTTGCTGCAGTATTTTAGGAGGAAGGAACTGGCTAAATCCTAGCTAGACACATGTATGCATTCTGGTATTTAAGAGCCAACAAAATAGAGCCAGGAATCACCTTGTCTCCTGTACCATACTTGGATTTGAAGTTCAGATCCTCAATGTAGTGCTTATAAAAAACACACACTGGATTTCTCATGGTGAACTCCAAGGCAAGGGCATAGAAAGACCACTTGATCCTGGATGGAACAACATGTGGAAACCCTCCTTGCCCTCCTTTTTATCTTCTTTACTTCTTTCACTGTGGCCAGGGTTGGAAAGGTGGGTGGATGATGGGCTTAATTCTTTGAAATGTTAAATGTGGAACTTTGAACCATGCTCCGTCTTTTCCGGATTTAGCAAGAATTGAAGGCTGTGCTCAGAGAGCTTGAAGGAAACATCTGCTTCTCTCAATACAAGGTTGATGGAGATGATTAGTGTGGTCAAGGAAGAGGAGATAGTTTCTGCCGTGCAGTTGATGGGAAGTGCTTTGGGAACATTGGAAAAAAGCATCTCTTTCTAGAAGACATTGATCATCTGTCTCTTGGCTGTAGAGGTGGCTCCTTGGGGTTCATGTGAGGCCGTGTCAAACAAAAACAGGGAGAAATTGTGTCCAAATTCATGCTTAGATGTGTGTCTGACTCAGTGTTTTCCTCCTTTATAAAGCCAAGATAAATGATTTTTGAATTAAACATTGTTTTGGCACTTTGCACTTTCATTCATTAAGAGGGATAATGAACTTGTCAGGTCATAATAGCTAGCCTGGAATTTTCCTTGCCAAGTCTGTCCTCCTTGGTAGTTTGCTATTTATGCTGATGATTTGGAGCAAGGAGGTAGAAAATAGTCATATTATTTGTCCCTACAAGGGAAATGATACAGCAGCAGTGTTAAAATGATAATGACGCCAGGCACAGTGGCTCACGCCTCTAATCCCAGCACTTTGGGAGGCCGAGGTGTGTGGATCACCTGAGGTCAGGCATTCAAGAGCAGCCTGGCCAACACAGAGAAACCCTGTCTCAAAAAAAAAAAAAAAAAAAAAAAGCCAGGCATGGTAGTGCATACCTGTAATCCCCGCTACTCAGGAGGCTGAGGCAGGAGAATCACTTGAACCCGGGAGGTGGAGGTTGCAGTGAGCTGAGATCACGCCACTGCACTCCAGCCTGGGCAATAAGAGCGAAAGTCTGTCTCAAAAAAAATGGTAATGACTTCTCTCCTGCCACGTCAAAGGTGGGACGTAGGTGGTGGGGGCAGAGAGAGAGAGAGAGAGAGAAGAGGTACTTATTCATCACTTTTGCCCATTTGAAGAATGCTTTATTTCTAGGGAAACACTCCTTCAGTCTCAAGATGCCTTCAGTTTGACTTTTGCTTTTAGGGAACTGGATTTTATTATATTATAGGTGTATGAGATGATTGGCGCCTTAATGAATCATGCTGTTTTAATGGGATTACATGCTATCATTGAGGTGCTCCTCAGTATATGGTTTTCAGATACAGAGAACCTAGTATATGCATGAGAAAGTAAATCTCCTCCCTTCCTTCACTGGAAGGAGGAGAGCAGTTGCCACCCACCAGTACCCTGGTTGGTCATAGCACCTTTGCCTTTAGATGGACCCAGGACAATGGCAGAGCAAAAGAGACTGGAAGCCCACAAGCTCCCTGCAGCACCCCCGGGACTTTATATTCGCCTTGTCCCCTTCCCTGGTTGCATGTTGACTGACCCTGATATTTAGCAATTTTCATGGGCTAAAGGATATACAAGGCTAATATGAGCCAGGCAGTTTTAACCACAATCTGGACACATTTCCTTATGTGGATGTTTGATTTTGGAAAATCATTTTCTGTTTTTGTTGTTTCCTTTTTATTAACCCAATATGTATATTCATAATTACACCCTTATGTCAATTGACACTTTCCTTCCTTGGTATGGACCATGAAAGGAAAGTAAATCTTGGGACCCCAAAATCACTAAGCTAAAGGGAAAGGTCAAGCTGGGAACTGCTTAGGGCCAACCTGCCTCCCATTCTACTCAGTCACCTCTCTGCTCACTGAGATAATTGCATATCTGGTTGCCTCCTTTGGAAAGGCTAATGAGAAACTCAAAAGAATGCACCTGTTCTTCTCTCACTTATCTGTGACCTGGAAGCCCCTTCCCTGCTTGGAGTTTTCCTGACTTTGCTTCAAGTTGCCCTGCCTTTCCAGACCGAACCAACAAATGTACTTCTTACATATATTGATTGATGTTTCATGTCTCCCTAAAATGTATAAAACTGAGCTGTGCTCCAATCACCTTGGACACATGTCATCATGACTTCCTGAGGCTGAGTCACAGGTACATGTCTTCAACCTAGGCGAAATAAGCTTTCTAAAGTAACTGAGACCTGTCTTGAATTTTCTGGGTTTACAAGACCTACATGATATGAAAGCTATTTCATGATTTCTTAGATTGTTTCTAAAAAGTATCATTATAACTCTTCATCCTCGTTGCAATAGGCTTATTTGGTTCAGTTCTATATGAAGTTTTTCAGGTCGAAAGTTCTGCCAATAACAAAATGACTTGGCTGTGTTGTTCGCTTGAAAATGACAATGTTGTTGCCTAGCCTTCCTGTTGAAGATTGAATTTTGGCTTGTTGAGAGCTTGCTCTCTGTTCTAACAATCATGTGCAGCCAGATGCTTCATTTGTGTTTCTAAAGAAACTCTTGGAGGCATTGAGGTTTAATGTGGGTGGATAGAGTTGGAGGAGGGGACTATATTTGAAACCACAATTAACCCACCAACACGGTTAAGCCACCAACCTCTCTGATTCTCAGTATCTTTGCTTGTAAAGTGGGGGTAATAGTATATGCTTCACATCCCATGCAAATTGAATATATTAGTTTGGCACACTATAAAGAACATATAAAGGATAAAAATTGTTTGTTTTTAAGCATTTACATATCACTTAATAATAATAGTTAATATATAGTAAGTACTTCCTTTTTGGAATTATTCTAGTTTCCAGTATAATCCTGACAATACCCTAATGAGGTAGCTTTGTTATTACTCCATTTTACAGATGAGGAAACTGAGGCAAAGAGGTTAAGGATCTTGCTTGGAGTTCTGACCTTAGGGTTATATTGCTAGTAAGTGGTCAACTTATGAATTGAACCCAGACAGTCTGGCTCCACAATGAAGAACTTGAAAGAATGCCAGGAAATAATTTTCACCAAGTTGAGCTGGAACCAGGCTTGAAAACTGTCTCACATACTGCCTCTATGGCTACAGCAGGGGCTGAATAGATACTACTACATTAATGGAAATTAGACGTTCTCTTTGGCTGATCTTATTCCCCAAATTGTTTACAGCTGTTTTGGAGCCTTGAGATTGCTGGAAATGTTTAAACACCACACTGTTGATTTAGCTTATTTTGTTGTTTTGCAATCCCCTAAATTCTCTATGTTAATGTTAATGGCGTGTTACCATGTGATACTAATGGAGGACTGTCACTCTCACAGGTTGAGACCTTAAGTTCTGGACTATAGAGTCTCAGAGATTTGAATGTGTATGGTGACAGTCACGTGGAGAGTGTATGACCAAGGGATACTCCAGAAGAAACAGACACCCAGAGTGGCCTGGTTGATTCTAGAATGTATTGAGGGTTCTGATCACTTTTGGAGGAAGTAGACTGGCCAGAGATAATGTGTGCTCACTGTGTGTTGGCCCAGATCACAGGAAAACCACTAATTTAGTCTGGTCTTCAAGTATTAAATGGCATCAGCTAAAGTTGTCTGATTACCGTTTCTGGTAATCTCAGGGACTGTGGAACTCTTATATTAGATTTGGTTAACTTTAGGAAGAAAGCAAGACTGTGATATGAAGAAAATAATTCCAGTGTATCTGTATAACCTTATAATGACATGAGTAGTGTCAGTCATTACAATTTATTTAGCACTTGTAAAGAAATATCATGAATAAGTGCATTTGATCCTCACAAATTCTTATGGTTTAAATTGGATAAGCCTAATAATTATTCACATTTCTAATGTGGTGAATAAGACATAGAAAAATCAAGGCAGTGAGTGTTCTGCTGTGGACTTTAGCACAAGCTGCAGACACCAAGTCCAGTGCTCTTCTTGCCATCCCGTGTAGCATCTCTTATTTCTTATTCTCTCTCAGTACTTTACAGGCCACTGTCAGAGTTCCATGCTGTCTCAAATAGTAGAAATCCAAATAGACCACAGCAATGTCTACAATCCAGGAGACAAAAAGGCTTGATGGCTAGGGGAATGGAGTGCTAATCTGGGACTAATAAGGAATGAATGGCAGGGGGTTGTGGTGAATGTAGTGAATTAATATAATTTACCATTTCATACTTATTTCTTTTCAATGTTATGTACTAGTCAACAGAGTCCCAGAGAGAAGAACACTTTTTAGTCTAATTTCTTTTGGACCAGTAATAGAGGAAGAGGAAATAGAGGAGCATTAACATTTATTGGAGTATTTTGGCATGTCATGGATGATATATAAAGATTGTATTTCTTCGTCTTTACTACAACTCAAGTAGGCAATAGTTTCTCATTTTACAGATAAATAAACGTAGGTTAAGAGGCAGAAGTACTTTGCCCCCAAGCTCATGCAGCTGACAGTGTCTGCACCAGAATTTGAAACTGGAACATCTGTTGCTTCTCTTTTCTCACACTGCCTCTGTGAAGCCTGGGGGTGAGAGTAGGTGCCAGCAGGCACTGGAATGCTCCAGGGGAATGCCCGTGTCTCATGACACCTTATAAACACTTGCCGCCAGCACACATATGTGATGAAAACTTCGATAATGGAAACATGACATGAAGTGGATAGAATGAATGGCCACTTTTTGGATCAAGCCTCTTCATTTTCTCACTACTACCTGCTCTGCATCTAATTTGTCTTGAGTACACATTGAAAATGTGTTTCCACTAATATTGAACTCATCCAAGAATTGAAGAGGAGATACTAAATTTATTAGTTTCATGGATCTTACATGGTGTCTCCTTAAAGCTTATACCTCATTTTTAATTTACATGTGAGTTGGAAGTGCCCACACCTGCTTGTCATTGAAGTCTGCATTTTAAAGTAAAGGTGGAAGGGTGTGTGTGAAAACCTTTTGAGACACAGAAAATGAAAGAGATTGATAGTCGCTTATCAAGGGACACCAAATTCTAACATGAAGGTTTTTTTGTTTTTTGTTTTTTTCTTCCAGTAGCATAACATGGCCATTTCTACATTTTAAAATCTCTGAAACATTCCTGTGGTAATCATTTCTTTTCCCTGTCTGAATTAAAGCCCAATTGAACAGTTCAGTATTCACAGTGCCAAGCGGATCAGACCCCATGATGGCTTGAACCTGGCCAATTGAAGGGGCCGCACTGCTGCAAGATAAAGTCTCTGTTACCAACTTCCCCATGCATTTGTGCAAAACTTATTTTTTCATTCAGGCTCTTTTAGCCACAGTAATCTTCCATGCCTCCCACCCTCTAGCCTTATGCTGTCTTGAAGACATCAGTTGAATGATGAACTCCAGCTGAAATGATCTTCCTCAGAAACTATGGAGAAGTGACCACTTGAACTCAGACTCAAAACTGTTGTATTGTCTCAGACTGTGCTCTTCAGAGTCCTAGCCAAGACTTTTTTTTTTTTTTGCCTTGGAGCCAGATTTGTTCTTATGCTTTTAGGAAAATGGCCAATGTTTTCATTTCCTTTCCTGATCTACTTATTGTTTGTTTTGTTTGTTTGTTTGTTTGTTTGTTTGTTTTTTGAGACCGAGTCTCACTCTGTTGCCCAGGCTGGAGTGCAGCAGTGTGATCTCGGCTCACTGCAACCTCTGCCTCCCTGGTTCAAGCTCATAACCCTGCATGAGCTTACAGGGATATCTTAGAGATACTGCAGGTTCGGTTCCAGACCACCATCATTCTTGTGCCTCAGCCTCCCGAGTAGCTGTGACTACAGGCATAAGCCACCACACCCAGCTAACTTTTGTATTTTTAGGAGAGGCGGGGTTTCACCATGTTGGCCAGGCGGTCTTGAACTCCCGACCTCAGGTGATCCACCCACCTCGGACTCCCAAAGTGCTGGGATTACAGGCGCGAGCCACTGAGCCCTGCCTTTATATACTTATTTTGTTTTTAACACGGTAAATGTATACTTTGACATTGGAAATCTAATATGCCTTCCTTATTGGTTGCTGAAATAGTGTATTACTGATTCAAGTTATTAATGTAAACAAGTCCGGCAGTTATAAAGCCTATGTATACACTGAGAAAACACAGAAGAACTAATAAGAGTCATGGGCAGTAAGGACAGTAATGCTGTGAGGTCCGCAGAGAAGGGAACAAAAGAGGCCACTGTCTTGTGGCAGGATAACTCTAAGCTAACTAAACTCATCTCAGCCATCCCATTTGTGTATTAGGCAAGTATATTTGTATGGTATGCCATCATCGCTAATGAAGGCAGCAAGGTATAACTTGTCCTTTTCACATGACTGATCTACTGATCTGCAAATCTTTCTTTTCTTTTTTTTTTTTTTTGTACCTCACTATGTCACCTCAGTGCCCATCTTGTACCTGTCTTTCTGTTTTTACTTGTTCATTGCTCATTCACTTGTCTCTGTCCTCCCACTCACTTCTGATATTCTCTAATTTCTTTGACTTTGGTAGAAGTAGCTTGTGCATTACTTTGACACCAAATGGCTGGGTAAAAAGTGATAAATCATCCACTTCAGGTGGTAAGCTTTTTCTACATTATCTAAATGTAGTAATATTTCTATGAAGCAGTGTTTGCATTGATAGATAAGTGTTTTTGTTTTTGCGGCTCTTTGATCAGATATTGCCCGGTCCTGTAGATATAGCCACACTAAAAGTCACTTCAGCGCACTGCCTTTGGGCTCATCTTTTCTCCACATTTCTATCATGCTTTCCGGAATATAAAGGATTTTAACTAAGCCACAGACCAATATCTCAACCTACTGCTTCACGCACAATTGTATGAGCTTACAGGGATATCTTAGAGATACTGCAGGTTTGGTTCCAGACCACCACAATAAAGTAAGTCACATGAAATTTTTGGTTTTGCAGTGCACGTAAAAGTTATGTTCACTCTATACTGTAGTCTATTCAGTGGACAGTAGTATTATGTCTAAAAACAATGTATAGACCTTAATTTTAAAATACTTTATTGCTAAAAAATGCTGACGATCATGTGAGGCGTCAGTGAGTCACATCTTTTTGCTGGTAGAGTGTCTGTTTCACTTTATCGTTGATGGCTGCTGACTCATCAGGGTGATGGTTGCTGAAGCTTGGGGTGGCTGTGGCAATTTCTTAGAATAAGACAGCAGTGAAGTTTACCACATTGGTTGACTCTTCCTTTCATGAAAGTTTCCCCTATAGCAGGAGATGCTGTTTGAAAGCATATTATCCACAGTAGAACTTCTTTCAAAATTGTGGTCAATCCTCTTGAACCCTGCCACTGCTTTATCAACTAAGTTTATGGAGTATTCTAAATGTTTTGTTGTCATTTCAACAATGTCCACAGAATCTTCACCAGGAGTAAATTCCATGTCAAGAAACCACTTTCTTTGCTTATCCATAAGAAGCAACTCCTCTTCTTTTCAAGTTTGATCATGAGATTGCAACAATTCAGTCACATCTTCATTCTAATTCTAGTTCTCTTGCTATTTCCACCACATCTGCTGCAACTTACTCTGATAAATGCTAGAACCCCTCAAAGCCATCCATGAGGTGTGGAATCAACTTCTTCCGAACTCCTATTAATGTTGGTATTTTGACCTGCTCCTTGAGTCCTGTTCTTAATGGCATCCAGAGCGATGAATTCTTTCTAGAAAATTTTCAATTTACTTTGCACAGATTCATCAGAGAAGTCACTCTCTATGGCAGCTACAGCCTTACAAAACATATTTCTTCATAAGACTTGAATGTCAAAATTATTTCTTGATTAGTGGGCTGTTGGATGGATGTTGTGTTAGCAGGCATGGAAACAACATTAATCTACTTGTGCATCTCCATCAGACCTCTCGGATGACCAGGTGCATTGTCAGTGAACAGTAATATTTTCAAAGGAATATTTTTACTGAGCGGTAGGTCTCAACAATGGGGTTAAAATATTCAGTAAACTATATGGTAAACAGATGTGCTGTTATCCAGACTTTGTTCCATTTTTAGAGCACAGACAGAGTAGATTTAGCATAATTCTTCAGAGCCCTAAGATTTTCAGAATGGCAGATAGCATTGGCTTCAACTTAAAGCCACCAGCTATGTTAGCCTCTATCAAGAGAGCCTTTAAAACTTAGAAGTTTTGAAGTCGATCATTGACTTCTCTCTCTAGCTGTGAAAGTTCTGGATGGCACCTTCTTCTAATAAAAGGCTACTTCATATGCATTGAAAATCTTTGGTTTAATGTAGCCATCTTCATCACTGATCTTAGCTAGATCCGCTGGAGAATTTACCGTAGCTTCTACAACAGCATTTGCTGCCTCCTCTTGCACTTTTATCTTATAGAGACAGCTTCTTTCCTTAAACTTTATGATCCAACCTCCTTTAGCTTCCAGCTTTTCTTCTGCAGCATTCTCACTTCTCTCAATCTTCATAGAATTAAAGAGAGTTAGGGCTGTGCTCTGGATTAGGCTTTAGTTTAAGGGAATGTTATGGCTGGTTTGATCTCCTCTTAAGGCCACTAAAACTTCTTTCTCCATATCAGCAATTAGGCTATTTCACTATCTTGTCATTTGTGTGTTCACTGGAGTAGCATTTTTAGTTTCCTTCAAGAACTTTTTCTTTTTCATTTACAACTTGGCTAACTGTTTAGCACAGGAGGCCTAGCTTTTGGCCTGTCTCAGCTTTTGACATGTCTTCAAGTGAAAGATGTGTGACTCTTCCCCTCACTTGAGTACTTAGAAGCCATGATAGGGTTATTAATTGGCCTGAATTCAATACTGGTGTGTCTTAGGCAACAGAGAGAACTAAGATGGCTGGCGAGTGGAGCAATCAGAACACACACATTTATTGATTAAGATCTGGTATTTGATAACCCAACAGGGTGACTATAGTCAAAAATAATTTAATTGTATATTTAAAAATAACTAAATAAGTTTATTGTTTGCAACACAAAGGATAAATGCGTGAGGTGATAGATATTCCATTTATCCTGATGTGATTATTATACATTGTTTGCCTGTTTCAAAGTCTCTCATGTGCTCTATAAATATATACACCTACTATGTACACACAAAAATTAAAAATTAAAACAACAAAATCCCAAACCTTTATTGATTGTTTGCTATCTCATATAAGTACAGTTTGTGGTGCTGCAAAACAGTTACAATAGTAGCATCAAAGCTCATTGGTCATTGATCACTGTATCAGATAGATAAAACAATAATGAAAAACTTTGACATATTGTGAGAATTATGAAAATAGAAAAGCACAAAGTGAATTCCTGCTGTTGAAAAAATGGTGCCAGTAGACTTGCTCAATGCAGGGTTGCCACAAAGCTTCAATTTGTAAAAAATGCAGTATTTATGAAGCGCAATAAAGCAAAGTTACAGTAAAATGAAGTATGTCCTTGTTTAGTTTTGTATGTGGAAGTTTCTACTATTACCCACAGGAAAGAAACCCTCTAAGACTTCACAGTGTATCTGGATTACTGATAATCTTTATTCAGATGCTGCTGTCAAATAACTTATTTGTGGGCCTGATTTTCCTGATAGGAATTATGTTTCCGATAGCAAGGCTATCAACATTTACCAATTATTTATCAAGGTAACTACTAGTTATCAGTTATCAAATGTTTACCAGTTACTTCATCCATCTGGTGCAATATGCTGCAAAACCACTTAAGCTTTTGAGGAGCATGATAAAATTAAAGACGATATGTAAAAGCCATTGACCAGTAAAAAGAGAATGATAAAATGTGAAACCAATTCCAGCTCTGTTAAAATATTGCCTTTAATGGAAAAAGTTAATGAAATGAAAGAGCTTGTTTTATTCATTTGTCCTCACTGCATTTATCTACAGTAATCTCATCATTTCCCTTGGGGAGCTCTGCACAGAAGCTACCAGCAGAGACCTGCACCTTCAGTTTTCCTAACTTTGCATGACCAAACTGATTTTGTTTTTCTTCAGTGTGGTATTTATTTACAGAAACTTGCCCATTTACTGAAAACATTAAAGACTTTGACTCAAACTTGGAAAACGAATAAATGTCATTTAGCAGCAATGACCTGTCAACACATGGAAATAAGGTTTATGGTCATGCAAATGTCCATTTAACTTTGTTTGAGCCAAATAAACATAACAGTAAACTAATTAGAGTGGCTTAAATTCCCATAGATTGTGAAACCAATTATTTCTTAAAGAAGGGTTTGCTTGTTTTTACTCTAGAGCAAAGGTGCATAACTTCTTGTAATACTCCTGGATAGTTCTTCAAATCAGGACAGATAAAGTTGACAATTGATGGAATAGCTACCTTGATGTACCAATGGTTGGGTCTTTGATTAGGTTCATTTATATAATTGAGAAAGAAGCCAGCGAATGCATGTGTGCAAGGATGATTTTAAAAGAGGATGGTCTGCCTTTTGATTCTGTATGGGAGGAAAATTCATAAAAAACTGAAAAAAAAAAAAAAAGCAAAACTTTTTTCTAACAATCTGCTTACCACTAGCCATAGATTGCCTTTGTTACAGTTTGGATGGCTGATGCATATTCGGAAGCCATCTCTCTGTTTTAATATGGTTGATGTCTATTACGAATGGGTCATATTTGTCTCGAATTTAGTACCTGAAGGATTCAAGGTTTTTTAAAGTATTCAAAACCTCTAACTATTCCCTAAAGCTTTAATCTCTGAAACAGAGAAACTTCCTGATTAGAAAAACAGGCGCCTGGTTTGGCCTCCTGTAGCACTGAACTATGAGAGATATTGTCCAACATTTTTGGTGGTTTTTCTCTGTGTATATTGGATAAATTTTGGATGAGTGGGGCTAAAATTTTATTTTAGATTTTTAAAAAAGTCATGTAATAGGATTCTACTATAAGTCTTACTTTATTTATATATATATATACATGTGGGTTCTGTGATTATAAGTCTCTAGAATATAAACTACATGTTGAAAATTGTGAATATTCATTTTTATGTTTGCATAGTATGTACATGCTAGAAAATTTCTCAGAGTGACTATGGCTCACGTGACTCTTATGCCAAATGGGGATATGGTTAATTTGCCCTGGCATGTACAGAGTCCTAGCTTCAGAAACACTCATCTTTCTGGTATGGCCATATTAAGATAGCTACCAATCTCTGCATACATCTTAGTCTAGCACATTTGAACATCCTTGTGTCTACCAGTTGAAGGTATGAAAATAAGCAAAGGTTACACTTCTTTCTGTGGTATCAGAAATGATATAGAAATATAACTTCTGGCTGGGCGCAGTGGCTCACACCTGTAATCCCACTACTTTGGGAGGCTGTGGTGGGTGGATCACTTGAAGTCAGGAGTTTGAGACCAGCCTGGCCAGCATGGTGAAACCCTGTGTCTACTAAAAATACAAAAATTAATCGGGCATGGTGGCACATACCTGTGGTCAGCTACGTGGAAGGCTGAGGCAGGAGAATCGCTTGAACCCAGGAGGTTGAGGTTGCAGTGAGCCAAGATCGTGTCACTGCACTCCAGCCTGGGTGACAGAGTAAGACTCTGTCTCAAAGAAAGAAAAAAAAGAGAAAAAGAAATATAATTTTTGACTAAATTAGTACTTCCATATGTATGTTAGCATAATAAGCCAAGATCCAGACTACAGTAGAATGTCTTTATAAACAAACTATGGTTGATTAGTTTGCCTGAAAGTTTCACTGTGCCTGAAATAATTCTGTTTATGTGGATTCAGATGTGTCAGCCATTTCTCATGGTCTTAGGAGAGCAGCAGAGACACTTAGATTCTTAGAACATGAAAACTGAGAGAGACTTACATGTCCATTAGACTAACCCACTCATTTCATACTAACTGTATATCAAGAAGGTAAGTGACTCACGAAGCCTCAACCCAAACGCTGGCCATTTGACTCAGGTTATTGCTGCAAACAGCAGTACTGTTATTGTATCTGGAGTGCTCTAGTCCTTACAAAGTACTTTCCCTGCCAAAACTCTGCACTGTTGGTGCCCGGACCTTTAGTCTTGATCATTTTGTGCATAGGATGAGAATTATTTTTGTGCGCTGCCATGTGTGTAATCTATGTTTGTTTAAAATACTATGGAGCATTTATTTTACATAAAACATTTCTTTGTTTATGTGCTTACTGTTGAGCTCATGATCTTCTGAAATTTTTATCTCTTGGTTTGCAATAGAAACTGGAACTATCTGCTCCATACAGAGAAACAGATATTTTCACAATGCTTGCTAAAGCCTTACATGTTTAGGCCTTGTTCAAAATAAACTTTGTGAAGTTGTGAATGCCTGGTGTCATGTGACTCATAGTAATTTATGAACATGTCAGCTGCAAGATGTATTAGTTCTCAGTTGCAAGATGTATTAGTTCATCTTCATGCTGCTGGTAAAGATATACCTGAGACTGGGCAATTTACAAAAGAAAGAGGTTTAATTGGACTTACAGTTCCACATGGCTGGGGAAGCCTCACAATCATCATGGAAGGCAAGGAGGAGCAAGTCCAGTCTTACATGGATGACAGCAGGCAAAGAGAGAATGAGGAAGACGCAAAACGGAAACCCCTGATAAAACCATCAGATCTTGTGAGGTTTATTTACTACCATGAGAATAGTATGGTGGAAACTGCCTCCATGATTCAGTTATCTCCCTCTGGGTCCCTCCCACAACAATTATGGGAATTATAGGAGCTACAATTCAAGATATGATTTGGGTGGGGACACAGAGCCAAACCATATCACAATAAAACATTGTTTTATAAATAGTAGGTTGTTATAGTAAAGACAAATGGGAACTAGAAACCCTAGATGATGAATATCTAATAGCCATGTATAATTTGAAAAACAAAATACAGCTAATAAATGAGAATTTTAATTAGGAGATGGTCATGTGCCCTATCAAACTCATTTTATATAAAAGGATTAATTTATTAATATAAATCACTCTGGAAACTACTTATGTAGATGGTAGCCTATATAGTAGAATCAAATGCAGTTAGGAAAATTGGCTAAATTGACACAATAAAAATGGAAATGAGAATGATCCCATTCATAATGGTATTGAAAAAAAAAAGTCATGAAATACCTAGGAATGAATTTACTGAGAAAGACTCTCTGAAGAGAACTATAAAATTATATTGAAGGACATAAAACAAAACCCAAATAGATGGAGAGACAGACCACGTTCCTGGATAGGAAAACTTAATGTTATAAAAATGTCACTTATTTTGAAATTAACATAAAAATTTAATGCAGTTCCAATCAGAATTTAAGTTTTTTCTTTTGGAATATATAAAGTGATTATAAAGTATATATGGAAGAATAAACACATGAAAATTGCCCAGAAAATATTGAAGTGGAGCAATAGCACGGCAGTTTGCCCTACTTGATGTTAAAATCTTACATAAAACTACTTTAAACATAAAAACATTGTACCGGCCTTCTATAAACAAATAATTCTATAGAACAAATCAAGATCATTTAGCATATAATTAATGAAGCCATTATAAGTCAGTGAATAAATTATTCATTATTCAGTTAATGAAATTGAGAGAACCGGCTGAACTTTTGGAAGAGATTAAAATTTTATTTCCAGCCTGGCACAGTGACTCATTCCTGTAAACTCAGCACTTTGGGAGGCCAAGAGGGGTGGATCACCTGAGGTCAGGAGTTCAAGACCAGCCTGGCCAACATAGTGAAACCCTGTCTCTATTAAAAATACAAAAATTACCCGGGTGTGGTGGTGGGTGCCTGTGATCCCGGGTACCTGGGAGGCTGAGGCAGGAGAATCACTTGAACCCAGAAGGTGAACATCGTAGTAAGCCGAGATCACGCCATTGCAGTCCAGCTTGGGCGACAAGGGTGAAACTCCGTCTAAATTAAAGAAAAAAAAAAAATGTAATGGACATTTAAAATATTTGCTGACTGGAGAACAACTTTTGAATCCTTTCATATGCTTGGGGAATTCTCCACTTCATAAATTCTGCCTAAGGTGGAAGCCAAAAATCCACTTTATGAGCCTCTGTGACTTTGGCCCCAAGATTAAGATGTACCCTGTAAACTTTGATTGAGGAAGGAGTGATGAGAACTAGGAGGTGCTTTATGGAATTAATTTTGTTGAGGGTGGCAGAAAAGCATCCAGCTGTGGGAATCAGCGATGGAATGACACTGGGGGTTTGGAAGGAGTACAGTGTCCTGTGGAACAAGATGCATCAGAACAGGAATATTTTCTCCAGCTTTAATTCCAGAGAGCAACTGAGTGCTTCTCCTTGAAACTTTTGCCATCTGATACTCTTTAATAAATTTATTTTTTGATTTAACTAGTAGCAATTGGTTGTGTTTGAAACTAAGAATTTTGATTGAGTGATATGGTTTGGCTGTGTGTGTCCCTACCAAATCTCATCTTGAATTGTAGTTCCCATTATCCCCACTTGTCATGGGAGGGACCAGGTGGACATAATTGAATAATGGACTCGGTTTCCTCCATCGTGTTCTTGTGATAGTGAGTTCTCATGAGATCTGATGGTTTTGTAAGGGGCTTCACCCTTTGTAGCAGGACGAGCTGCAGACCAGAACCCCTCAGACACTGAGCTGTAGAAGGAAAGGCTTTATTCAGCTGGGAGCATTGTTGGACTCATGTCTCCAAAAACCAAGCTCCCCACGTGAGCAATTCCTGTCCTTTTTAAGGGCTTACAACTCTAAGGGGGTCCGCGTGAGAGGATCGTGATCGATTGAGCAAGCAGGGGGTATGTGACTAGGGGTTGCATGCACCGGTAATCAGAACAGAACAGGACAGGGATTTTCACGATGCTTTTCCATACAATGTCTGAAATCTATAGATAACACAAGCAGTCAGGTCAGGGGTTGAGTTTTAACTACCAGGCCCAGGGCGGAGTGCTGGGCTGTCTGCCTGTGGATTCCATTTCTGCCTTTTGGTTTTTACTTCTTTCTTTGGAGGCAGAAATTGGGCATAAGACAATATGAGGGGTGGTCTCCTCCCTTACCTTCACTGGGACTTCTCCTGGCTGCTGCCATGTGAAGGGCATGTTTGCTTCCCATTCCATCCTGACTTTAACTTTCCTGAGGCCTGCCGAGTCATGCTGAACTGTGAATCAATTAAACCTCTTTCCTGTATAAATTACACAGTCTCGGGTATGTCTTTATTAGCAGTGTGAGAACGGACTGATACACTGAGTTACCCTTATAAAAAGTTAAATGGCAAATTATTAACTGGGAGAAGATAATTACAATCCAAATAACAAAGAGTGAAAACAACTAAAGAAGAAAAACTATGCTCTAAAATGATCTAAACAGGCAATGCAGTGGAGGAAAAAAAAAATGCAAGTAGAAAGCTACATAACCTCACAGATAATTAGAAAAACAATAATTAAAAAAAAGTTTTAACTATCAAAGTTGCTGAAACTAAAAATATAGTTAGTTTCAGGGCTTGTGTGAAGGTAGGAAAATAACTTGTCTTATAGTGTGTTGGTGGAAATGTACAGGCTTAGGGCCCTGTGATCTGATAATACTCTTTGCAATTAAAATGTGACTATTCATTGATTTATTAGTTTCATTCATAAGGACTTATTTAAGAAATATAAACAAAAACATGGGGATTTAAAGATGCACAAATGCATCCACACATAAATACAAACAAGGATGTTTATCACAGTTCTCTGTGGAATAGAAAACATCTGGAAACAACTCAAGTGATCATCAGAAGGAGAATGATGGTATAAGGAGTATAATGCCCACAGTTGAATTCTAAAGCACTGTTAAAATAGGGCTATGTATCAGCTTTAAAGTATATTATTAAAGGAAAACATCAAATGACAATGTTGTCACCATATAAAAGATTGTATGTATAATCTAAGCAAAGTTAATATTATAGAAGATATGCACCAAATAGTGCTTATATTGTGGAGGAGAGATTGAATGTGGGTGGGAGAAACTATAAACTTTATTTAAGATATTTCTTTATTGTTTACATTTGGCACTTTTACTTTTGTAAACCAAATGACTATGAAAAATGCATGATAGTGAATTCTATACCACCATCACAGTTTCATCCAACAGCTTGTTATTTGTAACATGGAGAGGTCTGCTTATTCACTTTATTTTTCCTGCTTTAACTCCTTGAGGAATGAGCCACATTTCTATCAGCAAGGGTATCCCCTTTAGGCAGGGATACTCAGGGATACTCACTCCTAGGCCAGCTCTGCTAGAAACATCTTGATTCTTCCCACTCCCATGCCCTCTGTAAGTTTCCTGCTTCGTGACTGGCCTCCTTTCTCAGTTTTGACTTTTTCTCAAAGAAAGTGGATACTTATCATTACCAATCACTGAAGCAGCTCAAAGTTCAGTTGCAAAAGAGAAATTTCTTGGGAGAAAAAAGGCCCCCACTCTAGCTTCATTGTAGATTTTCTTTTGAGATAGAGCTTTGCTCTTCTTGCCCAGGCTGGCGTGCAATGGCGTGATCTTGGCTCACTGCAACCTCCACCTCCTGGGTTCAAGTGATTCTCCTGG
Organism: Macaca mulatta; assembly: GCF_049350105.2. NCBI lineage: Eukaryota > Metazoa > Chordata > Mammalia > Primates > Cercopithecidae > Macaca > Macaca mulatta. The sequence goes on from NC_133411.1 coordinate 17,101,077, forward strand.
CTCAGCCTCCTGAGTTGCTGGGATTACAGGCATCCGCCACCATGCATGGCTAATTTTGGTAGAGACGGGGTTTCACCATGTTGGTCAGGCTGGTCTCGAACTCTTGACCTCAAGTGATCTGCCCTTTTTGGCCTCCCAAGGTGCTGGGATTATAGGTGTGAGACACCGTTCCCGGCCCATTGTAGATTTTCTAAAGCATGTATAGCTATCCAATTTATCTCTCCAGACTCCCACTGAATCATAAGAAGGCATATAAGTTCATTGTTAATTTAATGTTATTACTGCCCACATATTAGCATGAGGTTATATTTATGACATAGCCAAGGTGGGCTGTTAGATGATGTATGTGCACTTCATAGTACACTGAAGTCCTTCCAGTAATCTAACCACACAGCTCATTTTGCAGAACTTGGAGTGTAATCTAACAATTTTTAAATGATTCTCGTTCCTCTTCCTTTGTTTCTGCAGCATTTCCTGTGACGTATTGTGGCTTTGTCTAAGATTGAGCATCTTCAAATTCCTTTCAAGTAATTCACCATTCCAAGGCAAACCACCTATAGTTTCTTGAAGCTGCTAGACAGTCCATGTAATTTTTCCATACATCTGACTGTTAGGAAGCAGTCTTTTATACTGAGAAAGTCATTCATTTATTTCTACCTTTTTTCTGTTGGTTTTAGGATGACACAAATTCAAATAATTTCAAATTATAAATGTTTATTTCTAGTATATAGAAACACAATTGAATTTTATGGATTGACTTGTATCCTGTGTCCATGCTAAAGTAATTTATTAGTTCTAATAGGTTTTTTTGTCAGTTATTTGAGATTTTCTATGTAGATGATCATGTCATCTGCAAATAAATGCAATTTTAGTTCTTCCTTTCTAATTTGTATCTTTTTTTTTATGCTTTGCATTATGGTTATCTAAAACTTCTGCATAATATTGACTAGAAGTAGTGACTTCTAGTCACTTGTTCCCAATTTCAGGAAGCAAAGCATTGTCTTCAAATAATATATTGTTAGCTGTAAGATTTTTTTGAAAGATACTTTTTTATTTGTTTATTTGACGACATTCATTTTGAGGTTACATGTGAAGGTTTGTTACATAGGCAAACTCGTGTCATGGGGTTTGTTGTACAGATTATTTTATCACCCATGTGTGAAACCCAGTATCCATTAGTTATCTTTTCTGCTCCTGTCCCTCCTCCCAGCCTTCATCCTCAAAGAGGTCCAAGCTTTGTGTTCATAAGTCCTCATTATTTAGCTCCCACTATAAGTGAGAACATGCAGTATTTGGATTTCTGTTCCTTCATTAGTTTGCTAAGGATATATTATGCTTCCACCTCCATCCATATTTCCAGAAAAGACATGATCCTGTTCTTTTTATGGCTGTATAATATTCCGTGGTATATATGTACCACATTTTCTTTCTCCAGTCTGTCATTGATGGGCATTTAGGTTGATTCCATTTCATTGCTATCAGAATAGTACTGCAGTGAACGTTTGCGTGCATGTATCTTTACACTAGAATGATTTATATTCCTCTGGGTATAAACCCAATAATGGGATTGCTGGGTTGAATGGTAGTTCTGCATTTAGGAATCACCTTACTGCTTTCCTTAATGGTTGAAATAATTTACACTCCCACCCCAACAGTGTATAAGTGTTCCTTTTTCTCTGCAACCTCACCAGCATCTGTTATTTTTTGACTTTTTAGTATTAGCCATTCTAACTGGTGTGAGATGGTATCTCATTTTGGTTTTTGATTTGCATTTCTCTAATGATCAGTGATATTGTGCTTTTTTCCATATGTTTATCAGCTGCATGTATGTCTTCTTTTGAAAGTGTCCATTCATATTCTTTGCTCACTTTTAAATGTAAAGGGTTTGTTTTTCTCCTGTAAGTGTGTTTAAGTTCCTTATAGATGCTTGATATTATACCTTTATCAGACGCATAGTTTTCAAATGTTTTCCCCCATTCTGTAGGTTGTCTGTTTATGGTGTTGATAGTTTATTTTTCTGTGCAGAGCTCTAAAGTTTAATTGGATTTAAATTTTTGCTGTGTTGCTATTGCTTTTAGTGTCTTTGTCATGAAATTTTTGCCTGTTCCTATGTCCAGAATAGTATTTCCTAGGTTGCCTTCCAGGGTTTTTACAGTTTTGGGCTTTACTTGAAGTCTTTAATTCATCTTGAAATGATTTTTGTATGTGGTGTCAGGGAGGAGACTAGCTTCAATCTTCTGCATGTGGCTAGCCAGTTATCCCAGCACCATTTATTGAATGTGGAGTCTTTTCTCTATTGTTTGTTTTTGTCAGCTTTGTCGAAGATCAGATGGTCATAGGTGTGTGACCTTATTTCTGGGCTCTCTATGCCGTTCCATTGGTCTGTGTGTCTGTTTTTGTACCAGTACCATGCTGTTTTGTTTACTGTAACCCTGTAGCATAGTTTGAAGTCAGGTAACGTTATGCCTCTGGCTTTGTATCTTTTGCTTAGGATGGCCTTGGCTATTTGGGCTCTTTTTTTGGTTCCATGTGAATTTTAAAATCGTTTTTTCTAGTTGTGTGAAGAATGTTATTGGTAGTCTGATACAAATAGCATTGAATCTGTAAATTGGTTTGGGCTGCATGGCCATTTTAATGATATTGATTCTTCCTGTTCATGAGCATGGGATGTTTTTCCATTTGTTTGTGTCTTCTCTAATTTCTTTGAGCAGTGTTTTGTAATTCTCACTGTAGAGATCTTTCACCTCCCTGTTAGCTGTATTCCTAGGTATTTTATTCTTTTTGTGGCAGTTGTAAATGGGATTGCTTTTCTGATTTGGCTCTTGGCTTGGCTGTTGTTGGTGTATAGGAATGCTAGTGATTTTTGTACGTAGATTTTGTATCCTGAACTTTACTGAAGTTTTTAATCAGCTGAAGAAGCTTTGGGGCCAGTTTTCATGGGGAATGCTTCCCACTTTTGCCCATTCAGTATAATGCTGTCTGCAGGTTTGTCATAGATGGTTCTTATTATTTTAAGGTATATTCCTTTGATACCTCATTTATAGAGAGGTTTTAATATGAGGTCTGTTGAATTTTATCAAAAGCCTTTACCCTGTCTATTGAGGTAATGATGTGGGTTTTGTCTTTAGTTCTGTGTATGTGATGAATCACATTTATTGGTTTGCATATGTTGAACCAACCTGGCATCCCGGGATGAAGCCTGCTTGATCATGGTGAATTAGCTTTTTGATGTGCTGCAGGATTTGGTTTGCAAGTATTTTGTTGAGGGTTTTTGCATCAATGTTTATCAAGAATATTGACCTGCTCCTTTATTATTGTGTAAGTGTTTGTGTTAAGAAAACTTAATATAAGATGGACCCTCTCAGTAAATTTTAAGTATACCATACAATATTGCTATTTATAGGCAGGTCTTGCTTTTTGAAAGTCAGTTACTATATCTTTGATGTCTTTTTTTTCTAATTGGGATGTTTGTACCATTTACATCTATTGTAATTGTTGATATGATTGGATTCTTATCTACCATCTGGCTACTTACTTTCTCATAATCCTGTCTTGTTTTCCTTTCTTCTTCTTTTCTTGCCTTCCTTTGGATTATTTTGTTGTTGTTTTTATGATTACATTTTCTCTCCACTCTTGCTTTTTAGTTATATCTCTTTTACATTTCTTTATATGGGGGTTCTCTAAACTGTATAGTATACATAATTACCACAATCTACCTTCAGATAGTATTACAAGATTTTACCTTATAGCATGAGAAACTCACAGCAATATACACCCATTTTTCTCTTTCTCAACCTTTGTGCTATGTGGTCATGTATTTTATTTCACACGTATTGTAAATTCTACAATCTGTGTTACTATGTTACCTAGACATACAATTATCTTTAGAAATGATTAAAATAAGAAAAGTATCTTTAGTATTCATCTTCACTTTTATCTTTTCTGGAGTTTACCATTACCTTGAGAAGATTCAGATTTTCTTCAAGCATCCTATTCCTTTCTGAAGAAATTCCTTTAAGATATTGTTGTGGTTTTGCTTTTGTTGCTTTGGCCCTTGTTAATAAATTTTTTCGGGTTTTTTTTTTTTTGGTCTAATAAAATCTTTATCTTGATGTCATTTTTGAAAGATGTTTTCACAGGTGTAGGATTCTGGGTTGGCAGTTTTTTGTTTTTCTTTAATACCATGAAGATGTTAATTGTCTTCAGGCTTACACTGTATCTTATAAAGAAGTTTGCTGTCATTCCTCTCTTTTTTCTTCAGTATGTTGAGGTACTTTTCTCCCCTTAGTGCCTTAAACCTTACACTTTTAGTAAAAGAGGGATTCAGGGAAATGGGTGATTTTTCATGCTTGCTCCCAGCAGTAGTTATCATTTCTTGAATACCAGCGCCACTGAAATAGGTTCTGTCATTCTCCTTCCATGTCCCCCAATTTTTATCATGATCCCCTGGGGGAGGTTGCTGAAAAAACTTACTAATGACTGAAATTCTTCCTGTCTCCTGGACCTTTAGCTTTGTAAACTAACCGTCTAATCCAAACTTGGTCTTTAAAAAACCATGACACTTTTAGGTGATTTCTGTGTATGGTTTTAGGTGATTTCTGATATACTTCTTCCTGTGCTCTGCCAAAGCTAAAAGGATTCTTGTCTCCTGTCTTTCCTTGGAATTCAATTGAGGTTGCTTTATGGGCTCAATTCTTAGATGGGGCTTACAATTTCTTGGCTTTCTCTCATCCCCAAAGTGGGAACAGTTGAAACTTTCTACACCCTAAATTGTTATGATTTTGAAGTTGTTTACCATCTTAAATGCAGTTTTATGAACAGATAACGGTTTGTTTATAGCCCATTTAAATTAGCCCGAAATAAAAATAATCCTTCAGATGAACAGAGTAGAGTAGTTCATATCCACAGCTATATACTTGTCAATGTGAATTCAACTTTTACTGGGTCTTATGAATTACTGGATCATAATGTATTTGCGCTCAAAGTATCTGCCAAGTCACTTTTACATATTCCATCATTGCTCAGCCATTTGTTCCCAACCTTGCACTTTGGGTTGCTTTTTTAATCCCCTGAACAAAGCTTTATATCATTTTAAATGATCGTTTTAGAACTATGTAATCCTTTTAGCTCAGGATCTGTATCTATATAAAGTGAACTATAGAATCAGGATCTATATCTATACAAAGAGAATAATATAATCAGGATCCTAGTCTGCCACTCAACAGAGTTGCTGTCCCTTCCATTAGTCATTGATAAAACTATTGAATAGGTCACAACTGAGTCCAGAGACAGTTCTGCCCAAAATAGCTCCTCCTAAATTTGATACTGATTCATAAACTGATACTTTTAACTTGATAAAATTCACTTAATCTTGTTTTTATTTCTTATTATTTTTGGCTGTAATACTGATCACATAAGAGTTCTGAGTTGTGTTTTTGGAGGACCACATATGTATTTTTTAATGTTTATTATATTTTTATTGTGACAAAATACACATAGCATGAAATTTACTGTCTTAATTATTTTTAAATGGTAAATACAGTTATAATATTGTGCAGTCATCACCATCATTTATCTCCACTATCTACCATATTTACAAACTGTATTTATTTCCGCAACAACTTTGTGCAAGAAGAAAATGGTGTCTGCTGTACATAGTAAAGCCATGCTAGCTATTAATGATCACCACTTCAACTTACAGACACTTTCACACCATCCCTTAAGAATCCATAGTAATAGCTACAGTTTGGGGAGTGAACTTGCTTATTTTTTGAAAATCATATCATAACATTGTCTTATGCTTCTGGCATCATTCCCATTTTCCACAACTTTTCAAAAGTTATATTCAGTGATTTTAGGTAAATGTTCTATTGGTACTCTAGAACAATTTTAGCCTGTGGCAGAAAACTGGAACTCACTTGGATCATATCGCAGCTATTCTCTGACTTTCTTTATTCACTTTTGGATTTGCAATATTTGCCTATTTTTGTCCCACCATTTTCAATGGTGGCTCATCTGCATTGTTAGAGAAAACAAAAAATAAAGTGAGACAGCTCTCATCTTTGTCATTTCTTATTATCTCTTGGCTACAAGAAGAGCTTTTATCCCTGCCTTTGTCTTAGTTGATCATTGATTAATGTGACATCAAGTTTTTATTTTAACATCAGTAATCTTTTACAAGAATTTTAAGTATTATAACTTTGTTTGTGGGATTAGTATATGGTGAAGATTGGAGACTTCCTGTACTTTAAGTTTTTAAGAAATAAAAGAGAAACTTTATGGGGATATATTGATGGTAAATTATAGTCACTAGTGCATAACATTGGAACTTTAGAAAATGAATGATAGTAAGTATGTGCCAATAGCAATCCTAGGCTAACATTTCACATTCAGATTAATTGAAGCAGACACACTTTCATTTGGAGTATGTTCTTTTCTTTTTATGGTGATAATGCCTGCCAGAACATTGATCTCAAACTTAAATTCATTTCTTTCAGGCAAGTTTCATCTGATGGAATCAGACTTTACTGTCTGAAGTAGGCAGACAGCAGCAGGAAAGAAAACATCATCAAATAATAGTGCACTACCTGTGAGGCACTACTTTCTAAAACTTTAACCTCTTACTTTTGGAAAAGACTTAAATGTCTTATTCCTGGAAAACAAGACTATGCTTGATAAACCTAAGAAGAGTTTCTGGGAAGTTAAGGTGAGGATCACCCTAAATTTGCACTGTGGGGTGTAAATTTCATTCGAATACCCACCTATTTTGATTCTGTCTAAGAAAGTTGGCGGGCAAGTTCATTTTATTTTGGCATTATCTGTTTTTGGCAGGCCCAGCAATATAGCTGCTAATTCTACTTTGACATCACACACATCCTTTATTTTCTTCTCCAAGCCTACTTCTCTTCTGTTCATTCACCCTATCTTATAGGCTTAAAATCTTGCTGGGTCTTTATTCTTCCCTCCTGTGTGCTAACATTCAGGTAATATCCGGTCCTGTGATGTGCTCCATATTTTTTTCTTTCTAGTCACTAGAAACTTTCATTTGGGCCCTCATTTATTTTTACTGGTATTAACCTTCATCTTGGATTCAAATCTCTGCCCTGCAATTGTGTGGTTTTGAATCACCTCTTCGATCCTCTGTTTGTGCATCTTAGAAATGTTGACAGTAATATTACCCCTTCATAGGTTGCTGGAAGCGTTAAGTGAGCACAGTACGCAGACTAGTAAAGATTCATTGTTTGTATCATTACCTCTGCCACCAAACGACTACCATTGCCAACACCTTGCCCCCCCATACTGCAGATCCAACCTGATGAGCCATCTAATCTAGCAGGGGCTCTAATCAGCCTCAAAAACTGATCCTAACTCCTTAGTTAGGCACAAATGCCCTTCTGACTCTCAGCTCCCCTGAAAGCCACATCCCTGACTATGTTGAACTGTTCCCTATGTCTCTGTCTTTGCACTGTTAACTGAAAAATCCTATACTAACCAGCTTCTACGTTCTTCCTCAAGATCATGCCAAAACCTCTATTTGCTTCCTAGGATCCATTCCTCCTACTCCTTTGGTGGTAGAACTTCTAAATTTGTGTGTGTGTGTGTGTGTGTGTGTGTGTGTGTGTGTGTGTGTGTGTGTGTTTCCTGGCTCTTGTTTTCCTGGAATAAAGAGTACATTTCCCAGAAGCGGGGCATGGCCATTTGACTAAATTGTGTCCAGTGTTAATAAGTGGATACTGTGCATGTGCCTTCTGGGAAATATCAGTAGATGGAGGGAGCATGCCCATTTTTCCTTCCTCTCCTCATGTATTATTGACTGATGGCTGGATCTTGAGCAGCCACTTTGGGCCATGAGGTGGAAAGCTATATTTGGGACACAGCAGTACAGCAAGATAGAAAGAACTTGGATCTCCATTTGCTCTGGCCTGCTAACCTCCAGGCTTTTTATATGAGGAAAAGTAAAACTCATCAAGTTTATACTGTTATTTTGGATTTCTGCTAGGTGCAGCAGAACTCAGTTCTAACTTATATAAAGACCTAGGTCAGGAGGTATCCTTCATCTCTGCTCCTAACATAATTTGTATACCATGAAATAATATTTCTTATCAAATTACATGTCTGCATTTTAGTTTTTCCATTTGTAAAATGAATATGAAAAATGAAAGCCTCTATCTGAGGACTGTTACCATGAGTAAATGAGATAATACATATAAAATGCTTAGAGTGGGGGATCAGTAAATATATAGGCCTTATTGTTTCTGCTGCTGCTGCTGTTGGTACTTCTGTGTCACACATTACACAGTGAGTGTTTCAAAATCCAGGTCTCTGTGTTTCTCATCTTTGTTTCTTCCCAGTGTTCGTGCTCAAATTTGACATATTGAGCAGATGCTAACTACAAAAGGAATGGAACTTTTCAAAAGCATCCAAGTGTAGGATGTTTTCATGTTGGGGTATGATTGACCTACTAAAAGGTGTACATACTTAATGTCTACACTTCAGTGAGTTTGAAGATACTTTCAGGAATTTTAAGCACAATGTGGTGACCAAGTAAATGCACTTCTCAGACTTACTGAGGGGGGATAATTGACTGATGGCCCCAGGTGCTGTGCCCTGACCCACCAGTGCATTTATCCCAGAGCTGTGCTGAGCATGGCCAATGATTGATCATGGAGGAGACACTAGCGTGGGATGCAGGACTACCCCTTACATACATTCTTAGGCTCAGTGACGCCTCATCGGCTTTGCCAAAACTCTCTTAGAACTACACTCCCGTCTAAGACTCCCCCTACCTTCCATCCTCCCACTTCTCCACCACAGGGGTCAGCCCTGCATCTTGTTCTGACAGCTCTAAGCCCTCTGCAGCTCCTTCCCTATTCTGCCTAATAGGTATCACCCGTGTTCCCTCCCACCATAAGTTACTTGAACATCTAATCCTGTCATGGTAAGTTTCTCAGAGGACCCAAACTAACACATGCAATGATCATTATTAATGTTAATGTGGATTAATACAGGAACCCTCTTTACAGGAACTTAAATGTTGCAGTAAATTATAGTATTGTTTCAAAATATTTGCTGCCCCTTCTTGAGGGAAGAGCATATATCTCCATTTCATTGATGTCAGGCTTCTTCATGTCACTTCCTCTTTACAGGAACTTAAATGTTGCAGTAAATCATAGTATTGTTTCAAAATATTTGCTGCCCCTTCTTGAGGAAAGAGCATATATCTCCATTTCATTGATGTCAGGCTCCTTCATGTCACTTCTGCAATGAAATATGGGTGGAAGTGATGTGTCACTTCCAGGTGGAAGCTTTAAGAGACATCATTTGGTTTGTCTCATTCACTTTTTCTCTGCCACAAAGACCACAGAGTATTGATATGGAGACTGTACCATCAAGATACAGTCTGTAGCAGATGTATAACATGAATAAGGGGAAGCTGGTTTGTTGTTTTGGGGATTATTTGTTACTGCAGCATTACCTTGGTTGAGTAGACTGATAAATATGTTGAAATTTAATTGCATAGAGCAATCAACTGATCAGAAAAAGTCTATCTTAAGAGCTAAAAGCTCTTTCTTCCATCTGAAGCACAGAAATTAACTTTCTTGTAAAGTAAAAATAACTAATAAAACTTCTAATTTCGTCATCAACCATATGACTGAATCATTGTTCCTCTCTTTTATTTAAAATTAGAAGTCTTTCTCCATATGGTTACATTTGTGTTTGTGCTGGCGTTGGATCACCTACCTGCCCCCTCTAACTTTTCCTTCATTACAGCAGAGCCATCCCACTGGTCAGGAGGCACAATACATAACTCAGATCTTTAGTTTATTGTCTACACTTACCAAAGTCAAAGTTAGTGGAATAAGCCAGGCGTGGTGGCTCACACCTGTAATCCCAGCACTTTGGGAGGTCAAGGCAGGCAAATCATCTAAGGTCAGGAGTTCGAGACCAGCCTGACCAACATGGTGAAACCCTTTCTCTACTAAAAATACAAAACTTTGATGCGGTGACATGCACCTGTATTCCCAGTTACTCGGGAGGCTGAGACAGGAGAATCGCTTGAACCTGAGAGGTGGAGGTCGCAGTGAGCTGAGATCATGCCACTGCACTTCAGCCTGGGTGACACTTCAGCCTGAGACTCCAGCTCAAAAAAAAAAAAAAAAAAAGATAAAAATCAGTTAGTGGAATAAACAACTCAGTTCCCTCTTTACACACTCACAGCCCTTTCCTCACTATCTAGTTATCTGCTGCATCAGTCTTTCCAAACTAATCTTCAGCTCTTATCCCCTGGTGGAGCTAAGTGAAGCATGAGTTACTTTGCCTTCTCCTTTAATTATTCTCTGACTTCATTTGCACAGATATTCTTTCATTATTATGTGAGAAGGAGGGCCTGAAGTCAAGGTAACCGAGGGTGGTACATGCTGCATTCCACTTGAGCTGTACTTTTGCTCCATTTGAACAATTTCAGGTATGTGCTCAGCTCCTCTCACTTTTGTAGTGGGAGGAATGCAAAGTAGCTATAGTTCTGTACTCTATATTTTGCTTGCTTTCTTTTTTTTTACAAGGTCGTATAGAACGATATACTGGTTCCTACGCTCCTTCACTGTATCCCTTTAATTTCAACTAGCTAACTCTTATCCCCTCTTCTTCAATGTAAATTGATTCCACTTGAATCAATAATGCCACACGGAGCATTGGATATTTTCTCTAACAGTTTTGCTCATTCAATAAGGCCTCTGCTATGATAGGTAAAAATTTACCTACTTATGCTAGGTAAGTTAAACGATGGTTTTATTTTTTTCTTTTTTAAAAAATAAATATCAGCTTAGGCTAATAAATATTCCTAGTTTTTAGGACTCATAATTAATAATCCCTAACTCTGATTTCGTTTTTACGCTTGATCTTAGCCAAAAGGCTGAGAAGCGATAACTTTGTTTTTGAGATGAAACTGATTCCTCTCTGCCTCAGGATGATTCTATTTTGGTTTAGTTACCACAAAGATATTAGTGGTTATGATCAATGACTATGGTTATAGGTGTAACAAAGGCCAACAGTTTCAGAATTTTGTCAATGGTGGCACAATTTAGAGGCTCAATGTTGCATTGAAACCAAAAAATTAGATGATTTTTCGTTCATTTAAGAATGTCAAGATCCTTTGATTTTCTTTGTCATCTTGAAGGCTCGGTCTGATCGATCTCGTAAATGGGATATGGGCAGAGAGAAATATACAACCTTTGAAAGGCATTTTGGGTTCCTTGGGTGAAAGTGGCATCTTATTAACAAAAGAATGTTAAATGTTAAACGTAAATGTTTATAGTAGGTCTGAAACTATCCCTCTTCCTGGGAGCTTCTAAGGCTTAGTTACTGTAAAAATCCTCTCAAAATTAGATAAAAGCAACCCGAACTCATCCTAGGACTATACTCTGGGTTGTGTCAATGAAAGGAGCCTTTGCTTTATTTTGCCTGCCTTTTAGGGAAAGAAAAAGCCATGGCACTTACTCTCTGTGTCTTTGTAGGTATTGTTTGACCATATAAGAATACAGCAAGGGGGGATATTTGCAAGACATCTTAATGTCTCTAAGTGGATTTCTTCCAGGAACATTAGCGAGTAACGTCTTTAAACTACTTGAAAGAGGTATTATGTTAAAGATCTTTAACTCCTCAAAATATCCTCGACGTTTATTTTATGTGGTTAAAACACCTTTGGCTGGTATTGCATCTCTTTTTCCTCCTATTTAAAGTTAGCTATATTAACAGTGTTTTCGTTTAGTTTCTAAAAACGTTTCTGTTTTCATAGATTTTACTCTGGAAATAACATTCAAGGAAGTCTTTTAAAATCTGAAGTTGTACATTCAAATATGATTTTGTAATTTCTTTTTCTTTTTCTTTTTTTTTTGAGACGGAGTCTCACTCTGTCACCCAGACTGGAGTGCAGTGACACGATCTCGGCTCACTACAACCTCTGCCTCCTGGGTTCAAGCAGTTCTCCTGCCTCAGCCTCCCAAGTAGCTGGGACTACAGGCGCGTGCCACCCCATGTGGCTAATTTTTTATTTTTAGTAGAGACGGGGTTTCACCATGTTGCCCAGGCTGATCTCGTAATTCCTGTCCTCAAGTGATCCGCCCACCTTGGCCTCCCAAAGTGCTGGGATTATAGGCATGAGCCATCACGCCCGACCTGTAATTTATTTTTCTAAATTTAATGTCTGTCAATTGTCCACCTGTCCTTTTTTCTTCTCTTTTGCAAAATGTATTTGGTTGCTATTTTTAGCGTTATTTGACCGTTCCACCAGATTTTCCAGATGAGTGAAAGTACTTGATCTGAATAGTATTCCATGGAGTGTCCTTAGGCCCTTAAAACCCATATAGTGGCCGGGTGAGGTGGCTCACCCCTGTAATCCCAGCACTTTGAGAGGCCGAGGTGGGCTGATCACCTGAGGTCAGGAGTTCGAGACCAGCCTGACCAACATGGCGACACCTTGTCTCCACTAAAAGTATAAAAATTAGCCGGGCATCGGGAGGTGGAGCCTGCAGTGAGCTGAGATCGCGCCACTGCACGCCTGCCTGGGCGACAGAGCAAGACTCCTTCTCAAAAAAAAAAAAAAAAAAAATTAGCCAGGTGTGGTGGTGGGTGCCTGTAATCCCAGCTACTCAGGAGGCTGAGGCAGGAGAATTGCTTGAACCCGGGAGCCAGAGGTTGCAGTGAGTTGAGATCGCGCTACTAAACTCCAGCCTGGGCGACAAGAGCGAGACTCCATCTCAAAAAAAATAAAATAAAATAAAAACAACAACAACCATTGAAGTTAGAGAAAAATGCTAAATAATCAGATTGAAAGTAATACTCTCAACTCCATGGATGGCTTATAGTACTTTATAATTAAGGTCATCTAGTAGTAGTTGCTACAATAAAGTTTTGGAATTGAGTCTTGGTGTATCAACTGATTGTAAACATTCACCATGGAGCACAGAGACACATTTTTAAGCAGGCGTTATTCTTCCAAATGAATTTTCTCCTTTGGAGTGGTCACATGGTAAGAATGTGTACAGATTCCAACAGTGTTACCATTGCTTAAACATTTTTGGGTCTCCCTGGGATTGTCTTCAGAGTCTCTGAGCCACAGAAAAAAATTAATCTTGTCCTTTTAGTTATACCTCATTTTTGACCTCTATGAGTATCCCCAAGCCCGATCACCTACTTTATTTGTACATCTTGGCTCTTAATTATTATTACTATTTTTTAGTATTCAGCCAACACATCTTTAAAGAACAGGGGTTTTCTGCCATTTATGTTTTAAACCTCAGCGTTAACTCCAAAAGGGAAAGATCCCCAAAAATATGTAAATCAATGAAGCCTACTGGAAAAAGCATGTAATTCCCTGAGCAGATTATCTTGCAAGTGAGAACGTGCATTTAGATGTAAATCTGCAATGTTGGGAAAATCAGTCACATTGTGTTCTACTGTTATAGAGGGGAAAACTAAGTGTAGGCTTTAGAGCCATTCAGGTTAGTTCAAAAAGAGCTCCACTACTTACCAGGTGGTATCAGGTGTCTTTTTGAACCAGCATTTCCTTAGCTTTGAATCAGAAGTGTGATAGCGACCTCAGAGACTAGGTTAAGAACTAGTGATAATTCATTACAATGCCTGGGATCACTCCAGGCTCAATAAATGACACATATATGATGTTAATGTTATCACAATATCTATACATAGTTCATAGAACAGTTTATTTAGCTGCTGATAATAGCTGTATTATTGAATATCAATTCTTACATTATAGAAGGATGTAGATGTAGGATGAAGTTTCACGAAAGGTTTTACAAAGGGCCAGGCCTGACTATTACTGATTGCTCAAAAGGTTTTGAATGAAAGACACTGATAGCAATGATCAGATTGAGAAAAGATCTGCAGAGATAGTTGAATTAACATAGCAGATCCAACCAGGTTGGCTATAGGGTTTCTATTCAGAACGCAAACTCACATTATCAATTACCCTCTTCCTTTGGAGAGTAGCGGCATTCTACAAAGTTCACTATCATAACTCATAGGGTTTGGCATTTTACTGTTTTGGTTAGGAATTTTTTGGTTTTAACTTAAAAAAACGGAGACAATTACTAAATTTCAGGGCTGTAACAGAATCCTTCCTCCCCCTAAAATTGGGTTACAATTTAGCCTGATCTCTCCTAATCACAAAAACTCAACGATAATTATCTCAGGTAATTCTGATATTTTGCCATCTGTGTATTTTAGTGTTTCCCCGTGTTATCAGAAAGAGTTAAGAAGTTGTCTTAGTTAACTGGAAAATTGTTGTTTGACCTGATAAATCCACACCCTTTCTTCCAGCTAGATCATTAAGATTCCAGGACTGGCCTCAAGAAGACTATCTGGAATTCACAGCACTGCGGACATGTCAGGGGTCAGTCTGTGTTATGTGAATGAACCTGATATCAACAGACTTTCCCCCAAGACCTCCTTGAACTGCCACAGGCGAGGTCAAATAGATTGTCTGCATTTTGGAATCCAAACTAAATCAGCAATCAGATGAATAATGTATCAGTTGTAGTGCCTGGAATGGGATGCCAGCTCCCTAAAAAAATGCCACTGAGCCAAGATACACTTTATCTTCAAAATGTTCTGTTTTATCTTACTCATATATTAATTGAAAGTATTTTTTGCTGTAGCAGAACTTTTAGAATCAGATTCTTTATGAAATATACTTGTATCCCCTGACTGTTAAGAAATCCTGTATATGCAAGGTTTTGTCCTGAATCTAGGCATTATCTGAAATAAATAATGGAAGATATACAACTTACTGTCTGATAAACTTTAACAAATAACACAAGCTTGTATCATCTAATTTTCTTGATATATAAGAACAAAGTGTTGGCCTTTTGAAGGCCTGAAAAGTCTGTTGACTTGTTTCCATTCACCATTTCAATGAGCTTACATAAGTCTCAGCTGATTTTATCTACATACTGAACTGAGATACAATCCGGATTGGGAAGAAATGCTCAGCAGGAAAGCTACTGACCATGCGGCTTTGCCCTCTCTCAGGGGGCTTCCATTCCCACCACTGGTCACAGATTTGTTGGATTAAATACCTGCTAATATGCAATTTATAAAATTCCCCTTCTCTAGGTTCTGAGCAGTCTATTTTCTTACTAAGGGTGCAATTTGAAAGATTCTGAATGTATTTTGAATGCTTTTAATAGGACCATTCATTTTATCATATGAATTTTCATTCCCTGGTTTGAGTTACATTTCTTTTGACATCGAAGAGAAGGACTGTATGATTGTGTTATTCCTTAATTATTTTTCATCTCTTTTTGAGTGATAGAAATTGGCCACTAGAATGGAGTCTGGAAGTGGCATCATAAGAACACAAAGTAACATTAATGGAGACAGGGTCATTGTCAGTAGAGTTCTCACTGCTTCCAACTAACTGCTATATGTGCTCTCCATAAATCATGCCCTCCATATTATTGATAACCTCTAAATTATATCAGTTCTGCTTCCTGGATCTCCTCTCCCGACCTGGAAATTAAACTGCTCTGCTTAGGCCTCATTTGTTCTTTCTTAGGTCTTAACTGCCTCTAGTGTCCTCTCCTTAAAACCATTCACCAACTTGGCTGAGAATGATGGCTCATGCCTGTAATTATCCAGGGGGCACTTTTCAGCTCTAAAATTCTGTCTAAACCATCTTTGTAGATGTTTTTTAAGTAATGAGTTGGTTTCAAAGTGGACAAGGGAAGAATGAGAAATTTTTCTTCCTCACTTTTCTGCTGTCATATCCGATTGGTCTAAAAGTTTTTCTTGACCTGACTTTTTGATCTTTAAAATGCAGCAGGATATTGATGCCAAGGTTTTCACTGGACATTGTAATTTGAGAAGCAGAAGATATGGTTATGCCTGTCAAAAACCACTGCAAAACTTTTTGTTTTCATATTTTTAAAAATCTTACTCAAGCTTTTCAAAACAATAACTTTCTGGTTCTTAGTAGCCATCTCAGACAGTTTTATGGGAAATATTTCTTATAGAGACAGAAAAGACTCCCACCCAGTTAAATGTTTCCTCTTCTGTGATTTGCCCTGCAAGGAGCTCATCTGAGTGTTGAGAGGGCATCTAGCTTTGAGCTCCAATTACAAGAACAGGGCCATCGGTGGCCACGCTGCAGGGCACTGCTGTTCAGAGGGGGCTGGCCAAGGAAAACACGTTCTTGAGCATTTGAAGCAGAAGGTGAAACAGATGCTTTTTAGCTAGGAAGGAACTCATGAACGTGTCCCCAAGTAAATGTTCCATGTGCTAAATCCTGACTGCAGTGGAAGCAGCTTGTCATTAAGTATGCTACCTGGGAAATCTCCAGTCAAACACTCCATAACTGCCTTTTTATATTCTTGGATTGGAAAGCCACACATTAAATATGGTTCTCAACTTTAAAAGCAGCACTTTCTAATGCAGACATTAAGTGCTCATGGTAAAAATGAAAATACAAACAAACCTCTTTCATGTTTGCCGAATCATCATCATTCTTATTATCGTCAATAGCAATAGGAAAAATTTCTATCTCACCAGTGACCCTGCTGTTCTTTTTGAGGTAGAGAAGTAGATATGAAATATAATTCCTGTCTTCAATAAATTTCTAGGCTGGGCACAGTGGCTCACACCTGTAACCCCAACACTTTGGCAGGCCAAGGCGGGCAGATCTCTTGAGGACAGGAGTTAGAGACCAGCTGGTTAAGATGGTGAAACCCTGTGTCTCCTAAAACAAAAATTAGCTGGGCGTGGTGGAGTGTGCCTGTAGTCCCAGCTACTCAGGAGGCTGAGGAAGGAGAATTGCTTGAACCCGGGAAGTGGAGGTTGCAGTGAGCCAAGATTGCGCCATTGACCTCCAGCCAGGGGATCGCAGCAAGACTCCATATCCAAAAAAAAAAAAAAAAAGAAAGAAATTAAGAAATTTCTGGACAGGAGAGAAAGTGAACCTATCAACAGAAGTTTTAAAAGGTGTGAGCACTAACTGTAATTTCTCAGTGAAATCTTTTTTAGTTTGGGGAGAATTTTATTAAAATCATTGATCAGAGTCAGAAACAAAGTTTTTCAGTAAAATAACATGTCTCAGGGTATATCTCAGGCTACTGGGTGTATTTAGTTTCTGAACTACCACCCTGGTTCAGCCATTTTAAAAATACCAACATTAGTGGTGGAGGTAAAGGACAGTGGTAAATTGTGAACTTTTAGTCTTTTTAAAGTCTGATTATTACCCTAACCCCTCTTTTTCTATAGCTTCATGTCCTAAAAAAGGTGACACCTCTCTTAAATCACCTTTCCCCTTCCTAAGAAAGGGCACCTTTCAGCTGGAATATTACGTTTGTCAACTTCTCTGCAATGTCTTGAGCAAAAATTGAACACTCTGACTTTGTTTCCCATTTGTCCTTCTGTCTCCTGCATGGGAAATGAAGCTGTCTTTGCTGCCTCTGCTGAGGGCCCTTCTGAGTTAGCCAAGGGAGGCTGGAGGGATATACATCACATTACAGCCTTCATACTGCCAAGTTCTAGTTAGTTTCAGCAATATATGTGAAAACCTCCAAAGCAAACACAGAGAGAGGAAATCAAAATTAAATTAATCCTCTCCAAGGATAAATAAAGTATGGATGTGTTCCTCTTGAGCTGACAGGGTGGAAATCGGAACGACCCCTTTGCCTGGGCTTCAGTGATACCCATGTTCAGATTCCTGATTCTTCAGCCCAGAAAATAGAAGTGCTATATAGAGCTATAAAAATCTAAGTTCCTTACCAGTGTCATATATGTAAGAAGGCATGCCTCGATAGTTGAGATTTGTGGACATCTTTGAGATGGTGTATGTGGGTTCGCAGTAGAAAGCTGTCCTGTGAAAACAGCTGTTGTCTTGAGAGGAATCTTTGATCATAGGATCATATCACAATTTGGCTGTCCCCACCTAAATCTCATCTTGAATTGTAGCTCCTATAATTCCCACGTATTGTGGGAGGGACCTGGTGGGAGATCATTGAATCAGGGGGCTGGTTTCCCCCATACTGTTCTCGTGGTAGTGAGTAAATCTCGTGAGATCTGATGCTTTTCTAAGGGGTTTCCCTTTTCCCTTGGCGCTCTCATTCTCTCTTGTCTGCCACCATGTAAGACATGCCTTCTGCCTACCACCATGATTGTGAGACCTCCTTGGCCACGTGGAACTGGGAGTCCGTTAAATCTCTTTTTCTACACAAATGACCCAGTCTCAGATATGCCCTTATCAGCACTGTGAAAATGGACTAATACAAATGTCAAAGAAAAAAAGTGCATTTGAATATCCACCTTTCAGGCAGATACAAAAGGCTTTGACTTCTAGTCTTCATTTTTATGAATTATGAAAATTGGAGCAGAGGAGGAAACTCAGCTTTTCTGCAGACTCTCTGCCACCACACAGCTGAAAATCCCATTGTCTTTTTCAATTTTGATGATCACCTGAAATGATTCTGACTAGCGTCCTGACTCTAGCTTTTTGATCAACCTCTGCCAGGCCATTATAGACAAACTCCAGCTACCTACTCCTCTGCTTGGAGAAACTGAGTTATTTTTGACCAGCTTACTTGAAACTTGGTTATTTTTTCAACAATTCTCCCTGAAAGACAAGACCGAAGAGAAACATCATTTGGTTTTACCCAGTGCTGATAAAATGCCCTCTATGTTGAAACCTAATTTAACAGTGAATGGGCTTTTATGAATCGTGCTTTTGCCTTCCAGCTGCAATGCTTCTGACATCCTTATTTCAGATGTGATTACAATCCTTAATTATGTTTTCTCCGTTTGTTTATTGACTAAGTTACATACCACACACCATTCTGGTGACTTTGCTGGGAGACTGTCTCTACATTAATTTATATTTGGGGAAATATTAGCAGCCATAATATACTTCATTGCTTCCCCCCCCCCCCCAGAATCGTGTCTCTCGCACACTCAAATACAAATGCCAAAATGTATTTGTTGACTAAAGTTGTGGAAAATTACATTTTTCCTTAAAAAGAACAGTAAATACTGGAGTACTCCCCCCCAAAAAAATCCACTGAAATATTCTCCTCAAGCATTGAATGACATTTTTAGGTGGTAACAGCCAACTGGCTCCCTGTTTGTGGTGAAGTCCTGGAGAACTTTGTACTAGTCCATATAGAATAAGCATTTGTCAATCACATCTAACAATTCAGCCATGGGAAAAAATGAGATAATGATAACACTAAGACATGAGTAAAAAATAGATATTTGTACCATTTATGGAATTGAGAGGCAAAGGAAGTAGGTTTATTTCCATTTCATAAACATTTGGCCAAGTTTCCTCATTAAATGATTGGAGGAGCAAAAGATTAGATCACCAAAGTTAAGAGGTGTCACAAGTTTTAATTGAGCTTTTGTCTATGAAACAAGTATCTACATTCAGAATTCAATGCAGTTTTTTTCCAGTGCTTTACATATTCACTTCTGTGAATCATTAAAATGACCGAAGGCAAGGCTGTTGCTACCTTACATGGTGTTTTCATGTACATTAAAAAGGCAGCTCTTCCCAAAGACATTTTATTTTCAATTTTCAGTAAATTATTCTAAATATCATTTGTTAGAAAAATAAACCTCATTGGGAATTTTTTGGAAAAATTATTTTAGTATATAAGAAGGTGCTAAAGTTATTTTTATTTTATTTTGTTTTTTTTTTTTGAGACGAAGTCTCACTCTGTCGCCCAGGTTGGAGTGCAGTGGCGCAATCTCGGCTCACTGCAAGCTCTGCCTCCTGCATGAGCTTGGTTTGCACCATTCTCCTGCCTCAGCCTCCCGAGTAGCTGGGACTACAGGCACCAGCCACCATGCTCGGCTAATTTTTTGTATTTTTTAGTAGAGACGGGGTTTCAGTATGTTAGCCAGGATGGTCTTGATCTCCTGACCTGGTGATCTGCCCGCCTCAGCCTCCCAAAGTGCTGGGATTACAGGCGTGAGCCACTGTGCCCGGCCCGAGAAGGTGCTAAAGTTATAATCAAAAACAGATGTCTTACATATAAGTTGAGCCCCTGAGATTTGGTGCACTTGTACAATGTGCAACCTGAACAACTATACTGGGCAGCTATTTCAGGGGAGAAATTATTCTAGGAGTTGTAAATTTATCTACTTTTACCTTCCTGACTTATAACCAAATAGAGAGGAAAGAACTAGTTTTAAATAAATGACATGGCTTTTTATCAGTTGGTTAAGTGTTTGGATGTCAGTAGCCTATTAATTAACATATCCATAGTAGGATTTTACAACTGTAAAGGTGAGATGTCAGCCAGAAATAGGCAGATAATTGGCATTCCATAAATGTTTGCTGAAGCCCAGTTATGTCATGAGTGGGCTTTAATCTATGGCAATAACATGGCTCCAAATGTGTGAATTTCTGAGAAAAGTTTTAGGATGCTCTGCCAGTGTATTATGTTGTTTAATTTTATTTGTTGCTCATTAGCTACTTTGACATTGTGCTAAGTGCTTTCTCTCTTCGTAAATGGCCATGATAATTCCATGTGGGTTATGGTTTTAATTATTCTCGCTGCCTAAATGAGAAAAGTGAAGTTTAGAGCAGGATGAAGACACTACTTCAATGCTGACCTCTAAGTTCATGCCATTGATGAGCATGTAAATTACAAAATGAGGAGTAGCTTTTTAGTATGCCAGCAAGAATCAGGATGGAAAATATAATTATTAAAAGATACAAACAAATGAGTGTGCATAGCGTTTAAGAACAGATATGTCAAGAAATGTACAGATCATGTGTAGAACATGACAAATCTGGTAGGTATATAAACTGCTATAACCTTCCTGGAGGACAATTTGACAGCTAGTGTCAAAAGCTTTATAAAAAGGCATACCTTCTAATTTTCAACCTCAATGTGAGGAATTCATCCAAAGGATGTAATTAGAAAGTTAGTAAATATTTCTTTACACGTTTATTCACTTTAAAATTATGCTGATGATGTTAACAACACGATTGGAAATAATCTGTATACTCATCAGTAGGGGACTTTGTTAATAAAGAAAAGTATGTTTATGAACAGGTTTAAAAATGATGTCATAGAAGAAACATTCTGTTGAAAAATGTTCTCAACGTATTGAAAAGTATATGAAGAGCATAACTGAAAATGTGTGATTACAGATTTGTCAAATTAGGTGTTTATTTATATTCTCACATGCATAGATTAAAGACTAGAATGGTTTATATAAACCTGTTAGTAGTATTTACCAATGGGAGGGACAATCACGGGTGACCTGTTTTTCTATTCTGCTTTTAGGTATGTTTTCTATTTTTATAACAAAACTACTTTTATTTAGAAAAACTGTACTTTTAGTCAGATAAAAGAAGTTTCAAAAAATATAGATTTAATACAGCCGTTTATACTTTGATTAGATTTGAACCAAATATAAAGGTGGGTTAATGCTGGTTTTGAATTTTTGTCTATCTCATTTGTACATTTCCTTTTTGCCTTTGTTAGGAAATAGGAATGAGTCAAATAAGAACATAAGGAAATGGAATTTTATTTTTTAAAGAATGGAACATAATTGGTGTTACCTAGGCAAGATGACTTCTTACAAGGAATACGACATCTCTGTTTCATTTAGTTTAGATTCATGTAAACACAGCATGTCGTTCACCAGGATAACTCAGGTCTGTGTTACTCAGAATATGCTAATGGTTATAACACGCACCAGCAGTATCAGCCACTTAATATACTAAATGTTGATTGATCAATTGTATCATAGACCAAGGTGGTCAGTGGCAGGGTAGGGGACAGAAGAGAGGAGCGGAGCTCTGCTCCATTGTGTCACTTAGACATTGGGAACCCAGGCTTTATCCATCATAGGTGAACTTGTGGCCTGCAAAATTGCCACAAAATAAGAAAAGATACTGTTGAGGTTCCTTCGAGGGAATTGATTGCCAGGTGTGAATGGCCTCCCTCACCTCTGTTCATATTCCATTGGCCAGATCTCAATCATGTGAACTTACTAACCCTTCATTCCAAGAGAAGCTAGGAAATGTGGTCTTGGGGTGTATCTGGGAGGAAAACAGGTTGGGTGAACGTACAGCACTCATCACTACCACTTCCACCTAACATAACATCTTACAGAGACAAAAATAATTTTTGTCTTTATAAAGAATGGTATTTCAATATTTGATTTTATTTTGGCATATAAAGAAAATATTTTAAATTTTCTTTATTTCAGCTTTTAAGTTTTATTCTAAATCTCTTGTTTAATACTTTATTTTTATAGCACATTGTTCTAAAATCTTTACATCCAGGTAAAAATGTCCAACTGTATTGATCAAGGAGTAATTGATGCCTAAATGATAACATGTTTCCTCAATAGAACTCCAGAGGGCTCTTGGTTAAGGGGAAAGCTGCTTGTAACAACACGTGTGTGCAGGCTGCATCTTAACTGATGGAATCAGCCTGTTGTCGCATGGCTTCTGAAGTATTTATGTCTGATTGGAAACTCTTCAGCTTGCATCAGACGCTGGAAAAACACTTTATTGTCTGAGATTTTCTGTTTATTGAAGATGACAGTAAAAAAGTTGGAGCATGCAATCACCTGTTCTTATTTTTCACATACAGAGCTTTAGGTAATGTCCGGTCATAATAAATAAACTGTAGCCCTAATTATCCCCTGTAATGTTTACAAAAGCTAAGGGAAGGTGGTACATAGAATAAGAGAGCGAGATGAAAGCTGAAGGTGTGTTGCTTATTCATTTGAAACGGAGGGAGGATGTTTCCATTTCAAATGCAGAATTAATTAATCAACCACAGCTTCAGGGCAACTAGAAGTAGTCTCTGGAGACCTAAAACTTGTCTTGTGTGTTTATTCAAGCCCTCAACTCCCAGGAAATTGTTTATTGTTATTTTTAATTAATCAGCTAAAAATGTGTGTTCAAAATGTTGTGAATGTATTTAGATTCTCTTGGGTCATGTGACTTTATTTTAGGAATTTTGTGGGAAAGTGAGGCTCCGCTGTATGAGGGCTGAGCAGGGACCAGGACCTGTGTCAGGGAGTCACCTAACCCTGCTGGGGCCGTGCTCTCCATCACCCCTAGGAGGAGCTCTGCCAAGATTTCTGCCTAAGTCCTCTTGATACACTGCATCTGACCCTAGGTCCCATGAGTAAGTTCCCCGTTAAGGAGATATAAACTATGTATTCTGGGACACCATAAAGAGGGTGGAAATTTTAATGTATCTAGGAAGAAAGGAAATTTATTTCACAATAGATTTCTTCTTCAAAGCATATCTGTAAAAAGGCAGCCACAGCAATGACATGTAATGCTCCCCACCCCTCTACTCCAGGAGGAGGCATTGACTTTAAGAGAACTAAATAGTTTAGACCTTGGAAAATGACCCTTCTCTTCAATAATCCAAGTTAGAGCAAAAATTTTTCAGCACATAATATTACTGAAATCCTTCCCTTTAATGATATTTCTGCAGTTCATAGATGGGAAATGGAAGTTTATCACTTCTTTTACCTTCCTCTACATGTTTGGATTCCTTTCATGTCCTTAAATTTCCATTTCCTTGTATGAAAAATGAATATTATGTGTGGTGCCTCTCAAGGACCATATATAGAGAGTAAAATTTAATCATACAAAGGCCTTTTAAAAAGTAAATTAAAATATTTTCATAATTTTCCCACGTTGATTGAGATGATTATTTAGATAAATTTCAATATGGTTTAAATTCTAATTTTAACATGCTCCCATTAGTCCATCTACCCACCCGCTTATCCATTTCTCCTTTAATCCACCCATTCATTTCTCAAACAGTAATTGCTGATATGGTCCTCATTAGTCATTTGTGCAAATTTATCAGGGTACATGAATGAATAAGCCTATGCACCTGCTCTCAATGAACTTAGAAATGATCTGGTAAAGGAGGAAAGTGAATATTATAATACGATACATGACATGAGAAAGGTGTGTGCATGGTATCTAGGGAAGAGATATGTGGTCCATCTACCTCTGTAGGGTATGGGGGACAATAGACTTGGATGATTTGGGTATTAAAGGGTAAATAGGAGTATTTCAGGCAGAGAGCTAGACAGATTTTAGGAAAATGAAGCAGCAATGGGAAAATGTGTTAGGTAGAATAATGGCCCCCAAGAACGTGCATGTCCTGCTTCCTAGAATGTTTGAATGTGTTATCTTACCAGGCAAAAGGGACTTTGCTGATGTGATTACAGATCTTGAGATACAGAGATTGACCTGGATTATTCAGGGAAATCCAGTATAATCATTGGTGTCCTTATAAGAGAGAGAGAGAAGGGTCAGAGTCAGAATCCAAGAAAGACAAGTACAATGCAAAGAGTTGTCAAAGTTAGGGATAGGCTCATTGGAAAATGCTTTACTTCTGGCTTTAAAAATTGAGAAGGCGCTACAAATCAACAAATGCAAGTGGTCTCCAAAAGTGGAAAATGTAAAGGACATGGATTCAGAGCCTCCAGCAGGAACTCAGTAGAAAGTTAGAGAAGATGAGAAGATACTTCTGCCCTCAGAAATCGTACCATGTAATGTCGAATAATCATGTGCTAGTTAAAGCAGAAATAGCCACTATATGTTGCTGGGGAGAAAATGTTTGAAATTCTTCACATATTCCATTCGTAGGACTAAGCGTTTCTCTGAACAAAGAGGGTTTTTTGTTTCTGCTTATGACATTTAGTAAGTCGAATCCCTACTTATCTAAAATTTTACCTGATAGTAGTGTCCATCTACCTGGTAGACAGAAGTATCTCTTTCACAGCAGAATTGCCTTTTTCTTGAGCATGAACAAATAGTGAAACTCATGAATGCAGTTGGGGAAATAATTTTTCCAAGTTCTTAATTATGTTCATAGTGTGAATATACACTGGGATGCAGTCTTTGAACGTGACATTAAGCACCTAAAATATACAAATGCATCTTACAGATGTTTTTGAATACAGGATTTGTATAGAGAGGGTATAATAAAGGACTTGGAAGCAACTGCAGTTACTGCAGTGGAATGGAAGTGATCTCAAGATTGTATGAGGGAGAAGAAAACCATAGGCAACACCTCAAAACCCACAGAGGAAACAGTTTTACCTGAAAGACACAGGGAGACTATTTCAGGTGAATGAATGGGACCTAGTATAGTTCAGATGTCAAAAAGAAATGTGTGTAGGGGGTGGTGGAATATTCCATCTATTTCTACAATGC
This sequence comes from Macaca mulatta, assembly GCF_049350105.2. Classification (NCBI taxonomy): domain Eukaryota; kingdom Metazoa; phylum Chordata; class Mammalia; order Primates; family Cercopithecidae; genus Macaca; species Macaca mulatta. The sequence goes on from NC_133411.1 coordinate 17,126,308, forward strand.
TGGCAAAATATAAAGGCTGATGGGAGGCGGCAGGGAAAAGCGTAGGCTTTTTAAGACAGGCAGAACTGAGTTCAGGTCCCAGCTTTGCTACTTACCACGTGTATAACTTTATGCCACTTCCCTGAACCTTACTGTGCTTTAGTTGTCATCTGTAAAATGGGGTAACAATGCCTTCCTCACAGTGTTGTTAGTTACCAGGATTCAGTGAAAGAATAGATGTATAGAGCTTAGCAGTATGCCTGGCACATTGGAAGCTCTCAATAAACTTAGTTATTATTCTGAGTACCTACTGCATTACAACTGGGAATGTCTTGCTATGATCTCTTCTCAAATCTGCAGTCACCAACCTGGTCTTTGAATTAACAAGCTGAAAGCAGAGCAGATGCGCAAACATAGAACAACAGTCCCCGGGGTGGGGGAACAACTCCAGTAAGGCCCTGTTGCCCCTTTTGCCATAGAACAGCGACCAGGTGTGTTTTTTCAGAAATGCCTTTATGAGAGTTTTGGACTTCAGGGCCTATGCACTTGATGTACCGAAACCTCCAGTGGATGCTAGTTCCAAATGCATCCAGTTAGCTGTCTGGATAACTCTGTTTGCTGTTCATTCAGTCACTCTCAGGCCTTTAAATCCTAGGCAGTTTCACCCAGACTTGCTGTCCTGCCCTTGATCTGTAGATGGGATCGACTTCATTGAGGTCCTTTAAGATCATAAAGGAATAAATTTATCTTTTTGTTTTGTTGTTCATTGTGCATTCAGATTTAGAAATCCCTGCATTTGGTAGAGCCCATTCCTTTACAGGATTAACTGTTGTTAGATTAATTTGACAGCACTTAAGTAATCTAGCATCACACTAAATAGGCTCCATATCAAACCAAGCAATGTCTTCCTGATCCCGCTATCTGAATCACCCCATCTTGTTTGGAAACCCTCTTATCTGAGTTAGGGACTTTATTCCCACTCTACTTGTGTTCCTTCTTATTCCGGAACCTTTCTCTGTATAGCCCTGAAAAAAATATAGTGACCTCTAGGGATATTATTTTAATTGCTGCATTTTATCCCAGACTTAAAACATACATAATTAGAAAGAAACCTCAATTTATATAATTTTCAATGTAATTTAGAAGGCGAAATGGACTGTTTTTGTTCCTGTATCTTTAGTTACTAGATTTTTAATAGCTTGGAAGTGCAGTGATGCCTGAAAATATAACTTTCTGGAAGGAAAATGTACCAGAAATTGTGACCTACTTAAGTTTCAATGGATTGGACCACTGAGCCAAGAAGTATGCTGACCACCCACAGGGGCTTCAAGCATGGTGCGGTGATTGTCAAACGCCTGGCCGAGGCTAGTTAGAATTAAGCGAAGACAGTCTCTATCTGGGCCAGAGAAATTCTAGAACCCGTCTTGTGGGTTTAGCGTCTATGTAATGTTTCAAGCAAACCCATCCCCATATCCTGAACTCAAGGGCTGGCAGGTTGTGGATCCTACATGTTTAAGACCACTTTGTCTTCTCCCATAATAAAGTTTTATCCTGCTCCCATTAAAAAGCATTACAAGTGAAAACATTTGAGGGAATCACAACCCCAAGCCTTGCTGGATTAGAATAAGTGGTTATAATAACAACAAAACCCCTTTATAGGAAACCCTATATTTGGGGAATCGTCAGAAATCCACATGGCTGATTGTAATTCAAAAGCCCTGAGAATAACTACTGCCTTTTCCTTTTCAGACATCTGAGCTTAACTCTTGGCATCCTGGTAGTAGTCTTATAGAATCCAAATTGTGGCAGCAGCGAAAGGCATTTGAGGTGGGAGCCTGTGTGAGCTCACTACCTACTCAGAACCTGCCCCTGTTCCTTTCACACCTTTGTTCTCCATCAAAGAGGCCCATATGCACTCACTGTTCCCAATGAGTGCTAATTCTAAATGCAGTTAGTGCTCTGGGAGAAGAGAAGTGGATAATGATCATTTCATAGAACTGTAGGACCTTTTGCATTAGTTATAATAACAATAACTACCATTGTTCTCAACAGGTGTGGCACCGCCCTCAAGGCTGTGCGAATTCAGTGGGAAATAGGAAGGGATGCTAATGACGTGCAAGGCATAGAACGGTCTTGCACAGTGAGGACAGTGAGGAAATGCTTGTGTTCCACTTGACATTGCAGCTCTTTGGACATCCATGTAGATTTAAAAAATAAGATCAGTAGTGATTTAGGTCTCAGGTCTAGCACCCATGTCTATGTAAATAGGTATTTTTTTTTTTTTGCACAGATTGAATATGTATTAAATTTTCCAAGAAGGAAACTAGCATGTGCATTGAGGGGTGGGAGTAATAAGAATTGGAGCTTTTCCAGGAACTGTTCACCATCTCAGTCACATCATGGTGGCCATGTTGCTTGTGGTGTAACAGGCAGCAACTCTGCATGTGTGTGTCTGCATTTGCAGCTTCTGCCTTCAGAGCAAAGCATGCAACTAGCTATTGCGTCTTCCTGGATAGAAGAGCCTAACCAATTACATATTTAAATGTATAACATTTTAATATAATTTACTTTTCTTCTATTTCTCTTTTTTTACACAAGGCATTATATGATTTCTTTTGAAAACCATTGATCAAGTGCTTACCATAGCTCCAGTACAAAGATAAGGGTATTATGATTAATTCCTAGTCACCATAGGTGGCATGTAGTATTATCCCAGTGTATACATTGGAAGACAGAGGTTTGCTTGGTGAGCGTCAAAAACATTTCTGGATTTGGGAATTGGCATTCCTGCTTGTTTCGGTCTAGTAACTCAAACCATTCACTTAACCATCTGGTAACACAAATCATTCTCTTAACCATCCGGTAACTCCAACCATTCTGTTAACCATCTGGTAACTCCAACCATTCTCTTAACTGTCCAGTAACTCAAACCATGCTCTTGATCACTCCATGGTCGCCTCCAGTCAGGCCATGTGCTTGTCCCATTTGAAGAGTACCTAGTCTATATCCACGGGCTCAGCACTTTCCTCTAAATGCCCCGGTTGAGGAAACATGCATGGGAAACTTGGGCAATAGTGTTGTGTCCCCAAGGCTGAAGGTTTCTGACCATCAGCAAGACCAGAACATTCCTGGTTTCCTCTTGTAATAACATTCAAAGCCAGATGACAGTGGGGCTGACTCCGTAATCCAGTATGTTTATGTAGGCAATGCCTGAGAGTTTTGTTTAATGAAGTAGTAAACAGGACTGACAAGGCTCAGAAAGATCACCACACAGAGGGGTGGGAGAGGAGGAACCCTCTAGAATCCATACTGGGTAATTGGTCCAGAAAGAAAGGTCCTTTCTATCCTCAACTGCCAAGGATAGAGCCAGTGAATCAGGCCTCGTCCTCCATCTCCCCAGAGTTGTGAGGCCATGGGCAGGACATCACCGCCATCTGCTTCCCCTTGCCCTGGCACCTGGTGGGAACTCCAACGCTGCACGTCATGGGCAATGTGATGGCTACTATTGCTGCTTGCTGAACTGGCCTGCATGTCATGCTGACATTGAGGAGTTTTCTTCCTTCTTGTTTCAACTCTTTTCTCTGTTCTACATATTATTATCTTTTGCTGCTTGTCATCAGTTTATTTTCAGTTTTTTTTTTTTTTTTTTTAGAAAAATGCACAAGGTAATGTTTTCCAGTGTGATAAAAGGAGAAAATGATAGGTGATTTCCACCTCCTTAGGTTATATAATAGGTCTTGATGCAGAGCTTCTTGGGACGTCCTAGTTCACTGTCTCTTAAGTATTTCATTAAGCATCTAAAACCAGTATCAATGGGATGACATGTAAAAATAGCTGCTACCTGTGGTGTACACATTATGTTTCAGGCACTGTGTTCCTCCTCTTATCTGCTCTTGACCTTGGGCAAGATACTTACCAACTGTGTGCCTCAGTTTCTTATCTATAAAATAGAAAAATAATAATAGTGCCTCAAAAGGTAGGTCGCACTGGTTAACTAAGATAAACAAAAACACTTAGAATAATACCTAACACATAGTAAATGCTCATAAATTGAACTCGTAGAAGTAGTAGTGGTTGTCCAAGTAGATTAATCATAGTTGCTCACGACAGTCTTTTACAATTTTGCAGATGAGGAAACTGTCTAAAAGAATTTAAATGGCTGTCCCATTTAACTAATAACGAATATAACTGAATCCAGGTTTGTCCAAACCACGGGTTCTCAACCTTGGCATAACTGAAATTTTGATCTTCATAATTCTTTATGGTGGGGAGCTGTGCTGTGCATTGTAAGATGTTTTGCAGCATCTTTGGCTTTTACCATCTACATGCCAATTGCACACCCCAAGTATAACAACCAAAAATATCTCCAGACATTGCCAGATATCCCCAGGGATGAGAGTTATGTGCAAAATTGTTTCTTGTTGAGAACCACTGGTGTAAACCAATAGTTTTCTGCCCTTTTTGCTATCCTCATTATGTAGGAGGATCCTTTTCTATATTTTTTTAAACAAATGAGCTAAGTAATGAGGCATTTCTTCATGTTAGAAAACAAACTTTTGCTTTCCAACTTTCAAAACTAAGCAATTACTTAAAATAATCAGCTTTATGAGTATAACCAAAATCTAATGCAATTAAAATAAATAATCCCCAGCTAGAAAACTGTCCCTTTGGTCAGTGATTAGAATAAATACACATTGTTCTTCAAAACTCTCCAGTTAACACTATAGATGTGAAAGCAGTCCTGAGGAAATATTTAGTTTTTAAATTCTATTCTTAGTTGACACATAGTAATTGTACATATTTGTGAGTTACAGTATGATGTTTCAGCACGTGTATACTTTGTGTAATGATCAGATCAGGGCAATTATATTCATCACCTCAACTATTTATCATTTCTTTGTGGTGAGAATGTTCAAAATACTCCATTGTAGCTATTATGAAATATGCAGTACATTATTGTTAACAGTAGAACCCCAGAACTTATTTCTTCTATCTTACTGTAATTCTCAATGTGGATGAACCTAGAAGAAATTATGTTAAGTGAAATAAGCCAAACACAAAAGGATAAATACTGAATGATCTTACCCATATGTGAAATCTGAAATAGTGGATCTCGTGGAAGCAGCGGGTAGAATGATGGTTCCCAGAGGCTGGGAATGCTGTGGGGATGGAGGGTGGGGACAGATTGGTTGATCAACAGATGCTGGATTCTTCAGTGTGTGAGCCACAGGGGATTCAGTACTGCAGTAATTGTAGGAATGGATTTAGAGGTTAGAGGAAAATGAGTGGTTTTCTGTGCTTGGAGTGTTATCAGTGTTTGAGGTTGTTGGAACTCTTCTTTAAGTTAAGGGAAAGGATGCCCTTTTCATCTTCATTTAAAATACTCAATTTGTACTTTGAAAAGTGGAATGTTTCTTGTATGTGACGTGGCTTCCCCATCCCTCTTAATGAGCTTTCCTATCTGGTGATGTCACCGTTTTCCTGCCACCCGGCCCCCAGGATGATAACCTAGAGTGACAACTGACTTCTGTGCTTGTCAGTATTGAGGCACTGGAGTGGACATCCTGCTTGATGGGCAGGTTTCCCCACCGTCTTTCATCAGGACGTCACATAACAGACACACCAAGGGTTGGCCCAGCATCACTGAGTGGTATTCCTTGCCTTTAAAGGGAACATCATGAATCAACTTGATGTTTCACGTAATTGCAACCAACAGTGAGAATGGACCAATTTTCATATTCGAACCTTTGCATCTAAAGCTCGAATTATTCCCATTCCAGTTGCTCCTCCAAGCCTTTGCTGTAAAGTGCTAACCAGCCGTCATTTGGCTCTTTCTCCTGCCCTCCCTTTCCTGTTGTAGGCAACCAGTGCAGTTGTTTTCTCTGGTGGGTTTTCCTGTTGCTTTGGAGGTTACTCAACCCAAGAGGATCCAGGTGCTGCTCAGTGTGCTTCTGGGGCTGACGTTTTCCTCTGGTGCCGGTCTCCTTTTGCCCACTTTTCTTCTTTTGAGTGTATTTAAATTCCAAGCACTATCACAGCAGGGGAGAAGAGCTCTTTGAGTCTAGCTATTATGATTTACCCCAGAGTGTTAAGATCGCTGACAGGTATTGGCTTGGCCTAATTCTCTTAGCCTGACTTGGGGAAATCTAAAGATTTCCTTATCATTTCATCATCTTCTGAGATGAAGTCAACTGAGAAAAGGGAAGTCTGGAAAGTCAATGGTACCTTTGAGGATGGAACCTATGCACAGGGACTCCCACATCGCTGGATTTGGATGGTAGAAGCACAGTTTAGATGAGAGGTGGCTGATTTAGGTTTCTGATAAATAGCGATCGGATAAGACTGGTGTGTGGTGAGGCAGGACTTTGGTTCTGGGAGTGTGCCCTGGCTGAGCGTCTGCTGTGGATATGGCAGAGACTGTACCGGCCATGATAGGGTGAGAGCCAGGGCTGGAGAATGGAAGTGAGAGCCTGAGCCCTTGGAGTAGGCTACGTCGATTGGAATCTGGGGTCACTTCTCTTTTCTAATTGAAAGATCCTACCAGCTGTTGAATCCCTCTGTGCCTCAGTTTCCTGCTCTGTAAAATGGGAATAATAAGAGTACCTACTTCATAGAGATGGGAATTAACTGAGGTAATGCATTTAAATTACTTGGAATAGTGATTGGCACCCAATAATACTAAGTATTAGCCCTTGTTATTAACAAAACTACAAAAAGGCTACAAAAAATGGATCTTTCTAATCATGTTGACTGCCCATTCTCCCCACTTAAACACTAACATCTGCAGCGGACTTTGGCCCATTCTGTATCTCCCTCTGTTGTCTTTTACAAGCTATTCATTGAATATCTTTGCTTGCCTCTCAGTTTTTCTCTCAGATGAATGTCATGGCACTATTAAGCTTGTTCTCCTGAATTAACTGGGAAAGCCAATAAACTTTCCTATCCCCTTTCTTCTGATGACAAAGTTTTTACCCCTGGCCATAGAAGCAGGGACGTCATCCAGGCCTGATCCGAAACGGCCATCAGGTTGCAAATAAAGGTGTTCCAAGGATCGTGCAAATGATCTCGGTGTCATAGCTCTTCTAGGGGTTGTGTTATTCATACATAGGGCTAAAAATGTTCTTTTTTTTTTTTTTTTTTTTTTTTTTTTGAGATGGAGTCTTGCTCTGTCACCCAGGCTGGAGTGCAGTGGCCGGATCTCAGCTCACTGCAAGCTCCTCCTCTCGGGTTCACGCCATTCTCCTGCCTCAGCCTCCTGAGTAGCTGGGACTACAGGCACCCGCCACTTCGCCTGGCTAGTTTTTTGTATTTTTTAGTAGAGACGGGGTTTCACCGTATTAGCCAGGATGGTCTCGATCTCCTGACCTCATGATCCGCCCTTCTCGGCCTCCCAAAGTGCTGGGATTACAGGCTTGAGCCACCGCGCCCGGCCTAAAAATGTTCTTTCTGCTGGAGTTGCTAAGCGGGTGGTGCCTGCATGAAGTCTGCTCTCAGCCATCCAAGCACATGAGGCTGAAAACAGATGTAAGAAGATACAAGGAATAAGGAAGGGAGAGAGTGGTGACTATGGTGAGTGCTGGCTCCTCTTTCATTTCTGTCACTCACCACCCATCCTTCCTAGACTCATTCCCTTTCTGCTTAGTCCTGTTTGAATTGGGCCCTGAGCCTCTGAAACAGTTGGAGTAATGCTGCTTAAACAAAACAATGAGTTCCATCAGGACCAGGGCAGTGATGGGATTTTACTCATTTCTATGATGCCTGTGCCTTGCCTACCGCCAAGCTTGGTCAGACGAACTATGTGGTCTACATTTGGAGAAGTAGAGCTCCAAATGTCAGAGCTAGAACTGCCTTCTCATGGGGTCTTACTTTGGCAAGTGACTTGGGCCAAAAAGCATCTCCTTATGTCCTGTGAGCTGTCTGCCTGGAATTTGCAGAGCCTGGGCCACTGGAATGGGCGATGGTGGATGCCACCAGACACAGGACTTACAGACAGCCCAAAGCCCTCTGGACACTGCCCCCTTCTCTTATTCCCACAGGCACAAGCTCCCCCTGGTGCCTGGGAGGACTCTTTTCTTTTGGAAATATTGGACAGGATCCATATTCCCTTATTCCCTTGCTTCCTTTTAACTTGCTTTTAAAAAGTGGCTTCCCTGTGATACAGGAGGTGGGCAGGGAAGTCCTGTGTAGAGAAGGGCGGGGTCTCTGGCGAGGGCTCCACCCCCAGGCCTGTGCCCATAGACCTAAGTGAGAATAGGCACTCCTGTTTTCGTGCCCAAATGTCGCATTTTCCAAGACCACTCTGGCCCGCCATGCCCCGCATCCTGTGCCAGTAAAAACCCCAAGACCCTAGCGAGCACACACACAAGCAGCTGGACGTCAAGAGGAACACACTGGCAGAAGAACGCACCGACAGGTGTCGGCAGGCCATCAGTGGTGGAATGACGCAGACACTGAGGGAAATTTGGCAGAGGATGGTCGGAGAAGAGCCTGGCCACTGAGCAGCCCGACTCCAGGGGAAGACCACCTTCCCACTCCATCCCCCTTCTGGCTCCCCATCCATCTGCTGCATGCTACTTCCACCATTCAATTAAACCTTGCACTCATTTTCCAAGCCCACATGTGATCCAATTTTTCCAGAACACTAGGGCAAGAACCCAGTATACCGAAAGCCCTCTGTCCTTACAATAAGGCAGAGAGTTTAATTGAACTGATTAACACAAGCCGCCTGGGGATGGTAAGCTGAAAGAACACACTGTAACATGCGGCCACTGGGCTTTGGGAGCTGTAAACACTCAACCCTAGACGCTGCTGTGGGGTCGGAGCCCATACTCCCCATGACATGCCCGTCTGCTGCTCCCTCTAGGGGTCTGAGTAATGGTGCACCAAAGACACGAGCCACACCCTTGTTGCATGCCCTGCAAAGGGATAAGGGGAAACTCCTCCCGTTTCACCTGTGCATAAGTATAGGTCTTCTTTTGACTTTTCATAAACTTACATTCCTTTATTTTGTCTTAGCCTTGTCATGACTAGCAAAGCAGGTGGGGCAGTTAACACCAGATGCTGAGCAAAAAGGGTCAAATGCCTGGGCTTCCTTTGTCTCTAGCCTGACACAGGCTTGAAGGTAATAACAATGCTGAGATGTGAGTGCCCTAAGAAGACAAGATGCATGTAAGTATCCTCTGTACCTTATAAATAGATTTTACTAGAAAGTGTTTTAATCCTTTAACTAGACCTTGGAAGTCAGCTTCCAGGAGCACAAAACAGATCATCTTTTCCCAAATAGCTACAGGCTGCCCTCGAGGAATAGCTCTAGGACACAGGAATGTAAGCCAAGCGTCCTCTGTCATTTTGACACCTTTATTAATGTGCCATGGTAGGAAATGAAATAACCTATTCATACGTGCTTTAGCTAAGCCTGGAATATACATTTTTAAGGCAGGAGCTGGGGAGGAGGTTGAGTGGAAAAAACCAAAAAGCTAAAGGGAACAAAAAAAAGATTCTGGATGGACTTTGCGACCATAAATGGTAAAACTAACCCTGTTCCACTGCCAGCTAGAAGAACAGCCGAGTAAGGTTTTGATTTACAGGAACAGCTCAGCAAGGGCCTTGTAGAGAGCTTCATGCCTGCTATAAAAATGTGATTAGCTATAAAACAGAGAGCTTTAACAAGAGCATTTAAGCATAGGCAACAGACCTGCTCAAAAATAAACAAAAACAGATATTGCTGCTTGCGTGTCTAACCCAACTCCATAAAGATCAGGATTTAGGAGAATTTTTTTAGGCTTGTGATATAATTAATAACTTTTTACTTTTAGAGTCAAAAGAAAGGAAAAGGAAAGATGACCTTGAACTTTGCAAATGACTTCAGTCTGCCTCTCCTCTAAGGCTCTCTCTTCAGCTTGCACAGTTCTAAAGCATGAATAGGAATCCTCCCCCAAAACAGCTCCCTGTGTCAGACCCTCCCTGGACACCCAGGATGGAAGGAAATAGAAGCCAGCAGGCGTCCAGGGCCTCAGGAGGGGAAAGTGTTTAAAGCTCCAAGTCTCCCAGCCCCCTGCCCTTGGCAGTCCCTCACTGCTTGCTCTGTGACAAGTCTGCACTAATAGCCCTGCACTGGGAAGGTCTGTGGCCAGAGCCTCACTCAGTTCCCATCGACAGTTCTTTTGAAAACACGTGCCCCTTCTAAGTTAGTCTGAAGAGGTCCATTGGCTGGATATGGAAAAAGGAACTAAAATGCTGCACATCTGTTCATCACCGGGGTAATTTCTTAGTGGTTAGTCACAATAGCCGTGATCTATGGATTTCTCCCTGTGTGTCAATCACCATGTAGAAGACTTTATACGGATTGTCTCTGTGTCTCCCAACAGACTCTCTGAAGTAGGCTTTATTATCTCCATTTTATAGTGGGGACAGAGCATACCCAGAAAGATTATCACACAATACATGAAAGTTAGAGCTGGAATTCAACCATGGCCTGTCTGAATCCCGAGATCAAGCTCTTAACCCTTATGCCAAGAAAGGGGTTGTACTGAAAAAACACCCAGGTTCGAGAGCTGAGTTCTCCTGTTTCTGGCTGCAGTTGCTTTCTCTGTTCTGTGAAATACCAGGTGTACTTTATTCCTTTGCTTAGGCCTGATGCAGTTGCAGGGAAGAATTTTCAAACAATGTGTATCTTTGCAGAAGAGGCGTGCCCACTGAGTCTGCAGGCCAAACATGAGGTTCCCTTTGCTACTTTTTGTCACTTCTTTTCCTTTGTGTCTTTCTTTCTTATCCTTGTCCTGCTGAATACATTTGGCCAAAAGCTCTTCCTTTCTGGGAGTGAAACAGTGCTTTACTGGAATACATATGGCATGGTGTGGTTAACTGCAATTTCACAGTCTCCTCTCATTTCAGAAAGCAATAGTACATTTAGCCACCCAGAAATTAAGTAAACACCATTTAGGATTTCTTAAATGTAAAACAACATTGTCATGCTTTAAAGTTGTCTTTCTAAATGTCCATCTTCTCACCCTCATATTACACCTTGGCTTCAGGGAAAGGGAGAGGATTAGTTTGAATTGGAAGGGTTTCTAGATGTATCCTAGGATTTAAAATAAATAGAACTGGAATGTAACCTGTTTTTTAAATTTTTTAATGTCTTCTTGTGCTGTAAGCTGAACCTCGACCTAAATTCTTGTTAATTAAGACTTTAACCTGTGTGTGCCTTTGTGTAAAAATGAATTCTCCCATTATAATCATGCCACCCAACCTTCCCCAGCTTCCTTGCACTATTGCTTATGGTAAGTTTTTCTCACTATTGGAGGTTTAAATGGAGCCTCGTATTAAATAAATGCTCAATCTATTTTAATAATGCTGCTTTATAACTCGGGCAGACTTTTCTTTCCAAAATAGTTTCAGTGCTGATTTTCATCGGGATATGATCTAGATTAATTCCAAGGTAGGCATTGAGAACCTGTGGAACAACGTCCCCTCCCTGGAACCCCGTCATTCTTTCACAGTTACTTACGGGGAAACGCCAGTTCAGTTTAGGGGTATCTTCTGTGCAGGCCTTTCCTCACCCCCTGAGTGGTGTACATGCCCCTCCTCACCCTTTCCTTTAGTGTCTTTGTGTCTTTATCCTCACAAGTTCATCTTCATCATGTAAAGGTTTGCTTAAGTAGTTTTATATCCCCATTGTTTAGCACAAAGTAGGTGATCAATAAATGAGGCTGTGGAGTGAGTGAGGGCTTTTACAAAAAAGCAGAGTATGCAGGTAACCTAACACCAAATAGATTATGGGAGGTTCTGATACTTGCAGGTACCATGTTATCAAGGTTTTTGCACGTGTAAAATTGCATCCTTTTGGAGACCAGAGTGATTTCTAGGGGAGTTTGGTGTTTTTGTTGGGCCTTAAGGAATAGATTCTCTCTGGTTAGGTGAAGATTTTCCAAGAAAGCATTCCAGGACTAAGGGATTATAAAATTGCAAGGTCTAGAAAGTCTAAAAGCACAGAATTTATAATCGAGAATACAGCGTGGTGGAAGACAGAGACTCATATAGGAAGAGTGAGAGAACGACACATTTTGGGGACACATTTTGAAGGATCTAAATGTCTGACCAAAAATTATGTTTAATTTTGAAGGCAGCTAGAGAGCATATGTAGAGTTTTGAGCCAAAGCATGCTAAGATTGAATAAGTGCTATGAGATTAATATGACCATAGTGTGTAGGGATAATACATTGAATGGACAGAGAGACTATTTCTACATTCTAGATTCAAGGAGACAAATTGGGAGTGGAAGGAGTGAGAACAGAATGATGGAGGTGACAAAGACATTTTTCTGAAGAGTTGACAGACCGTCTGCACACACGGCTTCATTGAGCTATCACAGGAACTCATTTGCTTCTCTCTTTTGGATATTTAAAAAATCTGTCTAAAAAGCAAAATTGTGAAATTTTGTCTTTTTCTTTTGCCTTGACTCTGCTTAAACATGAGCAAATAAACTGACTTTCAACTTTAGTGCCGATGCTGTTTTGAATTTTGCCAAAACCAACCAGTATCCTAGAGCTAAGAGCTAAAGAAATGTTATTTTCCAAAATCAGTGAATGCTTCCAACTTGTTGTTACAGTAAGATAGAAATATTCCTAGTGAGACCCACCTACTCACTCGTTTTGTAGAGGGAAATTTGGTGATGATTCACAATCCTTATAATAATGTAGCAAGTTGCAATGTGCAATGGAAAGCACATTTTTTTTCTGATTTTTAATGCATCTTCCAGAGGTTGGGGCACAGGGAGTATGAACATAAGTCAGGGGAAGAGGGATAGAGGAGTTCTTTTAGAAAAGTCAACAAGAAAAAACCAACCAGATAATCTGTAATCTTTTAAAAAATAACTGATGGCTGTACAGGATTTTTATGAAAGCATAATAACTTCCAGAACATAGGCGAATCGGTACACATTCCAACCCAGTAGCTGCCACCTAACGTAAGTCACGTGTCTTTAACCCTGAGTTTACTAAGTTGCATACAAATTGAGCATATGCACGTGGGCATTGGAGGGGCATGTTGACAAAAATTTCATTACTTTAAGGAGTCCTCATACCGAAAAAGAAGAAAAATCTCAGAACTAGAGTAATGATGCCCAAGAGCTCATCTAAAGACCTTTTATTTTGACCACTCAATAGTGAAATGAACTAGATAGGGGTGGTGTGGTATATCTATTTTTGTAATATAGAACACTGTATTTTCTTCCTAGTTTTTAATTTAAAACAGTGATGATTGATACTAGTTGACAGTCTTAGGTTGTCTCCAATTCAAAAAGAATTCTCTCTGTCTTTTCTCTGTTTCTTTTTCTCTTTTTGTAAGAGCCACAGAGCTCAAGTGTATTCTACAGTGACTTACAATTAGCATTATTGAGTCCAGTTGCTTAAAAAAGAATTTGGACTATAAGTGTAGAACAATTTTCCATAACAAAGGTTAAAATCAAAGGATAGCTTAAATGACACTTAATTAACTCCAAATCAAATTAATCAGGAAACCTATTCTTTTAGACAAGATTTGCAAACTAATTATAAGTGCTGGTGCAGCCTAGACGTCTCTTAGCTATGCAGATGCTCATTCCCTGCCTGCCGTAGACCCTGAGACACTAGGTCATAGATGCAACTCAGGAACTTGTCTTTCTTTTTTCTTTTCTTTCCTTTCCTTTTTTTTTTCTTTTCTTTTCTTTCTCAAGCACCCCCCAATTCTTTGTGAGGTAGGTGTCTTCGGAGCACATTTTGATCATCACACAACAAGAAGGTAACTGTGGTACTTCAGGTGAGAAGAGAATCAGCATTCAGGTCTGTGTGAGGTTTTGGAACAGTCCTCTAGTGCAGGGGTCCCTAACTCCCTGGCCATGGACCTGTATTGGTCTGTGGCCTGTTAGAAACTGGGCCACACAGCAGGAGTTGAGTGGCAGGTGAGTAAGCGAAGATTCATCTGTATTTACAGCCTTCCCCCATCACTCTCATTACCACCTGAGCTCTGCCTCCTGTCAGATCAGTGGTGGCATTAGAGTCTCATAGAAGTGCAAATCCTACTGTGAGCTGCACATGTGAAGGATCTAGGTTGCACACTCCTTATGAGATTCTAATGCCTTGTAATCTATCACTGTCTCTCATCATCCCCAGATGGGATGCCTAGTTACAGGAAAACAAGCTCAGGATTCTCACTGATTCTACATTATGGTGAGCTGTATAATTATTTTATTATATATTACAATGTAATAATAATAGAAATAAAGTATGCAATAAATGCGCTTGAATCAACCTGAAACCATCCCCATAACCCAGCCCCGCTGGTTCTCTGGAAAAACTGTCTCCCACAAAAGCAGTCCCTGGCACCAAAACGTTTGGGAACTGCTGCTCTAGTGGAAGGTACACAGCCCAGGTTCAAGGTCTGGTTCTACCATTCACTCCATGAATCTTGTTTCCTGTTGTATTATAATTGGGGAGTATGTTCGTTTTCTGGGGGCTACCGAAACAAAGTACCATATATTGGGTGACTTAAAACAAAATAAATGTATTATCTCACTGTTCTGGAGGCTAGAAGTTCAGCATTAAAATGAGCACAGGGTCAAGGTCCCTCTGAGACTGTGGGTAGCGACCTTCCCTGCCTCTTCCTAGCTTTTAGCTTCTAGTGGTGACTGTCAACCTTCTGCATTCCCAGGTTTCAGCTGTATCGCTCCAGCATCTTCCTTTGCCATCCCGTTGTGCTCCTTCTGTGTGCTCCACTCCTCTTTCTATAAGAGAACCTGCCGTATTGGATTAGGCCCACCCTATCCCAACATGACCTAACACTTACTTAAATAATTACATCAGCAGCAACCCTATTTCAAGTGGGGGGGTCACCTTCTGAGGTTCTTTTTGAAAGACACAAATCCATAATACAGAAAGAAGGAGTATGTGCCTAGAACAGGTTAGGGGTTCCCAAATCAGAGTCAGAAACTGATCCAACCAGACTCTCTAAAGGTCTCTTAGGAAACACACTACAATTACAGGTTTCACCAACCTGACCATCAGATCCTGACTCAGTAGGTAGGAGATTGTGCCTTAGAATGTGTATTATCCTTCTATAGGAAATCCCCACTCTGAGTAACCCTGCCAGATCACACCCCTAATTGATGTTTTGCTGAATGTATTGCGTAAAAGATAAGTTATAACTACATAGAATGTATGCAATAATCACATATAACTACATGTATTATACTGTCTTCACAATGCACTTCAGCCATATGTTCATCTATTTTGGCAGGATTGGGGACGTGAGGTTCTCAACTTAACGCTTGCTTAACTCATAGCCTGTGCATTTAAGGAAAACTAAAGCTCATTCTAAGAATTGTCTTTATAAAATTAAAGGTATTGTTGATGTTTGATTTTTCCACCATTTAATTATCAGAAAGATGATGAAAATTGGGTTGTTCCCTCCCATTATGACCGATTTCCTCTCATTAATAGAGACAAAGGCTCTTCTTGAAGTGGAACTAAAATGTAAACATGAGTTCACCCTGGTCTCTAAAGACTTCAAGAGGCCATGCATTTGATCAAAATGACATGTTCTAAATCCTCCTTTCATGATAGAATACAGATAAAATACAGATAGACTGAAGCCAAAAGCGTTCCTTGCTGCAGACACACTCAATAATACGTACATTGTTAATCCCTGGCTGTTTAAAAGTAATTGTAGGCTTCTGCATGGAACCAATTTTCTGATTTTTGGAGACTAAGATAATTCAAATTGCATGTCCTTAACTATGATAATAAGTGGAGTCTGCCAGTGGTTGCTTGTGTGAGCCGGTCATGCTGGAGGAAAGAATTGGTCCTTCGTGTGTCTTATAAACTATAGTTTTCTCTTTAGCCTTTTCCTCAGCAAATGGAGTCATGCCAATCTAAGTATTTAGAAGTGTCTCACAGAATCACTGAGTTGCCGATAGAGTGGAGTTAATAATTTTTATTACATAATTGTTGTTTCAAACGTCACATTTTCAGTAAGCAAACTTGGTTGATACTTTTTGGATAATTTATGGTCAATTCTTACTTTTCTTTGAGTATTTTTAGTTACAATTATGTTCCAATGGGACTTTCTTTTTTTCTACAGTGTCATTGTTACTGATCTGCATTTAGTTTGCCATATACTCTGCAGTATATTTGTCTTCCCTGGTGAGGTTGTATATAAAGTGAGGTATAGATTTTTGGTACTCTTAAGTTGGGTACATAAAATATTTTGCCTCAAATTATTTCAGAAAAAGTGTTTTTTTTTTTTTTTAAATTTTAAAAATCTGAATTAGCCAAATGCTTTAATCAGTTCTTATATGCATATTGTGTGTTGCTGAGAATTGAGGAAGGGTGATTCAATGCAGAGGACGTTTGTGAATTTTTTGAGTCAGGTTGGAGGCAGATTTAGAGAAAATTTTCTATTGATATGTTTGGTATTTCCACTCACCACTGAACTCATGATTTCCAGGTTTCTAGGAGTCACGTAGCCCTTGAAAGACCGACTGCTCTCTGTGTCTCAGGGTCAAAAGTTATCAAAAAGAAGCAAGAAAATCTAAGCCAAAATAACATTTCAAATAGTCCAACGGCTATTTGTGGCTTTTCACATAAATATTTAGACCTTCATTAGAAAACATTAGATTTAAGCAAAGAGTAGTATATGCAGGTCAGTCTCAGAACTTACCAGCTGTTCATCAGCATTAAGTCATTGAGGTTTCTCCCTTTTGTTGAGGTGGTTTCTTTTTGGCCAGAGAGCGTCATCATTGTCATGCTTCAGTTCTTTCATTTGTGTACTAATTAATTAATTAATACTTAAATATTTATTGGACATTTACTGGATGCATATACTGGGGATTAAATACCTTAAGAGAACCTCTCAGTTGAATTGAAGAGATAGACATATAAAAAAAAATTCCAACATGGAAGCATGATAAATCTTGGAATGGAATGTAACAGAAAAACAAAATGCAATAAAAAATGCATGAAGAAGAACATAACATGAAATTCAGGGTAGTAAGACACTCTTCATGGAATGAGGTCTTTTATCTGTAATTGTAAAGATAAAGTGCTCTTGATCTTCATAAATCTTCACTAATTTATTTTCCAAATATTTACGAAGTATTGACAAAGTATTGGCCAGTATGCTAAAGATGACGGTGAAGTACATGATTCTTGCCTTAAAGACCCCCAGATTAAGATGAAGACAGCTAAGTGAATGAAGAAACATGGCTCTAGCCGGGTACGGTGGCTCACGCCTGTAATCCAGCACTCTGGGAGACCGAGGCGGGCAGATCACCTGAGGTCAGGAATTCCAGACCAGAATGGCCAACATGGTGAAACCCCCGCTCTACTAAAAATACAAAAATTAGCCAGGCGTGCTGGCAGGTTCTTGTAATCCCAGCTACTTGGGAGGCTGAGGCAGGAGAATCGCTTGAACCCCGGAGGCGGAGCTTGCAGTGAGCCAAGATTGCGCCACCGCATTCCAGCCTGGAGACAGAGCGAGACTCCATCTAAAAAATAAAAAAAAGGATCACAGCTCTGTGAAAGTGCTGACTCAGAACTGAAGGCTGTCATGGCTCATACAGGAAGTATTGCTTGAAAAGTAAAGTGAGACTTTTTGGTTTGCAAAGACCCAGTCCACTCAAATGAGCTCAAATAAAAATGGCGGCATTGAAAGACAACGAAGTTGTCACACAAACGTGATGGAGCCGCTATTGAGTCTCTGGGAGAACTAGCGGTCAGGAGCCACACGGTGTCTGCCTCTTTCTGGATCTGTAAGTGGTCTCATTCTGCTTCTTTCTGCATATGCTTTTTTCTATACTGAGTCACCGGTATTTTATTGAACAATATATTTTTTTCAATAGGTTCCTTGTTATCATCATCTCCTTTTTTAAAAAAATAAAATTACCTAAAGTCTTCAAGATTGCACTTTATGACTAACACACTGGAAATTGTTGACATTTCCAGTTGACTCTTCTCTGTAGATCAAAATATTTTTAATTGAGAAAATACCTTCTACAGTTACTTACATAAATGCTAAATTTGGAGTAAATACTGCTAAATAGAGCTTACTGATTCTACTTTTAGTATTGAAATAAATAACTTGTTCAGCCTGAGTATTTTTACATTCTATTTACAATCTTATATTTGTAAACTGAGGTTACAATGGGCGTTCAAAATAATGTTACATATTTCACCCCCAACGGAATGAATTTCCAAAAATTTGCTTTGATTCTATGATGCACATGAAGAAAACCAAATTTTTCTGCAATTAACTTTATTTTTCATTTGAAATGTCTGGTAATACTGAAATAAAATTAAGATCATTTAATCATGCATGAAATTCTTCTGCTAATGAAGCACAAATATTGACAGTTACTGCTTCACTTTTTTATGCATGCATAAAACAACTTGGAACCAAAAATAAACAAAATTAATTTAGCAAAGCACTGATTGATCTAGGTGAAAAGTCATTAACTTTTGATAGAAGATATTAATTATTTTTAAACAGATTATGTGTCCTGTGAATTTCATGAAGTCAGAAAAGTTTTGGGAGAGTGAAGGCCGGAAGCTAGATGATAAGTAAGTGCTAATTCTGAAGGGTGTGACATCTCTGATTCAAAATGGAGTGTTAAAATTTTACTTTTTAAAATAAAATTATAATGTCCAATTCAGTCTCCTAAGTAATAATGACTTTACTTTAGCTGAAAAAGCATATAGCATTAATGAAGACATAAAATAATAAATACAATTGTATTTTCCCAGAATGTAAAGATACGGTCAACGTATGTCATGCAGAGCATCTAGGCAGGGTCACACTCAGCAGTGGCAGGTCCTCGTTTCTCAGCTGCGTCCTTAGCAGAGGGCTGGTAATTGCACGGAGACTGACTCTTCCCTGTTCTCTGTCCTCCAGTGGCCTGGGTTTCTGCTCCTTCTGCTCCTCCCAGTGGTTCAGGGTCAGTAGCAAGATGTGAAGGGAGAGTGCTGAGGAGGAGGAGGGTAGAGGAAGTTGAGAAAGACAGCAGCTTTAGATGAGTGCAGAGGCCACTCTTCAAGTCACCAAATTTAAATGTTGCTTATGCTGCTCATTAACATGTTGGGAAATCCTTGACTCTTTCAGGATTCCAGTTCCCTCATCTATTAATAAAATGAGAAATTGCCACAAAGACCTCCCTGCCTTGGAAATTCAAAGACTATAGGCTCTATAATTCAATGATAGAGCTTTTTTTTATGAGGGGTGTTAGTTACTAAAAGTGTAGTCTATTTATTTTGAGCTTTGAGTACAGGAAAACTTGTTGAGGTAAAAATATTCTCATCCAAGATTATTCAGGTAGAACTTTACCATTCAATGTAGGGATTCTGAAAGATAATTACAGAGAAGCACTATGATGCAGAGTTCCATGTGGTGATGTCAAATCCAATAATTCAATTAAAATCCTATACAAATTTCCCATCTCCTATTAACAGGGTCCAAGTCAGGACATACTGCATTTCTTCTGTTTCATTCTTTTGTTAGAGTTAAATACTACTGCATACTAGGGTGGATGTTTTTATTTATTTTTAAAACCCAGAATGCTCTTTGTCATTTGACAGTGCAGCATACTAAACTACTTAAAATACTTTGTGAGTGAAATCACATGCGTGAAATATGGTTTAAGTTACTAGAGCCCTTGAAGGGCAGCACTTGGGTTTAGTTGGCCTCTTCCGTTTTACCTAATTTCTCAATCCCACCTATTCTTTTTCCTCACTTTCTTAAATCCCAGTAATTATCTTAGGCATAAAGCAGATTTCTATGCATAGACAGTTGATTTAGATTGGTAAAATGGGCTAGGTAAAAAAATATATATACTTAGGCAATTTTTATCTGGTTTTAAATGGCTTGAAAGAACCATGGTACTCAGGGCTTCAGAGATGCCCTGTCTTCTGATTTTGCATTCTCACAATTCTCTGTGATTTAAAGGAGCAATGCAGTGAATTTTTATAAGCACAAAACTTCCCGATTTTATGTTTTGACATCATAGGTATGTATAGACAGCCTCGGTGTTAGAGGCTTAGCACTGTGATGTACACATGTAAGTTCACAAAGGAATGAGAGTTTACAAGGGCCGGGATTTCTCTTTGTTTACTCTTAGGTCCTTTTTGTCTACAACAGTGCTTGGCGCATAAGCTTGCTAAATAGATTAAGTAATGAATGTGAGGGTAATCCATACTCTCCTGAGGACGAGAATCCCACCTGTTTTGTACAACTCTGTGTCTGCAATCCCTAGAAAAGTGTTTGCCTCCCATTTGTTGAGTGAGTGAATGTACTTCAGGACTTGGTTCTTGCCATTAAGGAGCTTGAATATGGTTTGGAAGACAGATTGGCAAAATATTGAAGAGCAGTAGCAGTTTGGGATTGTAATGAAAAATTATCACTAGAAAGTCATAGTTTGATTGTCGAAGTAATGATATAAACAATTGTTCTAGATGTTCAAAGTAGGAAAATAATGTACAACATAAATCATCCCCCACATTTTGACATTGTTGGATATTGATTGATTGCTCAATTGATGGATTGAATGGATCTTTGAGTGCCTCTACATTCCAGGCAATATATTGGTGGGGAGTCAATAGTAAGATAGTTGTATTTCCTGCCCAAACTGAACTCATAATCTAATGGGTTCAATTGATAATCTTGTTTTTTAACAATAAAAAAATAAATGTTTATTTTTGAAGGGAAAAAATGGAACATTGAAATAAAGAACAACAGGATATTATACTAGAAAGGGTGACTTCTAAGGATATAACTATTAAGCTCTGTGAAGAATATTCTAGGTAGAGAAGGAGGTATACAAAGGCCCGGAGGCCTTCAGGCAATAAGGAATGCAGTCACTGAGACCTCTTCTACCTGAGTGTGAATAAGGAGGTAGGTTCTGAAGGATTTTAATCAAGGGGGATGACAGAGTTTGTATATTTGTCTCTGCCTAAATCTTATGTTGAATTGTATTCCTCAGTGCTGGAGGTGGGCCCTAGGGGGAGGTGTTTGCATCATGGAGGCTGATCCTTCATAGCTTGATGTTGCCTTGATAATAGTGAGTTTTCAAAAACTATGGTTATTTAAAAGTGTGTGGTACCCCCCCACCACCAACTCTCTTGCTCCTGCTTTATCATGTGATGTGCCTGCTCCCCCTTTGCTTTCTACCATGATTCTCTACCATGGCCTCAGAGAAGCTCCCTGAGGCCTCCCCAGAAGCTGAGCGATGTGGGTGCTTTGCTTCCTGCAGAGCCTGCAGAACCATGAGCCAACTAAACCTCTTTTCCTTGTCAATGACACAGTCTCAGATATTCCGTTTTTAACAACGCAAGCTAATACAGGTGAGATGGGATACCATGTGTAGAGAAAGCAAGAACGGAAGTGGTTCAGTTTGTTTTAATAGTTCATCAAAGGAATGATGGAGAACGTAACTAAGGTAGTAGCAGTGAAGAAGGCCGGTTATGGAAAGATTTGTAAAATGAAAGGATTTGCCGTTGGAGAAAACCAAAAAAACAAAGAACAACAACTAAACCTGGAAGTGGGTTAAAAGTGGGAATAGAGGATTTTCCCTAAGTGTCTGATAGAAATAATGGGTGGATAGTACTGCGTTTTACCAAAGTGGAAAATGGCGTTGGGAAGAGACAAATCTGGGGTGGAGAAGCATGTATGCTGTGGTGGGCAGGTTGTCTTTGAGATGTCTTCCCAACAAACTCAGAGATGCCAGGTAAGACTAGGGAACTGAATGTGTAAAAGTACATGTCAGAGAAAAGGGCCTGACTAATGATATAAACGTGAAAGTCCTCAGTATGTTGATGGACAGCAGTGGAGAGTCAGCCGGGCATATTAAAATTTAAGCCTTCACTTTACAGAACGCCTATCTGGAACTGTGAGTAAATTCTTCTTTAAGGTATATATTTAACATTGGGACAAGGATATCATCTGTTAGTTAATATTTTGCTACATTAAAAAAATATGTCAAGGTAGCGTTTCTTTTTTTTTTTTTTTTTGAAAAGTGAAAGCAAGTTTATTAAGAAAGTAAAGGAATAAAAGAATGGTTACTCCATAGACAGAACAGCCCTGAGGGCTGCTGGTTGCCCGTTTTTAAGGTAGTGTTTCTAGACTACCCATATACTCGATTCTTCTGTGCACACATCTTGTTACAGGTATCTCTCATTTTCAGTAAAGAAACTATATAGTTAGAAAAATCTAAAGACCCCCAATTTTTAAACTGAACATAATCAGGATAAGCACATTACATATTTATGATACCTCACCTGGCCAGGGCTTTTGTGATTTGGCTCTATTTCTGTACCAAGGCATCTGAGACACAGAGAGATGACAGATGTTTGCATCTGCCTGGTTGAAGCCAGGAACTTTGTGAGGAATAAGAAACTCAAAACCTCTTTGGAATCAGAGGAGGAGCAGAAGCCTGGAAGGCAGTGTACATACAAAACATATTAATTAAGCACCTACTCTGAACATCCTGCAGACAATAGGAGGGCAAGGTGCAGACCACAGGGAGGCTTTTCCATCTGATTCTGGGCATAACCTCCTGATCCGGCCTGTGTGTATGGTCCAGATCATTTCAAAGTTTCTTGTAGCATCTGGGTGTTCTCCAGTATTCATTGGAGATCCTGCTTGGCCACATGAGAATGTACAAGTAGCCAAAGCTAGGATGGAGATTTGTTCCTCTCTGTATCTCCAGTCTTCCCACCACCCTGTATCTTTTGTCTCCTTCACCTCTTCTCCCATTTATTTTCTATCCCACCTTTATAAAAACATCTTCTCTCTTTCCTCCTCAATGCTCTATCTTACTCTCTTCTTAAAGTGACTGATAGCTATTTTTATTTGTATTTCTATGCCAGGCATTGATGATGTATTTTCTGCTTCTCTTCTTACCATTTCTCCTTCAGCCCTAGATCTTTTTATGCCAGGGCTAGGTTGGTATCCAATCGTGGATAGTATCTGGCTACCTTGATTTTTATACAAAAAACATAGATCTGATTTCCGAAGATGAGTCACAGGGCCATCCATCCTTTCCCAACATTGTCTGCTCACTGCATTGGCAACTCAAGTAGCCCATCTTTAGAGATGGAAAGGAATTGGGTCTCTCACTGGATTCCCATTTCTCAGTGAATGGGACAGAGAGGCACAAAACTGTAAAACAAGAAGGTTTGTTTCCAGATGAAAACCAAATGTATGGAACCTCATTGTAGTGCCTGGTCCACTTTCTGCCTATATGTCTTAGCAGGTGTAAAGGGGTACCCTTACCTAATTTTCCCTACTAATCCACTCCCAAGTTCCTTTACCCAAAAAATTTGTGATCCAAACAAACTTTTAGTTACCGTAGCTAGAAATATAACCTCTGGCATGCAAGAAGCTGAACTTGAGTGCCAGCACTTCATTGCTGATGCCAAACACCACATTGCCTGGCATCCTAGTGTTGAGGAATTCTCTTTGCTGGTTGATTTTTGCTTCAGGGAATGAATAATCAACTCTCAGATCTCTTAACCATTTGTAAATCTCTGAGACATTATCCTCAGAGGAAAAAATTCCTTTTTTTCATTTTTCATTTAAGGGAACTTAAGCCAATAATCCAAAGTGCTTTTATTCTCAGTTCTATTTGCTTGAATGATCCAAGTTGTGTCTTTTTCTTTGGGGTTTTGTTTGTTTTCAAACCAGAAGAGCATGTTAAGTAAAGTTTGTGGAATAACAAAAGTGCTCAGTGCTTGGTAATACACTGTTGGAATATTTGAATACAGCTAAATTTGCAGCAATGAGGTGATGTATTTTAGGGTGTTTGGCAAGGGATACAGCTTAGGAATTGTCCCAGAAAATGTTTTTTCATGTAGCTGGTCATTGACTTAAATGAG
The DNA here is from genome assembly GCF_049350105.2 of Macaca mulatta. Taxonomy (NCBI): domain Eukaryota; kingdom Metazoa; phylum Chordata; class Mammalia; order Primates; family Cercopithecidae; genus Macaca; species Macaca mulatta. Next base: position 17,150,181 of record NC_133411.1, read on the forward strand.
GAGTGTCCTGGAATCATACTTGCATGACATTGTTGGGTCTCTGAACACCGTTTAGTTCCTTTGCGTTGAATGATCAAGAGTGGGTTCCACTGAGAGCATATTCTTCACTGAAAACAGGAGAACCTGCTTTCAGTTAAGATACTGGGACCAAGGAGGGACAAGTACTGTGGACGCATAAGACCTGGGCTCTGCTCACAAGGAACATACAGTCTAGTTGAGAAGTTAAGACATTACACTGTGGCCATTATAAATGCAAATCCTGACTGGGTGTGGTGGTTCACGCCTATAATCCCAGCAGTTTGGGAGGCGGAGGCGGTTGGATCACCTGAGGTCAGGAGTTTGAGACCAGCCTGGCCAACATGGTGAAAACCTGTCTCTACAAAAATACAAAAATTAGCTGGGTGTGGTGGTGCACGCCTGTAATCCTAGTTACTAGGGAGGCTGAGACAGGAGAATTGCTTGAACCCGGGAGATGGAAGTTGCAGTGAACTGAGATTGTGCCACTACACTCCACCCTGGGTGACAGAGCAAGACTCTGTCTCAAAAAAAGAAAAAAAAAAAAGCAAATCCTGTTTGCCCCACCTTCAAATACAGATAGAATCAGGCCACTTGTTACTATGTCTGTGGCTATTACTCTTGTCTTAGACAACATTATCGCTCATCTTGATTATTGCTATAACCTTCTGTCTTAGTTTGTTTATGCTGTGGTAACGAAATACCTGAGACTAGGACATTTATAAAGAACAGAAATTTATTTCCTCACCATTCTGGAGGCTGGGAAGTCCAAGATCAAGGTGCTGACAGATTTGGTGTCTGCTGAGAGCTTATTCTTCATACAGCATCTTCTTTCTTTGTCTTCAGATAATGGAAGAGTTGGGAAGGTAAAAGGGGCCTAATTCCCCGGAGCCCTTTTGTAAGAACACTAATTCTATTCATGAAAGCAGAGCCTGTATGACTTCATCACCTCCTAAAGCCTCCACCTGTTAAAACTATCACACCAGGTCTTAGGTTCCAACATATAAATTTTGATGGGACAAATACATTCTACTTTAAGATCTCCTAATTGCTGTGCCTGGTACTTCCACTCTTGTCTCTTTTAGCCTTTTCTCAACATAGCAAGCAGGAAGATCTAGTTAAAAGTAAGTCAGGTCGTGTTAGTCCTCTGCTACCAAAAGCCCCTATGGGCTCCCTGATGCCTCAGAGTGGAGGCAATGTTCTTGCAATACAGATAAGATTCTACATATGGCTGAGCCACACACACCCTCATTGACTCTCTTCTGTCAATGTCTGCCACATGTTCTCTTGCACACTCTGCATTCATGGAGCTTACCTCCTACTGGGGAAGAGAGAGACATTAACCAAAATATTATGGCATCATACGGTGATAGCTGTATGAAAAAAATTAAAGTAAGCAAGAGTGTGTTTTTTTGTGCAAGTACATGTATGAATCTAACTTAAGATAATGTGGCCTTGGAAGGTCTCACTGTGAGAAAAGACCTAAATGTATGAGAGTAAGTCATCTGAGGGAAGGAGCATTCCACACAGATGTAGCAGCAAATGCAGAGGCCTTGAGGTGGTCACGTTTCTGGTGTACTCCAGGAAGAGCAAGGAGATGATGTGTTTCCCGGCCCAAATCTCCTGTCGAATTGTAATCCCCAGTGTTAGAGGAGGGGTCTGGTGGGAGGTGAGTGGATCATGGGGGCGAATTTTCCTCTTGCTGTTCTCCTAATAGTAAGTGAGCTCTCATGAGACCTTGTTGTTTAAAAGTGTGTGGCACCTTCCCCTTTTCTCTCTTTCTCCTTCTCTGGCCATGTAAGATGTGCCTGCTTCCCCTTTGCCTTCTTCCATGACTGTGAGATTCCTGAGGCCTCCCCAGCCGTGCTTCCAGTACAGCCTGCAGCAGTGTGATCCAATGAAACCTCTTTTCTTTATAAATTAGCCAGTCTCAGGTAGTTCTTTATAGCACTATGAAAACAGACTACACAATGTAATGTGGAGTATACAATGTGGAATACACAGTGTACAATATGGCATACACAAGGTAATCACAAGGGTCCTTATAAGAGAGAGGCAGGAGGGTTGGAGTCATAGAAGAAGATGTAATGATAAAAGAAGACATCCTGATGACAGAAGTAGAGAGAGAGAGAGAGATTGGAGGTGCTGGCTTTGAAGATGGAACAGGGGCCACAAGCCAAAGAATGCAGGTGGCCTCTAGAAGCTGGAAAATACAGCACACAGATTCTCCCCTGAGCCTCCAGAGGTAGCACAGTCCTGCCAGCACCTTGATTTTAGGATGTCTGACCTCCAAAACTGTCAGAAAATAAATCTGTGTTGTTTTAAGTTATATAATTTGTGGCAGTGTATTACAGTATCAATAGGAAACTAATACATACATTTTACAGGAAGAGGAATTAAGGCTCTGACAATTAAAAGTAGAGACCAGGCCTGGCGTGGTGGCTCATGCCTATAATCCCAGCACTTTGGGAGGCCGAGGCAGGCAGATCACAAGGGCAGGAGATCAAGACCATCCTGGCCAACATGGTGAAACCCCGTCTCTACTAAAAATACAGACATTAGCTGGGCATGGTGGCATGTGCCTGTAATCCCAGCTACTCAGGAGGCTGAGGCAGGAGAATCGCTTGAACCAGGGAATCGGAGGTTGCAGTGGGCCAAGATGGTGCCACTGCACTCCAGGTTGGTGACAGAGCGAGACTCCATCTCAAAAAAAAAAAAAAAAAAAAAAAAAAAAAAAAAAAGCGCAGAGACCAAGGATTGGCACCCCTTTCTGTCTAGGACCAGACAGTGAATATGTTAGGCTTTGTGGGTCATGTGATCTCTGTCACCATTACTCAACTCTGCCGTAGACAATACCAAAATAATTAGGTTTGGCTGTGTTTCAATAAAATTTTATTTGCAAAAATAGGCAGTAGACTGGATTCATCCTTCAGGCTATAGTTTGCTGACACATAGTATAAACCAGTGCCTCATCAACATTTATGTCTTAATTTGTGCTTCATCATAGCCTGGAATCTGATTCCTATCTAAGCATGCCACATGCCCACCAAACTAGAAACAGAACAACAGAATGGCCTATGGTTGATTCTCCATCCAGAAACCTTAAGGTTTTTACCTGTAAACATCAAGCCCATAATTAACACTACAGATATGTTTAATGCGTCAGTATTTGCACATTTGCAAAAGCTGTGTCCTAGAGGTGTAAATGGTAGTGCTAAATAACATTGGCTTGATTTGGTCCAGAGAAAACCCTACTGTATTTTCATAAAGCTGTCAGTGTTTTTAATGCTAAGAGTGTGTACTTCTCATAAAAGTGTATTCCATCAAACAATGTCTACAGAGGATTAAACTGGACTATAAAACCATGTTTTTGTGTACAGCTTTCAGGATTGCTAATGCTCTTTTGTTTATCCTTGCTCCCTGGGGCATCTCTCTTGAAATGAAGATTTGCTTAGCAGATGAGATGCTGTACAGACAATGTGATTTTTAGCCAAAGAAATCTCTGTATGTTTGCAGGGATTCTTCCTCAGCTCTCTGTCATACTTGCTTTTGTTTTGTGTATCTGACCCCTAACATCTGTATGAATGTGGCAAGTTTACCTTGCCTGCTTATACCTGGCTTGCCAAACACAATTCTGCCCTCATCATGTTTTATAACAAGATTAAGTAACATTGCTGCCCCCCGTGTCTCAGCTGACTTTCTCCTTGGTACTCCTGGCCTATTAAGTTGCCCTTGAGCCTTCAAGACCAGACTCAGTTCTGCCTCCTCTGTGGTCAAGCCTTTCTCACCAGTCTTCCTCTGCAACTTCTCCTATATGGGGCTAGTTAATTAAAGCCACACCAAGTTCTAGCATTCACATGATTTTTGCATGCATCATGTTAAATTATAGATCCTTATATTCGGAAGCTGCATTCCAATTTGTCTGCAATTCATAATAATTTAAGCACAATATTCAGTAAATGTTTGCTGGCTTATTGATTGTTGATTTCATTATTTGTGTCCTTTTTGGATTTTAAGTTTGGGTATGTGACAGTATATTAAGAAATATCTTAGTGGAATATAGAATGGAATCATTATGTTTATTTTATACTCTAAGGTAAAGCAACTGTTCGCTCCCTCCTTAATATTTTAGAAAAAGCGGTCTAGTCTTCTTTCCAAATTTGCTTAGTGGTTATAATTTATGTTAAAAAAATCCTACTTGATGACATTTAATTAAGATCTTAGAAGCAAAGAATAATTAGGATGTATTCCTGCATATTTTCAGCGTTGGTATGATTTACCTAAACCATTCCAGATGATTAAAGATCTTACTATCTTCAAAGACTTACAGAGAAAGCAAATCCAGAGTCTCCTGACGGGGTTTGATTTTATTTAAAAGTATTTGCCAGGGAAGGTCGTATGCATTTGCCAGGCCTCAGTGAGTCATAGCACTTGATCCAGAGAGGTGTGTTTGGAATGTTCCTGGGTCCTTGAGACCCCCGCCGCTCATATTGCGACGTCTCCTGGGTATGATATCCACATTGTCAGTCTGGTTTGGCAGTGCATGCTTCCATCAGCCAAGCAGGTTTCAAAAGCAGAACTGCTCTGAGACTCCACCCAAAACAGTTCGAAAGGTGTTCGGTTAAGAGAAATAAGCATCGGCCACTTAAACCTCTCATGTTTGAAATTGTCTGTCTGCACCCACTCCACTGGAAGTTACCAGAATTTATCAGTGAAGCAGATATTCTGATGCCCATAGGTATTGAAGACCAGGGATCAGGACATTTGAATAATAAGAAACTGTGCTAAAAGTTCTTGATTGGCCCCTTGCATATTATAATGTTTGGATGAGTAAGAAAAACTGAGCAAAAAGTTGGGAGCAAATGATTATATAAAAATAGACACAAAATATTGCTGTGTTGTATACCGGCCAAAGATACATAATCTAAGTGTGAGAAAACACACAACTTCAGATGGGGGAACTTTATGCAAAATAATTGCCCTGAGCTCTTAAAAAATGCCAATGTCATGAAAGATAGAAGAGCCTGGGGAAATGTTCTAGAATAAAGGATCTTTGATCAGATTCTGGATACAAATATAAAATAAAGCAAAAATTCCCAGCTTTATCGATAATTATTGAGTCAGTAGATAATATTTAAACATGGATTCTATGTTAATGTTGAATTATTATATGTTAGTGTCGAATTATTAACTTTTCTACATGTAATAATTGTATTGATGGGATGTGGGATAATATCCTTCATAGAAGGTACATGCTGAAGTATTACAGGGACTCAGAGTCAGTTACAAGATCTACAAATGGCTCTCAAGTAATTCAGAATAAGAAAATGTATATATGTTCCATATACTTACCTGTGCACATACAGCCGTGTATATATGTAAGTGAGGAGAGAGAGAGAGAGAATGTGGTTAAATGTTACACGATTGGTAAATCTTGATATATAGGTGTTTATTGTACTCTTGCATTATTTTTTGTAGGTTTGACATTTTTCAAAATAAAAAGTTGAGGAGAAAATGACAAATTCCAAAGGGTATTTCCCTTTATCTTTCTTTAGATATTAGTCAAAGTTCAGCTAAACAAAAGTGGAAAATCCCCAAGCTACTAAAATAAATATGCTGCTCTAATCTTTTATAAGATTTGGATATCTTAGTACTTATAGACAAGGGCAACTGTAGACTCACTAAATAAATATGTCTTCATCAATATTTGACCCTTGTAGGGGTACCTCTGCCTGTTACATAAGCAAGAAAATAAAATAGCATAACTAGACATGCAGACATCATGATAATCACAAGTTTTTGATTTGGAAATGTTTCCCAACTTGGGAGTTACTGCTTTCAGCTGTGATAATAATGGGCTTTTCCGCTAAGAAAAAAATACGTGGTATTTAAAATAAATATCATCAGTACAATTCTGCAGTGTTGAAAAAACATAAATGACCTTTTTTCTTTTTTTTAAACATTAAAATCTCCTGGAGCTTCCAGGAGACAGAATTTGTTGTGTTCAGGGAGAATGAATTTCAACTAAGAGGTGACTGTTTACAAAAGACCTTCACCATCATTTAAGTGGTGCCGAAACCCCCTTTTATTTGTGGCCTTTGCCCAAAGATAAGCCCAGACTCTTCTCCAAGTATGTTGGCTACACTTTCTCATTGCAATCTGGGATCTGCCTGTTGAACACAATTCACAGTGGAATTATAAACTCAGGGGTGTCACTATTTGCATCCTAGGAACTGACTCAAACCTGTGTACTACCAAACTCACAGTACAGTTACAGGTATCGGGAGGCCGATTTTAAAAGAATTCATACATTTCTTCAGCGAATAGCAAAACGTTTGAAGGCAGCTTCCTGGTGGGATTTTACACCCTTGTTTTTTTTTTTTTTTCCTTATGAAAAAAATAATAGCAAGTTCAGGCCTTGTTCCTGAGACGCCTCTGTCTTAACATGGCAAATCCTTTGCCCAGAAGATTAAGTAATTATTCTCCTGTTGTTCTATATCCTAATTCCATTTTTTTCTTTTTCTTTCACTGACATATATATCAAGAACTGCAGTGAGTATCATTTAATGAGTATCTCTGATGTTTCTGATATCATGCTAAGTGACCTATATATAAAACATTATTTGATACAAACAAGGTAGCCTATAAGACAGTTATCATCTTATTTTACAAAGAAGGGAAATTTTACAGGTAAATTAGCGGGTGATCGCCAGTCTGGGAATAAAGTCTTGCTCCTGATACTACAATATACGAAGGACAATTAGTTTTCTTTATTCTATCATCCATTTAAGAATTGTGACAGATAGCATACAGAAAACAATCAAATAGATGGAAACAAATTCCTGTGAGGGTGGCAATGTTATTACTTTTCTCAAGCAGCTGGTTAGTTCTTTTATGAGCGTGTTTATCTTTCTAAATCTTGACAAGGTTGGGCACTTGCTTGTCAATTAAAATCTGTATGGCTGACTAAAGGAAACATCAGACATTCTGTAGGAATCATTAAGGTCAAGGTAGCTTGCCATGATTTAGGCCTAAGATCAATAAAACATTCAGCTGAGTTCTCAAAGAGTGACCTTGGAAAGAAGAGAGAACAACCATGAGAGAGATTTGGAAGTCATAAGGCTGATTAGCTGATAGCCATTCACTGACTTGTAGAGACTTGCCAGAAGAGAAGTCTGCATGTTCCCTATCAGTAGGTACTGCATCCTGTTGGTTCAACAAGATCACCAGTTCTGTACCAGCCATTGGACTGTGAGCAGAAGTCATTCAAAGGAATGGCCACAATTGCCTGCATGTCTAAATTTGCAATCTTGGTTGAATTGCTGTGCATAAAATAGGATGTTAGCAATAAACCATAATACTGACAAACAGTAAACCAGTCATTCATTAGCAATCATGACTATTAGCTTTATTTTCTGAGCATAGCAGTAATGAGCCCACATTATGGATGCCCCGGGACATTTTCCTTGCAGTCTTCTTGTGGGTTTTTCTCTAAAAACATTATTCAAGGATCAGGTAGAAGATGATAGTGGAAAGGACTGAGGGTAAATTATATAACCAATTAGAAACTTCCACACTGTCAACTTTCAGCTTTTATTGTATTTATCTTGGATGACTGAGTAAATTACTTGGCTTTTCTCCATTCTTAAAATGTCATATAAAACCATATTGTGCCTGATTACATGATTCAGTTCTATTGTAAGCCCTTAGAAGCATGCATACTGGTTGTAAATATCATTTAATAACTTATTAAAACTTTATGTGTTTAAATTGTATCTAATTTTGCATTTATACCTAGCTAATTTTATTTCTGTCCCCATTTATGAACTTGAGCAATACTCACCATCTGAAATATGTTGGCCAACAGTTATTTCTTCTAATATGTGGGCCATAACATGTGGGTAACACCTTTGTAACAGTGACATCTTCGGCTACCATATGTATTAGACTGTTTCCTTTCAAACTGGTTTACTGAAAAGAATATACTATTATGATAAATATTATCATTATTAGAGTATAATATTATTATTATATTGTATTAGAACATACGGCATATTATATAACAAACTGGGTGTTTTGGGAGTGCAAATTATTTGTTAAATAAAGGTAACAATGGGTTACGAGAGAAATATGTTTGAAAGTGATAATTTTTAAATATAGTAATGTTTCTTCTATGAGGTTATATTCAGTACAACTTACTCTGCACAATAGTGATGTTTGACTTTAATTCTGGAATATTCTACTCTTTAAAAAGATCACATCTTAAATTTCAATTATGCAATTTTGCTCTTGTAATAGAATATGTACAAAAGTTGTAAATACTTGATAAAGAATATACGTATAAGGTATAATGCTCATTTGTATACATCTTTGAAGCTCAATATTTTATTTCAGTATAGGGACCAGGCAAATTTTCATTTTATTTCTAGCTTATAGACCATTTCTTGGATTTTCAAAGTTTTTTTGTGTGTAAAACCTATGCTATCAAGCAAAACAATCCCTTTCTAAATTCCTTTAGGCCTTTGATTTACAGAGATCTGTGAATATTAAATCCATGAAGGACTTAGTCTCAAGGTTGCAGAGTTATGAGATCTCAAGGTTACATCACCCATAATATGTGGGAAGTGCCCTGCCAAAAATCACAGCAAACAAGGTTTCAAACACTAAGGAAAATTTTAGTCTTTGTGAGGCATATCTTCTTATTTGTATTTCAAATGAAGTTATTCATATTCTTTCTTTCTCCCTCCTTCCCTTCCCCTTTCTCCTCTCTCTGCATCATCCTTGATTCTCTATTAGTTTATCCCCAAGATGATAAAAATAGAAGTACTCCTCAACTTACAAGAGAGGTAATCTTTTTTAACTTTTGAAATTATGCCCTTCCTACTATGCCATTTCTCAGCTCTCCTTTATAGTTTAACTTCTCAAAATATTTTCTTTTCATATTGCCTCTATTTCCTCTCATTTTTAGTGTCTGGATTTTTAGTTGTTAGCCTTGCTGTGATATTTTCCTAGGCATATTTCTCAGCCCAGATAAGAATCCTTTTCTTGCTTTATTTCTCAGCCCAGATAAGAATCCTTTTCTTGCTTTATTGCTTTCTTACTTTCTTGCTTTATTTTCTTTTCCTTCCCTTCCCTTCCCTCTCCTCCCCTCCCCTCCCCTCCCCTCCCCTCCCCTCCCCTCCCCTCCCTTCCCTTCCCTTCCCTTCCCTTCCCTTTTCTGATGGAATCTCACCGCCCAGGCTGGAGTGCAGTGGCACAATCTCAGCTCACTGCAACCTCTGCCTCCCAGGCTCAAGCGATTTTCCTGCCTCAGCCTCCTGAGTAGCTGGGACTACAGTCACCTGCCACCACACCCGGCTAATTTTTCTGTTTGTAGTAGAGACGGGGTTTCATCATATTGGCCAGGATGGTCTAGAACTCCTGACCTTGTGATCCACCTGCCGCAGCCTCTTAAAGTGCTGGGATTACAGGCGTGAGCCATCATGCCCGGCCAAGAATACTTTTAAGTAGGATTGCATTATGTACTAATTTTTTTAACTAGCCAATCATTCAAAAATATACTGTAAAATTATTGATACAAAAATAGCAAGTACTGTCTAAGAATTCATAACCACCCAGAAGGCCAGGTTTGAATTTAGAATTCTAGGATTCGTGGAAGCTCACTCATTCCTGTCTGACCACCTATATTGTCCTATACTAACAGGAAACTTGCACATATATACCTGGACATAATATCAGCCTGCATGTCCAGGCTGCACCCTCCAGCCACCACAAGTAGTTAACCTTGGCTTGGTACACACAGTAATTGCATAGTTTGGCTGTTTTGGCAGGGCATTCCAGGGTTCCTGAGATCTAAGTGTGGGTTGGAATGAAGTGCAGTGGAACACATCCCCTTGGCCAGCTCATATCCTGCTTATATGCACTAGCAGAAATTCACAGAAATGTTCATACCAGCATTTGCAAGCAGAAAACAGGCTGAGCGCCATTGCTCATGTCTGTAATCCCAGCCCTTTGGGAGGCTGAGGCGGGTGGATCACCTGAGGTCAGGAGTTCAAGAGCAGCCTGGCCAACGTGATGAAACCCCATATCTTCCGAAAATACAAAACTTAGCTCGGCGTGGTGGTGCACGCCTGTAGTCCCAGCTACTCTGAAGGCTGAGGCAGGAGAATCACTTGAACCTGGGAGGTGGAGGTTGCAGTGAGCTGAGATCATGCCACCACAATTCAGCCTGGTGACAGAGCAAGACTCCATCTCAAAAAAAAAAAAAAAAAGAGAAAACAACCTGGAAAAAAATCTCAGTTGGTTTTTGACAAGGGAATGGATAATTCATGTTACACAATCACATACTATAAAGTAATGAAAAGACGTATGCACACATTATAAATATTTTATAAAATATTATGGTCAATTGTATGTAACTGAATATCACATAATGCTTTTACTGATTTTTGGTGAGTTTTGTATGAGTAGCCAAGCTGTGGAATTATGATTCAGTGTAGGGTGAATATTAGATATTTTTGTTTATGTTAATAATTAATGCAAAAGTGAAACAACAGAGATGTGTTGGAAATTCACTGTTTGTCAGAGACATTAGTAACTACTGTACTTTGTTCAATGAGATAATAACTTTTGAGGGGGTGGTTCCAAGGTGGCCGAATAGGAACAGCTCCAGCCCCCAGCTTCCAGTGTGAGTGACACAGAAGACGGGTGATTTCTGCATTTCCAACTGAGGTACTGGGTTCATCTCACTGGGGCATGTGGGACAGTGGGCGCAAGAAAGTGGGTGCAGCCTAACATGGGAAAGCCGAAGCAAGGCTAGACATCTCCTCTTCTAGGAAGTGCAAGGGGGAAGGGAGTTCCCTTTCCTAGCCTAGGGAAACCGTGACACAAAACACCTGGAAAGTCTGGTCACTTCCACCCTAATACTACACTTTACCAAGTGTCTTAGCAAACGGCCAGGAGATTATATCCCATGCCTGGCTCAGAGGGTCCCATGACCATGGAGCCTCCCTCATTGCTAGCACAGCAGTCTGAGATCTAACTGCAAGGCAGCAGCTAGGCTGGGGGAGGGGCGCCCGCCATTGCTGAGGCTTACGTAGGTAAACAAAGCAGCCTGGAAGCTTGAACTGGGTGGAGCCCACTGCAGCTCAAGGAGGCCTGCCTGCCTCTGTAGACTCCACCTCTGGGGACAGGGCATAGCCAAACAAAAGGCAGCAGAAACCTCTGCAGATGTAAATGTTCCTGTGTGACAGCTTTGAAGAGAGTAGTGGTTTTCCCAGCACGGAGTTTGAGATCTGAGAACGGACAGACTGTCTCCTCAAGTGGGTCCCTGACCCCCGAGTAGCCTAACTGGGAAACATCCCCCACTAGGGGCAGACTACTGCCTCATACCTCACACAGTCAGGTACACCTCTGAGGTGAAGCTTCCAGAGGAACGATCAGACAGCAACGTTTGCTGTTCAGCAGTATTCACTCTTCTGCAGCCTCCGCTGCTGATACCCAGGCAAACAGGGTCTGGAGTGGACCTCGAGCAAACTTCAACAGACCTGCAGCTGAGGGTCCTGACTGTTAGAAGGAAAACTAATGAACAGAAAGGACATCCATACCAAAACCCCATCTGTACGTCACCATCATCAAAAACCAAAGGTAGATAAAACCACAAAGATGGGGAAAAAGCAGCACAGAAAAGCTGGGAATTCTAAAAATCACAGTGCCTCTCCCACTCCAAAGGAATGCAGCTCCTTGCCAGCAATGGAACAAAGCTGGATGGAGAATGACTTTGACGAGCTGAGAGAACAAGACTTCAGATGATCAAACTTCTCCAAGCTAAAGGAGGAATTACGAACCCAGTGCAAAGAAACTAAGAAACTAAAAACCTTGAAAAAAGATTTGACGAATGACTAACTAGAATAACTAATGCAGAGAAGTCCTTAAACGACCTGATAGAGATGAAAACCATGACACAAGAACTACGTGACAAATGCACAATCTTTAGTAACTGACTCGATCAACTGGAAGAAAGAGTATCAGTGATTGAAGATCAAATGAATGAAATGAGCGAGAAGAGAAGTTTAGATAAAAAAGAGTAAAAATAAATGAACAAAACCTCCAAGAAATATGGGACTATGTGAAAAGACCAAATCTACGTCTGATTGGTGTACCTGAAAGTGACGGGGAGAATGGAACCAAGTTGGAAAACACTCTGCAGGTTATTATCCAGGAGAACTTCCCCAACCTAGCAAGGCAGGCCAACGTTCAAATTCAAGAAATAGATAGAACGCCACAAAGATACTCCTCGAGCAGAGCAACTCCAAGCCACATAATTGTCAGATTCACCAAAGTTGAAATGAAGGAAAAAATGTTAAGGGCAGCCAGAGAGAAGGGTCAGGTTACCCACAAAGGGAATCCCATCAGACTAACAGTGGATCTCTCGGCAGAAAATCTACAAGCCAGAAGAGAGTGGGGGCTAACATTCAACATTCTTTAAGAAAATAATTTTCAACTCAGAATTTCATATCCAGCCAACTAAGTTTCGTAAGTGAAGGAGAAATAAAATCCTTTACAGATAAGCAAATGCTTAGAGAGTTTGTCACTACCAGGCCTGCCCTACAAGAGCTCCTGAAGGAAGCACTAAACAAAAAGGAACAACCGGTACCAGCCACTACAAAAACATGCCAAAATGTAAAGACCATCAATGCTAGGAAGAAACCACATCAACTAATGAGCAAAATAACCAACTAACATCATAATGACAGGATCAAGTTCTCACATAGCAATATTAACCTTAAATGTAAATGGGCTAAATGCTCCAATTAAAAGACACAGACTGGCAGATTGGATAAAGAATCAAGACCCATCACTTTGCTGTATTCAGGAGACCCATCTCACGTGCAGAGGCACACATAGGCTCAAAAAGGGATGGAGGAAGATCTACCAAACAAATGAAAAACAAAAAAAGGCAGGGTTGCAATCCTAGTCTCTGATAAAACAGACTTTAAACCAACAAAGATCAAAAGAGATAAAGGCCATCACATAATGATAAAGGGATCAATTCAAAAAGAAGAGCTAACCTAAATATATATGCACCCAATACAGGAGCACCCAGATTCATAAAGCAAGTCCTTAGAGATTTACAAAGAGACTTAGACTCCCACACAATAATAATGGGAGACTTTAACACCCCACTGTCAACATTAGAAAGATCAACGAGACAGAAAGTTAACAAGGATATCCAGGAATTAAACTCAACTCTGCAGCAAGCAGACCTAACAGACATCTACAGAACTCTCCACCCCAAATCAACAGAATATACATTCTTCTCAGCACCACATCACACTTTTTCCAAAATTGACCACATAGTTGGAAGTAAAGCACTCCTCAGCAAACGTAAAAGAACAGAAATTATAACAAACCATCTCTCAGATCACAGTGCAATCAAATTAGAACTCAGCATTAAGAAATTCAATCAAAACCGCTCAACTACATGGAAACTGAACAACCTACTCCTGAATGACTACTGGGTACATAACGAAATGAAGGCAGAAATAAAGATGTTCTTTGAAACCAATGAGAACGAAGACACAGCGTACCAGTATCTCTGGGACACATTTAAAGCAGTGTGTAGAGGGAAATTTATAGCACTAAATGCCCATAAGAGAAAGCAGGAAAGATCTAAAATTGACACCCTAACATCACAATTAAAAGAACTAGAGAAGCAAGAGCAAACACATTCAAAAGCTAGCAGGAGGCAAGAAATAACTAAGATCAGAGCAGAACTGAAGGAGATAAAGACACAAAAACCCTTCAAAAAAATCAATGAGTCCAGGAGCTGGGTTTTTTTTTAAAAGATCAACAAAATTGATAGACCGCTAGAGATACTAATAAAGCAGAAAAGAGAGAAGAATCAAATAGATGCAATAAAAAATGAAAAAGGGGATATCACCACTGACCCCACAGAAATACAAACTACCGTCAGAGAATACTATAAACACTTCTACACAAATAAACTGGAAAATTCAGAAGAAATGGATAAATTCCTGGACACATACACTCTCCCAAGACAAAACCAGGAAGAAGTTGAATCCCTGAATAGACCAGTAACAGGCTCTGAAATTGAGGCAATAATTAATAGCCTACCAACCAAAAAAAGTCCAGGACCAGACGGATTCACAGCCAAATGCTACCAGAGGTACAAGGAGGAGCTGGTACCATTCCTTCTGAAACTATTCCAATCAATAGAAAAAGAGGGAATCCTCCCTAACTCATTTTATGAGGCCAACGTCATCCTGATACCAAAGCCTGGCAGAGACACAACAAAAAAAGAGAATTTTAGACCAATATCCCTGATGAACATCAATGCAAAAATCCTCAGTAAAGTACTGGCAAACCAAATCCAGCAGCACATGAAAAAGCTTATCCACTGTGATCAAGTAGACTTCATACCTTGGATGCAAGGCTGTTTAATGTACACAAATCAATAAACATAATCCAGCATAAAAACAGAACCAAAGACAAAAACCACATGATTATCTCAATAGATGCAGAAAAGGCCGTTGACAAAATTCAACAGCCCTTCATGCTAAAAACTCTCAATAAATTCGGTATTGATGGAACGTATCTCAAAATAATAAGAGCTATTTATGACAGATCCACAGCCAATATCATACTGAATGGGCAAAAACGAAGCATTCCCTTTGAAAACTGGCACAAGACAGGGATGCCCTCTGTCACCACTCGTATTCAACATAGTGTTAGAAGTTCTGACCAGGGCAATCAGACAAGAGAAAAAAATAAAGGGTATTCAGTTAGGAAAAGAGGAAGTCAAATTGTCCCTATTTGCAGATGACATGACTGTATATTTAGAAAACCCCATCGTCTCAGCTCAAAAATCTCCCTAAACTGATAAGCAACTTCAGCAAAGTCTCAGGATACAAAATCAATATACAAACATCACAGGCATTCTTATACACCAATAACAGACAAACAGAGAGCCAAATCATGAGTGAACTCCCTTTCACAATTGCTTCAAAGAGAATAAAATACCTAGGAATCCAACTTACAAGGGATGTGAAGGACCTCTTCAAGGAGAACTACAAACCACTGCTCAATGAGAGAAAAGAGGACACAAATGGAAGAACATTCCATGCTCATGGATAGGACAAATTAATATCATGAAAATGGCCATACTGCCCAAGATAATTTATAGATTCAATGCCATCCCCATTAAGCTACCAATGACTTTCTTCACAGAATTGGAAAAAACTGATTTAAAGTTCATATGGAACCAAAAAAGAGCCCACATTGCCGAGACAATCCTAAGCCAAAAGAACAAAGCTGGAGGCATCACGCTACCTGACTTCAAACTATACTACAAGGCTACAGTAACCAAAACAGCATGGTACTGGTACCAAAACAGAGATATAGACCAATGGAACAGAACAGAGCCCTCAGAAATAATACCACACATCTGCAACCATCTGATCTTTGACAAACCTGACAAAAACAAGAAATGGGGAAAGGATTCCCTATTTAATGAATGGTATGGGGAAAGCTGGCTGGCCATAATTAGAAAGCTGAAACTGGATCCCTTCCTTACACCTTATACAAAAATTAATTCAGGATGGATTGGAGACTCAAATTTTTAGACCTAAAACCATAAAAACCCTAGAAGAAAACCTAGGCAATACCATTCGGGATATAGGCATGGGCAAGGACTTCATGTCTAAAACACCAAAAGCAATGGCAACAAAAGCCAATATTGTCAAATAGGATCTAATTAAACTAAAGAGCTTCTGCACAGCAAAAGAAACTATCATCAGAGTGAACTGATGATGATGTTACTACTCCAACAATGTAGTAACATAATTGGAGAATGATGAGTTTTGTGTCTTTCTTTGGTTATTAATATAATAACTGACTTACAGAATGGGAGAAAAATTTTGCACTCTTCTCATCTGACAAAGGGCTAATATCCAGAACCTACAAAGAACTCAAACAAATTTACAAGAAAAAGACAACCCCATCAAAAAGTGTGCAAAGGATATGAACAGTCACTTCTCAAAAGAAGACATTTGAAAACAGACACATGAAAAAAATGCTCATCATCACTAACCATCAGAGAAATGCAAATCAAAACCATAATAAGATACTATCTTACACCAGTTAGAATGACAGTCTTTAAAAAGTCAGGAAACAACAGGTGCTGGAGAGGATGTGGAGAAATAGGAACATTTTTGCACTGTTGGTGGGACTGTAAACTAGTTCAACCATTGTGGAAGACAGTGTGGTGATTCCTCAAAGATCCAGAACTAGAAATACCATTTGACCAAGCCATCCCATTTCTGGGCATAAACCCAAAGGATTATAAATCATGCTGCTATGAAGACACATGCACACGTATTTTTATTGTGGCACTATTCACAATAGCAAAGACTTGGAACCAACCTAAATGTCCATCAATGACAGACTGGATTAAGAAAATATGGCATATATACACCATGGAATACTATGCAGCCATAAAAAAGGTTGAGTTCATGTCCTTTGTAGGGACATGGATGCAGCTGGAAACCATCCTTCTCAGCAAACTATGACAAGAAGAGAAAACCAAACACCGCATGTCCTCACTCATAGGTGGGAATTGAACAATGAGAACACTTGGACACAGGAAGGGGAACGTCACACACTGGGGCCTGTTGTGGGGTGGGGGAATGGGGGAGGGATAGCGTTAGGAGATATATTTAATATAAATGATGAGTTAATGGGTGCAGCACACCAACATGGCACATGTATACATATGTAACAAACCTGCACGTTGTACACATGTACCCTAGAACATAAAGTATAATAAAAAATAGAAAAAAAAATAAGTTTTGAATACTAGAAGAGTACTTTTTCATTCTTTTGAAGCTAGACATGATAAAATGGCTATAGACATGACTCACTTTTAAGTTTAATCTGCATTATTAACATATTTTCTACGACTACATTAAGTCTAGGTAATCCACAAAAGAATAGATCAAGTCCTGACTTCCAGCATTGCAAATTTTCTTGGTATAAATACTTCCACAGTTGCTAATTTCAAGCTACTGACATGGCACTGCTGACATAGAGTTGAGAAAAGATAGGCAGTAATATGCATGACGTAGTGTTTCCAGCATTCAGGGGAAGGACACAGCCTCAATAACATGGATTTGAGTAAAATGTAGTAACATAATTGGAGAATGATGAGTTTTGTGTCTTTCTTTGGTTATTAATATAATTTGCTTAATTTTAAGTGTACATAATTTACTTTTTTATAATGGCTGTGTTTAACAACTGGCTTGGAAAATTTTAGAGAATTTAACAACCAGCTATTATAAGCTGGTTCAAACCAGCTTTAGCACAATATTGTCCAATTGACTGAATGGTCAATGTTGGGTAATTTCTGTGTTTTGTTTCTTTCTATTTTGTTTTTCTATTTGTTGATTTCTGATGCAAGATAACACTGCATTAATTGATACAGCTTTAAACTTCGGCTTCATATTTGGAAGGGCAGTCCCCTCAGTTTTCTTCTTCAGGAATGTGTTGGCTGGTCTTATTGAGGGATATCTTGGCACTTCCCTCTTCTGTATAAATTTTAAAATTATTTTGTAAATTTCACCCAAAAACCTCTTGAAAGTTTGAATGAAACTTCATTGACTTTTAGGTCAGTTTGGTGAGAAGAGACACCTTTATGATATTGATTTTTGCTATGTATTAATGTTATGTAACTCTCTATTTTAAGTTTCATGCTCACAAAGGTGTAATCTTACAATGCTAAAACTTCCTTTTAAAAAAATGTTTAATTTAAAATACTTTATATTTTTGGTTGCTAGTATAAAGAGTTTTTAATATTTCTTTTTACTAAGTTAACTTTATTGAGGTGTAATTTACATAAAATGGAATGCACCAATTTTGCATGTACAGCATGATAAATTTTAACATATGTTTACACCACTGTAACCACTGCCACCACAGTAAGGATTCAAAACATTCCTGTCACTCTAGGAAGTTCTTTATTGCTCTATTTTGGTGAAACCCTCCCTCCCAAGCCCCAGGAAGCCATTAATTTACTTTTTTTCACAATAGATTAGTTTTAACTGTCCCAGAATTTCATAAATATGGAATCATACATATATGCTCTTTTGGGGTCTGAAATTTTTGCTGAGCATCATGTTGTTTTCATCTATCACATTTAGGAATTTTCTGGTGATTTATAACATTTTAAAATATGCTAATATTTAAAAAATTATTAATGAATATTGGATGTTATTGAATGCTATTTACTGTAACTTTTGCTAATCAATTGTTCCCTTTGATATTCTCTTGGCAAATATATTTATAAATGAGCTTGGATTAATAGGGCAGTGGTTAGAAAACTTTCATAAAGTCAAATGATAACTATTTTCAGCTTTTGGGTCATACAGACTCAGTAGCAATTACTCAACTCTGTTGAGTATTGTGACAGCAGCCATTTAGTATATATAAACAAAGAGGCATGGCTGTGTTCCAATAAAACATTATTTAAAAATATAGGCAGGCAGCCCTCAGACTATTTTCCTGATGCCTGTCAGTAAAACAATTCATATACTTATGACATTAGGACTATTTGTACTTTCTGTGTCTTCTTAGGTAACATTTATTAATTCATATTTTCTAGTATTTTTTCCATTTTATCTCTTTTCTAATCTTTATTATTTTCTTCTTTCTGTTAGCTTTGTGTTTAGTTTGTCCTTCTTTCCCTAGCTCTTTAAGTTGTAAAGTCAGGTTGTTGATTTGAGATCTTTCTTATTTTTTGATATAAGCATTAATAGCTGGAGATTTCCACTTTACCACTGCTTTCTCCATATCGCATACATTTTGCTGTGTTGATTTTTCATTTTTATTCATCTCCAAGCATTTTCTAATTTCCTTTGTGATTTCTTTTGTGATCCACTGGGTTAAGAGTGTTACTTAATTTTCACAACTTTGTTCACTTTTCAGTTATGGAATTTTTCTGTTATTGATTTCTAAGTTCATCCCATTGTGGTCAGAGTACAGACATTGTATGGTATCTGTCATTTAAAATCTATTGATATTTAGTTTGTGGTCTGTCATATGGTCTATCCTGCAAAATGTACCATGTGTACCTGAGAAGAATGTGTATGCTGTTATTATTAGGGAGATTGTTTTCTTGTTGTTGTTGTTGTGTCTGTTGAGACAGAGGCTCAGTTTGTTACCCAGGCTGGAGTGCAGTGGCACTTATCTAGGCTCACTGCAACCTTCACCTCCCAGGTTCAAGCGATTCTCCTGCCTCAGCCTCCTGAGCAGCTGGAATTACAGGTGCTCGCCACCACAGCCGGCTATTTTTTTTTTTTTTTTTTTTTTTTTGTATTTTTAGTAGAGACGGGATTTCACCACTTTGGGCAGGCTGTAGATTGTTATTTCTGTGTTTATTAAATCTACTTGATTTATTGTGTTGCTTAAATTCTCTGTTTACTGACTTGTCTTCTGTCTGGTTATTTTATCCATTATTGAGAGTAGGGTGTGGAAGTCTGCAATGGTTATTGTAGAACTGTGCATTTCTCTCTTTAGTTCTGAAAGTTTTTGCCTCATATAGTTTGATGGTCTGATATTAAATGTATGAAAGTTTATAATTATTATGTCTTCTTGCCTTGCTAAATTTTTTATTAATATGTAATGTCCTTTGTCTCTGATAACCTTTGACTGAAAGTATATTTTGTCTTATATTAGTATAGTCACCCCCACTCTTTTATGGTTACTATTTGCATAGAATATCTTTTCATAGCTTTCTCACTTTCAATCTGTTTATATTTTTGGATCTAAAATAAGTTTCTTGCTGGCCATGGTGGCACATGGCTGTTGTCCCACCTACTCAAGAGGCTGAGGTAGGAGGATTGCTTGGAGCTAGGAGTTCCAGATTGTAGAGTGCTATGATAGTATCTGTGAATAGCCGCTGCACTTCATCCTGGGCAACATAGTGAGACATCTCCCCTTAAAAAAAATAAAATAAACACTTTGAGAGGCTGAGGCAGGCAGATCACGAGATCAGGAGTTCAAGACCAGCCAGGCCAATATGGTGAAACCCCGTCTCTACAAAAATTAGCCGGGCATGGTGGTGCGCCTGTAATCCCAGCTACTAGGGAGACTGAGGCAGAAGAATCACTCGAATCTGGGAGGCGGAGGTTGCAGTGAGCCAAGATCATGCCACTGCACTCCAGCCTGGGTGACAGAGCAAGGCTACATCTCAAAATAAATAAATAAATAAATAAATAAATAAATAAATAAAATGAGTCTTTTGTGAACAGCATGTAGTTGGTCATGTCTTTTAATCCATTCTTAAAATCTGTTTTTTTGACTGGAGAGTTTAATCTATTTACATTTAAGTGATTACTGATCAGGAGGAACTTACTTGTGCTATTTTGCTATTTGTTTTCTACATACCATATAGCTTTTTTTGTACTTCATTTATTGCATTACTCTCTTCTTTTATTGCATTAATGTTCTTTTGTGTTTAGTTGATTTTTTGTGGTGCAATGTTTACTTTCTGTCATCTCCTTTTGTTAGTTGATTTTTTGTGGTGCATTGTTTACTTTCTGTCATCTCCTTTTGCTGTGTATTCTATAGGTATTTTGTTATTACCATAAGGATTATATTTAACATCCTGAAGTTATGCCATTCTAATTTGAATTTATATCAGCTTGACTTCAATAACATACAAAACTCTACTCCTTTATAGCTCCATCTTCACCCCTCTTGGTTGTTGATGTCACAAAATTACCTCTTTATACATTTGTTTCCTAAACCATAAGGTAGTATTATTTTAAATTCATGTCTTAAATTAAGAAAAAAAACAGGCCATGCATGGTGGCTCACGCCTGTAATCCCAGCAGTTTGGGATGTCAAGGTGGGTGGATCATGAGGTCAGGAGATTGAGACCATCCTGGCTAACACAGTGAAACCCCGTCTCTACTAAAAATACAAAAAATTAGCTGGGCATGGTGGTGGGCCCCTGTAGTACCTGCTACTCGGGAGGCTGAGGCAGGAGAATGGCATGAACCCAGGAGGCAGAGCTTGCAGTGAGCGGAGATCATACCACTGCACTCCAGCCTGGGTGACAGAGTGAGAATCTGTATCAAAAAAAATAAAATATGGAGTTATATCTCATTGTTACTGTAATAGTAGCTTTATAAATTGCCTGTGTATTTGTATTCATTGAGATCTTTATTTCTTCATGTGGCTTTGGATTACTGTTCAGTGTTCTTTCATTTCACCCTTCAGGGCCTCCTTGAGCATTTCTTGTGGAACTGTTCTGTTGGTAATAAATTTTCTTAGCTTTGTTTTTTTGGGGGGAAATGTCTTAATTTCTTCCTCTCTTTTGAAGGGCAGTTTTGCCAAATATTGGATTCTTGGGTTGGCAAGGTTTTTTTGTTTTGTTTTGGTTTTCCGTGTTTTAGAGCTTTGAATATATTGGCCAATGTCCATCCTCTAAAGTTTCTGATGAGAAATCTGCTGATCATCTTTAGGGAATCCCATGTATGTGACAGATTTCTTCTCTCTTGCTACTTTCAAGATTTTTCTCTTTGTCTTTGTCTCTCTAAAGTTTGATAATAATGAATCTTGGTATGGGTCACTTTGAGGTCACCTTATTTGGAGTTCTTTGAGATTCTTAGATATTTATATTCATGTCTTTCATCAAATTTGGGAAGTTTTGAGCCATTATTTCTGTAAATGTTCTCGCTGATTCTTTCTCTTTGTCTTCTTCTAGGACTGCTACAATGCATGTGTTGGTTTGCTTGATGTTGACTCATGAGTTCTTTGGAATCTGGTTACTTCAATCCTTTTTTGTTGCTGTTATGGTTGTTCCTCAGGTTAAGTCATTTCCATTGCTCTCTCTTCAAGTTTGCTCATTCTTTCTTCTGCCTGTTCAAATCTGTCCTTGAATTCATTTAGTGACTTTTTCATTTCACTTACTGTACTTTTCAGCTCCCGAATTTCTTTTCAGATGTTCTGTATCTTTGTTGACATTTTCATTTTGTTCATTCATCATTTTTTTGACTTTCTCCCTATATTTCTCTGTGTCTATCAGCACTTTATGATAACTATTTTAAAGTCTTTGCCTAGTATATCTGCCACGATGTCTTTTTCAGGGACAATTTCTGTTGATTTGGTTTTTTCCTCTGAATGGGCCATACTTTCCTGTTTGCTTGTATGCCTTATTATTTTTTATTAAAATTGTACATCTGAATCTAATAATACCTTTGCCTCTATTTTTGCAGATAAATTAAGACTTGGATAAATTGATAGGCATAGGGATAATAGGGGACTGGGATTTGAATGTCCAATATTTTGATTCCAGTGTTTCACCCTTCACTTCTGAATTCTTTGCTACTTTTTCTCTAAGTCTGTTCTCACAAAGCAAACTTTTAATGCACAATTTAACTTAATAAGATATGGCTATTGAAAAGAAATAGTCTGTGGAGAAAGCCTGGGTCACTTATGTTGTACAATTTTTAAAAACTGGGATTCTGGTTTGTAATTCATCCTGTGAAATTATTTCTTGCCTAAACTACTAAAATTATATTTCTGAATGCAGCTAAGTGAGGAACAAACCATGAACTCTGCTTCTACTTCTGTATATTTTCTAATTTTCAAAGGCTTGTGCAGACATCTCGTGTCATCCTCATAATATGTCCTTGAACTACTGATACTTTCTTTTTCCTTCTTAGAGGTAAGTCAGTTGAAATGAAATGGTTTGTGAAACTTGGATGTAAATTAAAGGTCTTTTGACTTTTCTTGCAGGACTCTTCCAATACAACATGGATCAGGCATTTCATGAATTCCTTCCTCAACTAGCCAAATGACTTCACCCTAACATAATCTGATTTAGTTCCGTGTCATATAATTAAGGATTGGATGATGACTGACTTACTGGTGTCTTAGTGGACTGCAATATTTAATGCATTTTTGGATCTAATTTAATTAAAGGAGAAAAGGAACTTTACACAGTTAATATATGATGCACATGCACTGAAATGGTAACTGGAACACATGCAATAAAGAAATTGGTTTCCCCTCTAAACGTAACAAGCCAGGAAGGATGACAAACATTTTTGTGTTTTGTTTTTCCTGGACTATTTCCACGTGATCTGTGCCTTCATATATTTGGGTGTCAGTTTTTGAAAGTTTAGTTTGCATTTTCTGAATTGATTGTTCTGGATAATTTAGCATTCCCTTTTTCTTTTGACAGTAGCAGAGAACTTGTGCATGGGTGGCTGACTTCTGATAGTCTTTTGATGTTTCTATTTCCCAGAGGCCTATCAACCCAATGACTTTTTCTTTTTATGACCCATGTTCCAAATAATGACATCTACAATTTCTGTTATTAGCCTCTTTCTTTGACTATGACTACCTTATAAAAAAGAAGAAAAAATACTGTTATTTCAAACCAGCACTAAATAAATTTAATAAAACTTCATGCACAAACTTCAATTTGGAAAAACTCTGTTGCATAGTTTATCAGTAATGATGTTTATCTTTTTTTAAGGCAGTATTGGCATTATAAGTGTAGACTGTTGTTATATATAGACGAAAATTTTTAATTGTTAATAAAAAGTTACGTGTGATGTATGGAAATAAATGTGAACCATAAGTAGTAATGATAATTTTCATCATAACTAACTTTTTAGTGCTTACTGTGCGTCAGGCAGCATCATATGTGATTTACTTTGATCCTCACCACAAATCTAAAAGGTTGGTCCTGGTATTATCCCCATTTTACAAATAAGAAAAATGCTGTTCAAAGAAGTGAAGCAAGTCAATCAGATAACGCTCCTAGTTAAATCTGTCAGTTCCAGATTTCACATTCTTTACTGTATGCTATGCTACTATATGACATATGAATGAAGAATAAAAGCTGAGTTTCCATGAGAAACAAATACATGCTTTACAAAACAACTGCAAAACATCTAGACCACTAGCTTGTTCTGCTACTGAGTTAACAAGTTCAGTGGCTAGGAAGATATATGCCCATATTAATAGAATTCTCTTGAACCACAAAATGTAGAAGGATAATAAATTTTACAGATTTTTTTTTCTGTTTCATGTAGTCTCCAGTTTATGAGGACAGAAATTTGGAAGAAATTTATCTCAAAGTTTCATGTATTTTTCTCTTACATAGGTATGTAAATCTTATAACTGATCATGGTTGCCTGTTTTCTTTGGCTACTAGGAAGCTTGGAAGAAAATGTACAACCCATCTATAATAATTGGATTTCTTAATTGTATCTTGACTTCATATCATTTTCTTACCCTATTTTCAGGGCTCTTGTTTCTTGAGTCATTATTCTTCATTCTGTTATATTATAAAAATTCCTTCAAGGTCCCACAATATCTTACTGAAATATGGACTAAATATACCAAAAATAAAATATGTATGATAAAAATTCAAAATATATTGTTTTATTTAAAGGCTTAGAATTTCTGTAAATGTGGACTACTGAGATTTTCTGTTAAATTAAGAGAAAGGGTTAGGTTTGGTTTGGTTTTAGGAGTATAGATATAATCATATCATTGCATGAAACCATGTATCCTACTGTGAACATATGTTTTGTTCTATTTTGGAGAAGCTATTTATTTCTAGGGCATATTTTTGCCATGCACAATTAGTTATATGATACAAAGGGACAGTTTTCTACTTCCTGATAACAAATGTTAAAGGTGAATTTCTCCAGATTTATTCCAGGGCTTATAAAATATTGTTATCATGGATGACCTAGTAACAAATGTAACACGCCACAACCTTTAGTGACAACGGAATTCATTACTCTAATGTTCTGTTGCCTATAAAACAGAGATTGAAACTCCATGCCTATCATGAAGATGTTAACAGGTGTTTTAAACTAGGTTGTTAAGCTCTCTTATTACTGATGTCTGGGAACATCTTATTTTTAATGCAACCGGGAGGGCATGATTTTTCTAGGCAGTTTGGACCCCAGAGACATAACCATCTGAGTATATTCTTGTTAGCAAGAGAGAAAATGGACGATTGGAAAAATATCATTCAAGTGTTCCAGGGAAGAGGGAGGAAGGATCCTCAATGGGTGTGTTCGTCTGTTTCCACGCTGCTGATAAAGACATACCCGAGACTGGGCAATTTACAAAGGAAAGAGGCTTAATGGTGAACTCACAGTTCCATGTGACTGGAGAAGCCTCACAATCATGGTGAAGGCAGGGAGGCGTAAGTCACATCTTACATGGACAGCTGCAGGTAAAGAGAAAGCTTGTGCAGAGAAGCTACCATTTTTAAAACCATCAGATCTTCTGAGACCCATTCACTATCACGGGAACAGCATGGGAAAGACCCTATGATTCAGTCATCTCCCACTGGGGACCTCCCAAAACTCATGGGAATTATGGGAGCTACAAGATGAGATTTGGGTGGGGACACAGAGCCAAACCGTATCAAGGGGAAAAAACCAAATCAAGGGGAAATACTGCTTTGGGATGAAAAAAGAAAATGAATGTGCAGAGGGCAGAGGACAGAGATGACTTAGGTAAGTCCATGCAGAGTATAAGCTTCCTGAAAGTCTTCCTTTCATAATCTCTGTGATGTGTGATGTGTCACATAATACATGGATTATCTCTTCATGCCAAGAGTTCTGTTAGTAAATCAAGATGATGAATTTTCTTGATGAATCCCCAAGTGTGCTTAGAGGAGAGAGGTAGAGGAGGCTGTGTTTGGGGCTCTGATTTTCTCGAAGCAACTGGCAGTTGGCTTTTCCTGGCTGATTCCTTGGACTGCGTGGACCCTGAATGGTGCTGTCAGGTGCCAGAAACAACAACCACATCAAGTCTCACTTCAGGACTGAACAAAGTTATCTCTGTCCAGCACGTATCCAAATACAATGAAAAAAAAAAATGTATGAACAGATGGAGGAATTCACTTGTTCCATTTTCCTTTGGTGAATCTTAGGAGCTATTTTGCCCATGATATGTTTGTTTTCCATACTTTTACATGTTTTTCCTCGAATACTGTATAAAATTTAGTATTTGAAGGTTAGTTCTGGCAAAGTTAACGAAATAGCTCTTATGCTAATTCCACAGATGTGCTTATTTATTCATGTCTAGAATACTTTCTGTCCTCAAATTACTGTTCTTTATAACAAGGCCATGCCAGTAATTAACTCTTCTTTCACATCTTAAGCGTCACTCTATTCTTAAAAAAAAATAATAAGCAAAATAAAACCGGAGAAGCTCGATCCATACAAAAGGAGTATTAGTGGTTTATAATTTTTGCTACTGGATGCACTGAATAACATGACAGCAATGTGTAACATTTAATGTAACAGCTGCTTTTAGTAATTAAAAGATGGCTTTCAGTGTTCTTTTTTTTCCCTCTCTTTTATTTATATTGTCATTTGCTGCATGGCATTTTATATTTTAGGTAGAATTAAGAAACTCCAGCATGCAGGATGCAGAACGTGTGCATTTATTTATTTGCAGATGCATGTGTGATACCAGTTTAGGAAACTCTATTTTAAAGGTGGGATGGTTTAAAGTCATAATGATGGTACATGGTTCATATATGTTAAGATTACGATCTGTAGAACCCCCACTTGTCTAAACTGCAATATCCTCCTATTTGGAACCATGACTGATGTTAAAAATAATTTATTTGCATGGGCAATTTTCTTCTTCAACTTGCTAAAGTCAGATATAGAAAACAAAATACCATCAAAGGTAATGACATTGCCCTTGCACTTTAATTTAGAAAGGGCAGAAGAGCTTTGCACCTTCAGGACTTCCTCTGTCTTGAGATAAAGTGATGTTTGCTTCACTATTCATTTAGTATTGTATTATATTATATGTTATATATTTATATGTTTTATAATGTGATTTATATTCAAAAGAAGTCAAACTATCCAGACATTACAGAAATGGTCACACTCTAACAAGCGTGATCGTGAGTGCTAAAATAGTACCCATTGCCTTGGACCAAGCATAAATCACAAATATTAGAAATCATGTTGTTTGTTTGTTTTTGAGACAGAGTCTCGCTCTGTCACCCAGGCTGGAGTGCAAGTGGCACGATCTCGGCTCACTACAACCTCCGCCTCTCGAGTTCAAGCAATTATCTGCCTCAGCCTCCCAAGTAGCTGGGATTACAGGCACCTGCCACCATGCCCGGCTAATTTTTGTATTCTTAGTAGAGATGGGGTTTCACCATCTTGGCCAGGCTGGTCTTGAACTCCTGACCTCATGATCCACCCGCCTTGGCCTCCCAAAGTGTTGGGATTACAGGCGTGAGCCACCGACCCTGGCCAGAAATCATTTTTAATATGAACACAATTACAGGAAGAAAGTAATATAATAATTTTTTTTCTAAAATGATTGATGGAGTCCAAATAAAATTCATGAATCCAACAAATATTCATTTAGTATGCCATGAATGGAGCACTGTACTGAGAAGAGTTAATGCAACAAAAATGACTCAAACATAACTGTCCTAATACAACCGTAGGACTATAAAAGGGGCAGAGGCCAGAATTTGGTCTGACATAAATATAACGTGACTAAAATGTTGCAGAGGGTGAATGCAGTGGTAGCAGCAAGCTTCTCCAGGAATTGTCATTTATTTACTAAACTAAAAGAAATAAAAAGCTTTGTGATAAATTGCAGGTTAATGTTTTGCAAATATTTATTTTTTATTTTAATAAAAATTTTCTTTTCCTATAAAATAGCTTGTTAATGGGCCGGGTGCAGTGGCTCACACCTGTAATCCCAGCACTTTGGGAGGCCGAGGCGGGTGGATCACGAGGTCAGGAGTTCACGACCAGCCTGGCCAACATGGTGAAACCCCGTCTCTATTAAAAATACACAAATTACCTGGGCATGGTGGCATGTGCTTGTAATCCCAGCTTCTCGGGAGACTGGGGCAGGAGAATCTCTTGAACCCGGGATCCGGGAGGTGGAGGGTTGCAGTGCACTGAGGTTGTGCCACTGCACCCCAGCCTGGGCTACAGAAGGAGGCTGAGTCTCAAAAAAAAAAAAAAAAAAAAAAAAAAGGCTTATTAATGCCTTTGCTGCCACCCAGTCCCTGGCCTTGCTGTCCCCAGCTGCGCTGAGCACACAGCTTTCCACAGATCCTGCTGCACGGGCCTCTTCCTCATTCCCTCCAAAGCCATGCCGCCTCCCCACGGATGCTATTCAAATGCTTCTGCTACTGCACACTGTCTCTTCTCTGTGGGACCTCAGTGAGGCACATACTGCTTCTCTGGGGCTGGCGATCGCAAGTCATGGATTTAATCCCTGCTCTAAATGTTACAGCTGATTAGACTTTGGGCAAGACATTTAATTTCTCTGATCTGTGCCCTCTTCTGAACAATGTGGATTATTGTAAGGCATATAGGAGTGGTTATTTTTAAGTATCAAGTGGGGTAACAAATGGGAAAGATCCACCCAGGGCCTGTCTCAGGCAAACCATCAGTCATGTCCACTAACCCTTCCCTCTCTCTTTTTCTGCCTCCCTCCTTCCATCCTTCCTTCCTTTCTCTATTTTTTGCTTGCCTTTTTCTTTAAAATTCTTTAATCTCCTCCTTCTCTTTTCTGTGATATAATAATCACAAAATAAGGACTTATGATAATATGTTCAGGTAGTTCAGAAAAGGAAAGAGAATTTCACAATTGAAAGCATGAGAGAAGTATTCAAGGAGCACTCTTGTAGGTCTTGAAGTGAGAGTAGACCTTATGTATATACTAAAGAGAGAAGGCATGTCCAGACAGGTTGATGTAAAGTTAGCGCCATTATGGAGGGCCTTGCCTCCTTTGTACTCTATTAGACAACATGAAGGCTCTGATTCATAATATCTGATGCCTCTGTTTCTTTGAGATAGAGTTTCTCTCTTGTTGCCCAAGCTGGAGTACAATGGCATGATCTCGGTTCACTGCAACCTCCGCCTCCCAGGTTCAAGCAATTCTCCTGCCTTAGCCTCCCAAATAGGTGGGATTACAGGCACATGCCACCATGCCCAGCTAATTTTTTGTAGTTTTGGTAGAAACAGGGTTTCACCATGTTATCCAGCCTGGTCTCGAACTCCTGATCTCAGGTGATCAGCCTGCCTCGGTCTCCCAAAGTGCTGGGATTATAGGCGTGAGCCACTGTGAAGTTTATTTTTTAAAATCATGTTCTAGGTATTCTTCAAAGGATTGATTCTGAAAACTGTGTTCATGATTAATTGACTAGGCAGAGAAGAGAGGTGGAGAGACCATTTCAGAAGAGGTGAATCAAAGTAGTAATAAATGAAATGGAAAAGGCTGTTGAAGAATGAATTGCAGTGTCACTGGGACTTCCAGCCAAGTGCTTCTAGGTGTGTAAGCAGTGATGATGGGGGTGATAAACTTGGTCATTGGAGGGACAAAGGTGCCATGATCATGGAGAGGAAACGTCAACAGAAATGTTTGACTAGGAGGGTGATGAACAATTACACGTTTGAGATTTCAGCTGGAAATTTGGGAAAATGTGTTTAGAAAGTGATAGGAAGTACAAGCCTTGAATTCCACAGCTATTTAAACCCCACTTCCAGGGATTTTAGAATAGAGGTTAAATGTAAGAGGTAGACACTTTCAAGGATAATGAATGTCAGGAGAGAAGGGCATAGAGCAGATGACCTGAGGGAAGTGAGATTTATTTTGTGAATGGTGAATGATGATCCAGAGAAAACATCATCGGAAGCGGAACTGCTTACAAGGTTGGGATAGTGTTCAGAGAAGAGGAGAATACTGGGGTGTTTTGAATAGTGTGGTGCACTGAGTTTGAGGAAGATGGAGGATTAAAGGCTGTTGGGTATATCAACTTAGAGGTCACTGGAGACTTTTGGAAAACAGTTTTACAGGGTGATATTTGGTAAAGCGAGATCAGGATGAATAGTGGTTCACAGTAAGCCCTGGAATTGGATTTGATGGTTTTAAATCAAGGTTGTTTTCTACTAGTTGCATTGAATGTAAGATTTAGTGTCTTTCTGGGTGTTTCATGAAAAAAAAAGATAATTTATGCCAACTTTTATATTTTTAAATTAATATTCAATGCATTTAAGTTGCAAATTTCAAAACCCTTTTTCTTGAGCTCTAAAGCTTAACTCCAATTTATTCTATTTACAAATGTGGTATAGTTTAGCAACCACTTTCAAAAGGACCTTTACAACTTAGTTAATTAAATTCTATTAAATATTTAAACAGCATTCATAAATTTAACATATTCATTTCTCTTTTGAAGCTTTTCAATATTGCAACAACCTAGATGGCCCCAAGTTGTAGAGAAATCTACATAAATATAATAAGTTGAATATGTAAGTGTGGTGGCCCTTAAGTTCTCATAAACATTACAACATTGTTTGTACAACAGTAAATTTTTCTTGTAAGTTTCAAATTAAAATAACAAATCCACATAAATCACCCAATCTTATATTTGATAAATACGTAAAATAGCAAATATACACAAATTATTTCTAAGTGCAAAAGGATTGAAGCACTGGGCTTGTTACCTCTGCATCTTTGTCCCTTTTTCTCCATTTGGCTGATTTTAAGGAAGTTTATACGCTAAGAAAACAATTCTACCAGTCAGGGTCTGGTTTCCTCAGCTCCTATTCCTTTTGTCTTCCTCCAATTTAAAACCTGAAAAGTGAGATATTCAAATCCTCAGCCTGTCTTGCAGCAGGAGGAGGCCACTTGATACACTGCTGTCTGATGTGATATAGACAGGAGTTCCTGTGTATTTTATGTTGCAGATAATAGGGGACCACATATCCACTCATTACTACAGAGAGTTGGACCTAGAATTACCATAATATCTGATGCCTCTAAAACCCTCACTATATTCCAGAAGCTGTCTTCTGTGCCTTCTATGGGATAACTATAACACCTATAACAACTCATGAGGTAGATGCAATTATCCTTCCATTTCATCGCTGAGGAAATGGTAGCACAGAGAGGTCAGTTACTTGCCCAGAGTCATACAGCTGGTAAATGACAGCATTTAAGATTTGAGCCCCAGCCCCCTTGTTCCAGAATCCCCTTAATCTCTTCCCTATAGTCACCTCTCCCTGATCTCCATTTTTCCACTGGGCACCCGAAGCTCTTTGTCTTATCTATTCTGCACTGTTTATGACATACTGTTACAGCTAATGGTTTCCATGCGTGCCTCCCCTGTTTCCACTAAGTGGTCCTTGAAAGCATGCAGCGTGTCTCTTTATATCTACAGTCGCAGCTACAGTCTCTCTACAGATGTTCAACAAGTATTTTCATGAAGAAGTGACTTCAGATCTATAAAATTACGAATGCCATAGATAGACTTACTGCAAAAACTCAATCTATCAAACCAAATAATTATTTGAAATTAAAAAGAAGTAAACCGGTAGAATAGTGACTGTTTTACTCCATAGAGTGTCACTTTGCATGATCTGAGGACTTGGGAATGTTGGAAGGGTGTTGCTTCAGGAGATGTTTCAGGCTAAGAGAAAGATCTTTTTAAAATGTATTTTGTTAATTGCACAATACGGTGGAAGGAAACCAGGATGCTTGAGAAATACCCTGTGCTTCATGATAATCGTGGAGATGTGGCCATATCCTTCAGTAATACATTTTTATCACTTTGTCTGTATACATTAGAGCAGAGTTCGAGAGGACAAGTGCCCTAGTTCTCAATTCCTTTTATACTTAGGACTTTGACCATAGAGAAGCTTAACATTGCAAAGATTGACAGAAATATTTTCTACTTCCTGTAATTACCAAAACATCCTGGTACCCATCAGTTCTGGACTTCTGGCATCATGGGACCCCAGAGAGCTGCTCTGATTGCTTTTTGTATGTAAAAGCAAGTTTCCCTTTTTGTAAAATCAGGAGGCTGAAAATGAGCATGAACATGTGTGCCTGAATGACTTGCCTGTTGGAAATCTGCTCCCAGGACTGGTGCCAATGAGATATTCCAAACACTTGTTTGGGAGGCACCTTAGAACACATTCTACAAGGGAGGAGGCATAGTATGATAATTAACACCTACTCTACAGAGTCACATGGCCTGGATGAAGTCTGGCTCCGTTTAAGTTGTATGACTTTATTTAAATCATGGCTTTCGGAGTTTTGCTTTCCTTACATGTGAAATTAGGGTAATATGAGAAGTGCTTATGATGAGAAGTAAAATAATATAATAAAATGCTTTATGAACAACACAATGCTATCCAAATGTTTGTAACTATTTTCCAAAAAATATATAATTAGGAACCTAGCATACCTAGTTGTAAGCCCCGATGTTTCAGTGGGTGGTTTCTCAGAGGTTTTGATGTAGTATGTTAGCTTTGCTGGAAGACCTTAGCATACAGGCAGTTTGCCTTCTTGTTATCTACTGGAGGGTGGGAAGAACATGTTGGCTCTTCCTGCACATGCCTCCGGATGTTTATTTAAAGGAAAACAGCTCTCTTGCTCAAGAAAATCTTCCCTTTTCACTCTCTTCCTTGAATTTTGTGATAAGACCTGCTTAATTTCTCCAAAAGAGTGAAGCATACAGCTGCTGCATCGTATCTGTGTGGTACCATCTTAGGGAGGAAGCTGAGGAGTCCCCCACAGATCTGCTAGAAAAGGAGACCTTATGTTGCACCTTTGTGTCTTTCTCCATAAATGGCAGTGTCGTTATTCAAGACTTTGGCGAATGTCTGAATCAAACGTTCTGTAGAGAAAGAAGACGACTAACAATGCTCTGTTCAGATCTGTGATTTTCCTTGAGGAAAACTAAAGTGTGAGTGGTGCCTGGGCACCCATGCAGAGCTGATGCCCATCCACACACATCTGAAAGCAACGCCACATTGTCACCAGCACTGAGGAGATGATCCACAGAAAAGGAATGTCCTTTACACATTGAACGTACATGCTGATTTCATGATATGAGGTGTTCATTTGGTTTGAGTGAAGTGATCATGATGTAACATTGGTTTCTCTCATCTGGGCAGATGCATCTCTATACCAGCTGCCTGCAAGTCCTTCCACAGCCACCTAGCATCTTGGCATTCACTTCGGGTTCCTCTGAGGGTTCCTCCCTGCATCTCCAGCCAGGCCTGAAGGATAGGATTTCAGACTCCTTGCTGCTGACTTTTAGCCACCTGCAGGCCTTGATTCTGCCTCTTGTGGTTCAGATGCCCTGGCCCTTTAGGTTCCACCCACCTCCTTTCCAGCTGTAACTCAACATTTGTCACCCCAACCAAATGTTAAGCTATTTAAAAGGTATTTTCCTACAACAGCTTTATGGAGCTGTAATTCACATACCATAGATTTCACCCATTTAAGTATACAGTTCAATGGGTTTTCTTGTATTCACAAAATTGTACAACCATCACCACAGTCTATTTTAGAACATTTTTTTTTCATCACAGCAAGAAATCTCACTCCCATTAGTATTTATTCCTTATTTGTCCGTATCCCCCTAGCCTTAAGCAACCTATAATCTCTTTTTTTGTCTCTGTAGATTTGCCTATTCTGGACATTTCTTGTAAAGGGAATCATGGAATATGTGATTTGTTGTGAATAGGGTTCTTTGCAAGCTTCATTTATGTTGCAGCATGTATCAATACTTAATATCTTTATTGTTATAGAATATTCCATTTATAGATTTACAATGTATTATTTACCCATTCATCAGTTGGTAGACATTTGGATTGCTTTCATTTCTTGACTTTAATGAATAATACTGCTATGAACATTTGTGTACAAGTTTTTGTGTGCACATATGTTTTCATTTCTCTTAGGTATATACCTAGGAGCGGAATATACCTAGGAATGCTGGGTTGTGTGATAACTCTTATATTTGTCTTTTTGAGTAACTTCCAGACTATTCACCACAAAGGCTGCTCAATTTTACATTCTTTTCTGCATTGTGTAAGAGTTACAGTTTCTCTACATCATCACCAACACTTTTTATTATCTTTTTGATGATAGCCATCTTAGTGGGTATGAAGTGGTATCTCACTGTGGTTTCTAAGCCCCCTTTTTAAGTCCAAAGTGTGGGAAGAATATCCCATAACTGCTTTCTTAGGTCATGGAGATA
Source organism: Macaca mulatta (assembly GCF_049350105.2). Classification (NCBI taxonomy): domain Eukaryota; kingdom Metazoa; phylum Chordata; class Mammalia; order Primates; family Cercopithecidae; genus Macaca; species Macaca mulatta. Next base: position 17,184,301 of record NC_133411.1, read on the forward strand.
AGGCACTCACAGCAAAGCTCTCTCCAGAGAAAATGTATGTGAAGATCATTTTCTAACTTCTAGCCTATGGAACCTTCTATCTCTGAGATGGCAAAGAATTTAGGACTCATTACCCTTGGTTTCCCCCACTGCCTTTCCTGCAAGTTATGGATGGTAGGGTATGCCCTTTCACTTTAACATACCTGGCCTAGAGTCTTCAGGCTTCAGCTGAAATCTCCATTTAACGTCATGTTACAAATGAGTTATCTTTAAAAACACAGATCTTCCATTTATAATATATCCACAGCTCCCCCATTCAGGCACAGACCTCTTCAGATTTCATTTGAAGTGTTTTCCTCTTGAAAATTAACTACATTTGATGCAACTGGCTCCTCTGAAGGAAAAGAAACACAGACTGTTGCACATAGTCGTGAATCACAAATGAGGGTGTTTATATATTCAACGAGAAATTATTTTTGCTGGCAAATGGTTGTGTTTTTTCCAGTCCTCTTAAATCCTTACCTTTTTAAAAAAATGGATTTGAGCCGGCTAACCAAAATACGTATGATAGAACAGTATAAAACCAATAAGGAAGAAATCAGGCAAAGAGAAAGAAAGGATAGAAAAATGAAAACACATCTAAGGAATAAGTAACATTTGCAAATGCTAGACACAGGCACAGTTTTCAGAGGTGGTCACAGATGTATCTGAATTCCCTCATTGTTCAAAGAGAAGAACACAATCAGTTTCACAATTTTACGTATTTATATGACATAAAGGATGTAGTTGCTTAGGACAATTATACATTTTCCTGAGAGAAATACTGTCTCCTGTGTGTTCTTATAGTAAACATATTGTGGACTGAAACACAGTATACCCAAATAAATAACACTTAGCCTGATGCTCTTTCTTTGAATATTTCTCAGTGCAAACAGGTGGCACAAGGCTAAAGGTGATTTTATTAAATTTCGTTATAGAAAATTCATTATAGAAAATCTTTATATAGATAGAAATGTTGGTAATCTTGCTTTAGACTGTCTAGTCTTGTGTATTTTATGACATTGTACTTAGGACATTGCATGTTTTCACAATAGGCTTCACAGTCACATAGACACACTTCGAGTTTGTTGATCAATATTTGTAATTTTAGTAACAGTTTTACCTGATAAGAAACATGGGATCTACTTCTGTTGGTGATTTACCCATTGGATACAGGTGAGTGTTTGTGTATGTTCCTGCAACTTCCCTTCTAAGATAGTTCACATATGAATTTTCAACTTAAAAAATGATTTTTTTCCCAAAAGTTGTGGGTTGATGGTCAGGGTAAAATTGTATACATGGGAGACCATTCTTTGACCTTCTCTACATCTTATAGGAGATTGAAAGATTCTTCCTTGCTTTTTGTTTTTCTTCTTTTCCCCAAAAATGCTGCTCTTGGGTATAAAAAAAGAGTTAAAGATTACGAATCTTTAAACCACATCTGGTTTGTATGTTCTCAGAGGCCACTTGCTGGAAAAGCAAGGCGTGAGGTGAAAAAGGAAGGAAAATATCATATAGTCCAGTTAACCAGTTTTATAAGGAAAACGAAACTATTCTTAGGAGTTATAACACCATTTAAAAATGTAGAAAGAGGTACAGGAAAAGAACAACTTTTTTTTCCTCCAAAGAAACCAGCAGCCCAGCTGGCATAGGATTAGCTCACAAATAGAAATCAGATCACTTGAATGCACAGGAATGCCATGGTCAGGGCCAGGGGACAGTTATACCATGTCCCTAGCCTCACGATGGTTACTGTTAGATTGGAATAAAAATCAGAGGTAATGGTTTTACTGAGGCAAAATGAGCTATGTGTTGGTGCAAATTCATAGTTGGGGAAGAAGATGAATAAATTATTAAATGTACGTATGTGTTACTGAGGTCTATTTCTGCTTAATGGACACTTTTGGCTGTTTTTAGAGATGTTTTCATCCAAAACTACTTAATAAGGAGAGATTTATATATAAATACTCCCTGGTGAGAAATACAAATAGTTTGGTCTTTAATAAATCAAAATCTGAAAAGTTCTCCCTCTGTGTGGTGGGGGAGAATAATAGATCTTAATTTTGAAGCTGTTCAGACATTTTAAAATATAGAGTCTGAGGAAGGAGCAAACACATCTCTAACAAGGAGGATGCAGAAGCTCCTTAAGCCAATGAATTAGGGAATTTGGCTGATGAAATAGTTTCACTGCTTTCAGAAACAGGTGTTTGGAAAGGCAGCTGAAGAGTGAGTCTTATGTCCACTTTGCTGATGGCTATATCGTTCCCTCCTTATCCTCTAGAACAGTGTAGGCACGTAGTAGGCATTCAGTAAACCTGTAAAAGGAACGAGTGAGCAAGGCTAAAGATGCTGTCTAGAAGAGCTGTAGGTGACCTACGCTGATGAACAGATAGGACTACATTGTAATTTGCATTGAACATATCTGTTCGTTAATGGCTTCCTCCCTGATATTTGAGAGTTGGCTTTCCTAAACATTTTAAAGCATTTCCTTTCAATCTTATATATGGTATTATATTGAATTTTCCATAAAGTTTTGTATTAGTCCATTCCCATGCTGCTAATAAAGACATACTCGAGACCAAATAATTTATAAAAGAAAGAGGTTTAATTGACTCAGTTTAGCATGGCTGGGGTGGCCTCAGGAAACTTACAATCATGGCAGAAGGGGAAGCAAACACATTCCTCTTCATATGGCGGCAGCAAGGAGAAGTGCAGAGTGAGGCGAGGGAAGAACCCCTTACATGAGTGAGATCTCATGAGAACTCACTCACATGGAACACCATGGAAATAATTGCCCCCATGATTCAGTTACCTCCCACTAGGTCCCTCCCATGATATGTGGGGAGTATGGAAGCTACAATTCAAGATGAGATTTGGGCGAAGACACAGCCAAACCATATCATCCCACTCCTGGCCCCTCCCAAAACTCATGTCATCACCCTTCAAGACACAATTATGCCTTCCCAACAGTCCCTCAAAGTTTTAACTCATTCCAACATTAACTCAAAAGTCCAAGTCCAAAGCCCCAACTGAGACAAGGCAAGTACCTTCTGCCCATGAGCCTGTAAAATCAAAAGCAAGTTAGTTACTTCCTAGATACAATAGGGGTACAGGCATTGGGTAAATACAGCTGTTCCAAATGAGAGAAATTGGCTCAAACAAAGGAGCTACAGTCCCCATGCAAGTCTGAAATCCAAATAGGTCAGTAAAAATGTTAAAGCTCCAAAATAATCTCCTTTGACTCGATGTCTCATATCCGGGGTGTGCTGATGCAAGAGGTGGCTCCCACGATCTTGCACAGCTCTCTCCCTATGGCTTTGCAGGGTACAGCACACCCTCCCAGCTGCTTTCACAGCTGGCATTGAATGTCTGCAGCTTTTGCAGGAGCACAGTGCAAGCTGTTGGTGTATCTACCATTCTGGGGTCTGGAGGATGACCATCTTCTCACAGTTCCATTAAGCAGTGCCCCAGTGGGGACATTTTATTGGTGTTCCAATCCCACGTTTCCCTTCTGCACTGCCTTAGCAGCAGTTTTCCATGAGGGCCCCATCTCTGCAGCAGATTTCTACCTGGACGTCGGGTGTTTTCATACATCCTCTGAAATCTAGGCAGAGGTTCCCAGACTTCAGTTCTTGACTTCTGTGCACCCACAGACCCAACACCACGTGTAATCCACCAAGGCTTGGGGCTTTCAGCCTCTGAAGCAATGGCCTGAGCTGTACATTGGCTTCTTTTAGCCATGGCTGAAGTTGAAGCAGCTGGGACATAAGACACCAAGTCCCAAGGCTGCACACAGCAGGGTTCTCTGGACCCAACCCAGGAAACCGTTTTTGCCTCCTAGGCCTCCAGGCCTGTGAAGGGAGGGGCTGCTGTGAAGACCACTGACATGTCCTGGAGACATTTTCCCATTGTCTTGGCGATTAACATTTGGCTCCTTGTTATTCATGCAAATTTCTGCAGCCAGCTTAAATTTCTCCCTAGAAAATAGGTTTTTATTTTATATCACATCGTCAGTCTGCAAATTTTCCAAACTTTTATGCTCTGCTTCTTCTTCAGCACTTTGCCACTTGGAAATTTCTTCTGCCAGATATGCTAAATCATCCGTCTCAAGTTCAAAGTTCCACAGATCTCTGGGGCAGGGGGAAAGTGCCACCAGTCTCTTTGCACAGCAAGAGTGAACTTTACTCCAGTTTCCAACAATTTTCCCATCTCCATCTGAGACCACCTCAGGCTGGACTTCATTGTCCATATTACTATCAGCATTTTGTTCAAGACCATTCAACACGTCTCTAGGAAGTTTCAAACTTTCCCACATCTTCCTGTCTTCAGAGCCCTCCAAGTCTCTAGGAAGTTCCAAACTTCCTCACACTTTTCTGTCTTCTTCTGAGCCCTCCAAATGGTTCTAAGTTCTGCCTGTTACCCAGTTCCAAAGTCGTTTCCACATTTTTGGGTATCTTTACAGCAGCACCCCACTCTCTGTTGTAGCAATTTGCTGTATTAGTCCATTCTCACACCACTAATAAAGACATACCCAAACTGGGTGGTTTACAAAGAAAATAAGTTTAATTGACTCACAGTTTTGCATGGCTGGGGAGGCCTCACGAAATTTACAATCATGTCAGAAAGGGATGCAAACATGCCGTTCTTCGTGTGTCAGCAGCAAGGAGAAGTGCTGAGCAAAAAGGGGGAAACCCCTTATAAAACCATGAAGTCTCCTGAGAACTCACTCACTATCATGAGAACAGCATGACGGTAAACACCCCTATGATTCAATTAGCTCCCACCAGGTCTCTCTCAGGATACACTGAGATTATGGAAACTACAATTCAAGATGAGATTTTGGTACGGACCCAGCCAAACTATATCAAGTTTGCTGGAAAAAAAACCTCAAATGATTATCACAAAATAAGAATCAGATGAGTTTTGAATTAATGCATTTCTCCATAGTTAACTTTTCTCAATTTAAACATTTAGTTATAAATGAATATTTAATTATTTGGAAACTGTGGCTAGGAAAGTGTATTATTTCTCAAAAAAAACTTAAAGGAATAAAATGAATGAATGAGTGATAATCCTAGGTAGCAAAACCCTAGTGTTAGCTAATACACTACTTTTACTCTTTTTGTATTCATGAACATGCTTGAAATAAAGTAATTTATTTAAGTACTAGTTTTGGATCTCTTCTCTGTTAGGCATTCTCTAGATGTGAGAAAATCAGATAAGTTAAAATTCATGCTCTCATGAACTTTATATTTTAGGGGGAGGAGAGAGGCAATAAACAAATTTTAAAATAATGAAATTATATAATGGTGTTAATTAGTTACAGTGGACTGAAGTGAAATAAAGTAGACTGATTAAGGAGGGGACTCAGGGTAGTAGTGCAGCATGAAAAAGGTTCTCAGGGAAACAAGGGAGTAAACCTTGCATATGTCTAGGAAAAAGCATTTCAGGCAGAGGGAAGCAAAATTCAAAAGCGCCTAATACAGGAGCGTGCTTAGGGTGTTTACAAAACAAGAGGAGGACACTGCATTTGGAGCAACATGAGCCAGTAAGGGTGAGCACAGTGTTGTCAGGATGACGGGGGAGGTTATGTAGAGTCTCACAGTAGCAGTCCATCTCTGCACTGTGTTCTGTATGATAGAATCCATTGGAGAGTTTAAAGCATAGAGAACTTGATCAGGTTTCTACTTTTAAAAAACCCAAATGTGGCAGCTGTGGAAGAGAGATTCTCAGGGTCAAGCCTAGCAGCAGGGAGAAATAGCAGAAGGCCCTTTCCTCTTTCCAGCTGAGAGAGGATGGATAGTGGTTTGAACTGGAATCTTTGTGGTGAGAGGGTGAGAAGTGGTTCGGTTTGCAATCTCCATTAGAACCAGAGCCTTCAGAAATTACTGCTGGATTGGGTATAGAGTGTGGTAGAATGAGTGAATCCTAAGTGGTTAGCCTGAAAAGTTGGGTGAATACCATTTAATGACTCAAGGAAGACTACAGAGGCGGAAGACTGAGGAGCATAAAAACAAGACTACTAGAAATGTTACCTGTTACCTTTGAGATGCTTTTAAGACATCCAAGGGGAGATGGCAGTTGGATATTTGAATCTGGAGTGCAGAGGGGATGTTGAAGCTGGTCATACAAAGTTGGTTGCTGGCTATATATAGGTGATGTTTGATGACAGAATACCATAGGCTGGATGGCTTATATACCATGGAAATGTATTTCTCACAGTTCTGGAGGCTGAGAAGTCCAAGATCAAGGTCCTGGCAGATTTAGTATCTGGTGAGGGCCCAGTTCCTCATAGACAGCTTTGTTCTCATTGTGTCCTCACATGGCAAGAGTGAGGGGATTTCTCTGTGGTCACTAATCTCATTCATGAAGCCTCTACTCTCATGACCTAATCACCTCCCAAGGGTCCCACTGCGTAAAGCCATTGCATTGGAGATCAGGTCTCAACATATGAATTTGCTGGGAACATAAAACATTCAGTTTCTGGCAGTACTTAAAGCTATGGACTAGATGAGACCATATAAGACAGTGCTTTTCAAAATATATCTGGTGAATGTCCTTTGTTTTTTCTAATTTGCTGTAGACTGATGCTTTTAAATACAATAAAAAAGGATCCAAGGGAAAACAAAATTTAAGGAAAAGTGAAATAAATACATAGTAAATACAAGTGCCACTTTTTTTTTTTTTTTTTTTTTTTTTTTTTTTTTTTTTTTTGCTAATAGAATTAATAGACATAAAATTATTCCATCAAATTGCTGTAAAAGTTTCTTAACACTCACTCTGGCTTCCTGCACTTATCTTGCTGTGGACTGAGAACAAACAATTCACAGAGAGTGCTTGTTCATGGATCATGATGTTAGTCAGGCCAACCTGGGAATGAGTGTGGAGGGAGAAGGGACCCTGAGCCACAACTTTGCCCTCAGAAAGATGAGTAGGGAGGTGGGAATTCAGCAGACTGTGGTTCCTAGAATCCAGATGAAGATGTTTCCAGAAAAATGAGGCAATTACACAGTATATGTAAAATAGATCCCCAGGCATTAACTGTAATAATGAAATACCAGAGTGAATGGAAAGATGTTATTTTGCTTTTACTCCTTCCTTCCCCAAGCTTTTGTGGCGGTATGGTTCTACCAATCTTAAGCTTTGTTTATGCATGGCCTCTTCTAAGATCACTTGGGGACACACCTGAATGAGGAAGTCTTCCAAAAGAGCAACAGGATTGCCAAAGTAAGAGTTGGATCAGGGTCCAATTTAAAAGTACAAGCCAAGTGTCTCAACTCTTAGATTGGATGCTGTAGGGGGTCAGCCTGGCCATTAAAATCATTACCACACCAACCATTTCTGTATATTAGGGTTATCCTTCTTTATTATCAGCAGTAGCTCCTATTTCAGCCAACACCTATCCAAACCATGCCAGCAATATAGGAATACACTTGATTCTCAGCAAAGGTGATTTCTTTGGGCAAAGGAAAAAATATCTCTGCACAATGGTTAGTTGCTTCAAATGCACACATACGGACCCAACATAAGATGACTACCTGATGTAGAGCCATAAGGGAATCATGCGATCCAGGTTTTCCATCTGTAACTCATCCTCCCACTTATAAATATTACCCCATCTTTCTTGCTTAGGCTGCTGCTTGTCTCTGCTCATCCGTCCACCTCTGTTCCCCACCTGGGGGCAGCTGAACTTGGACTATTGCCCAGCTAGATGTTAGGATGAAGGCCCATTCTAGTACTTTGCTGGTAATTCTTTTTAATTATCAACAAATGTCTAAACATTTTCTGGCCCTTACCCAGTCCCAATCTGGCAGCTTTACCTATTCTAGTGGTTCTCAATCAGGGGTGATTTTGCTCTCCAGGAAAACACCTGGAAAAATCTAGAGGAATTTTGATAAAACTGGGAGGAATTTGATATACTGGCATCTTGTGGGTAGAGAGTAGGGATGCTGTTTAACATCCTGCAATGCACAGGACAGCCCCTGACAACAAACAGTTATCTGGCCCCAGATGCCAAACAGTGCCAGAGTTAAAGAACCTTGCCTTGTACTTCATTATTGTGTCCTCCATGCTAATGTTTCTCACCACTTAAATATTGTAGATGTTTTCAGGTTGGTTGTGTCCCCACCCAAATCTCACCTTGAATTATAATAATCCCCATGTGTCAATGGTGGGGCCGGGTGGAGATGATTGAATCATGGCGGCGGTTCCCCCCATACTCTTCTCCTGGTAGTGAATAAATCTTATGAGATCTGATGATTTTGTAAATGGGAGTTTCCCCACATAAGCTCTCTTGCCTGACACCATGTAAGACATGCTTTTGCTTCTCTTTTACCTTCTGTCGTGATTGTGAGGCCTCCCCAGCCATGTGGAACTGTGAGTCCGTTAAACCTCTTTCCTTCATAAATTACCCAGTCTTGAGTATGTCTTTATTAGCAGCATGAGAACAGACTAATACAAGGGCTAATGCGGTTTTCTTTTTTCTTTTTTTTTTTTTTTGAGACAGGGTCTCGCTCTGTCATCCAGGCTAGAGTGCAGTGATGCAATCATAGCTCACTGCAGCCTCAAACTCAAGGACTCAGGTGATATTCCCACTTCAGCCTCCCAAGTAGCTGGAACTATAAGCATGTACTACTATACTTGGCTAATTTTTTTCTCAAACTCTTGGGCTCAAGTGATTGTCCTTCCTCAGCCCCCTAAAGTGTTGCCATGGCTAACATGTCTTTAAGATTTCAAGAGTCAGCCTGGCGCAGTGGCTCACGCCAGTAATCCCAGCACTTTGGCAGATTACTTGAGGTCAGGAGTGTGAGACCAGCCTGGCCAACGTGGTGAAACCCCATCTGTACTAAAAATATAAAAATTATCTGGGTGTGGTGGCACATGCCTGTAGTCCTAGCTACTTGGGAGGCTGAGGCAGGAGAATTGCTTGAGCCCGGGAGACAGAGGTTGCAGTGAGCCAAGATCGTGCCTCTACACTCTAGCCTGGCCAACAAAGTGAGGCTCTGTAAAAAAAAAAAAAAAAAAAAAAAATTCAACAGTCCAAATTCAACTTGTGAGTTACGCTTAGAAGGATTTATTGGTACAGTTGTTAAAAGTGTGTATCCTCGGTTGGGCCATCCTCAGTTGGGCACAGTGGCTCACGCCTGTAATCCCAACACTTTGTGAGGCCAAGGTGGGTGGATCACGAGGTCAGGAGATCAAGACCATCCTGGATAACACGGTGAAACCCCGTCTCTACTAAAAAAATACAAAAAATTAGCTGGGTGTGGTGGCAGGCGCCTGTAGTCCCGGCTACTCGGGAGTCTGAGGCAGGAGAATGGCGTGAACCTGGGAGGCGGAGCTTGCAGTGAGCTGAGGTTGTGCCACTGCACTCCAGCCTGGGCGACAGAGTGAGGCTCCGTCTAAAAAAAAAAAAAAAAAAAAAAAAAAATGCACAGCAGTGTTGATGCAGGAAGACATCAGTAATGAAGATAGCTGATGGGATGTCTGAATTGTAGAATGGTTTCCATGGAATGCATTGGATTATATCTGAGTGCCCTGTGGCTTGACCTACACAGCTCACCAAAATACTCTCCTGGGGATACTCGCCTTGACAGAGCCCAGAGCCCTGGGCCTTGAAGAGCCCAGGAGACTCTGTCTACAAAAAAAAAAAATCTTCCTCATTAGGCAGATGACACTTTTTTCTGAGCTGTGTACTTGCAGGTAAGGGATAGGTTTTGGTGGGGACACTGGCTGGATTCCAGCCTTACCCTGCCCTCTGGGCTAGGCATTTTTGTTTGAGGCAATACCTGCACAGACATATGCTTCAGCCTGGCTTGAGTAATATCTTTGAGATGAGGATTCTGTTTAGTTTTTATTTACTGAAGAAACATATTCTAAGAGCCTACTTTGTGTCTATTTTAGGTGCTTGAGTACACCAAGGAATAAAATAAGTAAAGATCCCTTCCCTCAAAGAATTTATATAGTGGTGCTTATAATCTAGTGGAGTTTGTATGTTTAAAGTTGATGATGTAAAGCTAATAATAACTGTACATTGTAAGTGAAAACTAATAAATTCCTCAAGATTTCTTCCTTAGATGCAGATAGTAGTGACCTGGTTTAAGCAGTACCAGTGCCTTGAACTAGGCTTTCTTCCTCTTGCAGAATGCTGCAGCTGGCCTCACACTGGGGAGGAGGACATGTGCCTTCTTGTACTACTTGCTATCACAGTATCCTCTGACCTCAAGTCTTTGCTAGTAGGTTGGTTTAGTGTAAAGGGAAGCTGTTACCCCCTGTATGACTCAGCACTTCCTGTAGCCATACTTGCAGTTTCTAACAAGTCTCTGATTGAATAATCTAAAAGCTCCATTCTGAATTTATGAGATGTTTCCTGCTTCTTTTTGTTTTATTTTGCTTTTCTTGCCTTTGGGTACCTAAAGCCTGTGTCTTGGGCCCTGTCAGTCAAAAGGTTGCTTGTGCATTTTTTTTTCCTGTTTTGGGGGTTTTGGATCACTATTGGCCTAACGTCATGAGCGGCTTGCCTTACTCCAATTTCTATATACCACTATCACCATCCTTTTAACCGTAGTTCTGGAGCAAAGCATCCAAGAGCACAGAAAACCAAAAATAAAGCTTCTAAAACAGCAGTGAGAAGCTCATGTAGGTGGATGGCAGATCTGAAGTTTATTGGCATAAGTGGGACTCACACTCAGTCTACCTTTGACATCTGGAAAGACACAGTACACAAACCTAGCTGACATAAATTATTGAATCCTGTCATTCCTATTCTAGGAATGTGGCAGCTTTATACCTGTTCCATTGAAAAAGAATGATTTTTTTTTTCCAAAAAGACATAATGCATCAAACATATTTCTGTTTCTGTGTTGTGGTTCCAAGGTGCTATGATTTCTGACCATTGTGTGCTTTCAGAGATATTTCCATGATGTTCAGTGAAGCTAGACTTCCGTATAATTGGGCTATCATAATTGTTACACTATTGAACACTTGCCTTTTCTTCCTGTAAGGCTCTAGCCCAATGGCAAAAATTTTTTCTTTTCACTTTTTCTTTGATCAGTGGTCAGATGGTAACTGGAATTTGGGTTGCATAAAGTGGACCATTAGGGGACTGAAGGATATGATGTGGTTGATAAAGTTTAAAAAGAGGGATTCTGTAAGCATGGAGGTTTAGATGAGAACTTAGTTGATTTGAAGACCAGGCCAGATTTCAGGCTGCCCAAGGGAGTCATTTATAGACTTACATCTATAAATGGTTTTGATTCAGAAAACTCTTGGTTATGTTTGTTTGAAATCTAAGGATTTTGATATCTTCTCAGTGGGTTTTGACTCATTTATAAGAATAGTGAGTATTAGAGATCATACACCTTACACACAAATAGAAGGGAATCACAGTCTTTTCCTGTCATTTTGGAGAGTGAACTTCCATAGTCAAAGCAGGTGAAGCTTATGATTCATTGTCAATTTTTAATAATATATGTCAAAGGGAGGAGTCCAAGGGGCAAGATCTGAAACAATGGCTCATCTTAAAAATGCATTTGTGTTTGGTGTTTGGAGGATTTGCTCTCATTACTTTTGTAGCAGGTTAACATTTGAAGTCATGTTTGTTTTTCTCAGACTAGTATTAAACTGGGTGCATAATAATTATCCAGCAGCAGGAATCTGGTAACAGATTAAGAACGGAGAATCCATAGTCAGTATGAATAAGGGATACCCAATATCCCTCTGGAAATACCGCAGAATGAAGTAATAGAAAAATCATTTTACCTCACTAAGGAATTAAAAGTTTCATGACTCCTTTTGCAGAGGAGTTTATTTCTTGTTCATCTTCAGAATTTTAGTTTCTAGTGTGCTGAATTTACACATTGCTTCACGTGGAAGTGTATGTACTGGTGAAAACACAAAATAGAATGTTTAATAAAATTGCAGGGGGCTAAGGGAGGGATAACATTAGAAGAAATAACTAATGTAGGTGATGTATACCTATGTAACAAAACTGCACATTCTGCACATGTAACCCAGAACTTAAAGTATAATAATAAAAATAAATAAAATAAAATTGCAGGGAAGGGGTTAGAGGCTTTTGAATTAAACTCTTGGGGAAAAAAAATGGAAAGAGACATGTGCTTAAGATGATCTCTATTTTCAGTGGACAGAGCTAACTTGGTGAGAAAGGCTGGGTGCCTGTGCTTTGTCAGGTAGTTTTCATGGGGAGAAAATGTCAGGTAAAAGAAACCCAGATTGAGAAATAGTCAACAGACCTCAGTTTCTCAACACATTTTATTTTTATCTCAAGCCATTGGATTTCTCTGACCTACCAGGACCAAGGCAAGTAACAGGACGTGAGAATATAGGATTTCAAAAGCATTAAGAGCTGTAATTTTTTTGAAGTCCAGAAACAATATGCATCTCGATATGCAATAAAGGACATTGGAAACTTCTCATTGAATCAGCAGTGCATTGTTTACCGTAGTTTTTTATTACTTCATTTTGGTAAATATATGAATGTTTGTATAGACTTGTATAAATTCACCCCTAACCTCAGTTCCTCAAGGCTTCTTTTACAGTCACATCTCAAATTCATCAACCACAAGTTGTCCTTCTAGAAGGTTCTTGGGGAACTGTAAACTACTTCAGGGACCACTGTACTTTTCACTATCATTGTTTGTTTTTATTTCAGTGGTGTGTCCAGGGATTTGTCCTTGGTTTAATTAATCTTTGTTTTCAGCAAAATGTTGACTTTAGGGCAAAATTGTTTTTGTGGCTGTTGTGATAAGACCTTGAACATTTTCGTCACTGCAATTCAAGTAGCACTTGGCTGTTCTGTGGCAGGCAGACCCTGAGGATTGTAACTCCTCTTGCAGGGAGGGCTGGAACCTCCCTAGGGAGCAGGCAGGGGCTGGACAGTCTGCCAGACACATGCTCTCTAGGACACACACTCTCTTTTTTTCCCTCCTGTAGTGCTTGTGACTGATGGATTCAATGAGCACTTCAGTTATCCTACTTTGTTCTTTCAGCAGACCATTTGTGTCTTTGAGAGCTTATTTTGGCAAATGAATAATCAGCTATACGAATGAGCTCAAGGACGATCAAGGGGAATATTTGACCTCTACTTTAGATAATCTACATTTTTAATGTTAGTATTTGTGACTTAGCAGAGCGATAGATCATAACTGGCCTTCTTTCTTCCTAGTCTGTGAGCATACATCAAAAGCTCCAAAATATGCACACAAAGTTGAAAAGCCCTCATCATTGCGAAAATTTCTTGTGATTTTTATTTTAATTGGGAGTGAAGGAGGTGTGGACAGGAGATGCTCATGGTTATTTTTTCTACAGATCAAATCCATAGATCTACATTGTATTGTTTTTCTCCTTTCAGAACTTTAGTTAGTATAAATTCATTACTGGTCTTATTATTGAACAATATTACTCAGACATAGTGAGGTACTTTGATGTAGTTCTAGTGGCTATATTTGTTGTTTCTTAGAAGACTTAGCTGTCTGCAGGGGGAGTAAAAATAATGGAATTAACCAGTGGGATCATCCCCCTTCAAAAGTCTTACATTTATTAGCATATGTTTATTTTTTTTAGGACAGAAGTCCACAAACTATGGCATGATAAACAATAATGCTATTCTGGAACATGGAAAGTCCTGGACTGGTCATCAGATATAGCCTATAGCATTGACTTCACCAGCAATTAGGCGTGGGGGCATAGATAACTCATTTAACTTTCCTGACTCTCATCATTCTCATCTACAAAAAGGGTTGGATTAATTCAATCAGTGGTTCTCAAATTTGAATGTGCAACAGAATCACTGGACCTCATTACCATATTCAGTAAAGCTTAGGTGGAGATCTGCAAATTTGCCTGTCTAACATGGTCCCAGGTGATAATGATGCTGGTGTGGGGAGCACATTTGAGAATCACTGGATTGGATGATTTCTCTGACTACTTCTGGTATTAACATTGGGCGACTTTTATGCTCTATGGCTAGAATGATCTGTTTAGAGCTACTGAATGCATTGGCTGTGATGGGTCCAATTGGGGAAGTGCTACGAGTAGAACTGAGTAAGAGCAGAAATTTGAATCGATAGAGTCATATGGTTTTAGGATGGCCCAAGTATTAACAGTATTTCTGAGTGATCAAAGACCCTCTGAACCAAGAGTTGATGTATTGGAGTCCAGCAGCAGGGGGATCACATGGTGGTGGCTAGAACAAGCTGAGCATTTGTTTCGACTGACGAGTTCAGTGTAAATGACGTGACACATTTCAACAGGCTTAAGTACTATTGGATACGGGAAAAAGAAGATTTTGATTGATTTCACAAGTTAGACACTGGGCAACCAATAAATGCCACTTGTATTGCTACCATTAATGTAGCTTTTAATACCAATGTGAAAACTGTAATATTCTAAAAGTAAAATGAAATTGAATGGGCTCTAGTTGTATCTATATCTCTACTGTCCTTCGGGAATAGTGAAGTAAACTATACAAGCACAAGCACCTACAGTATTAACTAAGAACAGTGGTGGCATTTTTCTTTGTTGTCTAGACTCTAATAGTCTCTTTTAGTGATTCTGGAAATCAGCAAATCCTTGTGTTTTCAAACCTCACCCACAAAGTTTTCAAGTACATTTCAGTTCCTGCTCAACATCGGACAACACTTGCTCACTACGATGACCAAAGTACCTGACTTCTAGATGCAGGCTTGGAAATGAGAGAGAGACTGACTGAAACTATTTTTAGTTGTGATGTTTCTTGAATACTCTCTGATGGGAAAGTAAAGGGGAATGGCTTGAGTTTATTTCTTCATGTTTAGGAAATCCCTTCTGCCTCTGTTGTTCAACTTCCAAATTACTGAAACACTTTCCAAAACCTCATGCCTCTCAAATTTGCATACTAGACTATTGCCTGAAAACAAGTTTGTAAATATAAACTCTGTAAGTCTTAAGAAAGGCTCAGCTCAGGAGAAATTAAATTGTATTTTGCATTTTAGTGGATAATATGGTACTGTGGACATTAGCAAAAATAATGTAATTAGAGAGAATCAATATATTCCATCCAAAACTTCTCTTATCAAAAGAGAGGGTAGAAGAATTGAAAACATGAGTGAATAGGCATGAAAGATGAATTTCCTAAGACCAGCTAGCTTTGCTTTGTGTGTGTGTGTGTGTGTGTGTGTGTGTGTGTGTGTGTGTGTGATTTTCTCTCTCTCTCTTTCTCTCTGTCTCTCATATACAGATATAAATTGTGTTGTCCCATCTATCTAATGGGTAGGTTAGATCAGTGGTTCATTAGAAAGGCAGTTTCTGCACACCAGCAATTATAATGCACTCTGCAAATAGCTATATTTCGCTTGGGCAGCAAAGCCGAGGAAGCCTCAGTTTGTAATTTAACCAAAAACAGTTTTCAAAAAGCACATACAGTAAAAATATCCTTGGCCCCTTACCTTCTTTCTCCATCAAGGTGAATACTTTTCATTACATCTAGAAATAGCCAGTAAAAATCACTGGCCAGTACAAATTCTTGGGCAATAGGAACTAACCAGACATTTTATCAGCCAATCAGAATGCTGTAAAATAACCTGAGAAAGGCTGGCACTGAAGAAGTTTGTGGCAATCCAGTGCCTAGCACAGAAAATACTTATGTGTGTTGCATCAACTGCTCCCAGTTCTCCATAGCAGTAGAGGAGAAGTCAGAGAAAGAAGAGACAGACCAGCTTCTAGACTTCCCCTACTGCCCTATTGGCTGGTTGCATTAGAAGCATCTGTTTAATAAGAGTTTGCCAAATTTGTTTATTATTACTAAGTAACACATAAATTGGTATTTCCAGCTATACTAAGAATTTTCACAGCTCTAGGATTAGCCTGAAAGCAATTCAGTCTAGTTACTGATTTATGTGTTTCTGAAATCGAAAAAATTTTCCCAAGACCCTGCTCAAATCTTTTTTTCACCAAGTCTAGGTGGTGTTTTCAGATATTTTACATAAATATATTTCACTATAAAAATGTAAACTTTATACATGATATTTAACATTCCTTATATTAAGAGGAAGCAAAAAAAGCAGCTAAGAAAAATGTTTTTACTCTCCGTATTTCTTTCTACCTTCATGTAAATGGGAATACTTTAGTTAGTTTTATGGTAACAGACCTGTTTTAAAAATCTTACTTACCTCATCCTTTTAAGCATTTCAGTGTTAGCTGAAAGTAAATTACTCTCTTTCCTTTCTCCATTTTCGTAATCTATTGCCTCATTTGGAAATATCTGTTCTTATTAATAATAATGGCACTTGCAGCCTAAATGGTCATGAAGTCACTATCCGGACCATTTTTAAGATATCACGATTGGATGCAAGTAGTTTAAAGCCATATGATTTGTTTTTACTAGCTGTGCTGTTCTTAACCAGGAATAATAAAGGCTTTGCAAGTCAAGTCCGCATGGCAAAAAAGGTGTCCACAAGTGTGAATGGCTCATTTTTAATGACTTGCCAACAGCCACTTGTAAAAGGTGTAATTGAAATTGTTAAGAGATTAGGTTCTAGTCTGCTTTTTCCTCCCTCTCAAAAGTTTTCATGGATCCAGGTTATTCTTAAGCATTGTTTAATACTAGAAATAGCCTTTATGGACTAATAATAAGAAAGAAAAAGGCAAATTTTAAAAGATTTTCCAAATTCAAAGACAATAAGTTTGCCAGCCTGACTTCTGTTTATCTGTAAAAGTCAGGACCAATAGTTTGAGCAGAAGAGTAAATATGAAGGTTTTCTAAACAGTTTTCTCTGGAGGAGAGGGTTGGAGGTGGGAAGTTCTCCTTTATTCAGCCACAGTGCCTGCAAAAAAATGGTGTTTCTGTGACCCTCAGAAAGTAAATCAGTGGGTGGACGTAGGAATTGGGGTAAATGAGCAACAGCTGCCTTGTCATTTCAAGTTCTGTGTCTTACTCCTATTTCACAATCCTTTCCTAGGAGAGAGAGAGAGGGAGGGAGGGAGGGAGAGAGACAGAGAGAGAGAGAGAGAGAGAGAGAGAGAGACAGAGAGAGAGAGAGAGAGAGATTTCTTTAAAGGCAAGATTTGTGGGTAAGAAAAGTTATTGAAATAATGCAGGAATAACTCAAAACCAGAGAAGCCTTTGCCTCAGTTCAAAGAAATTGAACCAGAGAGGCCTTTGCCTCAGTTCAAAGGAAATTGACTAAAGCTGTACAGACCCTGAGACCTGGGCACTTACATTCCTTTGCATTTCTTGAAGAATGCTTTGAATTCTCATTCTACTCCTAGGAGGCTCTCGGACTTCAGATACTAATCTCAGAGAGTCATGGAGTCCGGAAGACATCAATTCCCTGTGACAAACAGAAAACTAATTTACATTTCTGTTGAAGCTCTATGTAGATTTTATTTTCTAAAAAAAAAAAAAAAAAAAGATTTGTTTCCAGGTGCTTTCTTTCAAATTGTTGTGATAGAGCTAGAGGTGATACACAAAAGAATCTCGGATTTTCTCTGCCTTCCAGCTCTGTCATCCAGGAGCTGCAGGATGGCTGTGAACTACTGAACTGCTGTTCTCTCATTTGTAAACTGAGAATGACTAGAATTTCCATGATGGTTCTTTTGAGGATAGAAGTTGGTTACATATGTGGAAACGTTTTGTGCACTTAAGGTAGTCCAGAAATCTCAAAGGGCTGAAGGATGCAGCTAAGTGGGAAGGAGGCGTAATTCATGCCAACGTCAAGCAAGCTCAGTCAGCCTCTGTGTATGGCATATCCATTTCCTCCCCACAGCTAGATGATTCCTATTTTTCAGTTTACAGATGAGCCCAAATGGTTCCCTTCTCTTCCTGTGTTCTCCTGTTACATTCTCTTGGTCTGGGCACGCATTCACGGTGAAATTACGATAAAGATGAAGGAGATAACAGGTAGCGTCATGGAATCAAACAGCCAAGTAGAGCTGGCAGGCAGGAAACATAGTGACCACCAAGTCCAGGGTGTCCCATTTTTCCAAAGATTGGGGCCTCTCTCTTCACCATCAGAATATTTTTAAAATCACCTCACATCTTACTAAAAAAGAAATAAGTATCAAATGCTTAAAATACTCAAATTTCTAAAAATCAGAGAGAAAAAAACCTATTTTAAGGAGATATAATTTAATCTGTATATAATCTTAAGGAGAGAAAGGACTTTATAAACAATACCTTTTTTTTTTTTTTTTTTTTTTTTTTTTTTTAATTTTAGAACCAGCAGGTACATGTGCAGTTTTGGTATACGGTTATATTGCCTGATGCTGAAATTTGGGTTTCTAATGACCCTGTCACTCAAGTAGTGAACATAATACCAAATAGGAAGGTTTTTATCCAGCCCAAGGTGTCAATAGTATTGAGATCAAAATACTCTGTTGTAAATGAATGTTTTCTAAAGTGCCAAATATACAAAAACAAAGGGCTGGATAGACATATTGTGGTGCTTATACATAATGGACCATTTTGCAACAATTGACATGTTAAAGAAATTCATCTATTTATATAGAAAGCTTTTCACAACATGTTTGTTTTAAAAAGCCACTTACAAAGCTTGTGATTTCATTTTTGCTTAACATGGACTTAATAAAATGTACCCAGAGCAAGGTGATTAAGGGATTGTCTCTGTCTTGTTGTGTGTGATTGTATTATTTTTATTTACTTTCATTGTGCAATTAACTTGAATTGCTTCTCTATTAAGAAAAATAATAATAAAACTAATTATGGTAAGGTTTTGAAAAGTCATGCTATGGATTTATACTTTAGAGTAGTTATAATTTTAATGTCCATTGATTAAGAAAACATATGACAAGCAGCTATTATCATTTTATTAAATCTTTAAAATACCTATCTTTAGAATAGCAACTACACACGTTTGAAATATACTAGCATATGTATCTGCCAAGAGGTTATTATACTTTCTTGGATTTGTTAAAATAATCGTGGCCACACATAAGCCTGAGGCACATACTATGAGCCATGGATTAACCAGTAAGGTGTCTGCAAAGGTGAAGCTATATTTTATGTAGTAGCAATTAGTTCCTTTGGCTTTTCCTACTCTTGAAATTGCAATAAGATTGTGTCAGAATGCTGGTGTTAATATGATTCTATCAATGGCAAGCCACATTTTTAAAGACTATGTAAAATGAAAAATTGTAAATAGTATGGAATGCACAATTAGCATGGAATCCAGTCCTATTGAATAATTTCATTTTAACTTTTCTCACTGCTTTTTTAATCACAACTGAACTGTAAACTTGAAAGAGGATTATGATAATGAAATCATTTTTCATCTTTTTTAGATGTAATTTTCCCAGATTTCCCATTGACTGCATTTGAAATAACTTAGTCCATGATGTTGACAAAGCTTTTAAATTTGAAGAAACATCCTTACTTGTACTTATTAACAAAATAGTCACTCACTGAAATTATGCTTTGTAAAATATATATTTTTTAATTTCTGGACTCAGTCGTGTATATTCAGGAAATGTAAATTATCTGTTAAGATCCACAATCATTTGTGATATGTTTATAATATATTGTTCTCTGAGGTATAGATGACATTAATTTCAATAGATAGTCATTCATGCGTTCATTTATCTTTTGTTTAGAAAATGTTTATCTATCACTATGTACTGGGTACTGAGAAAATGACAGTGAACAAAACAAAGTCTCTGCCGCCATGGAGATTAAATTCCATTGTATGCTGGTCTCTGGCCATAGGAGCTGAATGTCTAGTTAGAGAGGAGGCAGATATGACCAAAATTCTTTCAGAACAATATAGTACCTCCTACAACTGACTTTCACCTGGAAAATGAAATGTAAGTAAAACAAGGTATTTAACATTTTACTAGGTGGTATCAGTGAATGAACCAGTGACTACCCTAGAACCATTCCATTTCAAAGCCAGAAGGCATCTTTGAGATTATTTCATTTTCGTTTCAATTATTTGCTTTAATCCTTGGTTTTTGGGTTTTTTTTTTTGTTAGAATGAAAAAATGAAGGTCCAAAAAGTCACAAAGCAGATTTGAGGCGTTGCTGGGAGAAGCCTCCACTCCCCTATTGGGATAAGAGTCAGCTGTTCTCCCTAAATTGTCTGAAGAGTTTGATACCCATTATGCACACCTACAAAGCATGCACACACCATAGCTGATCATTCTGCAGTTATTCATATCATACAAAAAAGGTTAGCTGTGGTATACCCTTATATGAGGTAGTGAAAATATATTTTACCTTACAATACATTGATTATATATTCACTTCAGGCACTCATCTACCATATATAACACGAAGTTCACTTGAATTATTTACATTTTGGAAAAGCAGAAAAAAACAAAAAAACAAAAATAGTTGAAAAAGTCCTAGATGAAAGTATTCAGATCCGTCATGCTTCAGCTGGATACCTGCTGAGGTTTTTCACAGGCTCATCACTGCCTAACACATTGAGCTTTACCTAGGAAATGAACTCTTTTTGACTTCTTGTTTGGATTTCAAATAATAAAGGTGAGATGTGAAAAGTAAAGGATGAAGCCCTCTGGACCCAGGAGCATGTTTGCAGTGCAAAGATGCCATCCTCTGGAGTCATGGATTAAGTCAGGAAGGTAGAGACCAAAGCATTATCCAGGAACTCACTGCAACAATTGTCTCTGTTGAGATAAACTGGTGGATGGAATAGGATGAGGCAGCACTAGTAGTAATGAGGACAGACTTAACTCTTAAGTCATTGATTGTTTGGATCAATAAGTGTATTGAACAAAATAATTAACTCCCACTTAGCAAAATGTCAAATGGGAAATATTGCAGAAACCTGAAATAGGCTAACAACAATTAAAGAATGAACAGGAAAAAAAAAAAAAGCAGTTCCGTATTTCAGAGTGATCATGGAAGTTAGACAATTACACGAATATTGCATGAATGGGAAAATGAAAGAGTAAGAAACAGGACAGCCATGACAGTCATTTATTTTTCTTTGGGACAACCACCATTTTATCCTGTTGTCTGGGGCAGGCACAACATATGTGCCTGTGGACAGAGGATTGTTTAAAAGGTAGCATTGGGTTGACATGAGAGGCAATCTGTTCTTTCCATTTCCTTTCCATTGCTTCAGCATTGCTTTCTAAGTAATCTACCGCATTAATTTTTTGAGTAGGTAATTTCCTTTTTCCTCTCTTTAAAAATAATTGTTTATGGCTGTCTTGGTGCCAAAAATATCACAATCCCATGTTCAGGAAGGAGATCGCCATGAACAGGGACTGTGGACTCCCAAAGATGTTCTCCTGCCCTGTGTCTGGGCTTCCTGATTCTTTACAATCTTGAACTTGGAGAAGGTTGGAAACAAAAGATTTATTAGTTTCAGTCCATTGAATCTTCACTTCCAGAACTACACCTTTATTTATTTGCCTTTTTTCCTAAAAATATTTAAAAATCAATCCTAGTTGGAAATTATTATTTATTTTTTTGAGACAGGGTCTTACTCCAGTTGTCCAGGTTAGAGTGCAAAAGCACGATCTCTTCTCACTGCAGCCTCCATCTCCTGGGCTCAGGTGATTCTCCCGCCTCAGCCTCCCAAGTAGCTGGGACTGTAGGTGCATACCACCACACCCAGCTAATTTTTTGTATTTTTAGTAGAGATGGGGTTTTGCTATGTTGCCCAGGCTGGGTCTCAAACTCCTAGACTCAAGTGATCTGCCCACTTTGGCCTCTCAAAGTGTTGGGATTACAGGTGTGAGCCACCATGTCAGGCCGGAAATTGAATTGCTTTTTTGAATAAAAGTGCTTCATCTTCTTTTGAAATTGTGGGTTCTCAATACTAAAATGTCACTATATCAAGTTGTCAGTTGCTGTGTAACAACCCCAAAAAACAGCAGCATAATGCAACACACGTTCATTATCTCAGAGCTTCTGTGAATCCAGGTGAGGCTGAGTTGGGTCGTCGGCTTCAGGGTCTTAAGGTGTGGACTAGGGCTGTGGACACCCAAGATTTGACTGGGAGGGGATCTGCTTCTAAACTCACATCACTGATGGCAGGATTCAGATTTTCACAGTTTTTCGGTTTTGTGGGGATGAAAGCTGAAGGTCTTCTGTGTTGGCCAGAGATCATCCTCAATTCCTTGTCATTGGACCTCTCCAACATGGCAGCTTGCTTCGTCAAAGCCAGAAAGAGTGTCTGCTAGCAAGACAGAAGTTACAGCCTTTTATAAACTAACCACAGAAGTAACACCTCTTCACCTTTGCCAGATTCTGTTGGTTAGAAGCACCGTTGTAGGTTGGGAAATGCCTGGGAGCAGGATGAAGGGATCACTAAGATCCATGTTGGAATTCCACATAGCACCGTCATTTTCTTAATGAGTAGTTCCAGTCTAGGTTTTTAATTTACTCAGAGTAGATTTAAGGTTCTGTATTCATATCCCAGCTGGACTACTTAATATTATTAGCTCTGTGACCTCGGGTGTATTATTTAACCTCCCCTAAGCCTCACTTTCTTCATTTGTAAATATAAATCTGTAAAATGAGGATAAAAGCAATGCTCTCTCTTGAGTTGTTTTGAAAGTTAATTAAATTAATTCTTGCGAAACAATTAGCATACTGCTCAGATGAAACTGAAAATGAAATATTTTCAGTTATCTAAGTTTTTTAGAATGCTGAAAGGCTTATAAACTTGTTTCTAAGTAATTTTTAATTTAGCATTTTGGTTGAAATGTATCTGAAATGCATTACATAGTGTCTTCCTAAACAGTTTATGCTAATTGAATTGAACCTTGGTAATTTATGACCCTCGTGTAAAATCTAATTATTGCTTTATGCTGATATACCATGATGTACAGTGGCTTTTGAGATGTTTGCAGCTATTTCCCTTCTTAAACGGCCCCAAATTGCTCTGACTTTTGAGTCCTTGTTTTAATTTGCTTTTTCTTTCTTGCTCTAATACTGCTGTCAAGTACATTTCATTTTTATCACTGGGCTATATCTAGCGACGCGTCCATCTCCCAAAATTTTATTTTCTAATCTCTTGTGGACTTAAAATGGACAGGCAATATAGTACTTAAGAGCATAAGATAATCCTAAGTGTAAATCCCAGTCCTTCCCACTTGCTACCTCTGGATACTACTTAACTAAGTGCTTAACTAAAAACATGTAATCCCCCTGTGCCTTAGTGTATATCATCCATGAAATAGGATGCTGTTTTTATTTACAGTAAGTTAAATCCTGCTTATATAATGAGTAGTATATGGTAGACATGTGATAAAGTCAGCTATTGTTACTTAACAATTTACATAAATAAGTATGTTAGAATTTTCTGAAATATAAGAAGATACAGGCTGCAAATTTGGCCCTCTTTTTGGACCAAAGTACATTGGTATCTGTAAAATTTTTGGCGAGTTCTAGGTTATTGCTCTTTTGTTGAGAGACTGTGTCCAATATAATTTGTGGTAAGTCCCATAGGAATTCCTTTGATGAAAGGACATCCATAATAGTAATCTCATAATACTACATAGGTTACATAGAATGATTTTCTTTCTGTACATCAGAGCATTATTTTTTATCTTGGTTTTATAGGTTTCTATTCTGAGGAAGGTATTTGAACTCACTTTGGAGTTGAAAACAAAATGCATGATGTTCAATTTAATCCAATTATTATAATTATTGTTATAATCCAATCGTTATAATTAATAACAATTATAAACTGTATTGGGCAGAGTTATCCAGAGAGAAAGAACCAACAAAGAACATATAGATAGAGCTGTATGAGTAGGGATTTATTATGGGAATAGGCTCCTGCAATTATGGTGGCTAGTCCCACAATATACTGTCTGCAAGCTGCCGGGCCAGGAGCAGTGGTGATATAATTTAGTCTGAGTCAAAGTCCTGAGAACCAGGGGAGCAGATGGCATAACTTTTAGTCTAAGGCTGAATGGAGGCCTGAGAACTTAGAGGACTGCTGGTGTAAGCCCCAGAGCCTGAAGGCTGTACAATTTGGAGTTCTAATATCCAAGGACAGGAGAAGAGGTGTCCCAGTTCCAGAAGAGAAATAAAGCAAATTCATCTTTTGTCTGCCTTTCTGTTCTGTTTGAGCCCTCAGTGGATTGGAGGGTACCCATTCACGCTGGGAAAGGGTGGATCTTCTTACTCACTCCCTTGATTGAAATGCGCATCTCTTCCAGAAACACTCTCACAGACAGACTCAGAAACGCTTTACCAGCTATCTGGTTATCTCCTGGTCCAATTAAGTTGACAGCTAAAATTACCTATCACATAAACCAAAGAGTATCAATATGTTGTTGGAAAGTGTTTCATAAAATGGAGACTGACCTCATATTTCAGGTTCCATAGATCAGAAGCAGGACAACATGATGTGAATGAAGAACATTTCCTGTATTTTAACCACAAGATACTATTACTATTTGAATACGTATCAGTTAGATTAAATGAAAATATAAGTATAGAGAGATGTGTTTTCTCATCATTTTCTCATAACTGAGATGAGTGTCACCTTTTGCCTAAGAGATAAGCATTGTAGAAGTGAACATTATAAGCAGACAGGTGTAAAGAAGTAAGGGAAAAGGAAATGAGGAAAAGTACAGAGGCCTCTAGGATCCATAAAGGTTAGAGTATGTGCCTGTGATGTGGAGGGATAGAAGTTAGTACCTCAGAAGCTCAGAGCGGGACTTAAGAACAGGACCATCAGCCCTGAAGTCAGACCAGTTAGTTTCAAATCCCAGCTTTTTCACTTATGAATGCCTGGGCTTAGACAAGTGATTGACCATCCCTGCGTTTTAGTTTCCTCATCTGTGACGAAGACCACTATAGCATTCACTCCACAGGGTATTGGAAGCACTGAAATAGAAACTGGGAAAATTACTCTCAGCAGAATGCTGGGCATATTGTAAATTATCTGTGTATTTTGCTGCCTTACCATAGTCTAGAGCAGAAGTTTACAAGCGTTTCCTCTAAAGGGCCAGATTGTAAATATTTTAGTCTTTGGAAGCCAAGAGGCAAATTGCAAATATTATGTATGTCTTTACACAATAAGAGATAAGACAAATTTCTACAAAATTTTTATTGATGAAATTCAAAATATAATAAAGTAATTGAATAAAAATTATCATATTATAGATTCACTAACGAGAAGAATGGAATTCTTTTGAGGAGGAGATGACATTTCCCTTAAATGGGATTCAAAGTTACTGTTCTCTAACACCAATTTTTCCAAAAGTGTTCATCTGTAAAAACCCTTCTTGGTGCACAGTGAGCTATATACAGACAGCCAGTGGCAGCCAGATTTGACCTGAGAGCTATGAATTGCTGTCTCCAGAACAGTGGTTCTCAGTTTTTCCTTTATGATCTTGGTACTGAGACATCCATCAGTGAACATGGATGACATTCACAAATGTTACGCACTCCCAAGACCATACCACGATTTACCCAATCCCCAGCACAGTAGCTGCAACCACACACTTTTATCTGACAAAAAACAAGCACATCAAGCAGAGACTTTAGTGTTACGATTAATATAGTAACAAATGCCCAAGATGTGCATCACAACTGATCTTACCTAGCCAGTGTATTATGACACCAGGTTCTCTGAATAGTTGTACTATTCAGAACAAGTTCTCCCATTCACAACCTAAAGTGACAATTCATATCTACAAGAAACTTTCGAAAGAAGTAGGTTGTATTGTAGTATAAGCAAAGGGAGATTCTTTTTTCTCTTTCATGTGCGGGGAATGATAAAATAGAGAGCTGAGCTCTAGGGTAAGTGGCACCGTGCTTCCTCCCACCACAATAATGCCCAATTATGTACCAATTGATGGCTCTTTTCTGAGTTCCAGGAGTGTGAATCCATCCACCTGCTGGGAATCTCTGCCTGGATCACTTTTGGGAATCTCAAACTCACACTGTAATACTGAACTCATCATCAAGCCCCACCCCCAATAGGTCTTATATCTGTACCTTGCTCTCCTCTCGTTTCCTCGTCCAACTTCTCTTACACAACCATGCTCACAGTGTACAGTAGCTTCTTGGTTTCAGATAAATCAAGGTTAGTTCCCATGGTCTTTGGGACCTGAGCCAACACTCCAGCTTCATCTCTCATCTCTCATCTCTCATCTCTCTCTCTCTCTCTCTCTACCTATCTACCTAACAGCACCATAGAACTGCCTGGTATTCTCTGCAAACACCATATTGCTTCTTAGCTGCTGCTTTGCTCCTGCTGTCCCCTTTGCAGATAATCGTCCCAGTCCCCACATACGGAATGCCTTACATCTGCCTCCCAGCCTTCCATGAAACCTTTTTTCCCTCATCCCAAAGGCAGAGTTTGGGTCTGCTCCTCTGTATTCCCAGTATGTCTTAAGCATGAGTTATACCCACTATATTGAATGTAGTAGTGCTTTGATATCTCTGTCTTCCCACCTGCACACTGAGAATCTTGAGAACTAGGAGTGTGTCTTCATTTTTGTATCCCTAGACGGGGATTCTTATATAAAGAAAGCACCTAGTCAAGGTTGACTGATGTAATTAGCTCTACAGAACTGGCCTGCGGCCACTGTGTTTATCTAAGCTTTATCACCACGAGGCAGAGGGAGTGAACACAAGTGAGTAGCCAGGAGCCAAATCTAATATTTAAAAGGCTGCTTTGGAGATTTCGTTTCTATTGTCATGTACAAGTTCATGATTGTTTTGAAATAAAACTTGTTAGGATTTTAAACTTGACTTTCACTATCTCTGGTATATTCTTCTTTAAAACATATTTGCTCTTCCCAAATAGAAAGAGTAATTCATGACTTTCCTGTCTAATTTTGTCTCAGATTTGATGTTGATTTTTCTCTGTCTTCACAAAACCAAAGAAATAGTAGGCAGAATAATTGAACTTTTCTAATCATTAGGCTCTAATAAAGAAACTTGATACACTGTAAACCCACCACTACATTCTACCATGATGAGCAGAATAACCTGAGAAGAATACAGTTTTTTTCTCTAAACAGCCTTGGTTTTCCTTGTTACACCACTAATAAACAATTCTGTTATAAAAATCTATACTTTCTCTTTTTTTTTCCTGTTTCTATTTCTTCAACTTTTATTTTAAGTTCCAGGGTACCTGTGCAGGATATGTAGGTTTGTTATATAGGCAAACATGTGCCATGTGCCATGGTGATTTGCTGCACAGATCAACCCTTCAGCTAGATATTCAGCCCAGCAGCCTTTAGCTATCCTTCCCGATGCTCTCCCTTCTCCTACACTGCACCCGACAGCCCCCGAGTGTGACACCCCCATGTGTCCATGGGTTCTCATTGTTCAGCTCTCACTTGTAAGTGAGAATATGTGATGAAAAAAAATCTGTAATTTTTATTCAAAAGACTGCCTTAAGCAACTATGAAACAATTTAACACAATTTTACCCTAAGGTTAATATCCACAGCACATCACAGAACCAAAGTTAAGACTGCGATCAGATTTGCTAATCTGGAGATTGTGCCTGCCTCCAGGAGGCATAGTCTTTCCAGTGTGAGGAAGGCTACAGCTCGGTGGAACTGCTTCCCAAGACCCAGAACCACCGTGGGTACTTAGTGTGTGCATCTTGATTGTAAATGTCCAGGGCTACTCTAGAGGTAAGGAAAGGTGGAGACAATAAAACCAGCAAACATGCGTGGAAAGACAAGATGAAACATTTATAGGTTCATTATAGCAAAAGAAAAATTTAAACAATTTCCTAGAGAACTTCTGTTTTTATTCCTTATTTCACGCCTTTGCTAACTAATTTGCTTTTTGACAATCTTTTATTAGTAATATGTATAATAATTAGACTCCAATATCATGAAACTGGGAAGATAAATATTTGATGACAAAAACAAATGCCCTTGGCAGAGCATACACACAGATTATATTTAAATACACTTCACGACTGTTCATAAATGTCTTTAGAACCTAAAACAGAAGGAATGGGTATGTGATGTGGTAAGAAATTTCTTAATAGTCATACATTTTAAATACTTTTTGTTATGTTTGCTTCAAGAAAAATTTACTACTTTTGTCATGTAGTAAATTTGTCATGATTTTATCTCTTCAACTTCATAATAATAGTATTTGAAATACACAATAGATCCCACTGCTTTGGTTAACACGTCCACAGTTTAGTGTCAGCAGTAGAAATGGTTGTTGTTTGTTTTTACACTGATGTAGAGGGAAATGAATACCTTTAAGTGATGTTGTTTTTTCCCCAGGTGTTTGGATACCCTACTACTTTACAGGTAGAGTGAATTCTAAAGGCAGGTAGATACCTATCATTTGCCTAAAGAGTGACATTGCCAGCTGGGCACAGTGACTTACATGTGTAATCCCAGCACTTTGGGAGGCCAAGGTGGGCAGATCATGAGGTCAGGAGATTGAGACCATCCTGGCTAAAATGGTGAAACCCTATCCCTACTAAAAATACAAAAAATTAGCCTGGTGTGGTGGCGGGCGCCTGTAGTCCCAGCTACTTGGGAGGCTGAGGCAGGAGAATTGCTTAACCTGGAAGGCAGAGGTGGCAATGAGCCGAGATTGCTCCACTGCACTCCAGCCTGGGCAACAGAGCAAGACTCCACGTCTCAAAAAAAAAAAAAAAAAAAAAAGAGTAACATTGCCACTGATTTACAGACACCCTTTAAAATAGAAATTTACTACAGAACCACCAGTGGAAAGAAAAGAAGGTTATTGAGAAGTTTGAGTGTGGGTGAACTGCCTTCTTCTAAGATGGAGCTGGTCGTGATAGTACACACAGAGCATGGTCCACTCATGGTGTGGTGCATTTCTCCACTAGTGCTGGGCCAGGCAGGGCTCCACTCAGCCCTGCCTCTCTGTGCACAGTGGCCACAGTGCTGTGCAGGCAACAGCTGGGGAGATTTGCTGTGGACTACACAGTAGAGATGGAGACATACATCAAAGTCCAGACATGTGGACATTTTGATTCATTTGACTTCCCTTTCAGGGCAGTCAGGGCTCAATTTATCAAAACAACAAACAGTAATTGAGTCAGTAAGACATATCCCATAGGGAAATGTTCCTAGGTATTGATCCAAAATATTGGCATGATATTTACATCTCTTTGCCAAAGTCATACATTATCCTAATTCCGTGAACAGACAGGCAGCAGGGCATAGAGGCACGGATGCTGATTGGAGATCCCTCACTGCATTGTCCGCTCTCTTCCCACGTGGCCTTTGGCACACAGCTCCCCCTGCCACCAGCTGCCTGCTCCCGGGGGAGTGGAGAAGACTGCAGTTCCAGGAACTGCCCAGTATTCTGCATTGGAATCCTCTAACAAGTAATGCCATATCAGTGTAGCTGATTATCATTATTTGAGCATGCAACTTGAGTGCGCCCATCTGGAACGTTCAAAATTGACCCTCTATGGTGTGATGAATGTGTGTGTTGCGGGCAGGAAAATCCTCCGTAGGAGAAATTTAGCATTACCCAGGATGAGATGCAGAAATCCTTCACTAATCCATGCGCTACTCATCTGAAACTTTATTTTCTAAACTTTTGCTTCTGAAATGTACATTTAGTCTCCACGCAAATGACTGTTAAAGCAAATCAGCAAGAGCAAATCAACAATATCATCCTCCTGGCACCACATAGTAATATAATTTTTCAATTCAAAATGCACACAGAAAAGACTAAAGTAAATGGGTCTGTGGTAATTATATCAAAATAAGAAAAATGTTTAGCTTTAAAAATACGCCATATCTAGACTGGAGGACATGAAGGAGACATGACAAATAAATTCAGTAGGATCCTGGATGGGATTCTGGACATGAAAAAAAAAACATTAGTGAGCAGCTGGTTAAATTTGGATAAAGATTTGTAGATTTATTAATAATACCATATCAGTGTTATTTTCCCGGTTTTGAGAATCTTACTATCATCATATAATATTTTAACATTTAGGGAAGCAGGCTGAAGGGTATGCGAGACCCAATTGTGCTGCCTTTGAAACTTTTTTTGTAAATCTGGAGTTATCTGAAAGTAGAGATAAGAATATTTCATGAATCACATTTTTTACTGCCTTATTTATCTTCTTGTGGTCAGTTTAGAGAATTTTTACTATAGTATTGACTTTTGATTATAATTTAATGATCCATGTGGAATCACAGACTATTAAAGCCAGATGGATTTGCTCTGTTGATTGGTGGAGGAAGGAAGAAGAAACGAATATTTAGCGATTAGTCACTAGGTGCCAGGCTGCAGCCAACTGTGTTAGTTGTGTCCTGGTATCCACTTGCCTGTTGTTTCTTGCCATCCAAACCCTGATTTTCTGTGTGCCCAGCCTGGGTGATGGATCATCCTGGTCTCTGATTTCCCACTCGCCCTTGCAGCTGGGGAGGGCCATGTCAGCCAGTTCTTGCCAACAAGATAAAATGAGAGGATGCAAAAAGTATTTCTAGAAAAACTTTGCTTTCCTGATAAAAGGAACAAATGCATCTGCTGCCTCCCTATCCACCCATTTTTACCTACCTTGAATACGACTATGGTTAGTGGATTTCTGGTAGCCGACTTAAGACCATGAGGCAGAGTCCAAGAAAGCTGTAGAGGTGCCAGTGATGAGGCAATAAACGAAGCAGTAGCTACTACCTCCAGACTTTTTAATATGAGATGAATTTAAACTCATACTAGTTTAAGCCTACGTTATGTTTTCTGTTACTTGAAGCCAAAAACATTTCCCATTTATCCAAGAATTTTACATGAACCATTTCATATTATTCTTACAGGTATAATTATCAGTGTCCCATTATTCAGATTGGGAGGTTGAGGCTTAAGGAGATTAATTCACTTCCCCACCATCATACAGGAATGAGTGGGTCTGGTGTTGGAATCTAAGCATGCCTGGCTCTAATCCCCTTCTTTTCTCGCTACACCACACAGCCTCTGTGTGATTCTTTGAACCCATCATGAGGCAGGCACAATGCTCGATTAGGAAACATGCAGAGTTACCTAGCTTGGGGTTATATCAAGACAAGACTCCAGTCTTTTTTTTATATAGCTCAGCAAGTTAAGCCTTTTAACAGAATTTCCACATCTCTAATCCACTTTGCTCATCCCATCCTCCTGTTAAAGTTAGAACTAGCTTTCTTCCCTGTTTTGCAGTTAAGCCTTCTCTGCGACTAAAGTTGTGTGACCAGCCTAAGGTCACATAGTCGGTCATTGGTGGACCTGAGAAGAGAAGTCAGCTTTTCAGTACTTTTCAAGTCCCCTCTAACGCACGGCATTTGCTTCTACCTTTTCATCCCTGTTAGCCTTTTCCTCACCTCAATAAGAAAGTGTCTTATTGACACTTTCACTCTTCCCTTCTCTAATAAATGTAGCCTTGCTTGCCTTGAAATGGAAATCAGATGGCTCACAACAGTGGAAGAACACAGTTCTGAATGTTTTTAGTGGGACACTAGTTTTCATTGTCTTTTAGTTAGAAAAATATTATCCAGCACACCTTCATGTGTGATATCACTTTATTCAGTACAAACTTATTGAGTCTGTGGTGCCATGAGCATATGTGTAGGAAATCTGAGATGTAATCATCAGTACCTTGGAGTTTGTATTGAAGCTTGGGAAAGGGAGAGGTATCAGAATGTTGTAAATGGGATACCCTCTGGCTGGGAATCTGGAGATCTGAATTCCAGGCCAGCTCTGCTTGTAAGAAAGTTGGGTGCCGACAGACTGGATTAAGAAAATGTGGCACATATACACCATTGAATACTATGCAGCCATAACAAAGGATGAGTTTGTGTCCTTTGTAGGGACATGGATGCAGCTGGAAACCATCATTCTCAGCAAACTATCACAAGAACAGAAAACCAAACACCACATGTTCTCACTCATAGGTGGGAATTGAACAATGAGATCACTTGGACTCGGGAAGGGGAACATCACACACCGGGGCCTATCATGGGGTGGGGGGAGGGGGGAGGGATTGCATTGGGAGTTATACCTGATGTAAATGACGAGTTGATGGGTGCTGACGAGTTGATGGGTGCAACACACCAACATGGCACAAATATACATACGTAACAAACCTGCACGTTGTGCACATGTACCCTAGAACTTAAAGTATAATAAAAAAAAAAAAGAAAAAAAAGGAAGTTGGGTGCTACTCAATGTAGGTCATTACTGAGGAAGAGTTTGACATAGTACTATTCAAAAATGTTTGCTACCCCTTTTAGCCAGACCTTCCCTGGTTCCAAAACCACAGCTATCTGGACTAATAGAAAGTCAAAGGATTAACAGATTTTTTTTTTTTTTTTTTTTTTTTGAGGCGGAGTTTCGCTCTTGTTGCTCAGGCTAGATTGCGATCTTGGCTCACTGCAATGTCTGCCTGCTGGGTTCAAGCAATTCTCCTGCCTCAGCCTCTCAAGTAGCTGGGATTACAGGCGTGTGCCACCATGCCTGGCTAATTTTTGTATTGTTTTTAGTAGAGACAGGGTTTCACCATGTTAATCAGGCTGGTCTGGAACTCCTGACCTCAAGTGATCCACCCGTCTGGGTCTCCCAGGGATTACAGGCATGAGCCACCATGCCCAGCCAGATTAACTGATTTTTAATAAAGAAACTGTAAGTGATCCAAAAGCCTCAAATAATTGATAACTGTGCACCAAAACAACAGGAATATTATAAGTACACGTGCTCTAAACAGCTAAACGCCTATCTTTCCAGCAACATCCACTTCCTCCTCTGCTCCACTTAATGGTGCAGGGTAGTTCAACCTGAAGGAGATGCCAGGCACAGTTTACAGGTGCTCGCATCCCTCATGTTTCTGGAAACTGAACTGTGGAATATTTGATGTGTCAGCAAGAAAGGGGAAGGCAACTTATAAGATTTATGAATCATTGTCCAAATTCAATACAAATCCTCATCCCTTGGTTGGAGAACAGACAAAACCCTCTCTTTCCATGGCATAGAAGACAAATAGTTAAAGTAAAAGGCTTTTTGTACTGTCATCACTGAAAGGCACGATTGAAATAGCAAGGTTTGGAGTCAGATATTTTACAATCAGACCCCCTGGTACAGCCACACAAGCTATGTCAACTCAGGCCAGTTACTTAGATCTCTAAGTCTATTAAAATGGAAATAATAATACCCTCTTCATGGTGTGATTGCAAGAATTTAAAAAAAAATGGCATAGATTATATAGCACAGTGCCTTGCCAGGCTCAATAAATTATTGGGAATTAGTGGAGGGAAGAGCTAATTTTCACTAATCCACTGCTCACTCTCCTCAAATATCCTCTATTATGCCCCTTTTTATTTCCATATTGTTTCTATCTGTAACTTGACATACAGTCTTTCAGTTCTTCTTAAGTTCTCTGAAGACCTTAATAGTGACCCAGAGCTATGAAAATTGTGAGGTGTGTGTTTTTTGTTTGTTTGTTTGTTTTTTGTTTTGTGACAGAGTCTTGCTGTGTCGCCCAGGCTGGAGTGCAGTAGTGAGATTGCAGCTCACTT
Source organism: Macaca mulatta (assembly GCF_049350105.2). Classification (NCBI taxonomy): domain Eukaryota; kingdom Metazoa; phylum Chordata; class Mammalia; order Primates; family Cercopithecidae; genus Macaca; species Macaca mulatta. Next base: position 17,217,783 of record NC_133411.1, read on the forward strand.
CAGCTTCAACCTCCAGGGCTCAAGCGATCCTCCCTCCTGAGCCTCCCGAGCAGCTGGTACTGCAAGTGCACACCACACCTGGCTAATTTTTAAAAAAGTTTTTTTAGAGGCAAAGTCTTGCTATGTTGCCCAGGCTGGTTGTTTTAAAGTCTGAGGCTCAACTGGTCCTCCTGCTTTGGCCTTCCCAAATCCTGGGATCACTGGCCTGAGCGAACAAGCCTGGCTGTCACCCTTCTTTTCAAAGTCTACTGTGTCTGACATAGAGATAGAAAGGAAAGGCCCAGTTAATGTTTTTTAACTTGCATTACACTCATTCAATTCCAAGCAATCTTACTGAGTTGGGCTTCACTTTAAATATTTTATTTTAAAAACATTTTCCTGGCCAGGTGTGGTGGTTCATACCTGTAATCCCAGCACTTTGGGAGGCTGAGACAGGAGGATTGCTTTAGCCTAGGAGTTCAAGACCAGCCAGGGCAACATAGCAAAACCCCATCTCTACTAATTTTTTTTTAATATCTAGGCAAGGTGTTGTGTGTACATGGTCCCAGCTACTCAAGGGAGGCTGAGATGGGAGGATCGCTTGAGCCTAGAAGTTTGAGGCTACAGTGATTCGTGACTATGTCACTGCACTCCAGCCTGGGTGACAGACCCTGTCTCAAAAAACTTTTTTTCCAAAACTCAGAGAATTTTTTAATAATGAAAGAAATTTTCAGTGGCCTAGAGTGCAAACTATGGAATTCCATACCGGATTGCTGCTGTTTATAATACAGTAGGGAGGGGGCATATAAATGAAGTGTGTAGTTGATATGGTTCTATATAAACTACTCGGAACAGGAGGATGAGTGAAAGGAGAATATATTCACAGGATGCTCCGGTCAACTTAAGCAAATGAATAGAAGAAAAGAAAGATCTGGAGAGCATAAATATTCACTGTGGTTCCATGTTCCTAGATTCCCTTTCCTTCTTGTGCACATGGATCCTATTTGCATATATTTTATTACATTTTTTATTACTGCTGTAGAAAATTACCACAAATTTAATGACAAAAAAAAAAAAAATCCACAAGCCTATTTTTTTTACAGATCTGGAGATCAGAAGTCTAAATCAAGGTGTCAGCAGGACTGTTCTCCTCCTGAGGCTTTGAGAAGAGAATCTGTTGCTTTGATTTTTTTTTCAGCTTCCAGAGGCTACCTGTATTCCTTTCCTATGATCCTTTTCTCACCTTGTCATTCCATCTTCTACTACTGACTGACCCTCCTACTCCCCTCAGACAAAGACTTTTGTGATTACATTGGGTCTACCGGGATAATTCAAGATAACTTTCTCACCTCAATACTCTTAACTTGATCTACATGTTCCATTTTACCAGGGAAAGAGACATACTCCCAAGTTTCAGGAATTCAGACATAGACATCTTTGCTGGGGTGGGAGGAGGGCTGCCATATATATTGATGTAGATATGGTTTTATATTTCAGATTATACTGCCTCCCTCTGAGTTTCTGTTGTCCTGGCTATGGCCTTGATCCTCAGAATCTGTTCCCACCTTTGAGAATCCCACCTTTGAGCTTGGCATATTCCCACTATAATGTGGATTCCAGATTTCTGTCCTGTCCTGATAAATTGGCCAGTCCATTGTTTTGCTAAGGGTATGCCCCTTTAATGAAACCATATTAACCTGATTGAAGAAGAATCTTGATATAAGCTTAAAATTAAAACAATAATAATTTAATAATGGCACAAACTGATTTCAAAGTAGTGAGAGTGACCTTTTTCCTTGCCTTTTGTGATTCTCACTCTTAAATTTGGAGGTGAAAGTGGATGCATCTTTGGTTGTTGTCCATGGTCCTGAACTACCCCAGATACTAAGGTGGTTTCTCTTGACCCCGAGACACCAGGAACTGCTGTTCAGATTCTCTGTCTTGTTTAGAAATTCCAAAGTAGGTGAGAAAAGTAGATAAATCTGTGAACAGAGCTTAGTGCCTGAGCATTAAATGGATACAGACTGTTGGAAAGGCATAGCCCTTGACAGATTACCAGGTAGAAAACAGAAAACATTTCTGACATAATTTTTAAATAATTGAAACTGTAAAAATATTTCACAGTTTACCATGTTGTAAACATCAAATAACTAAGCAGTGCAGGATATGTGTGCATCGAACAATGCAAAGGATGTGCAACCAAAACACATGCATTGAGCAAGAACGATAGGGAAGATGTAGTAATAAAAGGATCATTATTAGTTGAATAGCAGAAAAACATTTAGAGTTGTTTTTTGTTATTTGTTGGAAAATACTACCGTATGTAATTTATTACATGTATTTTATGTCATACATTTTTGACAGTTCTGTCATGTTTTTGGAAGTTAGTGTCACTGTCTACTCCCACCCCACCATACACACGCACATACACACACACACACACACACACAAAAATACCATCACCACACCTCATGGGAAGCTGGTGGGGAATATGCCATTTCATTAATTTCTCCCCAAGCTTCATCCCATCCCATGAAACACAGACTATACTTTTGATACCTGCCCTTATCTGTAGTATTTATTATACATTAGTTCTTCATTTTCTCAGGGATGGAATGGAATGGGAATTAGGAATGGATTTGAGGTATCATATGTCAGTGATTTACATAATTGTGTAGGAAAAACTAGAGATTTCACCAAAACCAGTGATTACACATTTTTGTTTCAGCTAATTCAGAATTTTGATGAGACATGAGAATGGAATATGGGCCAAGAATGTCTGCTGCACATATTTTTGATAATTAAAAACAAGGATAGCAGTCCTTTTACATGCTGATAAGTTTAATCAAGGTAACCTCATTGCAATTGTCAAAAAATCCTGATTATTCTCCTGGACTCCATTTATTGTGAATCTTTATTGTGAATCTTTTAATATCTAGGCAAGGTGTTGTGTGTACATGGTCCCAGCTACTCAAGGGAGGCTGAGATGGGAGGATCGCTTGAGCCTAGAAGTTTGAGGCTACATGGGAGATTCTGGACCTACAGGTGTAACTATAATCTGATTATGTGTTTTTCTACTTGAAAAGACTAGGTTTTTAACTAGTAGGGCTTCAAACAGATTTCAGTTTTTATTATTTCTCAAGATTAAGAATAGATAGTGGCAACATGTCATGAGTTTCATTAATACAAAGTGGGAACCAAAATTTTGTTCTTATTTTTTAAAATAATAGTGATAATAATAATATAACTGTGCAGTAAATTAATAAAAAATCTGAATCCAGAGCCCTTTGTTAAGTAGAACATTACAGAAAGCAATCAGGATAGATGCCTGCCAACATTCGGATTAATAAATTGTGAGCGTACCACTCTTGCATGCAGAATTAGCAAGAATTAGCAGTCATATAGATGAGTATAGTAAGTTTTAACCGATTTGCTGTTACCCTCCCAAATCCTGTTTTGCTCAGGGCACACCTCCATTTTATAACTAGTTAATAAGGAATCCTATGATTTAAAGACCACGTTTCTATGGTAACAACCAATTATAAGTGCAATCTGAAGAGATGGAAGGAAGCTGCCAAAACTCTTAAGGAAAAAAAACATGATCTGGGTTGGCAACCCACAAGAAATGTTGCTTGCTAAGGGCTTTTGCCAGCTTCCCCTAGCATTGGCCTGCAAGTTTATATCTGAACAAACATCTTGCACCCATTTTCTAAGCACTGCATCTGTAATACATTCTAAAAGGATAATTGTGTCTGGGGCTCAGCATATGTGATGGTGAGGCAGGAAAATATTCTCACTTTTTTTGGTGTAATTTCTCGCATATGTTTCTTATAACTTCATGGCACCAACATCAACACTAGAGAGAGAAAAGAACCTTAAGTGGGCTAGCTTTTTTCAGAAGTATATTCATAAGTTTTACCTTAAATATTCTTATGTTCATTGTTTATACATAACAATGGATAATGATAATATTTATGGAGATAATAACTATAGAACTTAAATAAAATGTTACCCATCAATTGAGAGTTTTAATGTTTAACGTATGTATCCCTGATTACATATATATCTTAATATAACACTCTGATTACATATATATCTTAATATCTTCTTCATAATCCCTCTCTATATTATTGTGCTTTGTTTTCAGGAAGCTCAATATGCACACATAAGGCATTTCCAAAATAGATGAATTAAATTGAAGATAATTCATGTTAAAATATATTTCACATTCATTATTCCATGCATCTTATTAACAACCTAGGGAGAGGGGATGTTTTCATTTCCATTTATATAAAGAAATGGAAAAGTTAAGGACTTACTGAAAGTCACACTTTGTTAGTGGTAGAACTAGGGGCAAACCCCCACCTTGGACCTCTAGATCCAGGATTGTTTTCACTCTATAATATGACTCCTCCACTCGCTCAAAATTAAATGCACCTGGATATCAAACTTTATTATATCAAATAATGTAGCATTTGAATCTTAACTGCAAAAGGTATTTATGCTTGAAACTAATTAATTGGTAATATATGGATAACGTATTCTCTATCATCTTCCTGTGTCTTTCTCTTATTTGTATTAAGTGACTGGAAAGCAAAAGAGTGAAATTGACAATGATGGAAATCACATTTAATTAGCATGAAATGGTAAACAGCTGCTATGTTCAAATCTTCCTGTTATGAGATTGTCAGACTGATAAAATATTATCCACATGGCACAGTTTTGAACAGTGAAAGAGAAGTTGCATCAAAATTTAAAAGCTCAGTGCATAGAACTTTTGGATCCTAGGAGACACACAGGAATTTCCCTTTTAAGGAAATTGGCTATGTATAGTTTGCAAGCCCCTATTCTGGTTAAAAAAAAAAAAAAAAAAAAAAAGATAAATTCCAGTTCCAAGGTTGAATAGCTTTTTTCTTAGATTGGAATGGTACTCATTTGAGCAGAAAGCACTACTATTACGTGTAATCTAGGACAACACTAATTTATCTTCTCTATGTCCAGGTTGAGGAAAGTGGAAAACAAATCACACAGTCCCACTCTCCACGTGAACACCAGGAATCAACTAAACATAATAAACCTGCAAAAGAGTATTTTTATATTATCAAATTTGTTTATTTCCCAAAATATGTATTTTGGAAAAAGGATGTATTTTGGTTACCTTTATTCAAAGTTAGAATTCATAAGAGCTATCAACAAATAAGCATATTTCCTCTATTTTATACCTCATTAATGGGAAGACATCATGGTATAAAGTAAATTTGTGGGTATCTAAGATGCTCAGAAAATGTATACTTTCTCTATAATAAGGTATCATCAAAGGCTATTTCTAGTTAAAGTCCTGTTGCATTTTGAACTCCCCCTTGCAAATATTCTTCACTTTCTTTAAATCCCCAACCTTGTTCCTATCTAAAGATATGACTCCATATCTTATTTTACTGAGAGAATGGACTCCATCCTTTCTATCTCAAGTTTCCTGCTTCTCAACATCTCTGGCTTGGGGCCTTCTGTCTCTTCATTTGTGGTCCCATAGTTCTCAACTCTGGGTGCACAATTAAATAAAAACCTGGAGAGCTTTGAAAACAAATACTGTGGTTAGGCACTCTCTAGACTGATTAGTTAAGAATGTGGTTTGAGGGCCACTGACCTGATCTTTTCCCCTAGAAGAAATGTCCCATCTACCTGTCAAATCCAGTTATTCACCTGTGGTCGAGGGCCTAAGTGAGAAGGCATTGATTCACCACTCTTTCTCATCTCCATCATTTTTCCTTTCCAGTTTTTCTCATGCTACCAGGCAGCTCATTTCATCACATCCTCAAAAATTAGTCCAAGAGGGATCTTTAAGGGAGAGAGAATCCCCCTTCATAGAACGTAGGTAGTTGCCGATGCTCCAGTGAGCTTTCTCATCCAGTTGTAATGGCTTAACAAAGTCATACTTCCAGAAACCAAATAAAACCAAAGATGCATTAGCTGGAAATAAAAAATCATGAAATTGATCATGAAAAGATAATCTTGCTAGGGATAATGTGTTTAATAGCAGAACACCTTCTCTCAAGATCAAAAACATGTGGTTTCTTACTACATTTATGTGATAGGAGATTCACTGTAAGAAATTATCTTTAGTCAACTTTGTTGCTTTTCTCTTAGCTAGTGAATAACAACTTATTTACTGATAATTGTCATTACAGTAGAAGACGTATATGCTTAGGATGGGTATTTCATCTTGAGCAAAGTAGACAAGCCATGCCATTAAATATGTAAAAGAGTGGCTTTAAAGAAAAGTGGATCTCATGAAAATGGAGAGTTTCAGAATGATGGTTACCAGAGGCTGGGAGGGGAGGTGGGGAAGGAGGGCTGAAGATAAGTTAGTTAAGGAGCACAAAAATAGGTAGAAGGAAAGTTCTAGTACTTAATAGCACAGTAGAAAAATTATGGTTAAATATTAAATATAATTTATTATATATTTCAAGGTAGCTAGAACAAAAATTATAATGTTCCCAAGACAAAGAAAATGTTTGAAGTAATGACTATTCCAGTTATCCTAATTTGATCATTACGTATTGTATACATGTATCGAAATATCACATATACCCCAAAATAGGTACAACTGGTGTATATAAATCAATTTTTTAAAAAAGCTATCAAAAAAAGCAACGGGAAAGAGTGGCTTAGCAGCAGTTATTATCTTGTCTTAGAGAGTGCCTTTTCAGAGTTGTGATTTGGTTCCGTCGTTGGTTTCCATGCCATTCTGAGTTCTAAGGAAAATCAGCTGTGGCCCATTAAAAAAACCCTTCATATCACTTTGATAAAATTTTACATGGATTAAAATAATTTTGAGCATATTTTTGGGCAGTTTAAAGTATTTTAGATACAGTCAACAAATTAATGGCAATTTAGTAAGTTTTTGATTTATAGCTTTTGCCTAAAAGTCATGATGGAAAATCTGTTTATTCTGTGGCAGAACTCAATGAACACTTTATTTCAAAAAGCAATTTCATTTTTAAGATAGAACCACTTACTCTTGGAATACTTGTTTTTCAGCAAAGGTTTCTGAAATTTCCATTTATCACTCTGCTCTCTCCAAACCTAATCACCTTTACCTCATTCCAGATGTCCGACTTGTGTTTGTCAAAAATGGATTTGAAAACTAATTGCCACATCCTGTAGGTATTGAATATGTTAAGTGATTTCTCTGGCCAGTCCTCTGTTGAAACATGAAGGGGCAAAGGAAGTCTGAGTCTACAAAGGGAGCTGAAGGGGAAGGGCAGTAACTGGACCACAGTTTGCACGGTTGTGTCTATATATTATTTTTTCACTAAGAAAAGAGCAAGATTAGTGGTAAATATCCAGTATATAATCACTCATTTGAAGTAAAAGGCTAAAAGTTGCCTATGGCCGCTTGTTTACATTTACTGAACTGAAGGAAGCCATATTTGTGTTACTGAAAGGAACCTCAGGTAGCATCCAGAAAAAAGAAAAACAAACAAAAAAACCCCATATATATTTATATACATGTATTGAAATATCACATGTAATATATATATATATATATATATATATATATATTACTTTGCAAGTGGATCAAACTCCACCAAATGAGAATATGTCGTAATTTGAATTGAAATTGCCCAAAGATTACCGACTGTATTTTGGGGGGTGGGGAAAAAAACAGAAAACAGTTTGTTAGGTAAATTTGACCCATAAACCAATTTCAAGGCTATTAAGAATTAGGAATGGATTTTAGAGGCTTGACATAGCCATATTGTTTAGTCAATAGGCACTTCTAAGATATGAGCTCAGGGAGTCCTGTGTGCTTATCAAGGCAAGTGGAGTAAAGGTTCTGGGAACCTCTGGGAATGGTTGGAATTCTCTACAGAAAATTAGGATGATGTTTAAGTTCAACCTTTTCAAAAACTTTACCCTTTACTTAACCTAGCTTAATTCAGTTTTACTATTCTGAAGAATTAAGGATAGAAATGTGTGACCTGAGAGTTAGCATACAAATGAACAAACCAGAGCAGGCATTTAGTCAGATATTTGGCCACCACCGAAAGCTGGGTTTGCCTTTGCCATGCCACACCACACAGCCAAGAAAATTCTGTTCTTTCTGGTGCAAACGGCTGTAAAAAGGAGGAGCATTCTGATTCCATTTATCTTGAGATTCTGATTGTAAAGTTTGTGATCTCATCATCACCGCCTTAAACTTCTTGGCCAGGTGCTATTTCTAAGATATCCTGCGGGTACAATTGTGACAGTGATTCCCAAGGCCCTCTGCTATCATCTCTCTCCCTAGTACCACCATGGTCCAGTTTGAGGAAGAAGACAGAGGACATGAGGAAGGATTTGTCCAATAGAAATTGGAACTTAGAGTTTACATGTCATGCTTGAATATATTAAGAGAGGTTCTGCTGCTCTAAAGGAGATTGAATTTGTGATAAATAGAAAAATAATCAGAAAACTGAAGCAAGTGATAACGAGAGGGAAATATTTAAAACATTCAAAAGGTAAAAAGCAGTCATGGTACACCACAGTCGTATTTATGAATAAGACTTGCATACCGTTGGATATTAGTTTAACCATCCCCACCCCCAAGGAAAAAAAAAGGTCTAAGTACACTGGAAGGATGGGGAAAGGAGAAATGTGTGTGTGTGTGTGTGTGTGTGTGTGTGTGTGTGTGTGTGTGTGTGTTGGGGGGTGTGTAGTATAAGAGTAAAATAGTATATTCAGTAGTAAGACACCAGTGTCAGTGCCTGATATTGAGAAATGGAGATGTATTTTCTTTCTTTCTTTTTTTTTTGAAGTTTTTAACAGTTTTATTAAGGTGTAATTAACATGAATAAACTACACATACTTAAAGTATAAAATTTGATGAATTTTGCCATTGTATACACCCATGAAACCACCCCCAGAATCAAAATAGTGAACACATCTAGCACCCTTATAATGTCTTCATGCCCTCTGTTATCCCTTTCTTCTGTCCTTCCCTATACACCGAGCTTGTGTAGGGAAGGAGATGTACTTTCTGAGCATGTTCTTTAGGGGTGAATCAGGAGATTTCCTTAGAAGAGCTTCAAGTGGCTGCCTCTGGGGAGAAAAGGGAGCATTCAAGCTTTTAAAACATTTGTACCATACTTTGATTTTTTTTTAATAAAAAATACTTTAAATGTAAGTGAGAAACCAGGAAGTGGAAGCAATATGCATAGCTAGAAAGGAGAGTGTACAACTGGGGCAGATGTTGAAGAGAGCTGAAGAGTTGAGAGAAGACCTTTTCAACTTTTTTTTTTTTTAATGCACTTTAAGTCCTGGGATACACGTGCAGAATGTGCAGGTTTTTTACATAGATATACATGTGTCATGGTGGTTTGCTGCACCTATCAACCCATCATCTACATTAGGCATTTCTCCTAATGCTATCCCTCCCCATGCCACCCACCCACTGACAGGCCCCATGTGTGATGTTCCCCTCCCTGTGTCCATATGTTCTCCTTGTTAAACTCCCATTTATTAGTGAAAACATGCAGTGTTTGGTTTTCTACTGCTGTGTTAGTTTGCTGAGAATGAGGGTTTCCAGCTTCATCCATGTCCCTGCAAAGGACATGAACTTATTTTTTTTTATGGCTACATAGTATTCCATAGTGTATATGTGACACATTTTCTTTATCCAGTCTATCATTGATAGGCATTTGGGTTTTTTCCAAGTCTTTACTATGGTAAGTAGTGCTGCAATAAACATACATGTGCATGTGTCTTTATAGTAGAATGATTTATAATCTTTTGGGTATATACCCAGTAATTGGATTCCTGGGCCAAATGGTATTTCTAGTTCTAGATCCTTAAGGAATTGCCACACTGTCTTCCACAATGGTTGAATTAATTTATACTCCCACAAACAGTGTAAAAGCGTTCCTATTTCTCCACATCCTCTCCAGCATCTGTTGTTTCCTGACTTTTTAATGATCGCCATTCTAACTGGCGTGAGGTGGTATCTCCTTGTGGTTTTGATTTGCGTTTCTCTAATGACCAGTGATGATAAGCCTTTTTTCATATGTTTGTTGTTTTCTTAAGTGAAGAGCTTGGAGACTGTGTTTCTTGGTGACAGGAAGAAAGAGTGGAAATGGAGCTATTGATAATGCAGGAGTGACAGAGAAAGATCCAAGGAGCAATTTTTTGAGACAGTAAGGAGGGATGAAATCCACAGCCCAAGTGAAGGCATTTTCTCCTGAAAAGTTGAAGAATGTTTTCTCCATTTTAATAGCAGAGGTTGGGATTGTGAGAGTGGCCAAGGGGTGGGAGATGTTTGAGGAGAAAGGGCACAAATAGTGGAAAAGTAAATCTAGGAAATGAATTTTCCTAAATTTATTTAGTAGAATAGCCAGGCAGTTTGAGACTTTATTTGACAGTTGCAATAATAAATATAAAGTGACACCAAACAGCTGTGTGATTTTCTCCAGCAACACCAACTGGACAATGTGCAAGCAGAGAGTGGGTAGGAAGTTGGAGCTATGAAATTTGGGGGTTTGACAGGTGAACCCACAACAGAAGAGAGAAGCAAAGAAGTTGAAGATTTTTGCATGAAAATGACTGTGATGGTGGACATGGAAGTTAGGCTGGAAAAAGAGGAACTGAAAACAGGTGGCGGAGAAATAGTGAGAAAGTGGCAGGGTGAAGACCCAAGAGTGTCAGCAGCGATGAAGAATGGGAACCATGGCACTGTCATCATTTCCGGCAAGTGCACTGGACAGCTCGGAGGGGAGGTAGGGACCTGCGTGGTACAGTTCCTGGAAATGAGAAGGTCCTGGGTGTGACACTGAGAGGAGATGCCTAAGGCAGAGTGGAAGAAAGGGCCATTGAAGGTGACATTGAGGTCAGGACACTGGATATTGACATGTTGGAGAATGATCATCGTAAGCCACCCATGAATGAGATAACCATGACAGCAATGAGGAGGAGAGAGGGTGGTATAAATGTTGCATCAGAGCCTCAAAGGAGTAAGATATTGCAAAAGCAAGGAGAATAGGAGGTCAGAAGGAGTAGCAAGAAAACCAAGGAGGATACCTATCCAACCCCAAGCCCTGAGGTTCAGGGGATACTGAAGAAAATACGTTGCTCCTGGAGAGGGCTGTAGAGGTATGAGTGTGCTCAGAGGATAGGTCTCAGTTAAAGCATAGAGGTGAAGGGGACATTCAGACAAGTAGTTAGGGAGGTAAGGATGGGTGCTGGATTGTTGATATTATTGATTGAGAGCACCAGAAAGCATAATGGGAAGGCTTAGAGGGGAAAAGAACAATGGAGTTTTGGGTCGGGACGTATGAGAATAGGAATGAGGGCTATCACAGATCTCACAGGAAACTTGCACCTTTGGCAATGGCCCAGGTAAACATGGATATGGGGCCTGATGAATGACTTCTGAGAGTTTCTTATCAGCAGGTGAGCACTCAGGTCTAGCATGGTGGCCCCAGGGAGTGAGCTTGGTGATGTGGCAGTGACTGTTTCTCTGGCAGCCTATGTTGCAGTAGGTCTGGGTGGCCACATTCTCTGTCTCTCACAGTAGTTATTGCCGTTGCTTTGGTCAAGATTACGTTAAAGAGGGTAGCAGGGTAGTGAACATGAGAGGAAAGGCTATCACGACTCTTGTTGGTCACCTTGGGCAAGTCAGATAACTCTGTGAGTATCAGATTCCCCATTAGAGAAAAAAATTAGCCCCATAGGTCCTCTTCAGGTTTGAATTTTTGTTATTATGACATTAAATATATGCTCTTAGGTTTGTAGCACTTTTAATTGAAGGATTTGGGCCCATATTACATGGAGATGCTTAAGGAGATTGGATTTATAAAGAAGCACATTTGATGGACTTCCATTTTTGACAGATGTATTATGTTGAAATTAATAATTTAGAGAATATATAAGAATATTGATATGGTTTGGATATTTGTCCTGCCCACATCTCACATTGAAATGTAATCCCCAGTGTTGGACATGGCACCTGGTGGGAGATGGGTCAGGGGGCACGGATCCCTCATGGCTTGATGCTGTCACATCATGAGATAGGGGGTGAGTTCTCAAGAGATCCCATTGCTTAAAAGTGTGGGGCACCTCCCCACCTCCCTGCTCCTGCTCTCACCATGTACCATGCCAGATCCTGCTTCACCTTCTGCCATGTGTAAAAGCTCCCTGAGGCCTCCTAGAAGCCGAGCAGATGCTGGCACCGTGCTTGTACAGCCTGCAGAACCATGAGCCAATTAAACCTCTTCTTTATAAATGACCCAGTCTCAGATACTTCTTTATAGCAGCGCAAGAACAGCCTAACACACACACACACACACACACACACACACACACACAATTAGCTTCTATTTCACTAGCGCAAGATTATATGTGTATGTGTGTGTATTTATATGCCACTGCCAGCCACTGCCATCGTTTTTAAAGATGCTCCTTTTGTGTCTCCATTCATCTCAGGGTTGGGTGTAGCTATTTTCATGAATCAGGTCTATACTGCAGCCTTGGGCATCATGAGCCAAACTTCTGTCTCACTAGCACAAGACTCTGTGCAGTTATCAGCATTTTAGAAAAACAGTTTATGATTACAAGGTTAAAAAGAATCACTGCCTGGTCTTCATAACTTCCCGTTGCCACATGTATACAGACGTTGCATGCTCTGCATCGCTCTGACCAAATGGCGGTCAAGGCAATACAGGAAGCGAGCGAAGCTGGGAGTGATCTCCTGCAGCAGGTCTTCAGAAGAGCTACTTTCTCTTGTAGGTTTCAGGGGCACTTGGTTAATGTGACTGTGATACACATTCACGTGTGCACACATACACACAGACACACACACCCCACTGTGGACATCTCACAATATAGGACAGGCTTTCAGTAACAACTGGGTCACCTTTGCATCCAGTTGGTGGTTATAAACTCAGACAAGATACTTTGAAGTGTTCTACACATAGAAGAAGATAGCAATAATAGGAGAATGGTGCCTTCGACCTTTCTGTGCTTTCAAGCATGTAAGCCAATCACCTCACTCCTCCATCCCCAATTAAAGGAAAAAAAATGAGCCCCATACATGGATGCTTGAATTCTCCTAATATTAAAAGTCACATGCGTGATGGAAATAAGATGAAAAGCAATGTGGATTACCCCATTAGAAACGGAGATGAACTAGCAGCTGGTTGCATGAACATATCAAAGAGCCTACTGTCCCAGTGATAATTCTTGGACAAAGCAGAGTTAGGACATTTCCCATCAAATCCTTTTAAGCCCCCTCGCAGTTCAGCTGCATCTGGCACGCATTGTGCCTGTTGTCTGCTATAACTTTGCAACACACTGACATCCCTGGCTTTGACTGCAGCAGCATATGGCTCTGAGTGGCATCTGTAAAGCAATGGCACTTCTTAATTTTCATAATAAACAGAAAATACTTTATGAAAACAATATTCAAGTTGGAATGGCTCCATTTATCTGACTAATTGGGCTAGACTGTTATCATAAAGTGAGTCCTTGAGCAGAAAAAAGCAACACACAAAAATGGCTTCTGCTGGTGACCTAATTTTCTAAATCATTTCTTCTGCTAGTGCAAGTGCTGCTAAATAGATTGGGTCGCCACAAGTTCTACACTCCTGGATAGGCATTTCTACCGGTGGGTGGATTCTCAACAATCATTGTACTGCTTTGAAATTAAAATTAGATGGCATTAGAGAGCGTTGGTGAAGGGGGGTATTCCTCCCTCCCTCCCTTGCTCCCTCCTTTCCTTCTTTCATTCTTCCACAGAACAAAATAAAAGTGAAATATTATAGAACTTGCCATGATTGGGAAACCAGTAAGTAGAACTGGAATTCAACCTAGGTCTACCACTGCCTGGATTTCACTTAAGAAATTTTAGAGTATCATTGTTCGTTATATTGTTTGATGTTTTCTATTTCTTTCATTACCTGTTTCCTGGCAGAAATGCCTCGAGAGTATTCGAAACCCTGTCAGTCCTTGATATACTTGCAGTCCAGTTGCTGCCTGTTCTTTTCTGGGAGGCTCATTCAATGTAGAATAAAGTCAATTGGCAGAAATGTGAATAGTACACCAGGGAGGGATTGTGGCTTAACATGAGTTTGATATGGTTAGTAAAAAGTGAATTAGAATAGTTTGTAGGTACTTTTAAACCTGTGCTCAAAGGTATTATTTGATTAAATTTAATAAAAAATTAATTACTTAGTATATATAATAGGTAAGGGACTTAAGGTACAGGTAAATTCTAAGATGAGTGTAATGAGTGAACGATGCCTCCTCCTTCCAAAGTTATGTCCATAGTCTCATCACCAGAACCCGTGACTATGACCTTATTTGCAAAACAGTTATTTACAGATGAAATTAAATAAAGGATCTCAAAATGAGATCATCTTGGATTATACAAGTGGACCCTAAATCCAATGATATGTGTCCTTATGAGACCCACACAGAGGAGAAAGACATGGAAGAGAAGTCCATGCGAAGACAGGGCAGAGATCAGAGTGATGCAGCCACAAATCAAGGAACAGCTGGGGCCGCCAGCAGCTGGAAGAAGCCAGGATGGATTCTTCCCTAGAGCCTTCCCAGGGAGTGTCACCCCACCTTGACTCCAGACTTCCGGCCTTCGGAAACTGTGAGAGAGTACATTTCTGTTGTTTTTAAGGCACCAAGCTCGATATAATTTGTTATGGCAGCCCTAGAAAATGAACAAAGTAAGTAAAAATCAGCCAGCACTGAAGAGCTTGTAATATATAATATGTGACAAACTGTGCACGTGCTGAAGTGAAAGTATTAAAAATATAGACGTGAAGGGGAGTTAATTTCAAACAGAGCTGGCTGGAAAGGTCTTTTAAGGAGGTGTGCCTTGATCAGGGCTTTAAAGACGATGAACGCAAGCCGTGCAGAGATGGCCCAGGAGGAGATTTCAGGGAGGTCAGCAGAGCCATGACAGAGGAAGATTCAGGGATACTATTGGAGTGAATCTAGTCCTGAGAAAGGAGAAGATATAATCAAAACAAAGTCTAGTATCACGAGAAGCTTGATTGTGGTCAGAAATGCAGAGAGCCTGAATTCTGTCAAATAGAGAGGTACTCTGTTGTTAGCTTTAGATTATGGAGAAACTTACTCTTCCCATCTTCCTCCATCTAAAATTACATTTAAGAGATAAATTCCTGAAGAATTACTGCAAGGAAAGCAATTAAGTTTAGAGAGGAAAGCAGTAATTTCAGGGATGTTCTGAAAACTCTGTAATGCCTTGGACATGCCCTGGTTTGTAGTATTTAACATGCAGTCATTTCTATTTGTGTGACTGTCTTCATTCCTAGTGGCCTACCTGAGCAGGAAATGCATCCTGTGTTAATTTCTTAGGGCTGCCACAACATATTACCAACAACTGGGTGACTTACTATGACAGAAATGTATTTCTCACAGTTCTGGAGGCTGGAGGTCTGAACTAAAAATGTCAACAGGGCTGTGCTCTCTTTGAATCCTCTAGAGGAGATCTCTGCTTCTTCCTGGCTTCTGGTGACTCCTCGCAATTCATGGCATTCCTTGACTTGCAGATCCTTTACTCCAATCTCTGTCTCTGCCTCCACATGGCCTTCTTCCCGGCATGTCTCTGTGTCCTCTCCTCTTCTTCTTAGAACACCTGTTATTGGATGGAGGGCCCAACGCAATGGAGTATGTCCTCATCTCAAGCTAGCTAATTATATCTACAAAGACCCTGTTTCCAAAGAAGGTCACATCCTGAGGCTCTGAGTGGACATGAATTTTGGGGGAGCACTATTCTACCCACCACTTAGCTGGTTTGTGTTTTAACCCATAGAGCCTGCCTGGAATTTGACATAAAATTGTAACCTCTCGATTCTTGCTGAATACAGAAGCGGATCTGCAGTGCCCATGAATGATGTGGCATTGCTAAAAAATAAAACATAGGAGAGAAGACAACGGAAGATTGTTTCTCATCTTCCGTTGTCTACTGAGCATAAAAGCGAAACACAGACACAGGCCAGCGTTCAAGGCAGTCACCCACGACCACACGGGCTGGTGTTCAGGCTGTTTGTGCTCTGATTCCATCATTTGTGAGCTCCTGCCTCTGCCTCAAGATCACAGCTTTGCACCCTCCTGTAGGCTTGCACTTTCCCCGTCCTGCAAGGCTCTCCAGTTCTCTGTAGACCCCAATGTAACCCACTCCTTTCATTCCAATCTTCTTCCCATCACTTCAGTTTGGAGCCAGTTCCTGCGTTCTGTTCCTATGACTGTGGCCAGCTCTAGGGCAGATAGTGTGGGAGGCAGAGTGGACCACGGGTGCTGTAGGAAGATCATCACACCAGGCTATGAATTGCTTCCCTGGGCTGATGACTCACCTCTCAACGAAGGCCTTCTAAAGCATGATGTTTACAGTAAAATGCATGTGATCTGCCTGGGTGAAATTAGTGAGGGGCAGATTCTGGACCTTGAACTTGCCCTGATGCTTCATAGGCCCCTGTGGCCAGCCTTCCAACACTGCTTGTTCCTATTGAGGTTACCTTTCACTAAAACCTCCAAATCATTTCCACACTGATGCTAAATTATAATTCTCCCCAAACTCATGAAGCTAGGTATTTTTAAATATGCGACCTGATTTTAAAATTTAACCCTACTACATTTTATGTTGTTACAGTAAGTTGCAGTAAGTTGAGATTATTGTACATGATTTTTAAAGAAAATATTAGAGTCTAGTTAAAAGGATGCTGGTGTCTCTTAAGTAGATGGAAGCTTTCCTCTGAGCACAGAAACTGGAGTCTGACCACCTGGAGCTCAGTGATGCTTCCTCCACTTTACTTGTCTGATGTTGATCCCTTGTTCAACCTCTTTGTGACTTGATTTTGCAACTGTAAAATTAGAGAGTAGAGTTGTCATGAGCTTTAACGAGGTAACCCAGGTAAAGACCTTAGTGAAGTGCCTGCCACATTCTTCGTGCTAAGTAAATGTGAGCCATTATTCCGGCCACCATTTATTATTAAAGCCACCCACGCCAGCATTTTTCTCAGCAAATCATTTGTCAGATGACTGCAAACCTAGTCATTGGCCAAATATTTGGTGCTAAAGAAAACTTCCTGTTACGAAGATTCCTCTTTC
This sequence comes from Macaca mulatta, assembly GCF_049350105.2. Lineage (NCBI taxonomy): Eukaryota > Metazoa > Chordata > Mammalia > Primates > Cercopithecidae > Macaca > Macaca mulatta. The sequence goes on from NC_133411.1 coordinate 17,234,877, forward strand.
CCTTTCCTTATCAATATCAAATTCTAGCATGCTTTGAAAATCTTACAAATATGGTACATCCTTTTAAAAACAATGTAGTGGTTGAGAATCTGCAATGTACCTGATGTTTAGAGCAGCTTCCTTGACATTTATTCACTGACCCCGGGCGGAATGATGGGCATTGGTCTTGTCTCTAAGAGACAAAAGTCAGGAAAGGGGGACACAGAAGGGAGACACTGCATTTTCCAAATGTGAGTCATGGACTCAAGATGTTAATGAGCTTTCTATGAGAATGGTTCTCTGAAGATATCTGTCTGGAAGATAAGATTAAATACAATTAAACAGGCTTGCAGTCAAGCTTCTTAAAGTCCTTTTGGTCATGGGAAGTCCATGATACCAGTGTCCTTCTGAATGGGGTGGCCTGGTAGGGTGGACAGAGTATGGGCTGTGTAGCCAGGTACACCTGTTCTAGCTTCCTTGACAGGTCAGTGAGGTGTGTAAGTGGGGGTGGGTTATTGCATGTATCTAAGCCTCATTGCCCTCCACCCTAAATTGGGTATAATACCTGCTTTGCAAGATTCTCCTGTGGATTACAGATGACTTATGTTAAACCTGAGCACAGTGTCAAGCTCTTACTTAGTAGGTGTTGTATATATGGTAGATAAACTTAGTATTCTAAACTGCAACCAGGATCTCAAATAAACCTATGATTGAACCTAACAAGTTTAATTCTGTGGTTCTTTGTTTCAAATTTTCTGTTGTCTTAATGCATTGTCTTCTCTCCCTGAAGAACTCGGTTTTGAAAACTCAAATAAAAACTGTTTCATGTCCACTGTATGGCAGCTACATGGGGTGTATATGTAATCATGTAGCCAAGAAGGAAATATTACATATTTCAAGCTTCGGGTGCCACCTAGGGTCCAGAAATGATGCGCATGTACAGAACACTTAAACAGGGTAATTGGGAAGAGTTTACTAGGTACTTCTACAAAGTTGAAGACAGAGTTAAGAAGGACCCTAAAGGAGATGGGAAGTTCCCTGTTGGGTAGCTCCAGGGCCTGACAGGACAAAAGGAGAGGTACTCCTGGGACACTAGCCAGAACTGGGAGAGGGTGGTCACTGTGTCTGGGGAGAAGACTGTGTGGCAGAGGAACAGCTGACCTGGGAGGTGCTGGATAGTAAATATCCTGACTTCTCTCTTCTCCTTCCCAGCCTGTTTCTGCTGGGCTGCCCATTACTCAGTTCCAAACAGGAGCCAGAGAGCAAAGGAGGCTTAGTTGTATATATTAATGTAGGCCTTAGAGATCTGGCGGCTGAGCTCCAAACAGGGTACAGAAGGTTCCAAAGTGGATCTGCTGGAACAATCATAGAAGCTGATTCCAAAGAGTGTCCCATGAAAAACATCCATTTAATACCCACTTTGTAAGCATAACAGGTATTTTTGTTTAATCCTTAAGGAGTGAATCGCTGTGTCATCTTGGAGCTTTACTAATAGCAAACCACTGTGATATTATAATAATGACCAGAGCCCACTCGATTTTATATATTCCTAAAGGCAGGAAAAATAACAGAGAAATGGTATTATAATGCACATGACGGCGTAGCTGTCAAGCATTATGTGTTAAAGCAAACTCTTCTGGACCTCATGATTAAACGATGCCATGGAGTGTCTTCCCAGGGGTTTAAGAGGAAGCAGAAACGAGGGCATTTTCACATTATTTGTCCTTTCTGTTTGATTCACCATGGATTCATTGTGCACCAAGTTACTCATGTGCTGGTGGACAACCCAGCAAGATGTATACTCCTCATTCCAGCCCATCCTTTCAAAGGTAAGACTGCCTTTTACGTCCATAATGCATCCTGGAAAACGCTTGAAAGCTCAGTGTCTGAACGTCAAACAATTGATTTTGTATTATTTCATGTGGGGTGAGGGTAAGCAATATTTTCATTCTGAGGGACTTAAACAGTATGATGAAATTCCTGAAAGCAGTGATGTTGTAGTTACCTTTCAGGAAGGTAAAGACTTTGACATGGTTCCAATGACACCTGGACAGAAGGCCTCCAGCTTTCTCCAGGGGTCTGGAAAACTGACTCAAGGACCCTACTTTGTTCATGGTCTACAGCACCACCTCCCTGTCCTCAACTCAGCTACAGGAACCTGGCTGGATGGATGCATGGGACTGTGTCCTTGGTGCCTGCAGAGAAGCAGTGGAGGGATGAGGGCCCCCTCTCCTGCCACAGTAGCATAGACCGAGTGTCCCTTAGCTGACAGTACCCTGATGCTCACACCAGTGGGGTTCCCAACCCTATAGTCTATCTTCTGCAGCACCTGCAGTCTAGCTGGATAACAAAAGGGAAGAATGGAGGAGATGGGGAGTCAGACTAGGAACTGTGGTGGGGGAAGGGGAAGATTAGGTAGGAGAAAGTCTACTTCCAAACCAACCCACCTTCGACCCTCCTGTGTGTGCAAGCTGCAGGCCTCTGGGGACAGGGAAGGGAGGGGAGCTGCAGTGCCCTCTGCAGCCGGCAGATGGAGGAGCCTTCCCCCCGTGCAGTGTGGTGCCACCATGTTGTAACTGGAAGTCCTGGATCCCCAAGTGAGGAACTGTCTTCCTCTCCTAGGGCTGCTGTACCAAATTACTGCAGATGTGGTGGCTTACAACAGAAGTTTATTTTTTTATGGTTCTGGAAGCCAGAAGTCCGAAATCAGGTGTCAGCAGGGCTGTGCTCCCTTGGAAGGCTCTGGGGAGACTCCCTCACATCTCCCAGATTCTGGGGACTGTGGGAGTTCCTGGCTGAAAACTTCATGGCTCCTATCATTGCCTTGTCCTCGTGCGCTTTCTCCTCTGTGTCTGTCCTCTAGTGTCTCTTATAAGGAGGCTTATTATTGGATTTGGGGCCCATTTGGATAATCTAGATGATCGTATTCCAAGATCCTCATTTTAATTATAGCTGCAAAAGACATTTTCCAAATAAGGTGATGTTGCTAGGTTCGAGGGGTTAGAACATCAACATATCTTTACGGAGGCGACCCACTGTGGGTAGGAACACAAAAGCCCTGGGTATAAAGGTGTTTTAGGAGTTTAGTGCACTGTAGAGTAACTTTAAGTTCAGATATGCCTAGACTGATTTCTTTTGATAATAATTTGTTCATTTATTCAACAAATATTTGAGTGCCTCTTAAGCCAGATTCTAACAGACACTGGGTAACAAACAGTGAAGAAGATGAATTTGATATCTGCCCTGATTGTGGCAGAGTTAGAGTTTCTGCAGTCTGTTGTCTTACATAAAAACACAGCAACAACACAACTACAGCATGAAACTTTAACGACTTTAAATCCCTAACCATGCTGCACCTCTCCCATTTTATCCTGCCCACACTATGCACACACGCTTCATCCTGTTTTCACTTCAGCGGCAACGCATTTTTGGAAACAAAGTTCTCTCATGCCTGTGACTGCCAAAACCTGTTCTCATCCAGATAAATCAGTCACTAGATTTATGATGCCATCTCGTTTAAGCATATTTGCATCTTAGCAAGGAGCCACAGCAAGGGGATAAGCATTCTCTTCTCCTATGGAGTATAACACAAATGTTATCTCTGTTGGCTAAAAGCGGAATAGACAGACAGTCTACTTGTACTCCAGAATGCCTTTCTGTACATTTGCACCAGTTCCATACAAAGTTTTTAACACTCAGACTGTTTCCATAGTATTTTACATTGTTAATCATTTAATCAACTGCAGTGACATCTCCTGGCTGAGATGAGAGATTACTGGTAGACATTTTGTGAGGGAATAGAAAATTACAACAATGTTAAAGAAATAAAAGAAAATTATGTTTGCCAAATGTTTTTGTTTTAAGGCCATCAGCATTTTATAGGCTCATATTCTAAATACCCCCAAATTCAGAACAATGGATGACTGAAATTTTAAAAGGTTAGAATTAATTATATCTCCCTTGACTTAAGATGAGTAAATAAAACAGGAAGAGGTGTTTTAAAATTGGCAAACCCTTGTGGGAAATACTGCCAGAGCCTTATAAATGGAGTAGTGAAGGTTTTTTGCTCACAGATTCTGAGGCTTTCTCTTATCTTTGAGCGTGAGTTGGGTGAGCAGCTTTGTGAACAGTATATTTCATTTGATCTTAACAGCTTTGGGATACAAGGCTAACCAGTGATCACACAATTGTATGCTGACGTTAGTATCCTCTGTTCCTGCCTTACAACAAAAAAGCTATTGTTTGCAACCTAATAATAATGTAAGAGGGGAGAGGGGAAAAAAACAACACAAAAGATTTTTCCTCTATAGTTAGAAATTTGGTTTCAGTACAGGCCAGAGAGCAAGCAGGGTGCATTTCCTGTGGGAAATACTTTTCAACTGTTTTGCTTTGTTTTGTTTTAGCTTTATTGCTTAGTGTGATGCCTTAGCATGAATTGCTTATGAAACTTTTAAAGATATATTAAGATTCAGGCAGGTGGACAAGAAGCTCAGCCAGAGGAAGCCTTCTGTGTAATTCTGCAGTTCCTCTTTGCTGGCTACACCCTATGCCCAGTCTGGTATCTGGTTGTATGTTTTGTTTTGCTATAGCCTTCTCTTCCTCCAGACATCCCTCAAAAGCAATTCAGGGGGAGAGAATTCATGGCTGTTACTTGAGAGAATAGAAGACCTCTGAGAAATGATGGCGAGTTAGGGCTGGGAGAGGAAGTGATAGGTATTTACACTCACAGAACTAGAAAGATGTTTTCCGTATATCATCATTTGACTAGATTTTTTCTAAATATATGATTGTTTGCGATTCAGAGCAATGTAACTAAAAGCGGATTCATTTGTTTACACCGGCATTTTAAATGTGTATCAATTCTGGAAGCCTAATGTAATTATCAGAAGCTGATGCAATTTCTAGGTAGGAATTGTAAAGAAGGTATGCCTACCGGCCAGATATTGCAGTTGTCATCTATGTACCTTTTTAATGATGTAAACTTGCAAATTTATATCTCATAGCATGACTAATTTGAAAAAAAAAAAAAAGCCGCCTTTAAAGACTCAGCCACAAAGTTATCTGCCAACTAATGATGTGTTTGATCATTAAAATCAGCTTATGGATTTGCTTCATGGATTTTTCAGGAAGCAAGTATGGATGCCACATTGTTCTTTAGGTGGGGAGGTGGGACAAAATAGGTGGAAGGTAATATGTTTATTTCAATTTGAAAGTAAGTAAGCACACACCTTACATATGTTTGCCTATTCAGAGATCCACGTATACCTGAGTATCTCATTGATTTCAGAGGCACACTCATCCAATTGCCACTATAAACATAACAGATCAAGAGAAAAGGGAGCTACATCTTAAAACTGGGAATAATAGCGGTCCAAAACCTATCAAATTTCTTATTCTTAAATGTTTTCCTAATAATACATAATCTATTTTGTGCTGTATATTTCAGTGCTATATATTCTCTCTTGAATTGATTGCCTGCAGAGTAAATTGTTAAATTGTGAATAAATCTTGAGATGTAATAGGATTCTCAGAATCAACTTTGAAAATTTCAGAATGGTTTTCTGACATAGAAACCAACAATGCCTTGTTAGCTAAGGAAAAATAAACCAGCTCTTTTTCTATGAATTGTAATGATGATAAGAGCACAATTTCCAATAAATAGCCAATAAGAAAGACCCACTGGACACATCCCAAGGGGCAGGTGAGTCCTCTAACATTAGAGGTTGGAAAACTGCAGCCCTTGGGCCAAATCTGTCCTTTCCCTACTTTTATAAAGAAAATGTTATTGGAACATAGCCATGCACATTTGTTTATACATCATCTATGGCTGCTTCTGCACTAAATGGCAGAGTTGAGTAGTTGCAGCAGAGACCATTTGGCCTGCAAAACCTAAAATATTTACCACCCATCTTGTTACAGAAAAAAAATTTCCAAACCTTGTTCAATAATTTTGTCTCTGTTTAGAATTGTCATCAGTTCCTGATCCAAACTTCCAAAATGAAAGTAGAATCCTGGGTACAGAAACAGGTAATTGCAGGAGAGAAAAACGTCAAAGCAGTCAGGTTTTATACCCTGCTGTGACGTCCATTTCTCATATGCTTTACAAGTGAGAGAAGCATCCAGAGCTTACAGCACCTCAGCAGGGAATATTTTCCCTCTCTTTGGCACCATCCAGGACTCACCGGAATCCACTGTGTGAGGCCAATAAGGATTACAGAATTCCTTCCACAACCTGAGGTATTGATTAGGTTGGCCAAGTCAATGCTAAAATTAGGCACAGACTAGGAGGCACGGAATGGATTTTAGAATGTGCATAATGAGATCCAGAGCTACTCAGTGGGAGATTCAGAGAAGCACTGCAGAATGGTTGCTTTACTGTAACTGAGTTTTTTTTTACATACATACAAGTGGTAGTTGAAGGGACAGCACATTTATCATAATTATCATAAACCAGTATTTATTTTTGCTGGTTTTAAAAAATACCAATTATTTGTAGATAGTCTGCACAACAAAGTAAGTTTCAAAAAACTGTGACATAGCTGAGTGACCATCTTGGCTCTTGCCATGTATATAGCTTTGAAAGTGATTCAGTTTTGCCTTGTTGGTTAATCTCCTTGCTATGAAAACAGAGGTTAGGCACAGCATGCAAGACTAGGGTGACCAATAAAATAGGTCATCAAGTCCCAACATGCTTAACTATGAAAGTACCACTAGAACTAATTAAACCAGGTCAACAGCTGTAACATAGGACTCTCCCAGAGAAACGTGATGTGTGATCTCTCTATGTAAACATGTGACACCTGTTTCTGCCCATGGTTTGAAATTGCTTAACTTCAAAACTGGGCTGGAACATACTTTGTGAGAATTGGAAGAAGGTACTGCTTTCTGAGACCAGTTAGCCATAGGATCTCCCATCTTCTAGGCTGATGCTCTCCTGTTCCATAGGACATAACTCACAGAGTGGTAGAATGAATCTCGATTCCCCAATTGGGCCCCCTGGCCAAATGTCTGGCAGGGCACAACCATATGTGGCTTTTCAGCTTGGCACCAGACAGTGGTAATGATATTGAAAATAGGTTTGTGGGAATGTATGTTGTTCAAAATATGCAGCATTTTAACCTTGATCTAAAATCAGTATTCGTTGAATGGTTACATGGTGAATAGTTGGAAATGACTACATTTTAATAAAAACAAATTAAGACAGATTTCAGTAATAGCCTACAATTTAGACAAGAAATTTGTGATGTCTGTGTTTTTAAAAATGTACATTTATGCTCCTGAAAGAAATTATATGTTCTGAAAACTTGAAGTCATCTCAATCATAGGAAATATTGGCTTTTAGATTTGCCCGGACCTTTCAGGGGAAAGTAATTTGGATTTTTTTCCACTTAATTTTCCAGATAATTGCTGTGGTTCCTCCCTGTTTCTCCATTAATATAGCCCAGATGACAGAAGAGAGGTAGCAAAGAAAAATGTGAACTTGGAGAGGGAGGAATAACACAAGATGGCCATCATATTAAGAGCATTGGTGCCATTTCACGTAGTTCTTCTGACCACAGCTGTAGCAAACCACTTAGTCTGCTATTGTTCTTCCTGTTCCTGGCAGACTCTACACTTTCTATTTGGAAAGACTGATCAGCAAACATATCTGTCTTGAGGCACACAGACACCCACAGGCTTGCCAAGCCCTTCCACCACTCTGCTGACCTGAGACTGTCTTCTTCCCTTTGCTCAAGGATGTTGGAAAAGCAAATAAAAGCCACTTATGCACTCTACTCTATGCATTCTCTTCCTCCAGTTTCCCCTTTCCTTCGGATTAATTTAACTTCTTCTGCTTATGAATCTGATAGTTCTTCCACATTGTTCTGAATTTCCTTCAGCACTGAAGAATTAACATTTTAAAAATTAAGTAACATTTTCCAAAAAAAGGGAGCAGAAATAATTTATGTTTATATTTGTGCATGTAAAAAAGTCTGTAGGATGCACAAAACTAATAAGAGAGGTGAACTTGGAAGGTGTTTGCTGATCAGACAAGTGATGGAATTGGAAGAAGACTTCTCACTGTGTTTCTTGTTTTTTCATTTATGATCTATATGAATGTTACCTCTTCAAGAAAATTAAGTCAAAACATTTTAAAAATCAAGACACAAGTAAAAAGACAACAGTGACCTGAACAAATGCTTCATCAACCTTCTCTCCCATAGTAGAACCTTGAAGGTCCAGCAGATACCCACATTTCTGGGAGAATGTGGTCACTGTTATATTAGAAGTTCTAGATTCATTTTTTTTTCTAACTTTGGTCAGCCTTGAGGAAGATGAAATTCCCTGTTTGCAAATGAGGATTCTGACTTAGACGAAAAATTCAGTGTAATGATATCCAGGCAGTTGTGGTACCACATGGTGCATTGATACAGCCCCCTTTGCAGGAGTCGATTGCAAATAATCACACATTTTTCTGTGTACTGACAACTAAGAAATAAGTTGTAAATGGGTGGCAGGTGCTCAGCACTGACCAGGCGATTGAATATAAGAGTGAACAAGAGCTTTACTCTGCTGAGTGGAGCTGTCAGTGTAATTGAGGAGACAGTAATCTAAATGCACAATGTCTGTGCACTGTCACAAGTAAATGCATGTTGCAATACGAGACAGCTGATTCTAGGGTTCTGTGGATACACAGGAGTGACTGACCTCCTTTGAGACAGATGTAGGAAGAATGCATGCCTGCATCTCATTCCCATTGGAACGGCTGTAAAAGATCTTTTAGGTGCCTGCCCTAAACCCCTCCCCCACCCCGCTTTTGTTTTTGAGACAGTTTCACATTTGTTCCCCAGGCTGGAGTGCAATGGTGCGATCTTGGCTCACCGCAACCTCCGTCTCCTGGGTTCAAGCGATTCTCCTACCTCAGCCTCCTGAGTAGCTGAGATTACAGGCATGCACCACCATGCCCGGCTAAATTTTGTATTTTTAGTAGAGACAGGGTTTCTCCATGTTGGTGAGGTTGGTCTCCAACTCCCAACCTCAGGTGATCCACCAGCCTCATCCTCCCAAAGTGCTAGGATTATAGCCTCGTCCTCCCAAAGTGAGCCACCGTGCCCTGCCAAACCTCTTTCTAAAAAGGAAAAAAGATCACAATGCTGAGGGTGTCTTAATTCAAAAGCTTGAGGAAAATTATTGAGTGCATCATCACAGAGCACTACACGGATTAGCAGCAAGTCCTCAGAAAGTCTGTTCCATTGTCTGGCAAAATGTACTCTCTTGGGGTTTCATTGGTAGGTCATGAGAAGGTTGACCAGTTCCAACCAGGTCACAGTGTTTCTTCCCAACGATCATTCTCAGCAGTTGAAAATGTGTACTGTCATAAAGTGTTTTGGGTTTTTTAAAATTGTATTGTTTTAATTACTGAAATCACAGTCCAGCAATTTTACACAAACTTCTTTTTGAGTCGGTCAGGAAACAGTGATTTTGGGAAGGATTTTCTGCTTTGGAGTGAGCAAAAGAAGAATCATTTTAATAACAATATCTTCTCCATTTTCGTAGATTCCTTGAAATACAGGGAGGAACACACAATAAAACAGACTATATCAGTTGTGATGTAGGCATCATCACGCTGAATATTAAGAGTGGAAGTAGATTGGTTTTGTCTGCTGCAGAATGATGGATGTGAAAGCAGGTGGCTGGTGGGCAGCAGGAACTCACACCTCATCTCAATAGGCTTCACGTCTGAAGGCTCATCTTGCTTCTCAGTTACATGATGAAGGGAGACACCATCCAAGCTGTAAACATAGGAGCACAGCACTGCTGAAGGCAAGGCTACTCCTATTGCATGTTCTGTCTTCATAAATGAAGGACAGAAGAACACAAAATAATAAATTTACATCAAATGACAGACAGGCCTAGGCTTAGGGAATTCGTGAAAGAAACAAACCAAGTCTTCCCAAAATTGAGTGGGAGGAAAATGGTCACTAATGTTGACTGAACTCCTGCAAGCCAGACACTTGATGTAAATTATTTCATTTAATCTTCACAACAACCTAAAGAGGCAGGTATTTTATCTTTATTTTGTACGTGAGAAAATGACAACTCAGTGAGGTGAAACATACCACCATTGCCAGTGAGCAGTAAATGCTGAAAGTGGATGGGGAGACCATTTCTCAGCATCTGGAGGTGCATATAGACCACTGTGCTTGATGGAGCCATGTCCAGGGTGTTATCACAGAACTCTCGGGAGGCCATAAGACCAGTCCCCTTGGAAGTTCCTGCATCCAGATCTCAAGGTCAGACAGACCTTATTAGAAGGTGCACATAAACACAACTGTTTTGGGGAATGTGTCAGTCAGGATTCTCCAGAGAAACAGAAACAATACAGTTCTGTTTGTATCACACACATAACCAATAGGGTTCCTGTGGAATTTGTCAAGTCTAAAATCCATAGGGCAGGATAGCAGTTTGCGAAGTCAGGCGGGACCTGATGTTACAGTCAAAAGGCAGAATTTACTTTTCTCTGGGAAGCCTTAGCTTTTGCTCTTACGACTTTCAACTGATTGCATGAGGCCTGCCTGTGTGATCAAGGGTAATCTCCTTTACAAAAGTCAACTGATTGTGTTTGTTAACCACATCTACAAAATACCTTTGCAATAATGCCTGGGTTAGTGTTGGATTAAATAACTGGATGCTATAGGCTGGCCAAGCTGACACATAAGACTAATCATTACAAGGGCTTCATTGGGGCATTGGCTCTTAGTAGGTTGAGGGCCGATGGTAACTTACAGGTTAGGTTAAGTCCATAGGGCTACCATATTTAAAAGGATTACAAAGGGAGCCACACATATGGAGAACTTTTAATGGAAAGCTAATTGTAAATGATGTGTAATAAAAAATATCATTGGGTCAAAAGTGTAGGTTTCATTTTGACAAGAAAAGCCAAGACATGGCTTGTCTAGAAAAGTGTTAAAATTTTTCTGCAGTGTAGGCTTTTATAAACTGATGCAGAATCCTTCATCTTGGTATCTGGTGAAATAAGAAAGCCAGAGTTTTGAAATATTCTCTTATGGCCTTATAGATATTCACTGAAGGAGGAGTCAGTGTGTGTGTGTGATGCACATCAACGTGGGACAGGTTGGCCCTCCTACCTTTGGCTGTCTTCTCTGAAAGTGTCTTTCATTGTATCTACTTAACAGTGCTAAAGATTCTAACCCCAAATAGTGTACAGTAATAATTTCATTTCATATTTGGGGGGGTAATTTGTCAGCATGATTACTAGTATTCTACTGCATTTGATGAACTTTTTGAGAGATGTTTATCTCCATTTCATCAATGAAATTCAAGAGACGTTAGGGACTTCAAGTTAACAGGGCATACTTAATCTGATGGGGTATTGTTCACCTCAGTAGAACAAAGAAAGCCTTCAAAATGAGAGAAGGCCCCACACTTGTGGTTGAGCATCCCCAATTCTCACCTTTTCCTCACACCTCCCATCCGGTTCATCAACAAGCCCACTTGGCTCTAACTCCAAAATCTATCTTGGATCTTAGTACTTCTCACCATCTCCTCTGTGACAATCACGCTGAGAGACCATCATCCTTTTCCTCCTTTGGATCTTCCTGCCTCTATTTCTCCCCTAAACAATCCACTTTCCACTGAGTAGCCAGTGTGACCTTTGAGAAGCATGACCCAGATCACATCAGGTCCCTGCTGAAAATTCAGTCAACTTAAGGTAAAGTCCATGTTTCTCTGCATGGCCAAGTAGGGTCTGTATGACTTCCCCTGCCCCTCTGATTCCAGATGTCTACCCTTGTGTCTGTCATGTTTGTTCACTGCTAAACAGTGTCCAGCTGTGTGTCTCTCTCCCTGGACCATGCTAGCTTAGCCCCACCTCAGGACAGTGGCACTGGCTCTTTTTTCTTGAACACTTTTTCTCCAGACTTGGCTATCTCCTTTCCATCTCAGCTTAAATGTCATCTCCTCAAAGTGACTTCCTCCACCCTCCTTGATAAACTAGCACTGCTCTCTGTCAGCACTGCCACATCATCCTTTTTTTTTTTTTTTAAGACAGAGTCTCACTCTGTTGTCCAGGCTGGAGTACAGTGGCATGATCTTGGCTCACTGCAACTTCCACCTCCCAGGTTCCAGTGATTCTCCTGCCTCAGCCTTCCAAGTAGCTGGGATTACAGGCATGCACCACAGTGCCTGGCTATTTCTGTATTTTAGTAGAGACACGGTTTCACCATGTTGGCCAGGCTGGTTTCAAACTCTCAACCTCAGGTGATTCGCCTGCCTCGGCCTCCTGAAGTGCTGGGATTACAGGCATGAGCCACCACACCCGGTCCCACCACATCGTTCTTCACCAATTACCCTCTGTTGTTTTCTTTATCTGTTGGCAAATTTCATGTCTATTTATCATTCCTCTGGAGAAAATGATCCCCATGAGGACAGGCACCATCTAGTTTTTTTCCCATACCTTCAATGCTTTGATCTGTACATAACACATAGCAACAGTTTCTGAATATCTGTGGACCCCCTGATTTAGAAATCAGCCACAAAAATGTAAGTATTTTACCAACAGTTTGTTCCTAAATATAACGTAAGTATAACCTTGACCCCCTAATCTTATAATACTTATCTATGGAACAATGGGTTTGAGTCACTGTTTGGTATCAGTCATAATCAACCTTGGTATTACCCACATCACTTTGTCTTCTTCTTCAATATAACATTGTCTTCTACATGCATTTAAAAATCAAAAAGAAAAGCTTTAGGAAATGAGTAATTGAAGGGAGGTCACAGTTAATTTGCATGAATCCAAGCATAGATTATCTTGCTATAAATTTCATGTTGAATTTGGAGATTGAAATTACATATTATGCCAAATTAAATATTCTTTGTTACTCATATTTTCCCCTCTCTCTTTCTCCCTCCCTCCTTCTTCTCATCCCCCTCTTTCATTCTCCCTCCCTTCTTCTTTTCTTCCCTCTCTCTCTTTCTCTCTGCACTCCTTCTAATGTTTTATAATGTGACACATTTCATGCAGCCCCAGATGTAAAAATTTATTAGATGACCTACCTAGCCCTTTCGCCAAAGGCTTGATTATTTTCTTTGGAAATAAATAGGGATGATAAATTTTGATAGTATCTTTTCCCCCTTCTCCTGTATTTGTTTGATATCTGCATTCACAAACTTGTCCCTTTACCAGGGCAAGGACTCTGTGCAAGTGAGGAAATCAGGCACTCCGGTAGATGTGTAGGGGGTCACATACCTGAGAACCACCATGTTTGAGGGACAGGCCCTGGCATTCCGTGGCCGGCCATCAGAACACTCCATACAGGTCCTTTGTGTCATTCAAAGAAGCACCAGTCAGCCACGTCCATACAAGTGCTATTGCTCTTCTGCCTGAGCCCGACATCACAGGATTCTTACAACCACATACTGTTATGTATGACTGTCCCTTCTGACCCAAATATTAAAATAATTAATCTTACACCTTAATAGTATTTGTTAATTCCAGGATATTTTACATTTTGCAATATATTTTTATTGCAGCTTTCTTATTCTACTTCTCCATATTTAAAATAAGCCAGGCACAATGGCTCACACATATAATCCCAATATTTTGGGAGGCCCAGGAGGGAGGATCTCTGGAGGCCAGGAGTTTGAGACCAGCCTGGACAACATAGAGAGACCCCATCTTTACAAACAAATTTAAAAACTATACAGGCCTGGTGGCATACAACTATAGTCCCAGCTATTCTGGAGGCCAAGGTAGGAGGATCCCTTGAGCCCAGGAGTCAGGGGCTGCAGTGAGCTATGATCGTGCCACTGCAGTCCAGTCTGGTCAACAAAATGAGACCCTGTCTCTAAAATAAAGAAAGAAAGAATGAATAAATAAAATGTTTACAGTTGACCATTATATTATTAATAGTTTTGTGACTACCCTAACAAAGTGCCCCACACTGGGTAACTTAAATCAGGGATCCCCAACCCCCAGGCCGCAGACTAGTACCCGTCCGTGACCTGTTAGGAATGGAGCTACACAGTAGGTGAGCTCTGGTGAGGGAGCGTTACAGCCTGAGCTCTGCCTCCTGTCAGATCAGCGGCAGCATTAGATTCTCACAGGAGTGAGCACCCGATAGTGAACTGCACATGTGAGGGATCTAGGTTGCGTGTTTCTTATGAGAATCTAATGCCTGATGATCTCACAGCTCTGGGTGCCAGAGGGCCAAGATCAAGATGTCAACAGGACTGGCCTATTCTGAGAACTCTCTCTTTGGCTTGTAGATGGCCCTCTTCTTCTCCCTGTGTCTTCACCTCGTCTGGTCTCTGTATGTGTCTGTCTTAATCGCCTCTTCTTGTAAGGACACCAGTCACATTAGCTCAGGGGCCACACTAATGAGTGCCTTAGAGATTATAACCTTAATTACCTCTTTCCAGACCCTGTCTCCAATGACAGTCACATTCTGAGGTACTGGAAGTTAGGACTGCAGTGTATGAATTTTCTGGGAGCACAGTTCTGCCCTCAACAGTTTTATAGAGATAGAATAGAGAAGGGTACTCTGCTGGATTCCACAATGTGAGTTGTTCTCGGTAGGCCAGTGAGGAAGGAGGTTACCTCTTTTATATCCTCAAATTTCACTCTTCCCAAATAGATATCCACACTCTTTAAATTGGGTTAACTACGAATTTGGAGTTTAATCTTAAAATACCTTGTTGAAACCTAACTTTCTGATTTTGTGGAATTTTAATTTTTTTAATGGATTTAACCTAAGATCTACCTAAGGGCCAAGTCAACACCATAGACGCATATAATGATATCTAGTTACAAAGTTCTTTGAGAAAACCTATTTAGAAGTCTATAAAAACTTCCTTCTTATAACTAGTCCACACAGGGACCCAAAGGCTCTATATAACCCCTAAGGTCGCTGAATAGCAAGCCTAATAAATTCCAGGAGAGAGGTAATCTATTCAGAAAAAAGGGGTATATTTAATCACTGGATTTTAAAAAGAAAGCTAAGTTCTTTATGATAACTTAAGTAGTTAATGGGATTTATTTAATAATCTGTTTACAATAATAACTCAACCTCTATGGATATAAAATAGATTTCTTCAAGTTTACTAATTTATTTTAACTTGCAGAATTCTTTGGGCATTGAAGTAGCTGAGAGGCTTATCTTCCTTTCTCAGGCTATGAATAAAGAGGAAGAAAAAAGTGAAGATTGATTTTTGTTGTATAGTCCTTTACATTTCTCAAAGTTTAACCTACTTAAAAAAACTCATAATCACAGAATAAAATTTTGCAAGTGATAGGGCTCTTTAAGATCATCTAATCCAACCCTATAATTTATAAAAGTAGTAAATAAGACTGAAGAAGACAAAATTACTTAAAGTACACATGGAACAATTTAACAGAAATATTTAAAACTTAACTCTTTTGTTACACTACTTCAGTATGCTTGTTTAGAGGTTATGCAAGCCAGTTGTTTTTATTATTTCAAATAATTTAAAGACTATCACTTTGGACTCCTTTTTTTTTTTTTTTTTTTTTTTTTTTTTTTTTTTTTTAGTCAAAGTAGAAAAATTAACTCCCAAAACGCTAGCACTCAGTGCATTAATTTGTGGATGATTCATCTCAAAATTACCTTCCCATGTATCTGCTGCAATTAACTTTGTGAAGTATAAAAACAACAAAACAAAATAAATCTCTCGTATGGCCTGAAAAAAAAAATAGTATCAATAACCTAAAAATAAATTATTGTTTTAAAATTGTTTGCAAAATTAAGGAGTCAGAAGTGTATGGGAAGGCATTTAAAAGATTTTGAGTGGGGAGGTGACTTTAGGGCAACAGCATGGATTAATCTTCCACACCGGGGCACGGTTTAGAGTGTGGGTTCTCTGATAATTATCAGGTTGGGACAACAGGTATAAAACAGGGCTTTTCCTGTCCAACTTGGATATATGGTCATCCTGTTCTTTAGGAAGGTTAACCCAGCAGAGAGCAGTGGGATAGACTGGTCCGATCAGGGACTGATGAATATGCTGCAGGAGAGACAGGGGGCCCACGTATAGTTGGAAGCAGCACTTTCCTCGGGAACGTGGCAGAAGCAGCCCAGAGCGAGGTGGACAGCTGAGCTCCGCCTTCTCCTCTCCCTCTGTGACTCGCTGTGACAGCTGCCCTGTTGTCAAATGTGCACTGTCCCTGTGGCTTTTTGCATTTCTGAAATCTATGGTACAATTGCATTTTTCTTTTCTTTTTTCTTTTTCCTTTTTTTTTTTTTTGAGACGGAGTTTTACTCTTGTTGCCCAGGCTGGAGTGCAAATGGCACGATCTCAGCTCACTGCAACCTCTGCCTCCTGGGTTCAAGCGATTCTCCTGCCTCAGCCTCCCAAGTAGCTGAGATTATAGAAGCACACCACCATGCCTAGCTAATATCTGTATTTTCATATTTCATCACGTTGGTCAGGCTGGTCTCGAACTCTGGACTTCAGGTGACCCACCCTCCTTGGCCTCCCAAAGTACTGGGATTACAGGTGTGAGCCACCATGACTGGCCTGATTGCATTTCTAAACAGTAAATAATATATTTCATAATGAGAAACAGTGGCCCTTTCTACATGGTGAGATACACCACGCTGGTACTTGGAGTTAGGCCACCCTGCCTCTTAGAGATCCTCCACGTGCCTCTTCTGACCCATTGTGCTGTGTGCACTGGGAAGGAGATGACCATGGGGAGGGAAGAACTGTGTTCTAGAAATCCCAGAGAGCTTGTGGAGAAGCCAGAAGCCATCCCTGCTGGCTGGAGAGATCAGCCGGGGACAGAGCCCAGCACATGATCATGATATGTAGGTCAGAGTATTAGAAACTGAGGTTTCTGGCAATACTAAATAGTCAGCACTCTTGATTAGAACTTAATTGCAAACTGTTTCTAATCAAATCCTCCCTAACTACACATACTTTTGCCCCAACATTTGTTTGTTTGGGTTGTTTTTCTTTTCTTTTTTTTTACATTGCTGAGGAAGTTATTATACATTGAACATCCACATTCTCAAACATCATTTCCAGAAATAGCTGTCGCTTACATCCTCTAATCACAAATTACACAGATTTCTAGCAGCAGGGCACCCCCAGAAGCAATTCAGTGTTGATATTTTTGCCAGTGGTTACAAGTAACACCTGAGTCTGAACAAATAAACATTACAACACAATCCGGTCTAAATCTACAGGTTGTCCCAAGCTGAAAATCGTGCGGCTTCTCTGTCCTGAGCTGAAAATCCTGCGGCTTCTCCAAGGTGGTAAAGTGAAGCTTGAGCTATGAGGCAGACAGGGCTCTGCCTGTCCACTGTCTTCCCCCGTGACTGTAGACCAGGATTTGGCAGTTAAGTCAACACTGGCTTTCCAGGTCTGTCAGCAGCAGGGGGCACATCTGTGCGGGAAATTACTCACATGCTCCTGAGGCCTGGCTAATTTATGATTTTTTTTTTCTTCCAAATAAGCTGAAATATGTACGTGGCAGTGATCTAACCCACTGCCTGCTTCCTGTTGAGACAGCAACGGGCATTCTTCCGATTTCCTTCATTGTCTTTCTCAGCGTCGTATCAGATTCCACAGATCTCTTCTAGGTCAAATGTTTTTTTACATTAATCTGCCTTCATATTTAAGTGGAATGAGAAGGGCTCCTGAAAAAACTTCATATATAAAACCATATATTTCCAGTTGTAAATCCTTCCGTATCTAGCCATGGACTTGCGATAGCCAATGAGGGTTTTTTCCTAGAACCTCTTCCACACACTCAGCCTGAACTTACCCTGTTCTCATCCTGAGGCGACACCGTGGGCATTACTGGGTATTTCCCACTCTATGCCGATACCAAGTTTTTGAGTACCTACTAGGGTAAATGACGGTGACCTCTGTCCCTTTCTCTTCCCCTAGCCAGAACCAAACACATAAAGATCACATTATAGCTTCATAAAGTATAAAGAGGTTTATCCCAAGTGGCTAGTTTCCAGTGGTGACCTCCTTCTCTTGAGTTTCCCTTTTAAGTGAAAGGATGGACTCTGCACACAGGCAGGGGCTTGCACAGTTCCTGACACCCAGCAGGAACTCTGGGTGTGCAGTCTAAATATAGCAGGACCCGTGAGCTCGTGTATGCCTGTTTTTTTTTTTTTTTTTGTAAATAGCTGTCCTTCAGGGTTCACATGGGCACCTTTTTAAAAGTCTACTTGCACTAATTATATCATTTCGCCCATCCTGAATTTCCGAAGACAACTGACTATTGTTTTTACCCAATAAACCAAACCCCAGTCATTTTCCTTAAGTGGGACTCAGCAGAAGGAACTGCTCTACTTTGATATTAAACCAATGTCATAGATTTAACTATGCAGGAATATTTTCGTGCTAGTGGTCTCCACCAATCATCATCATGGGAAGCTGCTAAACTTAAAAAAAAAAAAAAAAAAAAAAAAAGGTTGTGCGAGGCCGGGCGCGGTGGCTCAAGCCTGTAATCCCAGCACTTTGGGAAGCCGAGATGGGCGGATCACCAGGTCAGGAAATCGAGACCATCCTGGCTAACACGTTGAAACCCCGTCTCTACTAAAAAATACAAAAAACTAGCCGGGCTAGGTGGTGGGCGCCTGTAGTCCCAGCTACACGGGAGGCTGAGGCAGGAGAATGGCGTAAACCTGGGAGGCGGAGCTTGCAGTGAGCTGAGATCCGGCCACTGCACTCCCGCCTGGGCGACAGAGCAAGACTCCGTCTCAAAAAAAAAAAGGTTGTGCATCAGTGTATGCGTATCACAAACATCTATGGACTTGCCTGTTCTCAAGCAGGATGGTGCGTGCCTATTTTTTGGATACCTTACCCAGATGGTTATTTGCATGTTGAACTTTGGGATTGCCTGTGGGAAATCCCCATGCCTTTGAACTTGCAGACTCCTTCGGGGTTATTGTTCCACTTGCTTAATTAGGAAATGATCACGGGTTAAAGCACAGAACCTGGGACCCAACAGAACTGGATTGAAATCCTAATGGCTTTCCCTCCCTAAAATGTATTTCCTTCTACAAAAAGTAAGAGAGAAGACCAATAATAGAATTAACTTCATAGGGTTGTTAGGTGGAATAAATTTGATAGGGGATACATAAAGGTTTCGGCACTGAGCCTAATATAGAGTGGACATTCAATAACTCTTAGCCTTTAGCATTACTGCTAGAGTCTCAAAGAACTAATCATTATTAAAATAATCATTCATGCACGTAAATGCTTTATACTCCTAGAAAGCGCAAATCAATTTAAAGAAAAAAATAGCTTTAAACATTTTGATAGACCAGTGGTAGTCAGTTTACAGCAGAAGAGGGAGTAAGATTATTTAGTTAAACAGTAAACAGAACTGAGGCATTAGGCTAAATGGAAGGACAAAAGATGAGAAAATACAACTTGAAAATAACTTTGATTTTGCATAAATTAATAAACGTTAACATGCCTGTTTGAAACACAGTATTTGAGTGTTATGATATTTCATCAGCCAAAGCTGCAAATCCTGACATTTCTCCCTAATGTATAAATGGCAGATGTCATTTATATGTGCAACATTCATGTGTGAATCCAGATTCCTAGAATTTCTTCGGAAAACACAAAATATTTTGCTCAATATTTCAGCAAGTATAACTCTAATCTATTTTGGTGGGGTATTCATTTCTTTAAACTTTAAATACATATCAGTAATAAAGTCAGACAACAGTGATCCTTTTTTTCAATTTATGGGAAAAATAATAGAGGTTAAAATATTCAAAATTGAAGTCTATTGCTTATTTTTATTTTTTCTAGTTCTTTCTTACCATAAATAATATTAAGAAAGTGAATAAACATGTGCCATTGAATAATCATTAGTGAACCATATTTCATATTAAGAAGTATATGGGCGGGCATGGTGGCTCATGCCTGTAATCCCAGCACTTTGGGAGGCTGAGGTGGTGGGCAGATCACCTGAGGTCAAGGGTTCAACACCAGACTGGCCAACATGGTGAAACGCTGTCTCTACTAAAAATACAAAAATTAGCTGGGCGTGGTGGTGCATACCTGTAATCCCAGGTACTTGGGAGGCTGAGGCAGGAGAATCGCTTGAACCCAGGAGGCAGAGGTTACCATGAGCCGAGATCCTGCCATTGCACTCCAGCCTGGGCGACAAGAGCAAAATTCCGTCTCAAAAAATAAAAAGTATAAAACATGAATTACAGATTTGAACCTATTAATATTGAATGCCACAATTGTAAATTTTTAATTTGCATCTTTATTGTATTTGCCTTGGATTTGTTCACTGAAAGCATTTATGTTGTTAGTTATAATTCAGCTGCCAGCATATTTTTCTTTCATAATACTTATCAAAACTGAAATGAAATAATAAATTGTAATAGTGTTTGTTTAATACATTCCTTCTCTCACCAACTCTAAAATCCAAGGGACAGATCTCTCTTATTTATTTTGTATTTTCATTGTTTAGCATAGTTCTTGATTCCCAGTAGGCACTTAACACATATCTCTCAAGTAAATAATCAAAGAAAATGTAGACACAGAGACATATCTGCATTTTTACCCTTTCTATTTTTCTTAACAAAGGCAAACACACAAATTGATGCTTGAGCAAAGTTAAAAGAAACTGCAGAAGGATCTCTAAATTTATAGCTCACAAGCCTATGAGAAATTATGACCTTTACACTTATTAACCATCCTACTGGTATCAGTAACTCCTGTGGTCAGATGCAAAAGTAAGATAGGCATGGGCTTGATGTACTCCTCTCCACGGTTTTCTATGATTATGGAAACTTTTGCTGTGAGATCATATTCAGTTCTGATGAATCTTTAAAATGTGTCTATTAGTCTCTCAGGCTGCCACAACAAAGCACCAAAGATTGTGTGTTTAAACAATGGAAATATATTTTCTCAGAGCTCTGGAGTCGAGAAGTCCGAGATGAAGGTGTCAGCAGAGTTGGTTTCTTCTGAAGTGTCTTTCCTTGACTTGGAAATGCTCCTCTTCTCCCAGTATTTTCATGTGCTCTTCTCTCTCTTTCTCTCTCTCTCTCTCTCTCTCTCTCTGTGTGTGTGTGTGTGTGTGTGTGTGTGTGCCTGTGTCCTAATCTCTTTTTATAAGAACACCAGTCATATTGGATTAGGGCCCATCCTAACATCTCACTTTAAGTTACTTACCTTTTTCAAGAGCTTATATCCAAGTACAGTCATATTCTGAGGTCCTGGGGGATAGGACTTTAACATATGATTTTGGGGAAGGGATACAATTCAGCCAGTAACAGTGTCCCATGCTTAAACAAATTTACAAGAAAAAAAAAATGACCCCATCAAAAAGTGGGCAAAGGACATGAGCAGACACTTCTTAAAAGAAGACATTTATGTGGCCAAAAAACTTGAAAAAAAGCTGATCATCAGTGATCACTAGAGAAATGCAAATCAAAACCACAATGAGATACCATCTCACACCAGTCAGAATGGCAATTATTAAAAAGTCAGGAAACAATAGATGCTGGTGAGGCTGTGGAGAAATAGGAACACTTTTACATTGTTGGTGGGAGTGTAAATTAGTTCAACCATTGTGGAAGACAGTGTGGCAATTCCTCAAGGATCTAGACCTAGATATACCATTTGACCCCGCAATCCCATTACTGGGTATATACCCAAAGGATTATAAATCATTCTACTCTAAAGACACATGCACACTTATGTTTATTGCAGCATTATTCACAATAGCAAAGACTTGGAACAACCCCAAATGCCTATCAATGATACACTAGATAAAGAAAATGTGGCACATATACACCATGGAATACTATGCAGTCATAAAAAGGAGTAAGTTCATGTCTTTTGCAGGTACATGGGTGAAGCTGGAAACCATCATTCTCAGCAAACTAACATAGGAACGGAAAAACAAACCACCACATGTTCTCACTCATAAGTGGGAGTTGAACAATGAGAGCACATGGACACAGGGAGGAGAACAACACACACCTGTGGGGCCTGTGGGGAAATGGGGGACAAGTGGGAGAAGAGCATTAGGACGAATACCTAAAGTATATAGGGCTTAAAACCTAGATGATGAGTTGATAGGTTCATTAAACCACTGTGGCACATGTATACCTATGAAACGAACCTGCACATTCTGCACATGTATCCCAGAACTTAAAGTAAATTTTTAAAAAATTTTTAAAAATTACTGTGGCCTTGTAGTATAGTTTGAAGTCAGGTGGCATGATGCCTCCAGCTTTGTTCTTTTTGCTTAGGATTGTCTTAGCTATACGGGGTCTTTTTTGGTTCCATATGAAATTTAAAGTAGTTCTTCTAATTCTGTGAAGAATGTCAGTGGTAGCTTGATGGGGATAGCATTGAATCTATAAATTACTTTGGGCAGTATGGCCATTTTCACGATATTGATTCTTCCTCTCCATGAACATGGAATGTTTTTTCATTTATTTGTGTCCTCTCTTATTTCCTTGAGCAGTGGTTTGTAGTTCTCCTTGAAGAGGTCCTTCACATCCTTGTAAGTTGTATTCCTAGGTATTTTATTCTCTTTGTGGCAATTGTGAATGGAAGTTCACTCATGATTTGCCTCTCTGTTTGTCTATTATTGGTGTATAGGAATCCCTGTGATTTTTTCACATTGATTTTGTATCCTGAGACTTTGCTGAAGATGCTTATCAGCTTAAAGAGATTTTGGGCTGAGATGATGGGGTTTTCTAAACATACAATCATGTCATCTGCAAACAGAGACACTTTGACTTCATCTCTTCCTATTTGACTACCTTTATTTCTTTCTCTTGCTGGATTGCCCTGGCCAGAACTTCCAATGCTACGTTCAATAGGAGTGGCGAGGGAGGGCATCCTTGTCTTGCGTGGTACTGGTACCAAGACAGATATATAGACCAGTGGAACAGAACAGAGGCCTCAGAAATAACGCCACACATCTACAGCTGTCTGCTCTTTGACCAACCTGACAAAAACAAGAAATGGGGAAAGGATTCCCTATTTAATAAATGGTGTTGGGAAAACTGGCTAGCCATATGCAGAAAACTGAAACTGGACCCCTTCCTTACACCTTATAAAAAAAATTAATTCAAGATGGATTAAAGACTTACACGTAAGACCTAAAACCATAAAAATCCCTAGAACAAAACCTAGGCAATACCATTCAGGACATAGGCATGGGCAAAGACTTCATGACTAAAACACCAAAAGCAATGGCAACGAAAGCCAAAATTGACAAGCGGGATCTAATTAACTTAAGAGCTTCTGCACAGCAAAAGAAACTATCGTCAGAGTGAACAGGCAACCTACAGAATGGGAGAAAATTTTTGCAATGTACCCATCTGACAAAGGGCTAATATCTAGAATCTACAAAGAACTTAAACAGATTTACAAGAAAAAAATAAACAACCCCATCAAAAAGTGGGCAAAGGATATGAACAGACGCTTCTCAAAAGAAGACATTTATGCAGTCAACAAACGTATGAATAAAAGCTCATCATCACTAGTTATTAGAGAAATGCAAATCAAAACCACAATAAGATACCATCTCACACCAGTTAGAATGGCGATCATTAAAAAGTCAGGAAACAACAGATGCTGGAGAGGATATGGAGAAATAGGAACGCTTTTACACTGTTGGTGGGAGTGTAAATTAGTTCAGCCATTGTGGAAGACAGTGTGGCAATTCCTCAAGGATCTAGAACCAGAAATACTGTTTGACCCAGCAATCCCATTACTGGGTGTATACCCAAAGGATTATAAATCATTCTACTCTAAAGACACATGCACACGTATGTTTATTGCAGCAGTATTCACAATAGCAAAGACTTGGAACCAACCCAAATGCCCATCAATGATAGACTGGATAAAAAATGTGGCACATATACACCATGGAATACTATGCAGCCATAAAAAAGGATGAGTTCATGTCCTTTGCGGAGACATGGATGAAGCTGGAAACCATCATTCTCAGCAGACTAACACAGGAACAGAAAACCAAACACCACATGTTCTCACTCATAAGTGGGAGTTGAACAGTGGGAACACATGGACACAGGGAGGGGAATATCACACACTGGGGCCTATTGGGGTGGGCGGCTAGGGGAGGGATAGCATTAGGAGAAATACCTAATGTAGCATATGGGTTGATGAGTGCAGCAAACTACCATGGCACACGTCTACCTATGTAACAAACCTGCACGTTCTGCATATGTATCCCAGAACTTAAAGTATATATATATTAAAAGCATAAAACTTGGTTTTTATGACATGGAAATTAAAACAATTTTTGCATTGTAAAAATTTTTTTTAAATGGTAGAATTAAAAAAAAAAAAGTTCCATGATCAGATTGGTTTGAGAAATACTTCGTGATACCAAATTTAGTAATTGCTTTAATATGCCACTATGCATTAAGAATCTCCAAGAAAAGACTACAGGATTCTGGCTTTGCTGAAAACAAAAACCAAAAAAGTTCTTCCCCACCCCAATTGCTAACACCTTTAACATCCCAGCAGATTTTTCTTGGAGCACCAGCTGGGTAGAGCACAGCGGTGGCCTGACCCTGTGCGAATGGCCCTGCATTTCACTAGTGTTGTTTGAGGGCTGCTGATTGACCTCTGCCGGATCCTAAGCAGCCCCCCTGGTGAGCCCCTCTCTGATGAGCAATTATTTCCAACTCCATACCATGTCCAAAATGCGCTCTTAATTGAGGCAAGACTTTTCTTTCTGTATTTAATAATTCTTTATTAAATCGTGACTTTACATTTTTGTGTCGTACCAACCAGTTGCTACCAATTTTTCTAGCAGCTTTCTCCCTCCAGTTTTGGAGGTACTATTGGAATATTTCTCTTTCTCTGTAACTATTGGCATTTGATAACATTTTTTGCAGCTAATTATCTTATTGATTGAAAGGAATGAAGGAAGGGATCCAATGAGGTGCTTCTTAGAGACAAGGAAACACAAATGTACACCTTTGAATAGAGTTTCCACGTAAAATAGCTGTCCAGCCTCCATGGAAAGAGTTCTTTATGGACTCATTATGCAGGCAAACTCGCTAAGCTCTTTGGGACATTAGTGCCTTTAATAATGATGTTAGCAACTTTTCCTCAACTATTGCATATGTACAGTGGGTCCTTAGCAGAGTGGGGTCATCGTGAATTAATCCCTATTTAATGAGAAATATTTGAAGGTGATGAGAGTCATCTGCTGCTGATGGGAAAATTCTGCCTTGATAGATTATTTTTGGAACATTAAAGAATCTACTCAATCAAGAGACTTGACTATTTAGGACAGGACAATTTTGTGAGAAATTGAAATAAAATACAGGATTTATACTCAATTATTTTCATCACCTATAAAATGTCCTGTATTTGCTTTAAGAGTTTTAAATTTTCACACTTTCTTGCTTTCATCAGACCTCAGTAGCCTGTACTACATCAAATGGCTAGATGCTGAGTTTTGGCTGAAGGGTGTTTTTAGCAGGGTGATAGCCAATGGCTATATTTGAGAAAATTTATTTTAGATTAATTTATAGTATGTTTCATTTCAAACTCTCTGGAGAGAGCTATGAAAATATGTTTATATGTGAAACTTGCTGCAGCATTCTCACCAACGTGGTGCAGAATTTCCGCAGCTACCTAATGATTCAGATAGAAGTCATAATTAAAATATATTAGGTGTTAGAAAATGTTTGGATGCTCAAAAATAAATTATTATAATACAAGTTATTATCATTTCTTTATGCTTGATCTCATCACTGTTAGAAAGTACTCAGAAATTGACTGGTGGAAAAGGAAAAGAAGTTACTATATGAAAAAGACACCTGCACCTGTATGTTTATCACAGCACAATTCACAATGGCAGAGATATGAAATGAACCTAAGTGCCCATCAGCCCATCAGTGGATAGAAAAAATCTGGTATATATATGCCATGGAATAGTACTCAGCCATAGAAAAAAAACAAAAT
Source organism: Macaca mulatta (assembly GCF_049350105.2). Classification (NCBI taxonomy): domain Eukaryota; kingdom Metazoa; phylum Chordata; class Mammalia; order Primates; family Cercopithecidae; genus Macaca; species Macaca mulatta. Next base: position 17,260,833 of record NC_133411.1, read on the forward strand.
AAGTCTTTTACAACAACTTGGATGGAGCTGGAGGCCATCATTCAAAGAGAAGTAACTCAGGAATGGAAAACCAAATACCCTAAGTTCTCACTTATAAGTGGGAGCTAAGCTATTGGCATGCAAAAGCATACAGTGGTATAATGGACACTGGAGACCAGAAATGGGGAGGTGAAGTGGGGAAGGGTTAAAAACTACATATTGGGTACAATGTACATGACTCCAGTGACAGGTGCAGTAAAATTTCAGATTTCACCACTATACAATTCATCCATATAAAAACACTTGTGGCCCTAAAGCTACTGAAATAAAAAAATTAACTAGTGGAAATAAATAATTAAAATATCTTATGTTCCTTTTAATCTGTCTACTACTCTGTTGTGTTCTTTGGAATACAAATAAAGAGTATTTAACCTCTGAACTTTTTGTAACTGTAAATTTGAAAAGCTACTTAATTTTTTATTGTGATGGCAACCATGTTGATAATCTATACACATTTTCAGAGTAAATTAATCATATTAAGAATTTTGTCAGAAAATAAAATATAATTCCACTTTTGTCAACAAAACAAATCTACTTTTGTCAGAAACAAGTCAATCTCTATTTAAAAGTACAAACACACCTCTCTGAATTTCTGTGTAGGTTGTTTTTTTCCTTAGCTCCATGCGAAGTTATGTGGCTGATGATGAGGGAATGGTTAGTTTGCGGGGCTTAGAGCCCAAAGACCTGGGAGCAGGCCCAGATTCTACTATAAACTTTGAACAAGTCGTTTACTCTGAACCCCAGTTTTTCTCACTGTGTAATGAGAATGACATCCCTTACAACTTTCAAAACATAGTAAGAGGAAATGTCTGAGGCTTTGTTGATGATGGATGGACAGGTCCCAAGAAGCAGACAAATAGTCTTTTAAAGACAAACAATGCAATGGAAATCTTCTTTCCTAAATGCATGACTTTTGCTAACTTTAAAAAGAAAAAAGGCAATGATATTTCACTTATGTCTGAATCACAATCCCTGACTAGCTGATCAAGTTTCCTAGGTTAGTAATAGATAAGGAGAGTTTAGAGTTAGGATATAAGAGTGATGATCAAATAGGTGAGAAATTCTAGACTGGGATTTAGAGATTGCATACTGACAGAGTCAGTCTGAGAAATAAGGGCTGATATGGTTTGGCTGTGTCCAATCCAAATCTCATCTTTAATTGTAGTTCCTATTATCCCCATGTGTCATGGAAGGGTCCCAGTGGGAGGTAACTAAATCATGGGGGTGGTTTTTCCCATGCTGCTCTGGTGACAGTGAATAAGTCTCACGAGATCTGATGGTTTCATAAAGGGCAGTTCCCCTGCACACGCCCTCTTGCCTGCCACTATGTAAAGCTTGCCTTTGCACCTCCTTCACCTTCTGCCATGATTGTGAGGCCTCCCCAGCCATGTGGAACTGTGAGTCCATTAAACCTCTTTTTCTTTACAGACTACCCAGTCTCAGGTATTTCTTTATAGCAGTATGAAAATGAACTAATACAAGGGCAAAGGAAAGCATGTGTCTCTGTGATCCAGCCTCAGATGTTTGTGCTTCCTTTAGAGCAATTGCATACAAGGTAGGGTCACCTAGCGCTCAGGAGGCATGGAGTGAGTCCGTGACTTTTAGGAGCTGGGGATATTGGCAGGCATTGCTGTCATTCTTCATCTCCAGTACAGGATGCATTTTGACCCATACGTAAAATGTTAGTATCATATTAATCTAGTAAGTTGTGTGTATGCATGTGTACATATGTCTTTTTGTATGTGTGTGTGTGTGTGTGTGTGTGTGGTGTATGTGGATAAAATCTGAGAAAACACGTTCTTTACTAGGAGAGATTCCCAGGCCATCCTCCAAAGAGAAATAAGAACCTGTAGACACTAGATATACAGTGGCTTTCTCCTCCTGTTTTTCAAACGAGTGAGAAAGGATCACTTTAAACGAGACGTTAAAAGAGAAGAGAAAACATTGTGCCATCCGTTCTTATCCATATGTCTTCCTGGGGAAGCCCATTTCTAAGTTTTTTGGCATATAGTGATTCAGATTTGTTAGAAATTTTGAGTATTAAGGTAGCCGAATGAATCCTTTCTTTTAAAAAAATCACTTAGTAACCATTTAAAAAGGTAACTTTTACAAAATTTAAAGTTTTAAGTGATATAGGAAAAATAATAAAATAAGTATTTTTAAATGTGTTTCTTATTTCTTAGCTTCCTGTATCTACATGTCAGTTTAACATTGGTAATTAAATAAGCATATTAGTAAAATCTACATAATAAAATTTTATGGGACTTAAATTTTTATATTGGAGTTAATCTGAATGTCCCATTATTTCATGTGTGTGTGTGTGTGTGTGTGTGTGTGTGTGTGTGTGAGATTTAAAATTCCCATGGGATAAATTATAAAAATAGAAACGAAGAACAACATATTAGTTATTCATATACCTGTGCATCTGAAATTAGCCATTTTCCTCACCGAATACATAACGATTTCCGAGATGAAGAGCAGTTAACCCAATGGCCTCCTAAATACTAAACTCCATTAAGCTTGCCTCTGAGCAATGGCCACAGTCATGAGTGCATCCCTTAGAGTTGTTTATTGTTAATGTCCATATAAAGTATACTGATTTATGATAACTTCCAAAAGACAATCATAGGGAAGCCAATTAGCTGAGGAAAGGAGATGACCTACATAAAGGATTGGCCAACTTTTTCTGCAAAGGACCAAGTAGTAAATAATGTTCTGCATTGCAAACCGTAGTATCTCTGTCGCAGCTACTCCATCAGCTCTGCCTTATAGTGTGAAAATAGCCAGAGACTATAGGTACAGAAATGGCCTGGGTTGGAGTTGGCCTGCAAGCCTTAGTTTGCTCTCAGGGGTCCTGTAAGATAGGTGAATAATTTTAATTTCTAATGACACTGTTGCACCTGAATGAGCTGTGGCTCCATAAAGGTCTGTAGCTGTATTTTTTACAGTATTTACTACTTGGCCCTTTGCAGAAAAAGTTGGCCAATCCTTTATGTAGGTCATCTCCTTTCCTCAGCTAATTGGCTTCCCTATGATTGTCTTTTGGAAGTTATCATAAATCAGTATACTTTATATGGACATTTCATATATGTATGAAAACTGAAAAATAATGTAATCAGTCATCTGGATACTGTGAGCAAAGGCCAAACATCTGGGTGTTTGGAAATCTAAACTAAAATTTGAAAACAACCTATTATGTTATCATTATGATTACTGCTAAGCATTTGTGTACTGCATTCCAAGAGTGATCTCAACATATTTAAAAAACTGGAGACACAATGAAAGAATACCTTTTTTCTGTTCCCTTTGAATCTGATATTTGAAAACAAAGGGCAATGGAGGGGGAAAGTGTTTCTAGTAAAAGGCAATATATTTCTTAATATCAGATACCCTTTTAAAACCATCACAATGAAAACCATAAAAGCACGGAGTGCGTTTGATATCAACCAGTTTGCAAATTACAGATTCTTCGTTAGGACATCTAAGCAGCCCCAAGAGGACACACGTGTGGCCACCAGCCCTGTCCTTCACTGCGCAAGCCCAGTCTGAGTTCTGATGCTGGAAAGGAAACCTTCAAAGAGAACAGCTACTTCACAAGGAGGGATGAGCGAGTCACGTTGTCCCAGCTTGAGTGGTGGTTGTTAATCTTCAGTGGTAGAATACGGAAACTATGCCCTTGCAGCAAAGTTCTTCCGGTGATTTATCCTCCTCTTCAAAACAATATTGGGAGGCCAGGCTGCCTCCATATTGAATTCTAGAATGAAAACTGACCAGCTCTGTTATTCAGAGTCTAGGGAAAAGAAATATGAGGATTGCCTTGCATTTGCATTTTGCAAATGCAAAAACACGGAGTCCTTGTTTGTATGCTGGTGGGATGAACTCCAGCCCCTCACACTTAACATTAGAAGCTCCTTTCTCATGATTTTATGGTAGAAGAAAGCTGTTGACTGCCCAGGCCTCTTGTGGGCACCTGTGCCATTCCTTATAGGGCTGCGCTCACCATGCACTCCAACACTCCACCCTTGCTCTGGCTCTGTTCTTGTCTGTGTGTGTCCTCACCTCCTCAGGTACTGTCATTGGGAGGGACCCCTTTTTCCCTGGAGTGTCCTCCCAGAAACTGATCTGGATCCCATCCCATCCCGTCTTCTGAGAGGGCTCCGTTAATTCTCCCGTCTTACCTTCCCTTTCATTTTTCTTATATAATCACTTAAACTTGGCGCAGCCTCTCCCATCTCTCTCCCCTTCCCTCTAGGTCAAGCCCCATGCGAGACACCTCGCCGGCTCCTCCTTGTCTCCTGGATGTTTGTGGGTTTCCTCCACAGCATCCAATTTCAGTTTTCCTGTTTCCTTTCAACTGAATTATCTCCTCTGAGCCTTATTTATGCTTTTCTTTTTGAGGACTTGACCACACCCCAAGATCTAGTGGTAGTTCTGGATTTCTCCCCATCAAAAAACTGACTGGTTAGGAAAGGGGATGCCTGGCTCCACACAGACCAGTGAAGAAAGGATATATACCAGAACTTGAATGGGTTCCAGGAAGGGATTCAGCTCCTTTCCCCTATCATGGTTCTGAACCCTGACTCTAGAATGAGTGTTCTCCTCCCTGTGAGATGCGTTCTTGAGAGCTGTCATGTTACAGCAACCTGGGTACACTCACCCTGCACCCCCAAACTCCACCCTTGCTCTGACTGTCCTTGTCATCTAAAGAGCTTTTAGAAAATACAGATGCCTACACACCCCTCCCCCACCCTACAAATCCCAATGTCATGGTCTGGGGTATTAAGTGCTGTTGTTGAACTGGGCTGCCGTCCTGCTGCAGTACTGTCTCCCTGATGGCAAGGATACCTCTCATTCAGCTTTGCTTCCCCATCCCACTGAATAGGGTCGGACACATGGTAGGTCCTCAGTAAATGGTTTGTTAGATAGCTTCATGGTGAGTTTATTTCCAAAGGTAACAAATCACTGGGAATTTCACAAATTGGAGTCATTTTACTTATACTACCTTTTCATAAAATGTAGTATAGAAATATCTTTTCATATCTTTTCATAAAATAATTTTTTATTTTTTCCTAAAATAATTTTCTAGAAAAATTTCATAACATATTTTTTTTAGAAATATCTTTTCAGAAAATAATTTTTTAGGTTATTAGCATCAGTCTTCCTGTTGTGAAGATTTCTTTTTAATTACATCATTGTGTGTGAGTTACACTGAGAGAGCCCAATCTCAGGTTGCTGTAACATGACAGCTCTCAAAAACCCGTCGCACAGGGAGAAGAACATTCATTCTAGAGTCCGATGGCCCCAGCTTGGAATTCCACCCCTGCCGCTGTTAGGCAGTTGGATATTGGGTGATTTACTTAACCTCTCAGAACATCGTTTTACTTAGCTGTGAAAATTAATAATTCAGCAACAGTGAATGCCTATTAAGGACTTGCTTGGTGGTTGTCAGTTTATTCTTTCTCTTATCTGAGGCTCACAGCTCTATGAGGAAGTAATATAATTGTCACCATCACCACTTTCCATGGTTTACACATTTGGAAATCTGAGACGAAAGACTATCCAGATTTTAAGAGTAAAGAATTTCCAGAGCCCTCACTCATCCCCACCAAGCTCTACTTCCTCTCAAAGGAGAAAGCAGCAGGGACTTATCTGAGCTGTCGGGAGTATGAGCTGAACATCTCCAAGGTCCTCATTTCCCCCTTATCCTTATGGTGCCTGAATTAGCTGATCTCTAATTTCTTAGTTACAAGAACTGCCAAGCTCCCAATTAACTTCTATCTCGGGAGTGGACATGAGAGCCTAACATTTGAGATCAAGCTCTGTTTGCTGCCTCAGTAAAAATCATTTTCTGTAGGGTTTGGTGTGGACTAGCTTTCAACCAAAATCATGTCCCTGAAAACATGGAAAAGTGTGACCCAGTGTGGTGGCTCACGCCTGTAAACCCAGCACTTTGGGAGGCTGAGTCAGGCAGATCACAAGGTCAGGAGACCGAGACCATCCTGGCCAACATAGTGAAAGCTGTCTCTACTAGAAATACAAAAAAAAAATAAAAATAAAAATAAATAGCTGGGCATGGTGGCGCATGCCTGTAGTCCCAGCTACACAGGAGGCTGAGGCAGGAGAATCGCTTGAACCCAGGAGGCAGAGGTTGCAGTGAACCGAGATCGCACCACTGCACTCCAGCCTGGGTGACAGCATGACTCCGTCTCAAAAACAAAACAAAACAAACAAAAAGAAAAAAAGAAACATGCAAAAGTGGAGTGTGCAGACCCAGGCAATGAGGGCAAGAGGCTGCTTTCCAGGGCAGCTTGACCAGCCTTTCCTCCCTAGAAATTCCTGTAAGCCCTGGATTAAGAAGCCTGGATATTTCTCCATTCCACATTCCAGTGGGTCTTGTTATTTTAATTATCGTACTTAGCACAATAGCAGTTTTCCCCCATTTTTCTATTCTAAACAGGATGAACATTTGAGCTGGTTGCTCTTTTTTTTTTTTTTTTTTTCTTTTTCTTGCAGGGTGTTAGTATAGTAATATTATCCCACCCTTTTATATGGCTTAGCAGGTACCATGCACTGTTCTCATCACTGTAGATGTGCATTAGCTCATATCTCAAAATAACCCGATTTGCCCCCATTTCATGATGAGGACACTGAGGCACACAGAGATAGAATAGCGGTTCCCAGATGTTAGTGTGCGTAGTAAGTCACCTAGAAGGCTTGGTGAAATAGATCTTTGGGTCTCACCACCTGGTTTTCTGATCTGGGAGGGCCACAGTGGGGCCTGAGAATTTGCATTTCTAGCAGGTGCCCAGGTGATGCTTATGACCATCCTACCATTCCAGGGACCCTTGAGATAGATTAAGCTGTCCAGGGCCACGCAGTCAATAAAACATAAAGGCTGGATTCAAACCCAAGGAATCAACCTTTAAATGTGTTTGCATTACCTCTTGTGATAACTAGACAGGTCTAATATGCCTCATAAGAAGAATGCCTGTTGCCATATAAACCGTTTTCTATTTCTCTGCATATAAATGTGCATGTCTTTGTGGGTGTATGTGCTTATTTGTGGATGAGTAGACACATTTACATTATAACCAGACACCCCACTGAGTCCAATGTGTGTCAACAGAGAATATCTATTAGCAAATTCTTTAATCACTCCCATACTTAATTTAACAAGTATAATCATTAGTTTGTTTCAATAACAGATCTCTGAGCTCATCACAGTCATTATAACCTGTCATTTGGAAATAATGGATTTATGTTTAAAAGCATGTATAATCTCACACATATTTCCTAGAAGAAAATCAGACTCTATAATTTGACCTAATGACAAGTGTAATTAATGCTATAGATTTGTAGACTCTTAGTTATCAAATTCAACCTCTCATCAGATTCATAAATTTTGAGATCTGTGAATGTGGTGCTGGTAGCCATTGCTTGGAGGCTTCCCAAGTTATCTGAGTCACTTGTGGGCAGCTCTGCTGCTCTAGTGGCTTGAAAGCTCTTTCGCTTAGTTAACCCAGACCTGCCTTCCTGTGAGTTTCATCTGCCCTAAACCTGTGCCCTCCAGCAAGCCGTACTGATGTCTCACATGAGACCATCTCAAGTGTACAAAGATGCCACCCCAAGGATTCTAGCCTTCAATGACCCAGCCTGTGTCTTCAGTGACTCCTCAGAGACCCACACCCTCTTTCTGCCTCCAGTTCCACCTGCCCTGAGCACACTTCAAATTGGCATTACCTCCTCTTTCAAATACAGTGTCCCAAAGTGAATTAAATGTTCCAGCAAATATCCAAGAACGAGAATCCTAACACTTGATCTGGAAATGGATACTGAGATTAAACGTAGACCATTTTAGCCGGGCACGGTGGCTCACGCCTGTAATCCCAGCACTTTGGGAGGCTGGGGTGGGCGGATCACTTGAGATCAGGAGTTCGAGACCAGCCTGACCAATGAGACCAGCCTGACCAACATGGTGAAACCCTGTCTCTACTAAAAATATACAAATTAGCCAGGCGTGGTGGCGGGCGCCTGTAGTCCCAGCTACTCGGGAGGCTGAGGCAGGAGAATCTCTTGAACCCGGGAGGCGGAGGTTGCAGTGAGCAGAGATCATGCCACTGCACTCCAGCCTGGGCGACAGAGCAAGACTCCATCTCAAAAAAAAAAAAAAAAAAAAAAAAAGTAGACAATTTTCACTGACAGTTTCTTAAATGCATTTTGAAAATGTGTTGCTCCCACCTGACTGTGGCTTATTTTCTCAGATGCGGTCCTCGGCACTTCCCGGCCCCCTCTGTGACGCCAAGGTTTTTGTTTGTTTTGCTTGTGACCGTGGCGCCCTCTACTGTTCTCCAGAGTTGCTAAAGTGCTTTTCTCAAGAAAGTTCCAGATTGAAAACTTAATTAAAATAGAAAAAAAAGTTAAAAGGTTTTCTATAGCTTAAATTAGCTATTAAAAAGCTAAGTGCAATTCAAAGGAAAACGTACCGTCTATTGATTTAAAACAATAGCAATTTTCTTTCTCATGGAAGACAAACCTTCTAAGCTTCCTTTATCGGTATTGCTTGGTCTAAAATAATCCAGTCTCATCCACTGAGTCATGTTGGAAAACACTGAATGTTTTTTACATTTTTTACACTAGATATTTGGAATTGATCTAGCAGAAGAGTTTCAGGGTCCTCTCAGTAGTTTTTGAAAGCTGTTTCCTGAATCATAAACTTTCATAGCTTGAAGACAGTTTTAAAATTGTCAGGCCAGTCTTTTCAGTTTTGAAACCAAGATTCTGAGAAGCTAGAAGAGTTTCCACAATGCACAAGCAGTGTCAAAGCCAGTCTGTGAGTTTTAGATGTGAACCTAATTCATTGTGATATGTTTTTATTTTCGTAAATCAAATATATTAATTTTGGAACATGAGATATTATAAACTTTCTGGGTTTTTTATTTTAAGCCAAAGTAAATAATAAACATTTAGTTAAAATTTCACAGTAATTTAATTATTTTGGCATTTAGTTAATAAAATCCATAAGCTATGATGGATGCCTTAAAAGCCCAATTTTCAGTGTTTATTTTCTTATGTTTTCTTGTTATGCTTGCTAATATGGCTTCTGACGGAAGTAAATGTATTAATAGAACTGTTGTAGTCACTCTTATTCCTGTATGATTACTAAAAACCAAAGAAAGTTTGGAATTTGTCCAGGAATGTTAATATTATCTGAACTTGGTCCAGTGAAACCATCTTTATTTGGGGGGGGAAAAAAAAAACTTTATAGGAATATAAGGTCTCAATTCATTAAAACACCATATACATTGTTGTAAAATATCAAATAGATCTTACAACTCATTAGTAGAACAACTTTGTAATTTGCTTATTTAGAATTGTTAGAGGTTTTCACCAGCTTCTAGCCAACAGAAAGAACTCACCTGTGCATTTGAATAAAGTAGACCTGTCATATTTGTATCAAAGGAATTAATTATTCTCAATTTTGTTGTAATATATAAAACTGTGAAAATTTGATTTGAAGTGTTTCTTAATTTCTGAATTCCTACACAGTAGGATGGGTGGAAGGCATTGTCATCTGTTTCCTGGATACTATCCCAGTTCTCGTATGGTTTTTCTAAATTGCCAAAGATTTGAAATGCACCCAGGTAAAAGTAATTCCATCTAACAGCTCAAGTTATAGCATTAGAATTCTTTAGAGTAAGTGTCAACTTCAGTTGTCTTATTTAAGAGAGGAAGAAAAGGAGAACCTCAACGGTTTGATTTGCCCAACTAAGAAACAAAACCAGGAGCAAACCCAGGTTCCACTGATTCCCCGGCTAGTGCTCACTGCACTATGCCTGAAGTATATCCTATAAGCTTCCTTAAGGAGATTTTTTTGTGAACTTAAAATTATAAGATGGGAGTTGGAAGTTTGAGGACACAGCCAACATTTCTTCGCTAGGTAGCAGGCACCAGGCCTAGAATAAGACTTCTTTTAAGGGGCAAAATTAAATACATTGAAGCCAACATTTTTGTGATATTTTGGGATGTGTAACCAACATCAGCTCCAGTTCTTTTCGAAGTCTTTACTTTCACTCCTTAGCGACAGCTTAATATGAAAATGCTAGAGAGAGCTCACATTTGAAAACGTTTTAAAAGACTCCATATCTAATGCTAAATGTCTAAAGTTGAGAAACTCTTAAAGAAAGTATTTAGCTTTAAAAACTTTTGTACTTTGAGAAAGTAACGTCTATAGGGTGTAGAGTTCAATCTTTTAAGTACAGAGTGAGGAAAGATAGCACCAACATTTTCTTTTTCCTTTTTCTTTTATTTTGTTGAGACAGTCTCACTCTGTCACCCAGGCTGGAGTGCAGTGTCTCAATCTCTGCTCACTGCAACCTCCATCTCCCGGGTTCTAGCAATTCTTGTGCCTCAGCCTCTTGGGTAGCTGAGATTGCAGGCACCTGCCACCACACCCAGCTAATTTTTGTATTTTCAGTAAAGACAGGATTTCACCATGTTGGCCAGGCTGGTCCCGAACTCCTGTCCTCAAGTGATCTGCCCACCTCAGTCTCCCTAAGTGCTGGGATTACACACATGATCCACTGTACCCAGCCAGCACTAACATTTTCTGTGACTTTGTCTTTGATCCATGCAACATACCCTGAGACCTAGTAGTGTGCCTTAGGCTATTTCAGCACCATCAAAAATAATGTTAAAATGAGGAGAGTCTTGAAATAACAGAGTAAAACTGTGCTTCTTCTCATAGTCTCCTGCCATTGCTCAGAATCAGACATTCTCCTCTGGGCTGTACCTGTGGCTTCCCCCCCCCCCATAAGAAATGTGCACAAAGGATGATGGATCTAGCTGCCTAATAATGAGAGACAAGGTTCTCTCCATTTTTCTGTCTTCTTCACCTGTAATCACCTTCCCTGCTTCCTGCCCCATGAACTCTTCCTCATTCCTTATGGTTTAGTTCAGCCATCATCTCCTCCACAAAGACATCCTTACAGTCCCCTAATCTGGAGATGTATCACCCTGCTCTGCTCTGCCTTTGTGTAGATTCTGTGTGTATCTCTATACTAACATTCAGTATATTACATTTAAATTCCTTAGGTATCTTTGGTTTTCCTAGACCTGGCATATGAGAAGTGCATAATAAATGAAATTATGTTAAAACAGAAGTCTTCATTTTTGGGGTCATTGGCGCTCAATTGAATAGCTTATACCCAAAAAAAAGCAGGTCAAATCATCAGCTGTTGTTTTAGTTGATTTTGTTCTTCTATAACAAAAGAATTATTTTGTTCTTCTATAACAAAAAAAATTCTATAATTTCAAGAATGCTTGAAAATTAGTAATTTATAATAAACAGAAATTTATTGGTTCACAGTTCTTTAGGCTGGGAAGTTCAATATCAAGGTATCAGTATCTGGTAAGGGCCTTCTTGGTATGTCATCACATGGCAAAAGGCAACAGAGTGAGAGAAAGAGAGAAAAGGGTCTGAACTTACCAGTGAATCCACTCCACGATAACGACGTTAATCCATTCCGGAGGACAGAGCCATCACAGCCCAATCACCACTCAGAGGTCTCCCCTCCGTATACCATTACAATGGCAATCAAATCTCACCATGAGTCTGGGAGGAGGCAAACATTCAAACCATGGCTGCTACTAAGAGGCATGCATTGCAGCCAGTTTATCTTGGAAGGCTCACCCAGACTTTAATTTCTTAAAATTCAATATCCTTATGAGGGCAATTGGTAACACCTGCTGTGAATATTTTCCAGACTACAATTATACAACAACACTCCATGCCAAAAATTGTTAAGGACCTTGATCAAGCATTTGTCCTTATGTTCAAGCAGCTCAGAACTGTTTTCTGTGGAAAACCTTGGCCCTGCCCATCTCTGCAAGAGAGGCAACCATCCAGGCTTTAGGCATTCGGGTGGAAGATACCGAATTTCATAAGACAATGTTTGTTCGATTCCTCTGTGCTTCCAATTTCACATCATACCTGAAAAATGGAAATAATACCTATCTTATGAGGTTATTGCAAGAATTAAGAACACATAAAACATTTTAAGTGCCAAGTGTAGTCAGTACTATGTAGGTGTTGTTGCTGGCTATTATTAGTATAAGATTGAGTTAGAATTGCCAGACTTAGCAAATAAAGATATAAAACACTGAGATAAATTTGATTTTTAAGAAAATGACATAGTATTTTTTTGGTATAAATATATCTCATGCATTATTTGGGACACACATGTACTAAGAAATAATTTATTACATGAAATTCAGGTTTAACTGAGTGTCTTGTATTTAATCTGGCAATCTTAGGTTGAATGAATGAATGAACCCTAGTTGAATTTTTAAAATATAGCTTTAAAGGGTTGTTTTCATTAACTGAATAAAACATATAAATCCCCTCCAGCTGGGAACCTTCTCTATTAATTGAACACCTTCTGAGATGGCTTCTCGACTGTCTGCACTGTAGACTCAGGTAACAAGGTGGGAGGCACCTGAAAATGAATCAGGAACTCTGGGAGACCCAAGGACTTAAAGTTCTGGGGTCCAGCAGACCTGCAGTGCCAAGGAAGGACTTTTAGGTTTAGTCTCTCCCTGACTTGCCATGTTATGTTGGAAAGGCTGAACAGAATTTGGTAGAAATCTTAGATATAGTTGATAACCAGAATATGGCCAGTCTGGATATAATTCATACATAGTGTTTGCCAAATCATTTGTCAACTTACAGGAGACAACTTCAGTGGATCTGAGAAACAGATTGAAGACAAGGCCACAAATGCTAATACTTTTTGATTTCTGAAAAGTTATCTGGCCTTTAGGCTATTAGCATTTTTAATTAAATAGCTGAAGTGAAGCATGCAAAAAGATCAGTGTTAGTCATGCACCCTTAATTTGAATGGTGAAAGATTCATGACCTACTGAAGCCCAGGTCACTGCCCCGCATTATTAGGTTTTTAATATAGCTTGGGTTTTCAGGTTGCATTAACCAGATAATTAAATGACAATAGATTTTCATATTCTTATTTAATGGTGACCCTGAATTAACCATTCAACCTTCAGGGTCATCTTAAGTCTTCATTTTTATCCTTGTCTGCTACAGTCATTGTCTTTGTTGTTGTTGCTGCTGTTGTTATTGCAGCTCATTGGTTACAACTTCTTTTGTTTTTGCTTGTTGTATTGTTTGCCATTAGTCCCTGGAAATTGGTAACTGCAAAAATACTGTAGAATTTTTAAATAAGTCTTCTTATGAAAAGCTGCAGCTGCTGTTGATGTGCATTTAAATGTTCTATATGTACCCTCTGCATGTAAAATAAAAGTTGAAATTATAAAACAAACAAACAGAAGCATGGTCCAACATCATCTCAAGAAATAAACGGTTAAAAATAAAACAGATTTTTTTCCATTCCTACATTTTTTCTAATGTTGGGAGTTACCCAAGTAACATATGGTAATGGTTTAAGATTCAAAATCGTGTGCAATTATTTTCATCTTAATAGCACTGGCTTTCTTTGCTTTAAAATTCACCAGCATATAAGTTTGCCTGTCCTCACTCAGTCTGTATTTTCCTAAAAGTGCTCCTGAAAGTAAAGAATATTAATTGTTATTCTGCAGTGGGATCATAACTTTGAAAAGTTTGAACATCAAGATTTTCTTTTAATATATCACCATTTTGTTATTAAAATAATAAGGTGCGACACTTGGGTATTTCCTTTGTAAAGATCCTGAAAAGTGATTGCCTTCAGGTTTTCTGTCTTCTCTAGTATAGTATAATAATTTGGGTAATTTAAAATAAAACTGAAATCTGAATCATTTACATCTTGAGACATACCCAGAGAATTATATGTTGTGATGACAAATGAGCAAAGAAAAACCCATTTAGCACGTTTTTTGCCCAGATCTCCCCCTGTTTCAAACTCTCCCCAGCAAAGCTGCATTTATTCTGAAGCCAGTGAGACTTACACTTCAGCTCCCCAGCCTCATCTCTTCTCCGAACCTGGGTCCTTCCAAGGTCTTGGGAATATATTCACATAGGTTTTTGAAAATTTAGCAAAGGTGGTTGGGCGTGGCTCATACCTGTAACCCCAGCACTTTGGGAGGCCAAGGCGGGCAGATCACTTGAGGTCAGGAGTTCGAGACTAGCCTGGCCCATGTGGTGAAACCCCATCTCTACTAAAAATACAAAAATTAATGGGGCATGGTGGCACATACCTGTAATCCCAGCTACTCAGGAGGTTGAGGCAGGAGAATCACTTGAACCTGGGAGGCAGAGTTGCAGTAAGCCAAGATCATGCCACTGCACTCCAGTCTGGACCACAGGGTGAGACTCCATCTAAACAAAGCAAAACAAAACAAAAAGGAAAATTTTGCAAAGGTTAGACATTTTTAACACAATCAGGTACGACTTCAATCTCCTTCTTCTCCAATGTTAGAGGAGACCCTCAAGTCGTACAAACCTCAGGCCCCACCAGACTGGGGCCCACCACTGTTCCCAAAGTGCAGCTTATTGTTTTAATTATTACACATATCCTGCATTACTAGTGAGGTTGAACCTTTTCTGATTTATGTTTATTAGTCATATATTGACCTTGAGGCCAGTTTTGCTCCCTATCTACTTTGCCCAAAGGGAGAGAAGATGGTGGAGGGGAGGGGGGATGCCAGTGGAGCACCCAGGCCCAGCACTCAGGCTCAATGCCCAGTCCTCTCCCTGGAGCTGCCCACTGCCCACCCCAGGGCAGATTCCCTCCCCTTGTTGTTTTTACCCTTAGAGTCTACTTTCCTCCAATTACTGTATCTGGAGAGTCTCAAGCAGTGAGGCCTCTGTCCTGGAGTCTAGTACTTTCTCTGAATCTGTGGACAAAATGTGAAACCCAATGGCATCCTTATCATCCATGCCTTTGCTGAAAATACAGCAGTTACAGGGTTAACTGGCATCACTCATGAACTGCTGCTGCTATCATTGTGACTCTTGGTACTGCAACAGTCTTCTCAAACTGCCTATAATCTCACCCCTTGCATGATGGAATAAGTAGCTTGTGAAGGGAATTTGCGATTGTTTTGTTCTCAGGTATCTGAGAAGAGGTGGGAAAGGGAGGAGACAGGGCATTTTTCAGACCTTATCACATACCAGTTCGTGCATTTTACATGGCACCGTCTCTCCTGATACCTCCAGTAATACTAAGTGGTATTCTCGCTATTTGGGGAAGACCTGGAACAGGAGGCAAACCCAGGGCACACTGACTGCATAGCCAGGAACCTGGCCCGGTGGTCTCCAAAGTGCCATTCAAACAACAGCTAGTCTCACAGGGTGTCAGTACGATTCCCGGGAAAGAGGTGTCTGTGTTTTAATGGATTTCTATGGTCCAATACTGGGGGGAAACACTAGGACATGACCCTGTTAAGCACAAAACTCTTATAAAATCTTTAATTGGCTAATGTGCAGGGTGAGCCGATAATTCTGTTTTCCACAGACTGTGTTCTGTGAAACGCACTCTGAGAAACATTGTTGGAGAACTCCAGGCTGTTGTCATGGAGCACGGAGAGAAAATTCCCCTTTATAGAGAAATTCCCCTTTATAGGTGTAGATTCTGGAGGGATAGTGGAGGGGAGGGAAGGGGCAGGATATGAGAAGGGGACATGGACAGCATCTTTTCATTAGGAATGAAGACAGTAGACACCTATCTGAACCCATGGCAGCCCCAGGTTGTGACTTGCCCCTTGGTAAAGCCACCATGCCCTGCCATTGCCCATGGCCCTTGCTCTGTCCACACCCCTCAAGCCCTCTTCCAAGGATGGGAAGTCCTTCCTACTTTAGACTCTGGTTAATGGAACCTACACATCTTTTTCTTTCTGGGAAGTCCTGGACCTTTCTGATGAATTTAGATTATTCTGGCTTTAAAGAGTCTTGTTTCTACTAAGACTTTCGAGAGCTTGTTTTGAAGCTCTCCTTGTATCACCCTTTCCCTAAGGGAAGTACATGGAGGAAGCTATTTATGTTGCCTCAGTAGTGAAGAAAAAAGATAATAGGAGCAAGTAATCTTTGAGAATAGCAGCCTTGTAATATCATGAAATATTATTTTGTTACATCTGTTTAAAGCTTGTTTTTCAAATCCTAGAAATGACACTAGGGAATAAATCAAGTAAGGGAGTCATTTGTTCCTTAACAAATACCAGTTTGTTAGACCTCCATGTGAAGTTATATATTCAAAGGTAACAGACTTTGGAATAATTATCAGAAATATGACTGAAAACATCTTGATTTCATGTCAGGTTCAACTGAACCTTCTTAACACAAGGCATTTGAGTTAACCATCTTGAAAACAGCTAGTTTAAGGAGGTTTTGCAAGTGGCTATCAGTAGAACAAGGAAAGCTAAGGCAGACACTTTGGTGACAAACAACACTGAGTTTGTAGAAACTCTCTTTATCCAAAGACAGAGAGGAACCAAGGCAATGAGAGATCTCAGAGGGCTTCGTTCTGCACATCGGGATGATTGAGACAGAAATTCAAAGACAGTCCCTGTCTTAGTCCTTTTGGGCTGCCTGTAACAAAATACCATGAACTAGGCGGCCTGTTGATATCATTTGGCTGGGTCCCCACCCAAATCTCATCTTGAATTGTAGCTCCCACAATTCCCACATGTTGTGGAAGGGACCCGGTGGAAGGTAATTGAATCATGGGGGCGGGTCTTTCCCGTGCTATTCTCATGATAGTGAATAAGCCTCATGAGATCTGATGGTTTTGTAAAGGACAGTTTTCCCACACAAGTTCTCTTCTCTTGTCTGCCCTCATATGAGACATGCCTTTCACCTTCCACCATGATTGTGAAGCCTCCCCAGCCGTGTGGAACTGTGAATCCATTAAACCTCTTTCTTTTGTAAATTGCCAAGTCTCAGGTATGTCTTTATCAGCAGAATGAAAGCGGACTAATACAACAACAGAAATCTACTTCTTATAGTTCTAGAAGGTGGGGAGTCCATGATCAAGGCCCCAGTAGGGCTCAGTCTCTGGCTGAGAGATGGCACCTTCTTGCTGTGTCCTCACATGGTGGAAGGACGGGAAGCTCTCTGGAGTCCCTTTGATAAGGGCACTCATCTCATTCATGAGGTCAGAGCCCTCATAACCTAATCACTTCCTAAAGGCCCCATTATCTAATACCATCACCAATTAGTGAAGTTTCAACATAGGAATTTTAGGGGAACACAGACATTGAGATTAGAGCAGTCCCAGAGTGTGTTATTTACTCAGCTTTGCTGAGGCAGAACAGCTCCAGTATCTTCCCTCATGATTGAATTTCAGCGAACATGGAACAAGGCTCTCCTCTGTGAAGCAGTAGTCACACAAGACAAATCTTTCCAGATTTACCCTAACCTTGTTATTAGCTGATGAGGCAGGGCTTTGCCATTTTTCTCTATGATGCACAGAGACCCATATTCGAGCTAAGAGAGGTTGTAACAGTGGAAGGAGGCTTGTTGGTCTTTCTATCCAGGTGGGGAATATCACCTTAAATCCATCACTTTCCCTTTCTTGCATTGGCTTTTCAGTACGGTTTGAGAGGAAGGGCATGGACATTCTAAAATTTTCATGATGATATTGACTACTTTGACAAAAATAAGCATTTTCATTTGAAACACATATTTAAGTAACACTTTTATAGGGAAGATCTGATTTCTACTCGTAGAATATAACAGTCCATAAGAAATTGCATCAGAAACCTCCAGAGGCTCTTTTTACTATCTAGGCAATTGTGTAAATTATAAAATGTTGAACTGTAGAGCCATCTGTAAATAAAACGTTAGTATCTTTATTGTACTTGTTAGTCTATTTTCAGTTTCCAGGAAAATGTTTACCAGGAGTTAAGAAAAGTTATGCAAAACTTGGAAATAAGGCAAACAGAGGGCAGTATGCCATTTCAGTATCATATAGGTGGAGCATTGGTTAACAAATCCACGCAAGGACTGTATGCTTATTTAGGGAACATAACTTTGTTTTAATCACGAACTATTAACTAAAAGCCTAGATTGTGGGATGTTACATGTTACTATGCAGATTTTTGTCCAATTTTGTATCTGGCCCAGCAACCTTATTCCAAATTTTTTTCTTCTCTGCCTATATATTCTTCTTACGCACTTTTGAATCAGCATATTCATCTGGTTGGCTCCCTCATAAAGAGTTAAAGAGTATTTTTACACCAGTTCATTCTCTGCTTATATGAGGGCCATATTTTTAAACTTTGAAAATTATTCTTTGGCACAGGTGGCTTTGTTTTTTTCACATCTCCATCTTCCATGAGAGACACATACATAAAAGGGATAAAAGTATTGTTTATCTGAACCCGATGGAGGAGAAGCTCTCCAGACAATCTTAAATGCACATCTTTCTGATTATAAATCCTGTGGCCTTAACTGGCTTCTCTTCAAGAAGTTCATATCACAAGTCTGCCACTTAGAAGCTGTACGAACCTGACAAAGTTCTTAATGCTTTGGTGCTCTCATTTCCTTTTCTTTCGACGTGCCTGTTTTGTAGCCTTGAGGCTGAAAACCTAGACTTCTGCGAGTATGCAGATTACAGAAGTGCTCCTTTCTCCGTAAGATTTACATCCGGCAAATGGTATTGTTAAAGACCTAAGTTGGCAACAAAAAACCAGCAAATCCATTGGTTGCTGAATTGCTTATCCTTTAATTCCAGAAGCTATGTGTTAATCACATTTCAGT
Organism: Macaca mulatta; assembly: GCF_049350105.2. Lineage (NCBI taxonomy): Eukaryota > Metazoa > Chordata > Mammalia > Primates > Cercopithecidae > Macaca > Macaca mulatta. The sequence goes on from NC_133411.1 coordinate 17,279,581, forward strand.
AGGAAATCCTTCCAAGTAATGAGCTGGGCTACTATTGTAAACTACAGTTTCATATTTTAATGGTCACTTTTGCTTAGTAATCGAGTCATGACTTATCAGGGATATACACCATTAGCTTCTTGCAAATGTAAATAGTGGGTGATTTGTGAATCATTGTTCTGCCCTTTTAGTAAATATTCTGATGAATGCTGTAATTTTTAAGGAACTCAGCATGAATAACCACTCTTGGCTATCACCAGCAGGATTTGAATTGAGGAAAGAAATGAAATGGCCTATACTTTAGCTCCATTTCTTGTGACATTTTTCTGCTATGTAGCAGCAATGCAAAGTGCAAGAAGAAATTAAGAGAAGAAAGTGGTCTGATAATTAGACCTTGAATGAGAAAAACAAAATCTTATTTAGAATTATAATATGTAATTATGCATTATTATGCAATTATAGTATGCGATAGAATTTTTAAGAACCAATATTAGAATGGAACCATTAGGAATATGTTTAGAAAGGACACAGAGGGCAGAGCAGAGTGATTTTTTTGAATGTCTACTAAGCGCTATACTTGACACATGCTTCTCAGCCTCACAGTATCCTGGAAGAATGGATATTACTTTAAAATATGATAAATAGAGTCCCGGAGAATGTAAGTGACTTTCTGAGGGTCATGCACTGTAGAACATGGAGGCCATTTGATGCAGGTCTGACTCTAAAGCTGGGCATCTCCTATTACCACTCAAGAAAATAGCACTTGGCCGGGCGCGGTGGCTCACGCCTATAATCCCAGCACTTTGGGAGGCCGAGGCGGGCGGATCACAAGGTCAGGAGATCGAGACCACGGTGAAACCCCGTCTCTACTAAAAATACAAAAAAAAAAAATTAGCCGGGCGCGGTTGTGGGCGCCTGTAGTCCCAGCTACTCGGGAGGCTGAGGCAGGAGAATGGCGTGAACCCGGGAAGCGGAGCTTGCAGTGAGCCGAGATCGCGCCACTGCACTCCAGCCTGGGCGACAGAGCGAGACTCCGTCTCAAAAAAAAAAAAAAAAAAGAAAATAGCACTGGACAGTTTCATACTGCAACAGAATCCCAAGCATTTCTGTTACAGGGCAAAAATCATCTCTATATGCTTTTGCTTTGCATAAGAGGCACTGTCAGTTGTGTTAGGACTTTCTGTTCAGTTGTAGTCCTCTCAAGTAACTAAAAAAAAAAAAAATGTATCTGTCTTGTGGCATCCTGGGTAATTTTATGATCTGCAGGAAGCTAAAGAACTGTGGGCAGGATTTTAGACACAGAAGTACCTCCAGCCTGGTCAAAATAATTTATTTTTCCACTGATACTTAGATAGGTTATAGGAACCCTCCTCCTTCCCAATAACATTTATTTGCTTTTTTACTCATTCAAAAAATAGTCTGCCTGGGCACTGTCCTAGGTGTTGAGGATGTCAGGGTAAACAAAATTCAGATGGTCTCTGCCTTTCATGGTTCTTGTGTCTTATCATTGTACAATATTCTATCAAGTTCCTTCATTCACTCCTTTATTCATCTGTCAAATATTTATTTTACACTTACTATGTGCCAGATATTGTTTTCAAAGCTTTGGAATGTATCAGTGAGCAAAAGATCTGCTTTTCTGAGCTCTAACAAAGGAAGATGGACAATAAGAAATAGACATGAAAAATCAGACAAATTATATAGTATTTTGGAAGGTGATGAGAGCTATACAGAACAAAAAGAAAAAGAAAAACTAGATCATGTTAAGAGAGATTGGGAAGATCAGAGTAGCAGGGAACCAGTTTGCAGCTTGAAATAAGATGCCCTAGGTAAACCTCATTAGGAGGTCATGTTGGAATAAAGATTTGCATGAGGTGAGGGAGTGAGCCTTGTAGATTTTTGTGATCAGAACAGCCTAGACAGGTAGTCCCAAGCTTCTAAGTGGAAGTGTACCTTGTCTGTTTGAAGAACAGTGAGGAGCAATTCACTAGAACAAGTTGGAAAAGAACACTAATAAGAACTGAGTTCGGGAGGCAATAGGAGGCCAGAAAGTGTGATGCAGTATGCCCCATTTAGTCAGGGATACTCTTCAAGTTTAGGAGCAGAGGGCAATGTGACTGGCCTGTGTCAGGTTTCAGCCTTCTGTCAACCAAATGCTGTGGCCATCCACATCATATATTATGATGGAACCTTAGTGACAAACCTTATCAAGAGAAATGGGATAAATTAGCCATCAGCTGTGTCCTCACCTTTTCTCCAGGCAAGACCCCTCTTGTTAGCTGTTGGCATCTTCTGCTACTTCACTTATAAGAAAGCAATGAAACCAGACTTTGTGTTTTTAGTCCCCTCCCTTGTGTCCACCAGACAAATATCCAGAATTAGATAGAATTACATAGCCTATGGCTGAAATATTGTGTCACTCATTAATCTATGACAGCAAGATCCCTAATACTTTAGTGACAAGTCTAGAGCACTTGACCAATTCAGACTAAAGCCATCGTAACACTCAAATGTAAAAAGCCAACATTAATTGAAATGTAAATGATAGTCTCTGATGAAGTTGGATACTTGCTTTATATTAGAAACTGAAAGAGAATCTTAATCCTTTCATAAAGCAGGTAAATACTTTTAATTGATCTTTAACTGCATATGGAGGATAAAATTAAATATGACACTTGTTCTTTCAAAGTTCACAGAAGGAATTCTAAAGCATTTTAAGGGATCTGAGCCATACAGTTTTTCCCATATGTAGCTGACATACCATCAAGAGGAAAAAAAGCAACCATAAATATGCCTTATTTAGGCTCTAAAGAGCTAATCAGAGACTACAGTTAGGTTTAGTGTTGATAAACTTGTTTTAACAAGACATTTATGTCTGGTTACAATTGGCATTTAGGAAAAGCATGCTTAGATTGAATCCAGCAAAGTGAAATCGAGCCAAATTCTAGATAGAACTCATTTAGACCACCCTCTGTAGATAATTTATTATCTAATCACTTCCTATTTAAAAAAAAGTCTTAGTGTGTTTAGTGTTAAGATATTATGAGAGCCACAGATGGCAGCCAGAGGTCAAGTTAGTCAAAGACCATGAACATAGTTCATTGTCCTTGAAAATAACTTGGTGGAGAGAAAGGAATGTGAGGTCTGCATCTGACAGCTTCAGTTCTCAGGGCTCATTGAAACTCTGTTCTCAGTGGTCATTTATGTTTCTGTCAGATCAGCAGTAGCATTTATTTTTAGAGAGTTTTGAAACTTATTCACTCAGCACAATACAGAACTATAAATGGATAAATAAGTTGTGTTCAGGAGCAAAAGAGATGTAATCATTTCTCCTGACATTTTGAAGCTGCTTCTGTGGAACTGGGTTGTTAGGCCATGGAGCAAGAGAACTGTTGTCTGGTGTGGTGTCATACTGCAGGACTGTCGCCTTACTCTAGTCAGTGTATATTGGCGTCCAAGTGGGAGATGTGGATGGATGAGGCTCCAGGTTGTCCCAGGCAGCTCAGTCGTCTGTCTTAGTCCATTCAAGCTGCTATAACAAAGTGCCATAGACTGGGTGACTTATAAACAACAGAAATTTACTTTGTACTGTTCTAGAGGCTGGAGAATCCTAGATCGAAGCGCTGGCAGGTTCAGTGCCTGGTAATAGCTCAATTCCTCATAGATGGCCATCATTTCATTGTGTCCTCACATAGTGGAAGGTGCAAGGGGTCTCTTTTATAAGATCACTAATCCCACTCATGAGGACTCCACCCTCATGACCTAATCACCTCCCAAGCACCCCACCTCCTAATGCCATAACATTAGGGGTTAGGATTTCAACATATGAATTTTTGTGGGGACACAACATTCAGTCTATAGCACCACATTAGGGATTTAGATAAGCACACCCTAGATGGATATCGAGACCATCCTCAATGCTGAATGTAAAAGATCTACAAGAATTTGTATCTTTATATCAATGCATATTTCGGCTGTATTTGGCACTGATGACCCTACCTTCTCCTTCTTTTACCCTTGATTTCTTAGTCTTTCTCAACTCCCAGTCTTCCTTTATTGACATCTCTTCCTCAACTACACATTCAAAATGCTCTTCTTCCTTGGGGAATCTCCCTGGGCCCTGTGTTTATCTCACACATCCCTTTCTACTGCACACTGAGAGTTTGAACTACTTGAAAATTAATGACTTTAAAGTTGTTATCTTTACATTATTTTTTGCCCTAAATTCTAAGTATGGCTCTATCCATAGATGTATTTGTAACAGTAACTACCACTAAATTACTATAATTATGTATTTGGTTTTGCTTGTTTGTTTCTAAAAGCTTTTCATGCATTGCAGTGCCACTCAAGTTTCCTCTGCTATGACTGCTTCTTCATACACTGTACCCATTTTTGTGTTGAGTCATCTTTTTTTTGTTTTTCTAATTTGTAGGAATCCTACTGTTAATACATTCTGAGTACTAATTTTTTGACTATCATACAATTTTCTAATTTCTTTCTCCTTTTCACAATTTATCTTTCATTCAGGTTATTTGTCATATAAAGATTTTAATTTTCATGTAGTCAAATTTATCTATCATTTTGTGATTTCTGCTTTTTGTGTTCCTTTTTAAAATAATTCTCTTCCCTGACATCAAGGAGATACTCTCATGTATTTTATTCTAAAATTATAAAATTTTGTTCTTTGTATTTAGGTCTTTAGTCTAGAGTTTATTCAGTGTACGATGTAAAATGTAGCAATCTATCAGATGTTTTTAAAAATGGGGAACCAGTTTGTCATTACTAAATATTGACTATGTCCTGTTTTTTCGATTGAATTCTAGTGCTTCTTTTATTTTATTCCAAACTTCTGTATGTGCCCTGATCAATGTATTGATTCATTCTAATGAATAGTGAAATGAATATTTAATGCACTAAGAACAACCAAAAGGATATTTTTGTTGTTGATATTAGTTCTTTTTTATTTATGTACTAACAAAATAATAATAAAAGACAATTACATTTGGGCCACACTAAATTTAATATTTACTTAATAAGATCATTTCTCTTATTTCTCTTCCTCCTCCTTTTCTTTTTCTCCTCTTCCTCTTCCTCCTACCTCTCCTTCCTGTCCTTCTTTTTCTCCTAATGCTCAAGTAGATCCAAGCCCCCCACTTTTGGAAGGAGAGTTGCAGTGTTTTACCCCAACAAGGTGACTGCTTAACAAAAGAAGAAAAAATCTGCTTACTCTTTTACAACTAAATGATTACATTGATTACATTCAGTTACAACTTTTATTTTATTACTTGGGCTACGAATAAACCATTTTTTTTCCAGAGTAAAAGATAAAATTTCTGCAGGATATCTTGTGTCTTTATGTCCTTCTCTTGTTGCATTTTTATAAATTATTTCTTAGGCTTAAATGGCCTAAGCCTTGAAGTACATGCTGTAGGAGCAATACTGACATTTGTTCCACCCCATTCTTTCCTCAGAGAAAGAGTGTCATAATGTAAATATCCTAGAAGACCTGAGGCTGCAAAGGAAGAACCTTCAAGTGTGCCTTGAAAAGTCTTGTTTATGTCCTTTTTATTCTCTCTCACTGATCTATTTTTCTATCTCTGTGCCAATATCACACAGTCTTATTTACTCAAACTCAATAGTAATTATGACATCTATTAATAAAAACCCCTCCTCCTCATTATTTTCCAAGTTAAGAATACAGCTTAGTTTTACTCTTTCATAGCAATTTTGGAATCAGTTTATCAAGTTCCACGTATAATTCCATTGGGATTTTGATTTGTGGTCAATTGAATTTATGGAATAATTTGGAGAAGATTAACACCATTATGATATTGAACATTTTCTGCCTCGAATATGATAAATATTGCTATTTAATAATAGATTATTGACTGGGCACAGTGGCTTGTAATCCCAGCACTTTGGGAGGCCGAGGAGGATGGATCACGAGGTCAAGAGATCAAGACCATCCTGGCCAGCATGGTGAAACCCCGTCTCTACTAAAAATACAAAAATTAGCTGGACATGGTGGCACACGCATGTAGTCCCAGCTACTCGGGAGGCTGAGGCAGGAGAATCACTTGAACCCAGGAGGCGGAGGTTGCAGTGAGCTGAGATCACGCCACTACACTCCAGCCTGGCAACAGAGCAAGACTCTGTCTCAGAAAAAAAAAAAAAAAAAAAGTAATATATTGTTCAGGAACATTTTGTAATATTTTTGATATAGATACTCATAGTCATTTAGTAAATTTTATTATCATGTGTTTATAATTTTATCACACTAGTCAATTAAGGCATATAGCAATGTCACTGGCTTTTGTGTGTCTTGTATCTGACAACACTATAGAACTTTCCCATTAGTTCCAAAAGTTTATCTATAGTTCCCCTTGAAATTTTTTTGTGTAGAGTAATGACATTTATCAATTAGTATAACTTTGGTCTTTTTTCCCAATCCTTATACTATTAACTTCTTTTTTATTTATTTTTTGTTCGTTTTGTTGGTAGGTTGTTTTCGTAGTGGTTGGAATTTCTAGTATAATGTTGTATAGTCAGAATGATATAAGAATCATTTTTGTTTCTGATTCATAGAAATGCCAAGGTTTCCCTACTAAATTTGACCTTTGTTAGCAGTTGGGCATAAATCTCAGTTATAAAATGTCCCTCCATTTATCATTTGCTAAGAGTTTCTATTATGAATGAGTGTTGAATTTTGTTGAATCCTTCAGCAGAATCCAGAAAGATGTTCATTTTTTTTTTCTGGTGGATTGCAGTGGTTGATTTTCTGATGTTGAACCACCTTCTTGCATTCCTGAAATATGTCCCAACATTATCATAATATATTAAAGTTTCTATAAATTGCTTGAACTACTTTGTATTTTACACACAAATATTATCCGTTTTTTGTAATTCACATCCACATTATATGTATCAGCAGTTGATATAGCTACTTACATAATTTCTCCTTCTAGGAATACATTCTCCTTCCCTCATCTCCACTTCCTACTATCTTGAGTGACTCTTATTTAATATTCAAGATTAGACTCAGAAATCATATCCAGAAAACATTCCCTGACTCTACCTGAGAGAACTGTCTTTTACTTTTATAGCAACACATACACACACTCACTACACATACAGGTCAAATCATACTTTCTTCAAACAATAACTATTTTATTCAAATCTCATAGGATACAAAATTGCTTACAAAGTTGTGTGTGTGTGTGTTGGCACACTTGCAGATACGTCTATATGTACATGTAGAGTAGTATAAATGGGGGGGCAAAGGTCGGTATTTAGGGGACAGAGCTGATTCTGTGTATTTTATTTCCTACTGAGATTACATATAGTCTTGGAGGAGATGCCTTAGAATAGTAACAAGGCATTTGAAGGTCCTCCGGATCAAGCATAATTTTTAAATAAATATCCCTAGTTAGAGATTTTTGGAGAATGCTAATACTTTTTTGTGGGGGGCACAAAAACTGCAAAGAATTAAATGTATAAAAGCCTGTTTATGGGACTTATGTTAATCCATGATTTCTCAAAATATTTTTGTTTGAATATTTATTGCTTAAAATATGCAACCAGAAATGATTGTGTGTTTCAATAATTTTGAAAAGTTTTGCACATGTCACTTCCATGGCAATTCATGGTATACATTGGTACATGAAAGCTCTGCAAGATCTTGCAGTAAGTTCTATCAAAAAGTCAAACTATGTTACAGACCCTCTTTTCAATGAAATTTATTCAATGAAAGTCAATGGATGATATTTATTCAATGAATGAAAGTCTCAGTCAGCCCTGCTGAAGTCAATATAACTTGCTAAGTGGAGGTTTAGACAGAGTGTGGATAAAGGGAAGCTTCTTTTTAAGTGGAGCAGCCAGTGTGGAATGAGTAGTAGCTTCAGGAAGCCAGTGAGAATAGCTTCATTTTCCACAACTCTTTTGAATAATGTTGTAGCAAATTCATTGTGTATTCATGATTTAATTCTGATAAAGAAAAATTTATTTTGCGAATTGGTGCTTGTCACTGTAACAAGGTCAAAAAAACCCTTAGCTTCCAATATCACCTTGAATTGTAATAATCCCCATGTAAAAAGGGTGGGGCCAGGTGGAGATAATTGAATCATGGAGGGGGTAGTTTTCCCCATACTGTTCTCATGGTAGTGCATAAGTCTCATGAGATCTGATCGTTTTATAAATGGGAGTTCTCCTGCACAAGCTCTTGCCTGACACAATGTAAGATATGACTTTGCCCCTCATTCACCTTCTGCCATGATTGTGAGTCCTCCCCAGCCATGTGGAACTGTGAGTCTATTAAACCTCTTTCCTTTATAAATTACCCAATCTTGGGTATGTCTTTATTAGCAACATGACGACAGACTAATACTGTAAATTGGTACTCAGTAGTGGGGCACTGCTGTAAAGATTCCCGGAAATGTGGAAGTGACATTGGAACTGGGTAAGAGGCAGAGGCTGGAACAGTTTGGAGGGCTCAAAAGAGGATGGGAAAATGTGGGAAAGTTTAGAACTTCCTAGAGATGTGGAGGACTCAGAAGACAGGAAGATTTAGGAAAGTTTGGAACTTCTAAAGACTTGTTGAATGGCTTTGACCAAAATGCTGTTGGTGATATGGACAGTAAAGTCCAGGATGAGGTGGTCTCAGTTGGAGATGAGGAACTTGTTGGAACTGGAGTAAAGGTCACTCTTGCTATGCAAAGAGACTGGCGCATTTTTCCCCTGCCCTAGAAATCTGTGGAACTTTGAACTTGAGAGAGATGTTTTAGGGTATTTGGCAGAAGAAATTTCTAAGCAGCAAAGTGTTCAAGAGGAAGCACAGCATAAAAGTTTGAAAAATGTGCAGCCTAATGATGCAGTACAAAAAAAAAAAAAATTTCTGGGGTGAAATTCAAGCCAGCTGCAGAAATTTGCATATATAATAAAGAGCCAGAGGCTAATCACCAAGTCAATGGGGAAAATGTCTCCTGAGCATATCAGAGACCTTTGTGGCAGCCCCTTCCATCACAGGCCCTGAGGCCTACGAGGACTCCAGGTCCAGGGACCCCTTGCTGTGTGCAGCCTAGGGACTTGGTATCCAGTGTCCCAGCCACTCCAGCTATAGCTGAAAGGGGCCAATGTAAGGCTGGGGCCGTGGCTTCAGAGGATGCAAGCCCCAAGCCTTTGCAGATTCCACATGGTGTTGGTCCTGCAGGTGCACAGATATCAAGAATTGAGATTTGGGAACCTTTGTCTAGATTTCAGAGGATATATGGAAACACCTGGATGTCCAGGCAGAGGTCTGTTTCAGGGGTGGAGCCCTCATAGAGAACCTCTGCTGGGGCAGTGCAGAAGGGAAATGTGGGATTGGAGACCCCACACCACATCCCCACTGGGGCACTGCTTAGTGGAGCTGTGATAAAAGGGCAACCATCTTCCAGAACCCAGAATGGTAGATCCACCAACAGCTTGCACCGTGTGCCTGGAAAAGCCACAGACACTCAATGCCATCCATGAAAGCAGCTGGTGGGGGGTGGGGGAGGCGGGCTGAACCCTGCAAAACCACAGGGACCAATCTGCCCAAGGCTGTAGGAGCCCACCTCTTGCATCAGCATGACCTGGATGTGGGATATGGAGTCAAAGGAGATCATTTTGGAACTTGAAGATTTAATGACTGCCCTACTGGATATCAGACTTGCATGGGACCTGTAGCCCCTTCATTTTGGCCAATTTCTCCCATTTGGAAAGGGTGTATTCACCCAATACCTGTACCCACATTTTACCTAGGAAGTAACTAACTTGCTTTCGAACTTACAGGCTCATAGGTGGAAGGGACTTGGCTTGTCTCAGATGAGACTTTTGACTGTGCACTTTTGAGTTAATACTGAAATGAGTTAAGACTTTGGGACACTGTTAGGAAGGCATGATTGGTTTTGAAATGTGAGGACATGAGATTTGGGAAGGTCCTAGGGTGTAATGATATGGTTTGGATGTGTCCCCACCCAAATCTTGCCTTGAATTGTAGTAATGCCCATGTGTTAAGGGTGGGGACAGGTGGAGATAATTGAATCATGGAGGCAGTTTCCCGCATATTGTTCTCATCATAGTGATTAAATCTCACAATATCTGATGGTTTTATAAATGTAAGTTTCCCTGCACAAGCTCTTTTCTGCCACTATGTAAGACGTTATTTTGCTCATTTGCCTTCCACCATGATTGTGAGGCTTCCCAGCTATGTAGAACTGTGAGTCAATTAAATCTCCTTTCTTTATAAATTCAAATTACCCAGTCTTGATTATGTCTTTATTAGCAGCAGGAGAACAGAATAATACAAAGCTGTACCACATTTTATTACTACCTATCATTAGCAAAGTTTTACCTTGGCTACAAATATAAGGTTATATACAAATGTACAAATACAAGGTTATATACAAATAACAGGTTATATTTTGAAACATCTTTATATCAGGCTTATGTTTTTAGGTGATTCTCTATATAATTTTCAGGAAACATCTATCTCTCTTGTTTATTTCCTCAAATTTTCTACATATGTGTAGAGTTAAGATATTTCTATATGCTAATATAAAATGATGAGTCATATAAGCTTTTGCCTTTGTCAAAGTGTATTCTTCTCTTCTTTTAACATACATAGTATAAAATAAACTCCCATTTTTCTGTCCTTATTACCCCCTTTGGTTCTTCATAACCCTTTTCACCACAGCACACACACACATTTGCTTATTGACCTGTAGTCTTTCTGTCTTTCCTGTCTAGATGAAAGCTTCATAAAGTCATAGATTTTGCCTCTTTTTCAGTGCTGTATTCCTGCCACATAGTATGAATTTTGTAAATATTCGAATGAATAAAATTGAAACTATGGTTAAGTGATCTATTTGGTTAAGTGATCATGGAATTAAAACTATGCATAAAGCACCACAGTCTAAGAATGCAAAGAACAGTAGTGTTCAGAAGACAAATAATAAATGTCCATAAATTGCTCTTCTCTAATTGCCATATCTGATGAATGCAGTTTAAAAGAGGACTTTAAAATCTCTAAAATTTCTAAGAATTCGAGACACATTACAAATTACTGAATAATTGATGTAATTTTATTGCCAGGTTTTATCGAAATTTTAACATCTTAAAGCTAATTTTAAACCTTTAAAAGGGGTGTCAGATGAATAATCTTTAATGAAGAATCTACACACAGGAGCAGCAATATATATATATAGCTATATATACATTAAACTATATATAGTTCCTAAATATATAGCTTAATATGTATATTAAGCTATACTATATATATTTAAGCTTTATATTTATATATTAAGCTATATATTTAGAAACTATATATAGTTTAGAATATATATAGTTTCTAAATAGGATATATATAGTTTTTAAATATATTTAGAGACTATATATATAGTTCTGAATATACATAGTTTCCAAATATATATGTGTAGTTTCTAAAGATTAAGCTAAAAAGCTTAGTAACTACATCTCTAGAGAAGTTCCGTTTTTTTTTTATTAAAAGCAAAAACAAAAATCTTCATTCCTTTGATGCATCTATTCTTGCCAGTAACTGCCTGAAGACACTACTCCCAACTGTGGCAATTTAGCACAGGAGCAGGGACAGGCCAAGAAGTTGGGAAATTTGGATTTCTGCTTTTTTAACAGGGGAAGGAAAAGCAATTGCCAGTAGAAGCATTTAATTGCATACAGATTGGCCTTTCATTTTGCTTCAGTCTTTTCCATTCAAGTGCCAGGGAAGGGGAAGTATTACCTCCACTGCTCACACCGGAGCTCTGCTTCCACTTAGCTGCTGAGGCAAGCCTTGCCTTCTTTCCAGAGATGCTCCCCCCCACCCCGTGAAAACCCACTGTGAGAGGAGTTGGGCTTGAGTGGCTCCAAATACACAGCAGTAATATTCGGAAGCCTGCCCTGTTCCTAAGACTGCACGGCAGCTCTTGGCACTGCTGGACAGTTCCTCAGGCTTCTTTCCAATTCTTCCTGTGGAGCAGGGAAAGAAAACCAGGTGGGGTGGCCAGGCCATCTCTTATGAACACTAGAGCATAACTGAGTATAGAGTATGAAGGATAATGGAGCCACATGAAGAGGAATGGTCAGAAGTCAGGAAGGATTATGGGGCCACAGCCCCCAGTGTCTTACCCCTCTGGACAGTGTCACTCAAAAGCAAGAAGAGGATACAGGTGGGAGTGTGAGAGAAAACCCAACACCATGAAGGGAGTGTCTACCTTAGGAAACATGATAGAGCCTCAGGGAGGAAGCCAAGGCAGGTGTGCTTGACAAAGAACCAATAATTCAAATGATAATATTTCTGTACAAGGGATAAATCTCAGTCATTTACAGACTCCTCCTACATCCTCTCCCTAAAAAAAGACTTCAGAAATAGCTAAGAGTCATGAATATAAGAAAGCTGAATGGCCAAGGACCCTGTAAGAAACAACTTTCCCTTAAGCCACTGTAGCCTCCAAATCTGTCCTTCTTTGCATAGGACACATCTCAGGCTTCAGCTTAGCCATCGGCCTTCTGTGCTGTGCTTCCAGACATGAAGCCATCCAGCAGCCTGGGACTGCTTCCCATTTTCTCTTCTGCCTTGCACAAGTTAGTACCTAATTGTGTTTATCCCTCTGATTTAACTGCTAGGTGAAAATTCTTCCTTCTGAGAGATGGTTTCTTTCAACTTGAAGCACACATTTGGACAATTTCCTTATGCTGGTAATGGTTATTTCTGCGTACTCTTCTGATGCGGTGAATTGACTGTTTCTAGTTTGTCTTTCTGTACATACCAGCCAAATACAACTTGAATGCATTCAATAAGTTCCCATTGGTGAGTGACATGTAGAATAGATATTCTGATAGGTGTACATAGATAAGTGTCTAGGTTATAGTTCCCCTTTACCTACTAACCAGCCCCTGAACCCTAGCTGAGTAACATACTTTTACCTCCTCTTACAAGCTGAGAAAATTAGGACTAACCCATCTAGTATAAATAATTGGAAGGAGCTCATATTGCTAAATAAATACCTGTTAAATATTCAATACGACATTATTCAAATAATTAAGATACAGCAAAATGCCATGTTTCATATTGAAAGTAGATAAACATTCTGTCATTACATATTTTTAATGATAAAATCAAAGATTTATTACAAATTGAATTTAAAAATACAGAAATGAATAAAGTAAAAAGCCAAGGCCACGAAGTCCAATTCTCCAAATATATCCACTATGGTGTGTGGATATATCTTGGCATGTGCCATTCCAGACATTTTTTAATGAATACACAATTATTCAAATATGTAGATAACATCTCATCAAGCAGGGTATCACAATTAATGAATCCTTTTTTATAACTTGCTTTTCTACTGATTGTAATATTGAGTTCTTTCCATATCCATATCTTATAAATTCATCTCATCTTCTAATGTTTGAAGAGTATTACTACATGTCAGTTTTCTAACAAATTAATGGATGTTTACATTGTTTTTATTTCACTGTTATATATTTGTTATAAAAATCTCTCCATGGCAAAAAGAGTAAAAGAAATATATGTCACAAAATCTCTTAAATATGTGAACTGAGGCACAATAAAATTTTCAAGAGTTTATGTGAGCAAACAGCAATTTATGAATCCAGGTAGCTGCAAACCAGAAGTGATTCTGGAGTTTCACCAAGAGAATGCAAGGGTAGGATGAACTGCAAAGGAAAGCCAAGAAAATATTTGATTTGTTACAGTTATACCGTTGTCTTATTTGGTCCAAGTTGTTGAAAAGTCCATAGTTATACAGGTTGTTGGCTCTTCTGACTGGTTGAGCTTAAAATCTGATTTTTCTTTAAAAGTGGCATTTACAAGACACAGGTCAAGTTACATTCCTGGGGGAGGGAGAGAGAGAGAGAGAATAGTTGCAAGAGATGAAAAAAGAGAAGGTTGTCATCTGTTATATTCAGATAGCTTTTATCAGTAAAAACAAAAAATAAATGATCCATTTAAAATGAAAGCAAATGCTATAAAAAGTCAATTCACAGAATTGTGAACAAATGAAATTATGCTCAATCTTTTTTTCAAAGATACGGAAATTAAAATTACAAGAAAATATTTTTTTCTACCAGATTGGGGGGAAAATTAAAGAACCAATAATCTTGAATATTGATGAAGTATAAGAAAATAGCAAATCATACACTCTTGGTGAACTTGTAATTATCCCACCCCCTTTAGAGGACAATTTAGCATACTGATCCAGAGTTTTGAAGTAAACACTGCTTTACCCAGTGTGGTAGGTAGAATTCCCAGATGGTCCCTGTATTAATCCATTCTCATGCTACTAGTAAAGACATACCCAAGACTGGGTAATTTATAAAGGGAAGAGGTTTAATTGACTCACAGTTCAACATGGCTGAGGAGGCCTCAGGAAACTTACAGTCATGGTCGAAGGGGAAGCAAACACATCCTTCTTCACATGGCAACAGCAAGAAATGCCAAGCAAAAGCGGGGAAAGCCCCTTATAAAACCAACAGATCTCGTGAGAACTTGTCCACTCTGACAAGAACAGCAGCATGAGGGTAACCACCCCTATGATTTGATTACCTCTCACTGGGTCCCTCCCATGACACGTGGGGATTATGGGAACTACAATTCAAGATGAGATTTGGGTGGGGACAAGCCAAACCATATCGGACCCCAAAATATCTGTCCTCTGTGTACATCCTGTATATAATTCACCCCTTTTAGGGCAAGTAAGACCTATGCATATGAAAGAATTTCACTCTCTTGATTAGGTTTCATTATATAGAAAAGGTGAGGGGACCTTGCAGATATAAGAAAGCTTTCAAACCGGTTGATTTTGATTTAATTGAAAGGGAGATTATCCAAGGTGGGCCTGAGCTAATCAGGTGAAAGCCCTCAGAAGAGAGACTGGGGCCTTGCTAAAGAAAAATATTTTCCTGCTGGCCTTTAAGAAGTAAACTGCCATGTTGTAGGAGAGATTGTGGGAGCCTCTTGGAGCAGAGAGCAGCCCTCAGTGGGCAGACAGCAAGAAAACACGGGCTATAGTTTTACTGCCAGAAGGACCTGAATTCTAACAACACCTAAGTTTGAAAGGGGACTCTTAGCACTGGAGAGGAACACAACCCAGCTAACACTGATTGCAGTCTTGTGAGGCCCTTGCTGAGTGCCCAAACAATATTCCTGACCCACAAAAACTGTGGGAAAATAAATGGCTTTGTTTAAAGCCATTGAGTTTATGATAATTTTTTACACAGCAACAGGCAGCTACTCTGTCCAGCAGTTGTACTGCTAGAAATGTATTGGACAAAATAGTCAAAGTGTACAATGTTGTATGTACAATTATGTTCTTTGAAGAATTATTTATAATAATCTCTTCTTTCCGTGATAATTTGGAAGGCTTTTCTGATGCTTTGTGTCATCAGGGCTACCTCAATTACTTGATTCTACCTTTCTTAAAAAAAAAAAAATATATGGCAGACACAACATTCTTTGAAGCTTAAACAGTTTTCTGAGTGCATATGCATGCATGCATTTCGTTTTTGTTTTTTTGAGATGGAGTCTCGCTCTGTCACCCAGGCTGGAGTGCAGTGGCGTGATTTCGGCTCACTGAAACCTCCACCTCCCAGGTTCAAGCGATTCTCCTGCCTCAGCCTGCCGAGTAGCTGGGATTACCGGTGCCTGCCACCACGCCCAGCTAATATTTGTATTTTTAGTAGAGATGGGATTTCACCATGTTAGCCAGGCTGGTCTTGAAATCCTGACCTCATGATCTGCCTGCCTCGGCCTCCCAAAGTGCTGGGATTACAAGTGTGAGCCACCGTCCCCGGCCGCATGTTTTAGTGGAATTATTTAACTAAGAACTTTAAGTCAAAAGTAAACCTTTCTAATGTAACTAAAGTAACTGTGGGATTTTATTGTGGCTGAGAGCCCGAAATTTATTTCATGAAAAAGGAAGAGCCCCTGTTCTTTCTGCAGAAACTTTAAAGGCGTCAGTTATTTCAAACAGTATTTTTCAGGAGCACTTAATTTTTGACTGTTTAAAAGGAAACAAAGCCCTAGTGAATGTTTTCAAATGCTGTGGTCTGGATTATTGTCTCTTTTGGAAAAGTAAATCCAAGATGGCAGCTGCTAAGATGGAATGTTTCTTTGGGTGTTCTTACCGCTTAGTGTATAAACGATTGCTCTAGTAATGTGCCGTTTCATGAACTCCACTGATATATGGTTTGTGCAGGTGATTCTTCCATGCATTAAAACCTTAATAGCCTTCACCTACTCCTTTTATCTTTTGGATTGTGATTTTAATATTTGCAAACTCGAAGCCAAATTTAATTAAAGCCAACTGTGCAGTGAATGCAGTGTGTGACTCCTCTCTTGATCTGCCTATTACAATTTAGTGTCAGTTTGTTTTTTCTTTTCATTGTATCTGAAAGGGATCCTCTAGGAGAGGCTAATAGTCGTTTGGTGAATGGATGAATAGAATTAGCGATTTAGAAACAAATTTCTTGATATGGTTTGGCTGTGCCCCCAACCAAATCTCATCTTGAATTTTAGCTCCCATAATTACCACCTGTTGTAGGAGAGACTTGATGGGAGATAACTGAATTGTGGGAGTGGTTTCCCCCATACTGGTCTCATGGTAGTGAACAAGTCTCACAAGATCTGATGGTTTTATAAGGGGAAGTTTCCTTGCACAAGTTCTCTCTTGTCTGCCACCATGTAAGATGTGTCTTTTACCTTCTGCCATGATCATGAGGCCTCCCCAGCCATGTGGAACTGTGAGTCCATTAAACCTCTTTTTCTTTATAAATTACCCAGTCTCAGGTGTGTCTTTACTAGCAGCATAAAAACGGACTAAGACATCCCTACAAATTCAAAATACAAATTTTCATGTTTGTTTTACCTCTTGAAATGTTTCATACTATTATGACGGTTTACCTAAATTCATACCTGTAAAAATGTGAAGTTCATTAAAATCTTTCAGCTTCTGCCTCATCTGTTTTTAGAGCTTGATAATTATTAAGAACTCCTTCAATTCTCCTATGAGTGAAGCACTCTCATTTTTTCCATTATATAGATGAGAAAACTGAAGCATGGAATGATTAATCAACTCGTCTGACATGTGAGCTGGTGGGGGTGGACTTAGGACTTGAACCCAGTCTATTTCCAGGTCCTGCTTTCACAAGCACCAGCACTTCTGCCTGTATAGATTAGAGCTTAGATTGATAGCTTAGATATCCACACACTGTAACTTCAAAGTTGGTAAAATATTTTAAATTAAATAAATAGCTATTACTTTTTAGTATAGAAAAACTTTAAATGTTGGGGGGTGAAAAAGTTACAGTAAAAGATTAAGGCAATCCAAGCAACAATAGGAAAACATTCCATTATTATGAAGCTTTGCATTGATAAGTTCAAAAGAAAATCACAAATGTGATTCCAGGCTGAAAAGCAGTAATTTTGTAGAGACATTATTGTACAATATTCTTTCCCAGTTGGGCTCTGAGAGCTAAGCTCATAGTCTGCCTTGCAGAGTAGCTTCTATCTATGGTTCCTTTGAACCACAGCTTCCACAGAGAAAGGGGGTATCACTAGGTAAATCAACCCAGCCACATAAACTATGACTTTATCCATGTCATTTACAGGGTAACAAAGGTAGAAGGACCTCTTAAAATTTAGATGTTTGTTATAATGATTAATATTAATGTTGGGAATGATGTTTTCATAGAATTCACTGCTAGGCATTGTGGCAAGTATGTTCCAGCAGGGTGTCTCATTCGGTTCTTGCAGGGCAGCAGCCCACTCATTTCCCAATGCTGTCCGGATATGTTCCCATTACCCACAAGGCTCAGATATCCTAGTTGTGACTTGAAATCTGAATGTCACTTTTTGTTCCAGAGAGTTCATCTACAAAGTAGAAAGACAAACTGGAATTTCCACAGGCTGATCTGTGACTTTTTATTTTCCTGAATCCTTTTTCAAACATCCTGTAGTGGTAAAAGTCAACACTGAATTTTCCTTTGAACGTGTGCTGTGTGCCCTGCTCATCTCTTGCGGCTTGGCTGTCACCAGCATATAAGAACTCCCAACTCCTTCCCCTCTCCTAGAACCACTTTGCCTCTTTCCAGACAGGCTCAGCTGAGTGCTCATTCTCTTTCCTTTTGAAAACACGACTCTGAGATGCAGCCTTTCTTGATAGACAGCGTTGCTTGTGGAGCTATTATATGTGTAATCAGCAGGCATACACACACTCAGTCATTTCCTGAAGAACATGCTGCCAGGTTCGTTCACAATCACTCCTTTTATTTGGCATCAGCTTGTCTATTAGGAGAGTCTGACCACTGTTCAGAGAACTTTTTTTCCTCTATCAAGCACTTTGTGTTTGAAAGCGATGCATAAATGGCCTCTTTTCCTATTTTAGCCTGTGTGCAAAATGGAGTGCAAGTTGAAAACAGATATTCTCTTTGTCAGAATCACTCATACAATAGCATGTGCCTCAGGTCGCAACGGCACCTAACCATAGGAATAAAGCCTTATTCTTCTCTTCTTGTCCTCCAACAGGCTAGAACTCATTTTATCAGCAACCAGAAATCTACTTAAATTAAGAAATAATGGGTCACTCTAATAGCTTGAAATATACTCTGCAGCATAAGGACATGTTTAGCCTCTTGTTCTGCCCATGAGTGGGGGCTGTTGTCACATTGAGTCTCTTAGCATATGGTAATTTTCAAGGCTAAATCCATATAAATTAAATAAATATTATTTTCCATGTCTCTTTGCATTATCATTTTAGTTCCTTCATAGTTCTTTTTAAGAGTCAGGTAGTCAATGTAGTTTGGGAGAGCTAGGGAGGGCTAAGGATAAATATAAGCCTGTGTATTGCTATTCTCATGCAAATAAATAGCAAATAAAAAAATTCTGCAAACTAATACACACACACACACACACACACACACACACACATATATATATAAAAGAAGTTCCTTGACTAGTTTTTTTGTAATATATATATATATATTTCCTATGTGTAGCTACCCTGTGGCCTCCCCTTAAGGTAACCAGTTTACTTTTTACTAGTGAAGAATGTCTAAAATATAATAAAGGTGTATCTAGAATACAAACCACTAAGCAGGAACAACCCATTATCTCTCTTTTGCATGCCCTGTCAATGTCTTCAAGGTCAAAGCTAGCTAAGTCTTTGAGTGTGTAGGGAGCTGGTATCTTGGTGAAAAGTCCTTCAGTACATGCTAGATCATAGCTCACTTGCACTATCCTTGCAAACTTTGGAATATCTCTCTGGTATTAGATTGGTTACAGTGGAAACAGAAAGATTCTGATCATACAAAATAAAGATTTTCGTTTGTGAGCTCAACTATTGGCTCTGTCATCTTTCATTAGTAGAAAAAATATGGGGAAATCAAATACTTTGTTTTGTTTTTAACCACGCAGAGAAGGAAGAGAGTAGAGTGTGGGAAATGGATACATCTGCCTTACTCCCCCAGCCCCTCCCTCTGGAGTGTGCAAGTGGTGTGGTCAGAAGTCAGCAAATTACTTTTCCATCATATTTGGCCCCAAACTACCCTGGTGAGTGAGGAGAAAGGGAATCATTTGATAAGGTTTGGAAAATAGCATCTGTTTTTCTTAGTGTTTCTGGATGAATTTATCAGACATCCGGTAATTTACACTTTCTGTTGAAAATTATAATAGAATACCCTGCATAGACATGAAACCTTTGGGTATGAGAAGCTATGTACTGACTGCTGTTGGAGAAGACCACATTTACAGTCAAGGGTAGAATCATCTGAAATAGTTTCCCCTGGAAAAAAATACATGGCCATATATGCCTACATAGATCTCCTCCTTGCTTCATGAATTTGGAACTAAACCTAGGTGTTTAGATAATTCCAGTTCTAGGATTTTCTCACCCTGAGTTTATTCTCCTTGTTCTTACTAGTTCAGTTTGGCCACTGTACATATGGAGCTTATAGATGCCAAGCACGCTGTGAGGGGCAATGGATGTTCAAATAAGTAAGACTTTCCTGGGAAAACTAAATCCTGACATCAAGGGTGAAGCACAAATATAGTTACTCACGGAGGGCTGTCGCTCATGGAGGGCTCACTATTGTAAGCTTTAGATATATTGGTTTATTTAATCCTCTTCTCTGAGGCAGATCATGCTATTTATGTCTGGTTTACAAATAAGGAAGGTGAAGCAAGTCACTGTCTTATGTAATTCTGCTGGCAAATGAAGAGCCAGAATTTGAGCCCCAGTGCACTTGTTCCAGAGTCCATACTCAGAACCACTGTGCTGCAGTGGAACACAGCAAATGTGTTGAACATGCAAGCACTGGGTGCAATAGAGCATGGAGAAGAGCCATCCAGCACACCCCAGGGCCGCTTCAGTGAAGTGGGGCTTAAGATAGAGGGGCCATGAGCAATCTCTGGCTGTGCTTTGTCTTTTCAAGGAGGTGACATCTTGAAGGGAAATTTATAGGATGAGAAAGGGGTTGCTAGTTGAATGAAGAGATCTGAGGAGCCTACCATGGAGAAGGCATGGTTGGGCAGACCTTGAGTTGAGAGATGGTACTTGGGGCTAGTGGCAGAGGTAGCGAGAGATGAGTGGGGAACATCTATTCCTGGGACCTTAGTAATGAGACTCAATCCTGGACAAGTATCCTTGTGATGGGGATGTTCAACGTGGAATAACTTGTTATTGTTGAGGAACATATCACACGTTGAGGAACATATCACACTGTCCTTTCAGTCCAAGCCCTTCATGCCCCAAGCAGGCAGGTGGATGCATGCTCTGACTTAAGAAACGCCATTCACAGGGCTGGATTTTTAAGTATTAATACAAGGCAAGAAGGGGCAAAGCATGAAGTCAAGGCCATGGGCAAGGGTAATATCTAAAGAGTTTTGTGTTTGTGACCAGGAATATGAATTTTCCTTATAGTGATGGTTTTAGAAAAATCTATGCAGTAGCTATGTGGAGTTTGAATTTGTTCAGTACACAGCTCTAAATTCCACATTTATAATAATTGGCTATCTTCTTGAATGACATATGGATATTTGATCTTTGCAATCTCTTAATGAACAGTGACAGCGATGTAACAGATTGTTTTCATCAACATCTACAAAGGTCCTCTCTGCCAAGCCGTTGGACCAAAATATTCAGTAGAATAAAGTGGACCACTTGGGAGTTTCCTTACTCTGATTTCATCTTTCTGTGTTTAGAGAGAAATGGTTCTGTTACCAGAGTACTCAGCAGAAATAAGAGAGAAAGGCAAAGGAGCTGTGAAATCCATATAATAAACAACCATCTGTTAATAATTTATCAGACACATATTTATATAGGGCCTTGGCACAGTGGGTTCATGTGGACATACAACACTAAGATGTGGTTTTTCCTCTTAAGTGTGTACATGTGGTAATTGACTGTAATTAATAGGTCAGCCTAAAGGTGAAAAAAATATCAAATTCCAAAAATACAATTTTAACAAATCTCCTGTTAGACATCATGTTAATTATCCTATCTTTCAGTAGGATCTGAAGTCTGTCTGGGTAATCTTCAACCTATGTGCCATGTGACTTTACCTGACTGTTAATTACATTAGCATGCTTTAGTGGAAAGGAAAGAAGGAAGAAGTTTGAGATGGGAGATGTCGGTCCCAGAACCAGTTCAAGTTCAACTCAAGTGCTTTTCTGGAAATAGGAGAAATTAAACTGCATGATTTTTAAATCCTTTTTTAATTTGAACATGCTTTTGAATTTGAACATACTAAGAGTATAATACTTCGTACTTTCTCACGCACTCTCCCACCTGTTTCAGGCTCATACTTTCAGCTTGAAACAAGTCATTCTGGCTGAAGCCAGTGACAAACATCCTTCACCCATTTTTGACAATTTCCCATTGCATTAAGTTACCCAAATTTTTGAGTCAAGTCCTATTTTGAGTAAGCATTTGATAGTTATTCCCTTCTCACAAATATACTAAACTATTCAATCTTAACAGACTCAGTCAAACCAAAAAAAACAGATGTTATTCCCTAAATAATACCCATCAATTTCTTCATTAATGTGTTTTTGAATTGTTTACAATGAAACAAAAGTAACAATCCACTGTTGTAATGATAAGACCAGGGTATTTCCTAATATTAGAAACAAGTCAAAATCCATTGTCTCTACTTCCTTTGCAGAGTTTAGTTGACCTCATCCAAATTAAGAAAACACTTAGCTTGAAAGTTTGCCCTGCTAATTTTCATAGAAAATTAAAGTAAAATCATTATCAAGGGCCATGGTTTATTTTTCATCATTGCATAACTACATATTTTAGGTATAAACAAAATTTTGTGCATTTTTATTTCAAAAAACATAAATTTTTTTAATGTGTAAAATATAAACAAGCTCAAAAGAAATTTACTTATAAATTTACATCTGAAAAATAGACACCCGAAGCTGAGGTGCTTACCTTTTCAGACGTTTTTCTGCGCATATATATATGTATATATATATATACACACACATACATATATATAAAATGAAATAACTCTCACTTCACTATGTGGTGCTTTACTGTTTTATAGATGTATTGAGACAGTAGACACCTATACTTTATTCTGGATGGACCTACTGTAAAATAGTGCTAAATGTTAACCATGGGTTGTATATTTTCTTATTCCTCCTAAAATAACACTGATCGTAGGAAAAATGATACATTTAAGGTAAAAGTTATCACAAATTTAATGTGTTAAATTTGTATCACACCTAAAGCTAAATAAAAATCTTTGTAGAGAAATATATTTCTATTTTTAAACTATAACCAGCTTCATATGCAGATATTTTGTAATTAGCAGGGAGTGGAGGGAAGAGAACCAACATTTATGGAACATTTACAATTTGCCAGGCTTTGTGATAGTAAATTTAAATGTACTTTCTAAACTAATTTTTACGTAACAAGGAGAGTTCAGTATTATCCATTTTACAACTAAGGAAAGTAAGAACAGAGTTTAAATAGTTTAAACTTGGTCACACTGCTTTAAAGCTATAAAGATACAATTTGAACCCAAGCTTGTCTGATTCCAAAGTCTATGATTGTTCTTAAAAAGAAAAACTTAATAGCTTTTTTGTTTCAAACTACCAAAGTAATATTTACTTACGGACAAATAGAGGGGATGTATTAGTCCATTTTCACGCTGCTGATAAAGACACACCCGAGACTGGGAAGAAAAAGAGGTTTCATTGGACATACACTTCCACCTGGCTGGGGAGATCTCAGAATCATGATGGGAGGTGAAAGGCACTTCTTACATGGTGGGTGACAAGAGAAAATGAAGAAGATGCAAAAGCAGAAACCCCTAATAAAACCATCAGATCTTGTGAGACTTATTCACTACCATAAGAACAGCATGGGGAAAACTGCCCCATAATTCAAATTGTTTCCCACCTGGTCCCTCCCACAACACATGGGAATTATGGGAGCTACAATTCAAGATGAGATTTGAGTGGGGACACCACCAGGGGAAGAGCACACTCTGGGGCCTATCAGAGGGTGGAGGGTGGGAGGTGGGAGAGGATCAGGAGAAATAACTAATGGGTGCTAGGCTTAATACCTGGGTGATGAAATAATCTGTACAACAAACACCCACAACCCAAGTTAACCTATATAACAAACCTGCACATGTACCCCTGAACTCAAAGTAAAATTTAAAAAACTATTTACAGAATAAAGAAATACATGACAAGAAAAGATAAAGACATCAGTAAATCCACTCCAGATTAACTACTGTTAATTGTCTGGCATATGTTTTTAAAATCTGTGTTCTGTCCATATACTGAGATACACATGTATTTTTTTTACTGCTTTCATTCACTTTTCCTTCCTTCCTTCGTTCCTCCTTCCTTCCTTTGTTCTTTCCTTCCTTTGTTCCTTCCTTCCTTTGTTCATTCCTTCCTTTGTTCGTTCCTTCCTTCGTTCCTTCCTTCCTTCATTCCTTCCTTCCTTTGTTCCTTCTTTCCTTCCTTTTTTTTCTTTCTTTTCAAAATGTGACCATGATATACACACTATTTTGCAACTTGTGTTTTCCACTTGGCTGTTCACTTCCATGACTCCTTCCAAACTCCTTTTGAATGGCTATAAATTAACGTAGCATTATTTATCATAGTTAACCACTTACTAATAAATGCATATTGAGATTATTTTAAATAATGTTTTAATAAACATTCATATATATTTATCTTTATGTATGTATGCAAATATTTTTGTAAGATAAATTACCTACACTACAAATTTCCAAGACTAAAAGTATGATCACATTACATTATAAACCATACTGTAACATTGCCTTCCATAACATCTTAGCAATTTATACTCCCATGGCACTGCCCCAGGCATTATCAGTAAACCCTAACCAAATGACAGATATGATATAAAAGATCATTCATCCCACCTCAATTTTACTGATCAAAACACTGAGGCTGAGAGGGGTAGGGGTTTCCTCATCCTTACACCTGTAGAAAGTACTGGGGTCAAGCCCAGCTGACTTAACAGTATTAACTATGTAAAGTATAATAATAAAGAGCCAACACTTCAGAGTTCCAGGCACTGCTCTAATTTTAAACTCATTTAATTATCACGTCAACTCTGAGTTGGGTATAATTACTATACCCAGATTGCAGATAAGGAAGCTGAAGAACAGAGAGGGAGCCTAAATGACTTTTTAGGTGTGCTTCCTATCAGCACATCTCCTGAGAGGCTGAGCCACCATTAGAATTAGGCGATATGGTCCCAGAGTCCATGCTCTTCACTCGCATGCTGTATTTCTATGTTATACTTATTTTCTATAAAGTAAGTTGTTTCCAAGAGGCATTCCAACAAAGTCACCTAGCGAAGTTCACTAAAATGTCATGAGCATAAGAGCATCGTAGGTACCATCAAACACATGAGAAGATCAGGATCAAAGATTTTAAAGGTGGCAAAAGTAGTGAATGTTTCTTGTGGTCTTAGGCAAAGTGAGAAATCAATACAATTAGATTGAGATCAGAAAACATATTTGAGCTTAGCTTAATTATGCAGAAATAGATGATTTATTTTTCCTCCAATAAAGTTAGGTATCTTTTTAACTACTAGCGGATATATGTGAAAATGATTTGTAAAGGGTGACTTCATTGTAAATGTTACAGCATCTGATATATGCGTATATGTGTATAATTATTGAATGCGTATGTTTGACATGTCTCTATTTTGAGGACCAATAGATATAAGTTGAGAAAATAGAAACAGATAAGTTAAACAGTTGTTCTAAATTGGCACACTGGTTCAAGAAAATGTAGTATTCACCATTATGCCAGTTTGGATGTCTTTCCAAGTTCATGGCTTGGTATTCCAGTCTTATTCCTTTTTTACTTATTCACACTAGAATTCTGTAACACTGTAAAAGAATTATTGCAAATTGTATACTTACAACTATTAGAGATGGGAAAAAAATGGAGCAGGGAGGAAAAAGTATATATATTTTACATAATATATAGTATATGCAGATTATATATAATACATACTCAAACTTATTTAGGATTTGTCAAACATTCAAACATTTTATCTATCATGTAACAAATAAACATAAATGACACATCAGCATTGGTACCTAAGATAAAGGATTATTCTACGGTAAACCATTCGGCTTATATTTTATTCAGGAAAGAGGTTCTTTTGGTATTTATTGGATTAAAAAAAAAGGTTTTCAGAAGAAAGTCAGTAGTTTTGAAGCTTAAGGCCTTTCGTAGTGGGATCTGAGAACTGGAGAATTCTTTGAGGGCATTTGTTGTTAAGTACTGTGTTTATAAAGGATAGGCAATAAATACTGTCAGATGTCCACAAATTTTATTTGCAAGAGATGCTTTGGTGGGAATTATCTAATGTGCACATTTGTACTGATACGTCTTCAGTAACTTTCAGCTCTAAATCCACCAGGGAGCAAGCTACCTCAGCCAGATGTTAGTTTTTGTTGATCTTTCTTTGCTTTTTAAAAGAGCCAAATTATTTTGATTTTTTTTATCTGATTTAAGTTGTTGCTTCTCTTATTTAGTAAAATCTAATATAGAACCATTTTGAAGATTTTACCATTTTTCCACTTACTATACTCAATGATCACCAGAAATGTAATATAGTAAAGTACTGTTTTATGGCTATGAACTAGAATATAATTAATATACAATATGGTCTGGAAACAATCCTACTAATATAACTTAACCAATATTTTTATATCTGATATCCATTTTTAATATCCTGAGATAAAACATACTTTGGATCCTCTTCCTCACATTACTTAAAGTTAGGTTTCCAAATCCAATCCTTATGCTCAAGTGCTGGACAGAGATCAAAGAAGCCATCCAATTGTCTATGCCCCAGTGCGAAGTAGATGATGCAGTGACTCAAGGTGGTGATGGGTGGAGCTTTTGAGGAGCCCCTACTGTGTCCACCAGGATTGGAGCCAAGAGAGAAAGTGAACTGGGCCCAGGCTGCAGCAGAAGCTTTTTATCCATCTTTTATTCCATCTTCCCAGTGACACAATAAGATAAGCATTATTACCCCAGTTGAGACAAGCATCAGAGATCCTCAACCTAGGGTGATTTTGCCCCACAGGGGACATGGAACAATGTCTAGAGACATTGTTGGTTGTCACAACTGCTGGTATACAACTGATATCTACAGAGTAAAGATAAGGGATGCTGACAAATTATCTCACTTGTATTAGTCTCTTCCATGCTGATAATAAAGACATACCCCAGACAAGGTAACTTATAAAGGAAAGGGGTTTAATTAACTCACAGTTCCACATGGCTCGGGAGGTCTCACAATCATGGTAGAAGGCACAGGAGGAGCAAAGTCACGTCTCGCATGGAGGCAGACAGGAGAGTGGTGCAGAGGAACTCCCCTTTATAAAAACAATGAGATCTCATGAGTCTTATTCACTATCATGAGAACAGCACAGGAAAGACCTGCCCCCATTATTCAATTACCTCCCATTGGGTCCTTCCCACGACATGTGGTGATTACAGAAACTACAATTCAAAATGAGATTTGGGTGAGGACACAGCCAAACCATGTCACCACTCAAGATATCACTAGTGCCAGCCGGGCGTGGTGGATCTCACCTGTAATCCCAGCACTTTGGGAGGCCGAGACGGGCGAATTACAAGGTCAGGAGATCAAGACCATCCTGGCTAACCCGGTGAAACCTCCTCTCTACTAAAAAATACAAAAAACTAGCCAGGCGAGGTGGCGGGCACCTGTAGTCCCAGCTACTCGGGCATGAACCTGGGAGGTGGAGCTTGCAGTGAGCTGAGATCGCGCCTCTGCACTCCAGCCTGGGCAACAAAGCCAGACTCCGTCTCAAAAAAAAAAAAAAATGTTATCAATAGTGCCAAGGCTGAGAAACCCTGCCCCATTTTACAGATAAGGAACCTGAGGATATAAAAATTTGAATAAGTTGACCAAGGTTCACAATTTGTGAATGGCAGAGTTAGCATCAAACTCAGGCTTAACTCATAAGTTTACCCTCTTTATCAATAAAACTCA
The DNA here is from genome assembly GCF_049350105.2 of Macaca mulatta. Taxonomy (NCBI): domain Eukaryota; kingdom Metazoa; phylum Chordata; class Mammalia; order Primates; family Cercopithecidae; genus Macaca; species Macaca mulatta. The sequence goes on from NC_133411.1 coordinate 17,307,150, forward strand.
TTCCTTCATGGGTAGTTAGAAATACAATCAGAAAATGCAGATCAACATCAAGTTGCAGACAGTTTTAAATATTAGGGGATAATACATCATAGAGATTTTAGATCCATTGAATATTTATATCCAGAACTATTAAATAAAAAGTAAATACTTCTAGGAAATCAAAGTTCACATGAGAAGGCTTGGGAAAATATATGGGCACACATAGATTTCCAGTTTTCAAACAATTTATTGGTAAGAACATTTCATTCCTTGTACTCTTCCATTTACGTGGACACATATTCTCCTATCTGACAGCCTAGAGTTACCAAAATTTATTAAGTATGAGGAAATTGAGTCAGATATTTTATTTTCAATATTATTTCCAGAACTCTTCATTTTTAGTTTGTAAATATTGAGAAATGCCCTCTGGCTGTCCTGCTTGATTTAGTTTATTCTTTATATCTCTAGTCAAAGAAGTCCAGTGCATCCAGGCTACCAATAAGGAATTCTGGCCCAAGCCTTGCACATCATATTGAAAAATCCTAGTTGCAGAGATAATATTTAATTCTTTGGGAAGGTGGTCTTATTTTAGTTTCTGGTAAGCTTATGCAAATTCAGGTCCCTTGGAGCCAGTCCTTGCAAAACACTTATTCCAGTCTTTGTTGTCTTCTCACATTCATCCTCATCAGTGTATTAGTTTCCCTTAACCTGGCTTTTTAGTTCCTCATTTTCATAGTTGTCAACAAATCCAAGCCTTCTTTCACCAATTAGATACTTACGGGTGGTATGGTTCTTATTATTGGACTTGTCTTGGAAAATTACTGGACTATGGGCCGAAGTAATCATAGAGTGTTAGAGCTGACAGGAGATTTAGAAACTAACTGTCTAGACCAGACGTCTAATTATATACTTAGAGAAGCTAAGGTCCAAAGAGGTTAAGTATCTTTGCCAAGGTCAAACAGCTGGTTAGCAGTTATGGTGGAACCACAGTTCTTATCTGCTGATTCTCATTTCTAGGCTGTCTGCACCACACTTTTTGATACACTAGAATGTGCTTCAAGATAATATTTGCTACGTGGCATTCCACGGTGGTACGTCGGTACCCACTGTGTATTCTTTAACACTGCATGTTTTGTGGCTTAATTGGCCTTACCAAGATAATAGGTGGTTTCTTAGGCCCAGGTGTGACCATGGTAGTGCTGATACCTAGAACTTGAAACAGGAGTGCCATTGTCATCACACTTTCTTATAAGTCAGACACAGGCACAAGCTCCCAAGGACGGCTGCCTCACAGACCACATATGCAAGGGTTTTACCAGAATGACTGACATTTACATTGTCCCTGTATCTGAGGTCTTTGAAAAGAGCAACAACAGCCACTCAAACTAGAAGGCAGAAAGCAAATCCTTGAGATATTCTGTCAAGCCAAAGCCCTCTCTTGCTCAGCCACCTACATGGTTGAAGGCAAAAGACATCTTTGCTATGGCGCAGAGTGATGGGGCATAAGGTAGTGACAGCTGCATGGACACCCAACACAGGACATCTCTACTGACTCAGTGGGAAAGTACACCGTACTTGGTGATTCTCAGAGCCACTGAGCACAGAGGACTGCGTGGAGCAGACTTCATTACCCATACTTCCCAACCTCTGATTTTAAGACCAAGTAAAGATGGAAACACAGGCTTCTCTAGAATACAGCAGCAGGGATAAGAACAGAAGAGAGAGAGCTGGTAGCATAGTCCTATTAACATAACCAGCCCTGCTGGCGTCCTGAAGTGGTGGGTTGTGAACCACAGAAAATCAACAGCCCTCTTTAGGTCACCCTCTGCAATGTGGCACATTGTTGGGGTCCTCCTGAAAAATGAGGCACGTGTTCATTCTGTTATATCCATCACATTCCAACTCCATTTGTCTAAGGACGGAGGTTGTATTAATCTTCTACAAATACATATTTTAACATATGATCAGCCAGACTTCATTTAATTATTAAACATTTATTTATGGAGTATCTACTATAGGCCAGGTATAATTAGTGGTATAAGATAACATGGAAAATTAAACTTATGGATAGAGTTTTAACACTGACTGTCTTTGGGAATGGAAAGAAAATAATGGAGAAATGACCTTGATATGGTTTGGCTATGTCCTCACCCAAATCTCATCTTGAATTGTAGCTCCCAATTCCCTCGTGTTGTGGGAGGGACCCTGTGGAAGATAATTGAATCATGGGGGCGGTTTCCCCCATACTGTTCTCATGGTGGTGAATAAGTCCCACAAGATCTGATGGTTTTATAAGGGGAAACCCTTTTCACTTGGCTCTCATTCTTCTCTTGTCTGCCACCATGTGAGATGTGCCTTTCACCTTCCACCATGATTGTGAGGCCTCTCCAGCTACGTGGAACTGTGAGTCCATTAAACCCCTTTCATTTGTAAATTGCCCTGTCTGGGGTATGTCTTTATCAACAGCGTGAAAAACAGACTAATACAGACCTTTATTGAACATCCACAAAAACCGGGCATTTTATGTATATTATTGCACTGAGTCCTCACAAGACTCTTACTAGGCAGTCATTTTTATTCTCAATTAACAAACTCAGAGATCTGTAGAGTGCCCGAGGTTCACAGCTAGTAAGCAGGGAGCTGGTGGTGCTCTTTCCCATGCTCCAGCGGCTTCAATGAAGATGCTCTTTTCTTTACTTCAGTGGCTTCAGGGGCTGAGTTGGGTCTCCTGCCATGCAGAACAGGAACATGCCACTAAGCAGCTGGATGATGTAGCAGTGGGAAGGTGGGCAAGGCTGATTTGGGGCATAAGCAGGGAGTGCTGATGTGCAGCAGAAAGGAACCTCAACTCCCTTTGAGTCCAGCTGGGGTGGAGCCTCGTCCTTACTGACATAGAGGAAAGGGATTGTGTCCCATACTCCCCATCCTATGCCAAGTCCAAAATCTGAGGCCAGCAGGGCTGCTTATTCCCATCTAAGAAAGCCCCTGGGGACCTCGAACATTTTACTGCATGTGCACATCTGTGTGTATTGAAAGCGTCTTCTTATGTATGGGTGTGTGTACACTGCACAGGGGTATCTCGGTTGACTGCAGTCCCCACACATGATGTATAGCAAACTGTTTAAACAGTGACCTCTTGTACTGAAATTTCCCAAAGGGCACTGCCAGGTAGCAGACTGTCCACTCTAAATTAGATTTCATTTTATTTGCTCTCTAGTGCAGATAGCAGTAAGTAGTAAAAACCCAAGGATGGAAAGCCAGAAATAGAAGCTTTAGAGAAGAACTGAGAAAATCCCTAATAATTAAAGATTTCCAGTATTAACCTTTTCCACTTGGAACATGTGCTTTTTGGTCATCATTTTCTTTTTAAGGGCCCATTTTTATTTAAGAAGAAAAAGTCTTGATGTTTGTGCTTTTGCATTTCATTGCAAGAAGAGAATATAGAGTTATATTCACACAAATCAAGGCAGGAATTTAACAGGTACCAGTCTGGTGTGATCCACGTGGGCTAGAGTCATAAAATAGCAACATGGGAGCCATGGAGAATGGTTGATGTGACCTCACATTGGTGACAAAATTCCCTTTACTGTCTGGCACCATTTCTTTGTTCCTATTGCTGTCTCCTATAGTTTGGATATGGTTCATTTGTCCCCACCAAATCTCATGTTGAAATTTCATCAGTGTGGCAGTCCTGGGAGGTGGGGCCTAGTGGGGGGTATTTGGGTCATGGAGACACAGCCCTCGTGAATAGAATAATGCTCTCTTTTAGTGATGAGTGAGTTCTCACCCGATTAGTTCACCAGGAGAGCTGGTTGTTAAAAAGAACCTGGTACGTCCTCACTCTCTCATGCTTCCTCTTTCTCTGTATGCTCTCTGCCCATGCAGAATCCCCCTTGCCTTCAGCCATGACTGGAAGCAGCTATAGGCCCTCACTAGATGCCCAACCTTGAACTTGGTAGCCATTAGAATTGTAAATCAAACAAACTTTTTTCATTCTGAATTATTCAGTCTCAGGTATTCCTTTATAGCAAACCAAATGGACTAAGACACCATTTCTGGAAGCCCTGTCATTGATATTTTTGAGTTGTAGGTGGTTCCCTATCACTGATGGTCTATTAACTAGAGTTAGGGATGGGTATTGAGGACTTCGAGGTGCTAAGAATGTATGAAAATAAGATTATCTGTCAGGTCTCCCGGAGAAAAGTAACCAAACTTGGCAGAAATCGCTTAACACGAGTGTCACAGAACAAGTTGAATAAACTTACTGGGAGGAACCAGAAAAGTAGTGCAGATTTTTTAATGCTGAAATGTAGCTAAGATACATGGTTTATGTTGCAGTAGGATAAGTCAGCAGGTTCAGCAAAATCAGTAGATTCTAATTTCTATCAAAATCTGACTTAAGAAAATATTAAAGAAATATTATTATATCTAAGGCCTTTTTCATTGCAAGGAATAGAATGCAAGCTCAAACTAGCCTCAACTTAAAATGGAGTCTATTGGCTGGTGCAAATAAAAAAAAAAGTCTGGTATTGTCTTCCTTTAGGCTGGCTAAATTCAGACATTCTATGAATGATCTCAGGAATGATTCTCCCTCCAAGACTTGGCTCTGATTTCTGGCAGTGCTGCTTTCATTTGCTGAAGGATTCTCTTTACATGATGGAAAGGATTACCATTTTAAACTTAAGTGGTCCTTATAACTCAAAACTTCATAAGGAGAGAAACCATCTCTGGCTCCAAACATCCATTCCAGCCCCCAAAAGGTCTCTGATGGGTAAGTAAGCATCATTTGTCCAGCTTCTGTAGGAGAGGAGTAACGCCCTGACTGACAGCTCCATCTAAATGCTGTGAGCTGAAGGAAGAGCTGATCCCAAAGGAAAGGTTGCAAGGAGGATGAATGAGTACCATAGCTATCCATAATGAGACTGATTAGATCCTGGTCCCACAGGGAGAAAAACAGCTTAAAAGCAAATTGGAGCTTGCCTGGATGTTGGAAGAGGGCTTTAAAGAGAGAAAGATTCGAATTGAGATTGTATGTATCAGAAGGATCCAGAAGCAAAGATACTTCTATAACTTAGACTTAACTCCTGCACTGCGTAATTCTGCCTCTCCATCACACTTCACAGACCCATGGAAGAAGCTAAGAATTGACAGCAAGCCTCTCAGTCTTAGCACCCTCTCTCCTAATCCCTTTACATCTTCACTCCACGTTTTGCTTACTCCATTCTTGGTCTCTGAGTCTCTCTCTCCCCGCCCCCACCCCCACTTCTATTTCTCTCTCCCTTTTTTTTCCTTTCTTCTTCCCTCCTCCCTTCTCTCTCCTTAAAATACCTTCTTGAAAACAATATACAATAGAACCACGCGGTGAGGACAGTTCCTTTCAACCCACTTTTACTTAGAGCTATTTTCATCGTAATTGTTGCTGAGATGAAATGCTGACCTTTCTTTACATGTTGAGAAAATTAAAAGTGCTTCAAAGGTCAGAGAAAACAATCCCCTAAATAACAGGTACAGGGAAAATGCCCGCGTAAAGTAACTGCTCCCTTCCTGACACCAGAACATGTAATTCTCTAGTTTACGTTAAGAATAGATCTCCTACCCATTCTTATTATCTTTAAAGATGACAACAATGGGACCCCTTAGACCAGAAGGCCCACCATAGCCAAATAATTCTCACAGAAATACAATTGTGTGTATTTTTTCTCCTAGGGTAAAGTCTATATGACAATTTTGTTACTGGAAAAAAACATGTTTCCTTTTCTCTAGAAATTGTGTGCAAATGAGACAGAGGTAGATTTTGTTTTCAGTAATGGCTGCAGTTCTACATGTTATTTGTCACGTGTAGACACAGGAATGAGCCCTGCAACTGAGGAATTATTAGCTGAGTGAAAAATGTTACTGGACCAAGATGTTTTCCTAACCATTGCTAGAATTAGTTAAGCCACTGACATCAATGTCTAATGTATAATGTGCATATCAGAGAAAACCACCAAAACATTTACAGGTTGTGAATACAGTAATATAACACATATGTGCAGACAGACAGCCACTCATGATCAGACGTTTTCAAATGATACTTCTGAGAAATTGTTCCTGTATTTTTTCCGTTAATTTTATCTGTAGCTAATGCCCATCACTTTTTTTTTAATTTCTTCTAAAAAAATCAGGATACATGTACAGAACATGCAGGTTTGTTACATAGGCATATGTGTGCCATGGTGGTTTGCTGCACCTATTGACCCATCCTCTAAGTTCCCTCCCCTCACCCGCCACCCCCCAACAGGCCCTAGTGTGTGTTGTTCCCCCTCTGTGTCCATGTGTTTTCATTGTTCAACTCCCACTTAGGAGTGAGAACATGCAGTATTTGGTTTTCTGTTACTGTGTTTGTTTGCTGAGGATGATGGCTTCCAGCTTCATCCATATCCCTGTAAAAGACACAATCTCATTCCTTTTTATGGCTGCATAGTATTCCATGGTGTATATGTACCACATTTTTTTAACCCAGTCTATTAATGCCCATCATTTATATGGAATGGGGTAGAATGAACCAACTTTTGTCCATGTCTGACTTGAGAGTTAAGTTAGAAACTTGAGAAAGATACATTATGGTAGGAAATAAATTTGGAGGCGAGGCATAGAGCAGCATGTTTTTTCCACTCTACGTTTGAATCCTGATATTCAAATCTCTTTAATTAGAAGACCTTGTAAATTCAAATCCATATCCTTCAGGATAAAGTTTCAGCACTCACTATGCACTAAAGTCCCCTGTTCTCTCAGACTTGCAGTCACTCACAGTCTTCCCTTCCCTAAAGCAGGTGGCTTTCAGTTCTTAGCATGCAGTTCTTTAAACTGGGCATGCTGTTCATCAACGTAGTGACTTTGCTCCAGGCTTCCTCTCTCTAGAAGACTACCTGTCATCTCCACCTTCTCCTGACTATCCTTAAGACTTAACTCAAACACACATCCTACAGAAAGCCTGTCTTGACAGTCCTTCAGTCTAAGGAAGATGGTGTCAGTCCCATAAATAGCATCTATCACATAGACCTGTCCCAGCAGTGACTGGTTTACTTGTTTCAACTCCAACAGAGCATCCTTATATCTTCAGTAATTCTGATATTGTTTTCCCAAAATGCCCCTCTGGGAAGCCCCAAAGTGTCTGTATGCCAATCTCTGGAATCTGTGAATATGTTCTATTAAGCGGCAAGAAGGATTTTGTAGATTGAATTAAGGTTACTGAACTTAACAGAGGGAGATTAACCTTGATTACTTCAGTGGGCTCAGTCTGATCATCTGAGTCCTTAAAGTGGAAGAGACAGGCAGAAGCAACACAACCACAAAAAAGAGACAGGAAAGATTCAAAGTGTGAGAGGGACTCTACCCACTATTGCTGGCTTTAAAAATGGAGGAAAAGGGCTGGGCGCAGTGGCTCACACCTGTAATCCCAGCACTTTGGGAGGCTGAGACTGGTGGATCGCAAGGTCAAGAGATCAAGACCATCCTGGCCAACATGGTGAAACCCCCCCTCTCTGGTAAAAATATGAAAATTTAGCTGGGTGTGGTGGTGTGCACCTGTAGTCCCAGCTACTCGGGAGGCTGAGGCAGGAGAATCACTTGAACCCGGGAGGCGGAGGTTGCAGTGAGCCGAGATCGTGCCACTGCACTCTAGCCTGGTGACAGAGCAAGACTCTGTCTCAAAAAAAAAAAAAATGGAGGAAAGGGACCATGGACCAAGGAATGTGGGTCCTCTAGAATCCGGGAGCAGCCCCTGGCTGGCAAGCCAGCAAGGCAACAGAAACCTACAACCTGCAAAGCCAAGGCCTATAATGGAATTCTGCCAACAGTCTGAATAAGCAGAGAAATGAGTTTGCCCCTAGAACCTCCAGAAAAGAATGCAGCTCTTGCTCTCCTGATGCCTTGATCTTAGCCTGGTGAGATCCATGCCAGAATTCTGACCTACAAAACTGTAAGATTATAAATTTGCATGTTTTAAGCCACTAAGTCCATGATAGTTCGTTACAACAGCAAAAGGAAACTAAGATACCTTCTCAGACAAGGACTTGGACTCAACAGAACTGTTTAGCACCCAGCACCAATGCTACTGCAGTGTGATTGGGGAACTAAACCTGAGTGGCCACATTCTGTACGTGGATAGAATCCAGAACCTGTCTCTTAGGCTTCTGTGTGGACAGCATGTGAAAGTATAGGTAAAGCACTCAGAAGATGGTTGGCATATATGAATTTTTACCTCCACCTCATTACAAATCTATGCCCCTCAGCCTGGAAGGATCTGCCCGCAGATGTCTACATGACACAATCTCACCTTCGTGAAGTTTCCATTCAATGGAACATCCTCCTTGAAGTCCTTCCTTGGTCACGCTACTTAAAATTTCAACTCCTCCCTCACCCCCAACCTCATCATATTCTAGTTCTCTTCCCTGCTTCATTTTTCCCCGTAGTACTTATCACTAGAGTAATTGTATATGAGTTAACTATCACTGTGTAACAAATCACCCCAAAACTAAGGGACTTCAAACAATACGCACTTACTCTCTCACTGTCTTTGTGGGCCAGGAATCCAGGCACAGGTTAGCTAGGGGGCTTTGGTTGTCTCAAAGCTCATTTTGAGTCATTGAACAAAGAGCCCATTCCTCACCAGCTGCTGGTTGGGAGCTGACCTCAGTTTCATGCCACATAAGCTTTCTCATTAAAATGTACAAGCCTAGAAGGCAAGAGAGAGTGCTAGTAAGACAGGAGTCACAGACTTTGTAGCCTAATCTTGGAAGTGCTATCCCATCACTTTGCCTATATTTTCTTTGTTAGAAGGAAGTCACTAGGTCTAGCCCATAGTTAGAGGTGATTACACAAGGGTGTGAATACTAGGAAGCAGGCATTTGGGGGAGCCTTGTCAGAAGCTGCCTACCACATCATGCTCCCTAGGCCAAATGGGACAGTCCCTATTTACAAACACTGCTTTAATGTAATTATCAGCCGTACTTCCAGCCGACACATGTGGCCCTGGTATAATTATCAGGGGCACTTCTTTCACGCAAGAGTTGCCCAGGCTTAGACAATAAATTACATCATCTTCCCTCTTAATGCTTTCCAATATAATATAGAATGTACTAATTTGTTTTGGTATCTTATCCAAATCCTTCCCTAAATAGCAGATCCCTAAGTAGGATTTAGGGAGCCCTAAATGGAGATTTTTGTATGTTTTGTTCATTGCTGTATCCCCAGTGCCCAGATTAGTAGTTGATCTTCAAAACATATTTTGAGCGTATATTTTGTCATGAAGTGTTTAAAACTACACCACTGAGTAAAATTGGTGTTTTGGGAATACATATTGTTGCTATGTAATCTCACAGTTTTCATCAATACTGTTTTGGGGAATCATCAAAATAATAATTAAGCTGGCCATGGTAGCTCACACCTGTAATCCCAACACTTTGGGAGGCTGAGATCACTTGAGTCCAGAAGTTCCAGACCAGCCTGGGCAACATGATGAAACCCTGTCTGTACAAAAAATACAAAAATTAACTGGATGTAGTGGCACACTCCTGTAGTATCAGCTACTCAGGAGGCTGAGGTGGAAGGATCACTTGAACCTGGGAGCTTAAGGATATAGGATCTGTGATTGCACCACTGTACTCCAGGATGGGTGACAGAGTGAGACCCTGTGTCAATAATAAGTTAGTTGCTAGTGTCAAGGTATGGTGTGGAGGGAGAAGAAGGGACTCTACCACCCGAAGTGATCAATGAGAGTGGGATGGGGATGATGTTTTGGAGTTGGTGAGCCAGGGTTGAGTTTAAAATCATAGGCAGGCATTCAGGGGTTGCATGGAGATGGGGGTGTAGTGATGTATGAAGAGAAGAGGTTGGTGAGGTGGCACAGACAAAATCAAGAGGCTTAAAGACCATGCTGTGGAATGTGGACTTATCCCAAAGACTCCAAGACACTGCGGGAGCATTTGAAGAGGGAGAATGGAGAATCAAATGCATGGATCAGAAAAGTCCCTTTCACAGCAGCAGAGAGGATGAGGTTAGGTACACCTGGAAGGAAGGAACAGATTAAGAGTTTTTTGGAGTGTCAGTTAGGGTAGAGGGAAATATAGTAAGAAAAAGATGGGGGGAGGGGCAGATTACTCAAACATGTTCATGCTGGTTTTGCTGAGTATAGTGACTATAAATTAGTTTTTCTATTACATTTTTACATTGTAGTTATATCACTTGCAAAATTAAAGAGGTTATATTAAAAGTGTTCCCACTAAGTTTGGACTGGGTGGAGCCCACCACAGTGCCAGAGAGTCACTGTAGCCAGACAGCTTCTCTAGATTCCTCCTCTCTGAGCAGGGCATCTCTGAAAGAAAGGCAGCAGCCTCAATCAGGGGTTTATAGATAAAACTCACTTGGGCAAGCACCTGGGGGAAGGGGTAGCTGTGGGCGTGGCTTCAGCAGACTTAAATGTTCCTTCCTGCCAGCTCTGAAGAGAGCAGCAGATCTCCCAGCACAGTGCTCAAGCTCTGCTAAGGGACAGACTTCCTCCTCAAGTGGGTCCCTGACCCATGTGCCTCCTGATGGGGATAAATCTCCCAGCAGGAGCTGACAGACACCTCATACAGGAGAGCTCCAGCTGGTATCTGGCAGGTGCCCCTCTGGGATGAAGCTTCCATAGGAAGGAGCAGGCAGCAATATCTGCTGTTCTACAGCCTCTATTGGTAATACCCAGGCAAACAGGGTCTGGAGTGGACCCCCAGCAAACTGCAGCAGACCTGCAGAAAAGGGGCCTGACTGTTAGAAGGAAAACTAACAAACAGAAAGCAATAGCATCAACATCAACAAAAAGGATGACCACGCAAAAGCTCCATCCAAAGGTTACCAGCACAAAAGACCAAAGGTAGATAAATCCACGAAGATGAGGAAAAACCAGCACAAAAAGATTGAAAATTGCAAAAACCCGGATGCCTCTTCTCCTCCAAAAGATCACAGCTTCTTGCCAGCAAGGGAACAAAACTGGATGGAGAATTAATTTGATGAATTGACAGAAGTAGGCTTCAGAAGGTGGGTAATAATAAACTCCTCCAAGCTAAAGGAGCATGTTCTAACCCAATGCAAGGAAGCTGAGAACCTTAATAAAAGGTTAGAGGAATTGCTAACTAGAATAACCAGTTTACAGAAGAACTTAAATGATCTGATGGAGCTGAAAAACACAGCACAAGAACTTCATGGAGCATATACAAGTATCAATAGCTGAACTGATCAAGTGGAAGAAAGGATATCAGAGATTGAAGATCAATAAAGCATGAAGACAAGATTAGACAAAAAAGAATGAAAAGGAACAAAAAAGCCTCTAAGAAATATGGGACTATGTGAAAAGACCAACATTTGATTGATGTACCTGAAAGTGATGGGGAGAATGGAACCAAGTTGGACAACACACTTCAGGATATTATCCAAGAGAACTTACCCACCATACCAAAATAGGCCAACATTCAAATTTATGAAACACAGAGAACACCACAAAGATAATCCTCAAGAAAAGCAACCCCAAGACACATAATCATCAGATTCCCCAAAGTTGAAATGAAGGAAAAAATGTTAAGGGCAGCCAGAGAGAAAGGTCAGGTTACCCACAAAGGGAAGCCCATCAGACTAACAGCAGATTTCTCTGCAGAAACCCTACAACCCAGAAGAGAGTAGGGGACAATATTCAACATTCTTAAAAGAATTTTCAATCCAGAATTTCATATCCAGCCAAACTAAGCTTCATAAGCAAAGGAGAAATAAAATGCTTTCCAGACATGCAAATACTGAGGGATTTTGTCACCACCAGACCTGCCTTACAAGAGCTCCTGAAGGAAGTGCTAAATATGGAAAGGAAAAACTGGTACCAGCCATTGCAAAAACATACCAACTTGTAAAGACAATCAACACTATGAAGAAGCTGCATCAATTAACCAACTAGCATCATAATGACAGGATCAAGTTCACACATAACAATATTAACCTTAAATGTAAATGGGCTAAATGCCCCAATTAAAAGATACAGACTGGCAAATTGGATAAAGAGTCAAGGCCCATCGCTGTGTTGTATTCAGCAGACCCATCTCATGCGCAGAGATACACAGGCTCAAAATAAGGGGATAGAGGAAGATTTACTGAGCAAATGTAATGCAAAAAAAAAAAAAAAACCAGGGGTTGCAGTCCTAGTCTCTGATAAAACAGACTTTAAACCAACAAAGATCAAAGAAGACAAAGAAGGTCATTACATAATGGCAAAGGGATCACTGCAACAAGAAGAATTAACTATCCTAAATATATATGCACCCAATACAGGAGCACCCAGATTCATAAAGCAAGTTCTTAGAGACCTACATAGAGACATAGACTCCCACACAATAATAGTAGGAGACTTAACACCCCACTATCAGTATTAGACATATCAACAAGACAGAAAATTAAGAAGGATATTCAGGACTTGAACTCAGCTCTGGACCAAGTGGACCTAATAGACATCTACAGAACTCTCCACCCCAAATCAACAGAATATACATTCTTCTCAGCACCAAATAGCACTTATTCTAAAATCGACCACATAATTGGAAGTGAAACACTCCTCGGCAAATGCAAAAGAACAGAAATCGTACAAAAGAGTCTTTCAGACCACAGTGCAATCAAATTAGAACTCAGGATTAAGAAACTCACTCAAAACCACACAACTACATGGAAACTGAACAACCTGCTCCTGAATGACGTAAGGCAGAAATGAATAAGTTCTTTGAAACCAATGAGAACAAAGACACAATGTACCAGAATCTGTGGGACACAGCTAAAACAGTGTTTAGAGGGAAATTTATAGCACTAAATGCCCACAGGAGAAAGCGGGAAAGATCTAAAATTGACACCCTAACATCACAATTAAAAGAACTGGAGAAGCAAGAGCAAACAAATTCAAAAGCTAGCAGAAGACAAGAAGTAATGAAGATTAGAGCAGAACTCCCATTCACAATTGCTACAAAGAGAATAAAATACCTAGGAATACAACTTACAAGGGATGTGAAGGACCTCTTCAAGGAGAACTACAAACCACTGCTCAAGGAAATCAGAGAGGACACAAACAAATGGAAGAACATTGCATGCTCATGGATAGGAAGAATCAATATCATGAAAATGGCCATACTGCCCAAAGTAATTTATAGATTCAATGCTATCCCCATCAAGCTACCATTGACTTTCTTCACAGAATTAGAAAAACCTACTTTAAATTTCATATGGAATGAAAAAAGAGCCCATATAGTCAAGACAATCCTAAGCAAAAGAACAAAGCTGGAGGCATCATGCTACCTGACTTCAAACTATACTACAAGGCTATGGTAATCAAAATAGCATAGTACTGGTACCAAAACAGATATATAGACCAATGGAACAGAACAGAGGCCTCAGAAATAACATCACACATCTACACACATCTGATCTTTGACAAACCTGACAAAAACAAGAAATGGGGAAAGGATTCCCTATTTAATAAATAGTGCTAGGAAAATTGGCTTGCCATATGCAGAAAGCTGACACTGGACCCCTTCCTTACACCTTATGCAAAAATTAACTCCAGATGGATTAAAGATGTAAATGTGAGCCCTAAAACCATAAAAACCCTAGAAGAAAACCTAGACAATACCATTGCTTGTGCAAAGACTTCATGACAAAAACACCAAAGCAATTGCAACAAAAGCCAAAATTGACAAATGGGATCTAATTAAACTAAAGAACTTCTGCACAGCAAAAGAAACTATCATCAGAGTGAACAGGCAACCTACAGAATGGGAGAAAATTTTTGCAATCTATCCATCTGACAAAGGGCTAATATCCAGAATCTACAAGGAGCTTAAGCAAATTTACAAGAAAAAAAAACAAACAACCCCATCAAAAAGTGGGCAGAGTATACGAACAGACACGTTTCAGAAGAAGACATTTATATGCCCAACAAACATGAAAAAAAAGCTCATCATTGCTGGTCATTAGAGAAATGCAAATCAAAACCGCAATCATTAAAAAGTCAGGAAACGACAGATCCTGGAGAGGATGTGGAGAAATAAGAAAGCTTTTACACTGCTGGTGGGAGTGTAAATTAGTTTGACCATTGTGGAAGACAGTGTGGCGATTCCTCAGGGATCTGCAACTAGAAATACCATTTGACCCAGCAATCCCATTACTGGGTACATACCCAAAGGATTATAAATCATTCTACTATAAAGACAGATGCAACGTATGTTTATTAAAGTACTATTCACAATATTAAAGACTTGGAACCAACCCAAATGCCCATCAATGATAAACTGGATAAATAAAATGTAGCACATATACACCGTGGAATAATATGCAGCCATAAAACAGAGTGAGTTCATGTCCTTTGCAGGGACATGGATGAAGCTGGAAACCATCATTCTCAGCAAACTAATAGAAGAACAGAAAACCCAACACCGCATGTTCTCACTCATAAGTGGGAGTTGAACAATGAGAACACATGGACATAGGGAGGGGAACATCACATACCGGGGCCTGTCAGAGGGTGGGGGATTAGGGGAAGGATAGCATTAGGAGAGATACCTAATGTAGATGATGATTTGATGGGTGCAGCAAACCACCATGGCACGTGTATATCTATGTAACAAACCTGAACGTTCTGCACATGTATCACAGAACTTAAAGTATAATAATTAAAGAAAAGCGTTCCCATTATTTTAAACTAGATACTTACTATGTTGCATTTAAAGTTAGTTTGAAAATATGACCATTTTAGTTGATTAATTTATAGCTAATGTGTTGATTTTGCACTCAGCAAGGGCATTGCTTTTAAGCTCCACGTTCAAAGGTTTCTCTTCATTTGAGTATTAGACACATGAAACCTAGAAACTCTACCAGTTTCTGCACATGAACATCAAAATAAGAAACTGACTTTACTTCTTATAGTAAGAAACTATTAACCTGTATCTGTTTTCTAACCATTCTATATTATAGTTAGGTATATTTGTCATCTAAGTTCCACTTATGGGAGCCCTTATTTCTATTTGTTTAAAATAAACAGTGAGAAGACTAAAGTCAGGTAATGCCTTTTAGAAAGTATTTTCATTACATGATGCCTGATAGTTTGCAGAATGAAACAAATTTATCAGTGTGAGGCACTGAGCCCTACTGGTGCGAGATGGTTACTAAATATTTTGTGAATTGATGAATGAAGAACTGAAAAGGCATTCTAAACCTGGGTTCATTCCTCAAAAGTTTTATATGTCAAAGAGCAGAGATTTTAAATATTTAACATCACTGTGAATTTGCTTTTTCTAGATATCAGAATTTATTCCAAATTCAGAAAGGTCAGCTGGCTTATATCTGATCACATAGCTAGTTACTACCAAAGACAAATCAAACCCCCAGCATATAGCATCCCATTTTTCCTGAAAAGCTGTTTCTGGCTTCACAGCGTATCTGCAACTCTTGACATTTGCAGCAGTTTTCAGTAACATGTAAAAATTGTTTCAAGTCTCCAGAAGTCCTCCTACTTATTCCATGATTATATTTGGGTTATGAAAATGAATGAGCCTGTTTGAGAATTTGAATGGAAAACTCTTGCTCAGTCACTTTGCATAGTTTCTATTGACTTTATAATGCACGATTCAAAGAAAAGTTAGACTAATGTGAAATGGTAGCAGAAATAATAATTTCCTTCTTGTTGCCTGTTAATTTATGTGAAGGATTCATTTAATCATATTTCAATCCCATAGAGATTGAAGAGATGCAATTGGGAAGATACGAACAATCTATCTTTGTCATTCTAATTTTTTGCTGTTTAGATCTGTGCACTTGGCAAGGTGAATAACACTAAATAATAAAATAATGTAAAATGATTCTGTGGAGTTATCTCTGTAAGTAGCAAAAGACAGATTCTGTAACAGAGGAAATTAATAAAGCAAAGAGAGAAAATTAGTAATATCATTAATTTTTAGTCTACTGTTATTTCTGCATTGCCAAGCCTATCTGTGGTACTGAGTTTCTCTTTTAAAAATAACTTGTAACGCTTTCTAAATTTCTGCTGGTCTAATCACCTGTTTGCTAAAGAAAATACTGTATTTTTAATATTCCCACAAAAGAGAAACATAGCACTTATAACCAGTTACCCTCTGAAAAGATTCTGATCTTCCACACTTGTTCATGTTCATCTTTCAAGGTCCATCCTTACTCTGTGTCTCTTCATACAGTTTTTCACGTGACCTTCTAGCCTTACTGGACTTTCAGGCCTCTGGGAGTGTAGCTTGGTTACAAATGCAGACCAGATCCCAGACCAGTGAGCTCCCAAAAGTGCTGGACTCTGAGGACAATGTGAGTGTGAAAAGGCTATGTAAATCCTTCAGTTGTCCTGGCAGGCACTTCACAGAGCACCCCACCCTCAAGGTCAGCCACATCTTTTTGAACAAAGAACACTGCAGAAGTTGCAGGGAGTTGGGGATTATGGAGGACTGAAGTCACTCCTACAGTAGCTATAATGGAAGCTGTTTAGGGAGATGTCAATATTTCTGTCAATAAACTCCTGATACTTATACATACGGAAACACACAATAAACTCAAAGTGATGCCCTACAAATAATGCCTTTTTGAGCTGTTAACCAAATACCCACTGATGGCTTCTTTCCCCCAAAATCTCTCTCCATGTTCTCCAGCAACTCTGCATGAAGATAGACCAGTTTGGGCTCTGGATTTAATCTTCACAACCCAGGAGAGAGAGCCTGGAACTGATCTTCAAACTATTTATAATTAATTCTCAAGTTATGATCTAGTTTCCAGATCCTCTCCTTGAGGAATTCTCTAATGTTTGGACATATGCATTTCCTACAGAAAATCTGGAACCCTTTCTAATGATGACCCTTTTTATTAAACCGCTCTGCCTTTCATCCATACTAAAGCACAGCTCATACAGTCAATTAAAGAATGTGATGGAAGCTAGAGAAAATGGAGACGCAACCAGGCTGAATTTTTCTATCCATACACCACATTGTGAAGGAGATTAAATGTACTCATCCTTTTCATATATTCTTTCCTAGCCTCGTTCTCACTTTTCAAGCTGCCCTTGGCTGACCTGAACTCTGGCTGCATCTCCCCCAAGAAGGGAAAGCAGAACCCAGAGTCTCCAGCAGAAACCAGAAAGCAATGGTTCTCCATCATTTTGCATTAGTATCAGAAAGCTGGGGAGCTTTTTAAAATCTTGATGTTTAGGTCCGTCTAGATTAGTTGCTTCAGTTGCTCTAGGAATGGGACCAGACTTGGATAGTTTTTTGAGATCCTTGGGTAACAATTTCACTTGTTTTCTTTCTCAAGAATTATTTCTGTCTTGATGATGAAAGCTAGTGCATTAATTTTCACTTCTAGAAGTTCATCTTTCTTCATCCTTTTACCTCCTTGCAGAGGTCATGCAAAATATGCTAGTATGATAGCCGATTAAACTGGAAGCCCAGCATTTATAATGGCCAGAAGAAATCCTTAAAGTCAGTAACCTGATTCTCAGTTTCGAAGGGAGAAGAAATCTTCAGGTTTAATCTCCTTCTTTCTAATTCTAAAGCATCCCTACCAGATGCCGGGATAACCTGTCCTTGCACTCCACCAGGAATGAAGAACATGCGGGCAAGCCTGCACCATCCTTAGCCTCTCTGGAGGTTAAAGAGGCCTTCAGCTAACAAACAAAATATTACCTTTGCTGCCCATTAAATGGCAGGAGGCTTTCACTTGAGCAGTTTCCTATGAGAGAAAGCAGGTTTAGGGGACAAAATCTTTGCTTAGTATCACAAAAGAGTGAATTCTTGGTATAAATTCCCCCAGGCTAAAAGGAAACTCTGGGAAGATCAGTTCCTTTCATCCTTGTGACAGATGGCTTGCCTACAGGCCCATGACACTTAAACTTGTCATAAGGTAGTATCAAAGTCATCCATCTTCAGCTTGATTTCAGATCTTACTGAAGGGTTTTGTTAGGATGTACTGTGAACAAGACCAAAAAGGAGTAGAACTGGAGTGAGTAAATGAGATGATAATACAGAGATCAATACCAAAGCATTCTAAACATCTATAGGATACCCAGCTGTGATGAGATGCCAAATGCCAGGATCACCTATCTTCATGGTTTTCTTTTCTAAATCCATGTGAATTACTCCTGGTTCTTAGTTTTCAAGCAATACAAATTTATCAACTAATTTAAGCAGAAAAAAAAAAAAACTTGTTAAAAGAGTGTTAGGTCAATCACTATCCCTCCAGAAGAATCTGAAAACCAGAGAGACTCCACCTTTAGGAGAGCAGAGCAGAACCATGTCGGGATGCTGGTCTGGTGAAGGACAATTCACAGCTGCCTCCCACGATGCTTCTAAAATCACGGCTACTATTACCTCTGGAAGTAGCGGGTGCTGCTGCTGCTGCCTCCACCACTTACTGGACTTGCTCCTGTGTTCTCCCTACTTCTTCTCATGTTTAGCTTGCAATCTAATTCTGAGTGTGTCTGATGGGTCCAGCCATGGCCGTGAGCTAGCCATAGCTATACGGAACAGTGAGAATGCAAGCACCAGAAGTTTTTAGCACTGCACTCAGAGCTGAGCTCCACCTCAGGAGGAGGGGAGTCCCCAACACAGGAGAAGGTGCACCTCCACCACAGTCCAGCAGAAGCGCAGCTGCTTTTTTGCTTCCAGTGCTACGCTGTGAACAGGTGCCCACCTGGGAGCTGTGCAACCCAGTGACAAAGACAGAAGTACAGAAATTGAGAGGAAGCATTTAGAAACTCTTCTTACAGCTGTTTAAGCTTAGATTTTGTATATCTTTGTTTCATTTTATTTCATTTTTCTACTAATTCATTTTGATTATAATTTGCAGAACTATCAGGCTATAATGGATTGCAAATGAAAAACCTGACCTTTTAGTGCAGAGAGTTTGAGAAGCACTCCTCCTTGCCATATAAGTGATTTGATATTACTTTATATATACTTATATATATAGTAAGTATATTATATATATTATATATTATATACTTATATATACTTAGTATATACTATACTTATATATTATATGATATATATAAGTATATTATATATAATATATACTATACTTAGTATATTATATATTATATAATATATACTAAAAAAGTGTGGATATTCCTTAATAGGCTCCAATACCATCCACGTTGCTGCAGAGTGCCAATATTTTGTTACTTTTATGGCTGAATAGTATTTCGTGGTCTATTTATACCACATTTTCTTTATCCTCTCCTTGATTAATGGGCATTTGGGCTGGTTCCATATTTTTGCAATTGCAAATTGTGCTGCTATAAACATGCATGTGCAAGTATCTTTTTCATATTATGACTTCTTTTCCTCTGAGTGGTTACCTAGTAGTGGGATTGCTGGATCAAATGGTAGATCTACTTTTAGTTCTTTAAGGAATCTCCACACTTTTTTTTCCATAGTGGTTGTATTAGTTTACATTCCCACCAGCAGTAAGAAAGTGTTCCCTTTTCTCTTACCCATGAAAACATACTTTCCCTACTTTGTATGACATTCCCAACCTAAAAGCAGCCAAGAGC
Organism: Macaca mulatta; assembly: GCF_049350105.2. Classification (NCBI taxonomy): domain Eukaryota; kingdom Metazoa; phylum Chordata; class Mammalia; order Primates; family Cercopithecidae; genus Macaca; species Macaca mulatta. Next base: position 17,326,729 of record NC_133411.1, read on the forward strand.
TAACTCAGTTAACAGTATTCAGTTCTTAAAAGTTGATTTTCTTTAAAGGGCAAACATACTCATTTGTAAGATTCACTCGCTGTATTAGTCTGTTCTCACATTGCTATAAAGAAATACCTGAGATTCGGTAATTTATAAAGAAAAGAGGTCTCATTGGCTCATGGTTCTTTAGGCTATATAGGAAGCATAATGCTGGCATCTGCTCACCTTCTAGGGAGGCCTCAGGAAACTTACAATCATGATGGAAGGCAAAGTGGGAACAGTCACTTCACGTGGCTGGAGCAAGAGGAGGAGTGGCAGGAGAGGTGCTACAAACTTTTAAAGGGCCAGATCAAATGAGAACTCACTCACTATCATGAGGACAGCACCAAGGGGAATGGTGCTAAACCATGCATGAGAGATCTGCCCCCATGATCCAGTAACCTCCAATCAGGCCCCACCTCCAACAATGGGGATTACATTTTAATATGAGATTTGGGCACGAACACAGATTTAAACTCTATCACTAGCTTTACTTCTGAGTAGGCTTCTGTGACTTCTGACTAGTCACACCTGATTTACTGAATGTAAGATCCTAGAAGAAGCTGTCAGGAAGTTGTGGCGCCAGGTCATCTGGAACTGCTGGGCTCCATGACTAGCCAGAGATGAGTGTCCCAGCACCTGACATGTGAGGCTTTCTTGTGGGATCTAGTGCAGGTTGGTGTTGGGTTGTAGAGCTTTCTCTGGGTATCTGACCTGTCCAAAGTGTGGTCCTATGAGAAGAGGAATGTCTGTTCACAATGACCAGGAATCAATCCACCTTCCCTATTCTTCTTACACAGCCAGGATTTCTATAAAACTCACATTTCAGACATGACCAAAGTCACTACTCAGAAACAGAAATACATCCATGCTCTGTGGAAGGGAGTATCAACAATCAGTCTTATGAAGCCAGATGGCCTTTAATGCCAGAAACCACAATCACTTCTCAGTCTCCTTTGGAAGAAAACCATACCATGTGGGCACAGTTCATTCTCCTTGAACAGAACCCTAAGGTTAAACTGAGGTCTAATGATTGAGTTTGCAGAGCAGCAATCCTATGAGTGTGGGATCACCTGATGAGGTAGATCTTTTAACTATGCAGCTTGGATGTCAGAGCTTTTCATGTTGAAAATAATATATTTTTTCATTGCATGGATTATAAATTAAATGTACTTTCTGATATATCAGTTTAATCATTTTAGAAAAAAATCAGTAAAATGGGACCTAGCTTGCTCTGTCTTAGCCTCACACACATTACCAAGAATTACCTCATCTTTCAAAATGGCAGCCAAATCCCAACTGTTAAAAATTCTTCACTATAATTAAAACCATCCTTTTCACATTTATCGTCATATATTAGGGTGTACCCTTCAAGCATTTAACTTAAGGTAGAAAACATGAGGATTACATTTAACCTACATGTTCAGGGTTGGCATAATTGCTATCTTGGTATAGATGCTACCTAAAAGTCTTGTGTTGGGGCAGGGAATTCAGAGGAATGTACATTTATCTTAGATAGAGAAGTTTTAAGGTTTGATTTGTTTTTCTTTAATTTTTGTTTTTTCTGGAAGATAAAATACTACCAGTTTGCCCCGCTCTTATTGAAAAATAGACCATGAGATACTCAATGGTTTCTAAACCCATGTGTAGAAAAACTATGATTCACCAAACTAGATTTCCCACACGTTGGTTTCTCATCACAAGTTTTATGCATAACAGTTGTTTGGTGTTGGAAAAATGGGTTTTAGAACCCCAAATTGGGCACCACAAATTCACTCACCATTCTTCAGGTAGTGAGATATGCATCATTTTTGTTGGAAAAATTGAGGCAGAAATTCCAAAATGTGATCATAGGTATATTCCCTAAAGTCCCGGATCTGCTGGTCAAATTGCCAGTTCTATTGATCACTCAGCCTTGTTGAACATCTGGAGACAATTTTTTCAGTGGGTGGTAGTGGACAAGAATATGTGGCTGAGCCATTCAAACTAATTAAATTCTAAAACCTATCTATTCTTGACAGACCATTCCAAGTAGAGATAATCTGTAAATACCAAACTATTTCCTAAAGTGTCTAGTACAATTTCAAACATGGATAACTGCCTGATAAACACTTATGGGATTAATTTTGTATAATTAAAATTGTAATCTTTCCTCTAAATAACTGCATTTGTCTTCTCTATATTTTGTTGCTGAAGTGATCAAACAAAACCAGACTGAGAGGGTACAGAAGTCAACTTAGGCTGCTGTAACAAAATCCCACATACTTAACAGAAACTTACCTCACAGTTCTAGAGGCTGCAAGTCCAAGATAAAAGTATCAGCAAGGTCTATTTCATCTTGAGGCCACTTCTCTTGGCTTCTAGGCAGCCACCATCTCCCTGCATGTTCACATGGCCACTGGGAGAGAAAGAGTGAGCTCCCCTGGTTTCTCTTCTTAGGAGGACACTAATACTATGGGATCAGGAAATCTTATGGCCAAATTTAACCAGAATTACTTCCTTAGAGGCCCCATCTTTAAATATAGCCACACTGGAAATTACAGCCTCAACATATGAACGTTGAAGAGATACAAACATTCAGTTCATAACAGAGGGAAAAACACAATTCATTTACAAGTGAATTCAATAGAGATAGTTGAAAATATCAAATTCGAGATGTTAGTGGAGAAAATACAGCTTTCTAAGTGAGAAATCCAGGTGGCATAAAGTCTTTATTTCACTGGGAAAATTTTTACCATTTGAATCACAGTAATCCTAACACATTCTTTTAGAAAGGGAAAAGTGGTGGGATAAAGTAAAACATTTCCCCTCCAAAATAAATGTGGAAGTAAATATAATAAGCTGTGTATATGTGTGTTTACCCTTTTTAAAAATCCAAAGTCTTCCAATCAATGATGGAGAATGTTTCTAGTTCAATGTATTGGCTATCTACTGCTGGATAACAAATTACCACAAACTTGGGTGACCTACAGCAACAACACTCATTATCTCACAGTTTTTGAGGGTCAGGAATTGGCACCGCTTGGCGCCAGCCTCATCACAAGGCAGCAGTCAAGGTGTTGTCTGGGACTGCAGTCGTCTCAAGGCTGGACCAGGGAAAGATCCAACTGACCTCTCTCACGCAGCTGGTGGCAGAATGCACTTTCTTGCAAGTTGATAGGTTTAGGGCTTTAGTTTCTCAAGAGCTGTTGCTCAGAGGCCTTCCCTGATTTTTCAGCACATGTGCCTCTCCAGGGCAGGTCCCAGCATGGCATCTTGCTTCATCAGAGTGAGCAAGTGAGAGGGCGAGAGAGAGGGTGCAACCAAGAAGGAAGTAGTCATCTTTCATAATCTAATCTTGCCACATAAAAGTGACATCTTACCACTTTTTCCAAATGTCATTTATTAGAGACACACCACTACATCCAATCCACATACCCCAGGGGAGGTGATTACACAAGTATATAAATTCCTGGAGGTGAGATTCCACTGGCACCCATGTCAGGGAGCACCTGCCACAAACAGCAACTGGCCTCCTCTTTAATCAGGACAAAATGAAATGTGGAAGACCAAAGAAATGTTGAAACTCCAAGAACATTTTCCTACAGAATGTTCAAAACATACAGATAATTCTCTTTCTAATGCCTGGTTCTATATCTGTGGCCATATTTATAAGTCACACTGGCAAGTTAAATATCCATGTTATCGTTAGTCACATTTCTTTTTAATTTTTTTGAGACAGGTCTCGCTCTTCCACCCAGGCAGGCAGTGGTGTGATCACGGCTCACCACAGCCTCAACCTCCCAGCTTTAAGCAATCCTCCTACCTCAGCCTCCTGAGTAGCTGGGAATACAGGTGTGTACCACCTCACCAGGATTTTTTAATTTTTTTAATTTTATTTTTTATAGAGATGAGATTTCACCATGTTGCCCAGGCTGGTCTCAAATGCCTAAGCTCAAGTGATCTGCCTGACTCAGCCTCTCAAAGTGCTGGGATTATAGGCATGAGCCACTGGGCCCAGCCTAGTCACATTTTTTAAAATGATATTCTCTTATTTGATATGTATGTGAATAAATTACCAAAAGAGAGCAAGAGGAAGAGAGAAGGAAATCAACTGAGGCAAAAAGCTGGAATGTTCTGTACCAAATGTAGCCTGGATCTGGTGTGTTCCTGTTTCTGTTTCTACAAAGCAGTATCAAGAAATAATTTTGAGGTGTGTGTGTACATGCGAATGTATATGTGCCTACCTGTGTGTGTGCGTGAATGCATATGTGTGTGTCTGTGTGCGTGCATGTGTGTGTGTGGCCATGCATATTTTTACAGTGAGAACACAGGCAGGGGAAAGGGTCTTTGTCCCTGTGGGTGGCCTTGTATATTTACCATCCTCTTTTCTCACTGTGGCCATAAAATCGGGCAAAGGGACTTTTTAGGTTAGAGAGGCCTAAATTTGTCCTGACTCCAAAAAGCATTTCTTTTCTCACAAGTACACTGTTTTTTCTTTAAAAAGCAACCCCAATGTATATTGCTTAGTGCATCTCCAAAGTTACCCCCAGATAATCCCCATTATCATCGGTTAGTGGCTAATTTCAGTTGTCCCTACTTGGCCCCTTCCTGAGGCTGGTTTATGGATGGTTATCGTGCCAGTTGGGCTTTTCACCCTATAAACCAAGAATCTTCCACTTCCCTTAACTAGCAGGGTACAAGCAGTGTATACGCAGCCAAGGAGAAAATCCTCTTCTAATAAAATCTGACAAAACTTTGGAAGCTGCATATGTGTTTGCCCAAGTGTTTGCATGTGCACATGTGTGTGCCTAAGTCTCAGAAGGACATTTTCCAAGAATCGTGGCTCACATGGCAACACCTCTGATCTAACAACTATATTCTCCCGAAATTGATTTAAAGTGCCATGAAGATTTCTTTACATTGAGCAAGTTCATTGTGGCTCACCCTCAATTACAAAGCCAAACAGTGCTTTGTTTTACTTTGGGCTGGAAAGAGGAAAGAGAAAAAGCTTACCAATTCAAGAGACAGATAAATTGCTTTTTCTAAACAAAGACTCATTGCACTTATAAACGTGTATCTCCCATAATTTTAAAAAATCGTTTATATATGAGATGAACCTTATAAACAACAGAATAGTCAAGGCTATGGTTTTGTCCAATTAAAGGACTGGACTTGACAAGACCACCAATTGTTCTGTTGTGTTTTGGAAACTTGATCCAAGTTTACATTTCCAGCCAGTGTTTCACTCCTTATGTTTATGACAGCACAAAAGAGCAGACTCTGGGAATTTCTTGAGGGGAAGTCATGGCAGTCAGCACTGTCACTGAGAGGGAGAGCGAGGGAGGAACATATGTGGAAGGGCAAGCAGGAGAATGGATGATCCCTTTTGGGTTAACATTTAAATCCCAAATTGAATTCCCCTACATGTCAAAAATGAAAATATTTTCAGTGTTTGCACATACATAGGAGTTGCCAAATGGGATTTAAGTCTGAGAAAGCACCAAAACATCAACCATTTGTACAGCTGTTGTTGCAAATGGCTCCAAACCACTGAGGCATGTCTAACAAGTATAAATATTGGCCCCATGTGCTTGTAGGCATTGCTAAGGGGGGTCTCTGAAGATAGGGAGCTAACAAGTACCTCAATAGATACGTAGAGTATTAGAATATTAACTCTGCTACTCATGAGGGTTGTCACTCCGCAGTCTAGGTGTTATCCAGGCATAATAAAGCCCTTTTATGAGAACTAGACAGTATCTTTTGGTACACTCTAGAAGCTTGGCTGTGCATTAGTATATGTGAAACTATTTTAAATACATATATGTTGTTTCCAGTGGAGTGGGGAGGAAACGCCAATGTTAAAAACAATAAATTTTTTTGATTCTTTGCTCCGCCGATGGCTTCCATGTTCTCTGTCTCAGCATAGACCTGCTCTTCCAGAATCCAAACACCCGACTGGGTCTCCTGTGTCTGACATCATAACAGAAACAAAATTCAGAATATCCTTGAACACGTTTCCTCAAAAATCCCCTGATGGACAATCTGAGACAGCAAATTACATTAAAGGAGATTTTATAAAGTGCTTTTATAGTAACTAATTCATATTGCACTATCATCCAGGAAATTGTCAATAAGAATCAATTTTGCCCTCCAAATTCTGATGAACTGATTATTACGATCCCTTTATAAACACCATTTATTTATTTATTTATTTATTTATTTATTTATTTTTGAGATGGAGATTCGCTGTGTCACCTAGGCTGCAGTGCAGTGGCGCAATCCCAGCTCACTGCAACCTCCGCCTCCCCGGTTCAAACGATTATCCCGCCTCAGCCTCTTGAGTAGCAGGGATCACAGACGAGTGCTACCACGCCCGGCTAATTTTTGTATTTTTTAGTAGAGATGGGATTTCGCTGTGTTGGCCAGGTTGGTCTCAAACTTCTGACCTCAAGTGATCTGCCCACCTCGGCCTCCCAAAGTGCTGGGATTACAGTTGTGAGCTATAAACACCACCCTAAATGCTAGTACGAATGCCTTCCAGAAGCCACTGAGCTTTTTCCCGTTGATTTTAATTTTTGTAAAGTGATTTTTTAAACCACGTAAGTACTTGAGTAGACCATTTGGTCAGGTTTAGAAAAAAATCTTCCAAGGAAATGAGGTCTAAGAGCAATAACCTTCTGCATTTCCCTTTCAGGGCCCACTCTGCCACTCTTTGCATATTTCCCTCTACTTTACAAAAAATGGCAAAGTTGGTCTTTTGCCTTCGATCAAGAGTTTATTAACTAAATTCTGAAAATATTTTGGATAAATTAAAATTGCTTGAATAGTGATATATTTAAAAAGGTAATCTAGACAATTAGAAGAACCAAAAAAAAAAATCTTCAAAAATCTATTATCTGTGCAGAGAGAATTCTAGCTTATGTAGAGCTGTATTATCCTTGGCACTGCCAGTACTGCGGTTCCTCTAAGAGTTTGTTCTTTCTGGGTCCCTGTAGAAATATCTGGACCTTGGTCTCTCCACATCATAAATAGTCAAGGAAGCAGACAAACAAGCAGAAAAAAGTGGGACGGCGGGGAAAGAAGGGGCATTCACAACGTCTCAGAGACAAGGAATGGTATAACCTACTAGGAAGGGAACTGGTATGTGCCCAGATCTTACCAATGCCTGGCCACAAGCTAATGCAAACACTCCTGTCTGGGCTTCAGTGGTTAAAGATTCACAGGCTGAGAGGTTATTTTTCTCAGGAAGTGATTATCCGTTCTTCTGATACACCCCAGACATCCCTACCTGGGATTGAGATTCCTTCCTGTGTGACTTATCGGAGTGCTTGAACATGACTTCTCAGTGTCTTCCTCGTTGAAAGGCAAAAGCTCATGTTTCTTGGAAAGTCACCGAGCAGCAGAGAATTTCCTACTGAACCAAAGTGGGAGAATGCAGGAGGAACTGTAGTGTCTCTAGAGTTAAAACAGCAGAAGCTACTTGTGACTAGATTCAGCAAAACCTGCATTAAAAATATGCCAGTGACGTTCTGATGGCCTAAATCAGCAGTTCACCAACTCCCTGCCATATTAGAATACCCAGGAGCTTTGAAAACCTCCAGTGCCTGTGATGTACCCCATATCAATTAAATCATGATCTCTAGGGATAGGATCCAGGCATCAGTGTTGTTCTAAAACCCCCCCAGGTGATTTCAACATGCAGCCAAGTCTGAGAATAGGTGCATTTGTAAATGACTGCAGGCATATGGCACTGTGCTTTGAACATTTCTGTCTCCGGGATCCATTTATTCTTTTCTTCCACAGACATATGATCATTCAACAGCTATTCCAAACTAAAAATCAGGACAAGACTTGCAAGATACAAACAATACACAAACAAAAAACCAGGTGCTATAACCCAGGCCAACTTTTAAAAAGTGAGATGGGAGGAGGTGGACCATTCCTAACCTGAGGGAGATTTCTGATAGCGCCGACTTTAGAAGAATAAAAAGTTCTTGGGCCTATCAGGCTTCATTCTTTCATTTCAAATGAAGAACAGAACATTGACAGAGCTCAACTTTGGTATCTTGTAAGGCAGAGGTCCCCTAGCCCCTGGGCCACGGACCACTATCAGTCTGTGGCCAGTTAGGACCTGGGCCACACAGCAGGAGGTGAGCAGCAGGTGAGCGAGCATTACAGTCTGAGCTCCACCACCTGTCAGATAAGCGGGGGCATTTGATTCTTTTATGTAATTATTTATTTATTTATTTATTTTTGAGATAGAGTTTTGCTCTTGTTGCCCAGGCTGGATCTCAGCACTATCTCTGCTCACTACAACCTCCGCCTCCCAGGTTCAAGCAATTCTTCTGCCTCAGCCTCCCGAGTAGCTGGGATTACAGGCATGCACCACCACGCCCAGCTTATTTTGTATTTTTAGTAGAGATGGAGTTTCTCCATGTTGGTCAGGCTGGTCTTGAACTCCCGACCTCAGGTGATCCACCCGCCTCAGCCTCCCAAAGTGCTGGGATTACAGGTGGGAGTCACCGCGTCCAGACGGCTTTCGATTCTTACAGGAATGTAAACCCTATTGTGAACTGTGCATGCAACGGACCTAGGTTGCACACCCTTTATGAAACTCCAATTCCTGATGATCTGAGGTGGAAAAGCTTCATCCTGAAACCATTCTCTGCCCATCCCCACATCTCCCCACATGGAAAAATTTCCCCACATGGAAAAATTGTCTTCCATGCAACTAGTCTCTGGTGCTGAAAAGGTTGGGGACTACTGCTCTAAGGCTGATCTGAAAATGAAGATCTACGTGATTGAAGTCTTGAGATTAGCCCTACCTTTTAACATGTAAACTCGAAATGCCATAAACAAATTCAGAAGGAGATCGAGAGTTTATTAACTAATTTCTGATCATAAATTTGGTGATATTTAGGATAAAATACAATTACTTGAATAGTGATACATTTAAAAAGGTAATCTAGATAATTAGAAAAACAAAAAAAGAAACCTTGAAAATCTATTTTCTGTTCAGAGAGATTCTAGCTTACTGATGACCATATTATCCTTAGTGTTTTCTCTGCATAATTTACCTTTTTTGTGGTATTGTTGGTGCCATAACCTATTATCATTTAGATACTCAGGATGAGAAATACTGAGATGGAGTACTTTTAAAAGGCCTCCAGTGAAACCATCTAATTCATCACTTGCTAATTCTACTGTAGGCACTCAGATATGTCAGGAGAGTAGACTGTTTAAATATCTTCAAGTTCTTGCTCAAGTCAGAGATGTACCAATTACTTTTACTAGAAGCCTAACCTAGGGACAGTCAGGTTTTCAGTGATTTTATATCCTATCCCCTCCTTACATTCTGCTCTGCATGGATCAGAGTAGTTTCTGTGTCTATTGGTTCACTGCCCTTACCATTTAACATCTTGGAAAGAAATGAAATCCCCAATGCAATTTTCTACATTTTAGAATCCTTCCACTCAACAAACATTTATTAAAGTACATATTTTATGTAAACTAGACTCTGTTATAGGAACTGGAGACACATCAGGAAACGAAAGATGATGTCCTTTGAGCTTACAGTCTAGTAGAGGAGACACAATTAGCAAATATAAATGAGTATATTATATGTCAGATGGTGGTAAGTACCACCGGGATAAAGTATCATAAATGAGTGAGAGGATTATTATTTTAAAGAGGTTATTGTGGAAGGCTTCCCTCTGGAGGTGACCTCTGAGTCCTGTTTAGATCCCAGCAGGAACAGATGGTGCATTCAAAGAAGAAATCGAAGAGAACTGAATTAAGGTGCTATTTACACAGGTATAGACAGTACCCAGGGACTAGCTACAGTAGGAAACCGTTACCACCCACAGTCCTGAAGGGGCAGAGGAAGAGAGTGGCGGTGTTGGGACTTAGCAAGAGCTGTAGCCAAGAAGAAGTCTGCTTGACTGCAGTGGAGCCAGAAGTAAAGGAACTCAGCCACTGCCCAAAGCACCAGGCAGGAGGGAACAGCCCCAGGTTGCAGGGGAGATCAGTGCTCCCTGCCTTCTCCTGCTCACCAGCCTCCTGCCAGTGCTCCCTGGGAGCCACAGCACTAGGGAGCCAGAAGAAGCAGTTCATGGAGGTTGGCCTCCTGCAGCACAAAGAGCAGAGCACAGAGAAAGCCTGTGGGAGAGGGGAACAAACGGAGTGAGCCCTCCCATATCTGAAGACAACACTCCAACCAGAGGGCAGGTCCTGAGGGAAGTGTGCATGGCACATTCTGGGAAGAGCAAGGGGATCCCTGTGAGCAAGAGGAAGGCATGTAGAAAGCGAGGTGATTGACATACGTAGGGGCAGATGACGTGGAACCAGGCGCGTTCAACAAAGACTGTGGCTCTTACGCTAAGAGGTGAGTTGAAGATGTTGCTGGAGAGTTTAGAGCAGAGGCAGGACATGGCAGCTATGTGGAAGACAAATCCTCAGGGGGCTACAACGGCAATGGCTGCAGGAACTCAGAAGTCAACAGCGGAAGGTCAGATGGGAGATGGTGGTAGTTTGAAATAAGGTGGTAGCGGCAGAGGCTATGAGCAGGATTGATGAAATTGATTCCACTGTGCTTTGGGTTCGCAACTTACTTATTACATCTGAAAACATATATCATATTCTCATTCATTTTAAAGACATTGATTAAGCAACTACTATGTGCAAGGCAGGAAATTCAGACGGTTCCTCAGCTCAAGCGAAAGAGGAAGGGAATGCAGTGTGCTTGACCCTTCATTAAGTATTTCACCTGGGCCCATTTGTTTTCTGTTTCATTTTTTAACAATGCCGTGAGGTGAAAACTATTTTCCTCATTTTACGTATTAAGAAATCAAGGCTTAGGCCAGGTGTGGTGGCGCCTGTAATCCCAGCACTTTGGGAGGCCGAGGCGGGTGGATCACGAGGTCAGGAGATGGAGACCATCCTGGCTAACACGGTGAAACCCTGTCTCTACTAAAAATACAAAAAACTAGCCAGGCGTGGTGGTGGGCGCCTGTAGTCCTGGCTACTCGGGAGGCTGAGGCAGGAGAATGGTGTGAACCCGGGAGGCGGAGCTTGCACCACCACGCATTCCAGCCTGGGCAACAGAGTGAGACTCCATCTCGAAAAAAAGAAAAAGAAATCAAGGCTTAGAGACTTAAATATGTACAAGGCCCCTCAGCTGGGGAGAGGCAGGGCAGGGTGGAAATCAGTCTGACCCCAAATCAGTCTCTCTCACTAACCATCATGCCTCTGCTAATAAGGGATGTAAGACATGGACAGATACTGTTTATTCTGTAACAATTGGCAAACTCTTCCAATATCTCTTTCAAAGGATGCTATGAAATTATGAAAAAAGAAATGGCCAGAGTTAATTTGTATTCATTTTAATAATCAGATATGAGCATAATACTTAGGGATGTTATAAATCGGTTCTGAGTTTATGCACAGAAAATTAGTGCCACTGGGGCCAATGAACGTATCACCTGAATAATTTATGTTAATAATCACAAACATGGAACAGGTGACCATAGTAAGCATAGTACCTCTTGAATTTCAGTTAACTTACTGCATAACAGCATGACCTGGATGTACTATGTTGTTTTTTTTTTTAAATTTTGAATGTGCCTTTGTCTACAAGGTCCAATTAAAAAATAATGGGCCGGGCGCGGTGGCTCACGCCTGTAATCCCAGCACTTTGGAAGGCCGAGGCGGGCGGATCACAAGGTCAGGAGATCGAGACCATGGTGAAACCCCGTCTCTACTAAAAAAAATAGAAAAAATTAGCCGGGCGCAGTGGCGGGCGCCTGTAGTCCCAGCTACTCGGGAGGCTGAGGCCGGAGAATGGCGTGAACCCGGGAGGCGGAGCTTGCAGTGAGCCGAGATTGCGCCACTGCACTCCAGCCTGGGCGACAGAGCGAGACTCCGTCTCAAAAAAAAATAAATAAATAAATAAAAATAAAAATAAAAAATAATGACATCGGGTATTCTTTTTAATGTTTCAAATGCAACATCAAGCCAAAATTAGTCACCTGGTTGAAACGGAGTTATCCACTTATGGTCAAAATAATTTAGGTCAAACATTTTATATTAGAAATTATATTTGAAGACATAATGCTATAGGATGAATTAAATCATTTCTCTCTGTTTTACCTTGTATTGAAGAGACAAACTCAGGTTCAATGCATACACCTGGTAAACACCCATATGGAGGCATGATCAAACTCCCATCTGGGCAGAAGTCCAGTCCATCAAGTAGGGCTATAGAGAAAACATGTCAACATTTGGAAAAATTAGGTGCTTAGCCCCAGGCTGTTCATAGAATATCAGTCCCCGCCAGGTACGGTGGCTTACGCCTGTAATCCCAACACTTTGGGAGGCCAAGGTGGGTGGGTCACCTGAGGTCAGGAGTTCAAGACCAGCCTGACCAACATGGAGAAACCCCACCTCTACTAAAAATACAAAATTAGCTGGGCGTGGTGGCACATGCCTGTAGTCCCAGCTACTCAGGAGGCTGAGGCAGGATAATCACTTGAACCCGGGAGGCAGAGGTTGCGGTGAGCTGAGATTGCACCATTGCACTCCTGCCTGGGCAACAAGAGTGAAATTCCATCTCAAAAAAAAAAAAAAAAGAATATCTGTCCCAGTAACAGAAGTGCCAAATGGACTCCTGAAATATGTAGCTGGTTATTGCAACACACAGCTCATAAAGAATGTTCTAATAACAAAAATAAAAGCTGATACCATTTTTATTTCAGGGCATATTGATATATGAGACTTATCTAACCAAATCCTGAGGGAAGCACAAACAGTAAATTTCAGTGACAGATATCACGCAGGTTATAAGAACTATGGAGAAGTTACTGATTGATAGCAGTGACATATCACCTTTACATATGAAATTGTATTTTCTATTGTATTTTCTGTTTAGAGTTTGGATGAGGTTTTACTGAGGTCTATGGGAGTTACCTAAAAGATTCCTTCTAAGGAGAACATTCTGCCATATTTTCAGTAGGTGTAGGTGTGTATGGAATGTCAAATCTTGACACAATATTTATGAGGTAGAGTTTTACTGTTATTAAGCCTCAAAAAAAGGTTGATTCATAGAAGAAGATATCTGGATTTGGCCCAATAGCTACACCCAACTCAATTCTAGCTGTGCCATCAGGCCTAGTGAGAAATTTAAAACTTTTTAAAAAGTTATTATTATTATTTTTTTTTTGGTATTAGAATTGGACAGAGTGAATGCTAATTTTTAAAAAGGTGACAGCAAATTGCTTCACAGAAGAAAAAATAAGCCTTCTAAATAGTTTAATGGTTTTAAGAATTTGGATTTCATTGTGTGATGTTTCAGATATTGACTCATTATATCTATAAAACAAATTACCAAATGAAAGTGTTTCAAAAATAGTTTAAAACTGTCAGTATTCTAAAATACATTTGTCCTGTCTGTTCTACTAGTTAATCTATTAGGTTGGCACAAAAGTAATTGTGGTTTTTGCCATTAAAAGTAGTGGCAAAAACCGCAATGACCTACCTACATTTGGAAAGATACATATCAAAAAGTTAAAATGATTACCGATGAGTGAGGGGATTATAGGTAATCATTTTTCCTCTTTTTGATATTATTTCCTGAATTTTTAGCATTGTGCATGTACTATTTCTAAAATTGGCATTCTATAAAGCTATTTAAACATTTTTTTAATCTAGTTAATTTTGAAGACAAGGAAACCAAGTATCTTGCTTAGCGTAAAATATATGGAATAGGTCATAATTGGCACTCTTATAGAAAGCCTTAAAAGTCCTTTAAAATTTTCCAGAAAAGAATGTGAGATTAAAATATCATAAGTAAAGAAGGTGCTATAAGCTAGATATATTGCATTTAGTGAATGTTGCATTTGCAAACATTACAACTTGGACATCTCCAATTCTTTAAACTCTGTTGCCTTAGAAATGATCATCCATTTTTGATGCATAGGGCCATTTTTCATACTTTTAAACCCAAGGCCAGCTGTAAAATTGGAATTTAAGACATGAGATCAGAGTCAGCTGAATGACTGAGTCTCTTTTTTTTGTTTGTTTGTTTTTTTGTTTTTTTGAGACGGAGTCTCAATCTGTTGCCCAGGCTGCAGTGCAATGGCATGATCTCAGCTCACTGCAACCTCCGCCTCCTCAAGCAATTCTCCTGCCTCGGCCTCCCAAGTAGCTGGGATTACAGGCATATGCCACCATGCCTGGCTACTTTTTTGTATTTTTATAGAGAAGGGGTTTCACCAGGTTGGCCAGCCTGGTCTAGAACTCCTGACCTCAAGTGATCCACCCATCTCGTCTACTTTTGACCTTAGTTGTTTAAGTCAGAAATGTCAGAGTTCAGGTAGAGGGGCATGGATACTAAAATTGTTGATCAGTCATCTATTCCTCATTTCTGAAAGCTACTCCAAATGAATAAGCCATCAGAACGTTCAAAAAAGCCTCTAAAACGACCTATCTTATAGTTCCAGCTAGGGTGTGGGAGAATCTCACTGGGTGTGAAGATGATGGTCTTTAAGCCAATCTGTATATTGTGGTTCTGGCGGACCAAGAGTGGCATGTGCCGCCAGTTCTCCAGCTGGAAAGCCCAGATCACAGGCCTAGGAGAATAACTCCTGCCAGTTTCTCCTTCCTCTGCCACTTTGAAATGGAGATTATCTGGATGGGTTACTCAGGCATCTGTTGTTATTGACAAGCATCAGAAAACCAGCAGTCCTATCCCAGGGCTACTATTTTCATTTCTGTGTATGCCTTAATAACTCAATCTGAATATGGGAAGAAAAAAAATAAACAGATTTGCCCAACTTAAGGCCTTAAGTCTGAAGAAAGGTAACTATTTAAGGGTACTTTCTAATACGTAATAGGATGACCTGGCATGGTGGGCCTTGCCTGTAATCCTGGCATTTTGGAAGGCTCAGGCGGGCAAATCACTTGAGGCCAGGAGTTCGAGATCAGTTTAGCCAACATGGCAAAACCCCATCTCTACTAAAAACATAAAAATTAGCCAGACGTGGTGGCATGTGCCTGTAATCCCAGCTGCTCTGGAGGGTGAGGCACAAGAATTGCTTGAACCTGGAAGCAGAGGTTGCAGTGAACTGAAATCGTGCCACTGCACTCCAGCCTGGGTGATGGAGTGAGTCCCTATGTCTCTCTCTATATATATATTTTTTTCATAAACATAGTTTTTCCTAATTCAACAAAATTTTGAAAGGTCTTCCAAATTTAACAAATATTTATCCAGTCTTCTATGCAATCACTCACCTTGATGCTGCAAGAGATAAAAAGAAAGATTTTAAGGAACTAAATCTAAAGCCTTTATTCATCTCACTCATTTGTTCAACAAATACTTATTGTATTTGCCTCTTAAGTGTGAGGCACTTCTGTAGATGCTGGAAAATAGTTTTGAACAGGATCATCAGGGCATGAATGATCATGGAGTTTACAGCCTGGTAGTAGGCTGATAAATAAATGTCTTAATTAACATAGAACATGCTGTGATAGTTTAAATGAGGTGTACATCAGATGCTGAAGATCCCAGGAAATGCTTTATGTAGAAGATACTAATTGAGTCAGATGTGAAAAGATTTTAAAGTAAAAACATAAATTCCCAAGGATGAGAAGGAAGAGGGGACAACATGAGTAGTGTCTGAAGGGTAGGAGAGTTTAGATCATGCTCCAGGAAATAGGGAATAGTATAGTTTTTCTAGAGGTCAGAAAGGTATAGGAGAAGAGGAGGAAAAATTGTGTTGAAGCCCCAGCCAGCCCTGCCTTATGTGGATAGGCAAGAAGTTTGTTTGGAATTCAGCAGGCACTGAAAGATGTCGCGTAAGGGATCAGTGGATGGATAGCAGCTGTGTTTTTAAAAAATTAATCCAATGGGAATGGACTAGAGTTGGAAAAGAGTAGAGGATGTGAAATCCATTGGGAGGCCATCACTATCAATCAATATATTTCATAATGTCACTGTGACTCATACAAATAATGAGACACATTGCAAAGCCAGCATGCAAATGTGATAGACTTAGCAATGTATATAGCCAGAGTTTCCCATTTACTTCCGCCTCCTCCTCAACAGACATCCCATGTTTTCCAAACTTATGACTATGAAGATCTGTCTTCAGCCTTGTTTAGTATAGCTATTGCATCCAAAGTAGAGAAACTAGGATTTCACCTACAGGAAGAGTGAAGATACTCGGAAAGTAAACTCAGCCCCAGCCAGGGACTTCATGAGCTAGAACATTGGTTCAGCCAGCAACTATCCATCAGCTACTTATTTCTGGTGGAGCGAAAATGTCTGAGCCTCCTTCTCCCCAACCACGTTCAAAATTCTGTTAATTTGCTTGAAAACATGACGAAAAGGCCTAAGCAATGGTCACCAAAAACCTGGTAGTGATATATAGGGTAGTGCAATGCCAGCCAACAGCTAGACTGATTGATGGACACATAACATTTATGTGTGTGAGAGAGAAAAAGGGAGAGAGCAGAAGGGATATCCTGCCTATCAGTCAGCATTAAAAGAGAGAAATGAAGAGATTGACTTGAGCACTCATCCTTCTCAAAGGAGATTTGTGCATTGATTCCAACAAAATTGTCCTTAGGCACAGAAATGTGAAGAGTGTTTTTATGGTAAAATTTAGATTTTAGCCTCAAGCTAAAAATATGTGTTGCAGGATACAGTTCTTCACCTGAAATAGTTCCCATAGACACATGGAGAAAACTCAATGTATTCTCGGCTAAACTAATCCATTATGCCCATACAAAAACGGCAGCTCAAAGCTGTATTATGAACCCGTTCAATACCACATGCATTTGCAGTGCCATTTCCTCAGTTTCTATTCCCTTTCATCCGGGAAGTCACTTCATTGCACTTGCTCAGCCTCTGCCAAGTATTTATTTTTTGGCCAGCAAATTACAGGGATTTTTCTCCTTTCTTTTTGAAAGGACTGAATAAGTCACAGAGCTTTCAAAACCAAGATTATCTGTGTGTAATATAAATGTGTGTTTTTTATATATATATATTTACACACACACACAATATATATACACACATTCTATCATATATATATATATATATATATATATATAGAGAGAGAGAGAGAGAGAGAGAGAGAGAGAGAGAGAGAGAGATGGAGTTTTGCTCTTGTTGCCCAGGTTGGAGTGCAATGACGTGATCTCGGCTCACTGCAACCTCCGCCTCCTGGGTTCAAGTGATTCTCCGGCCTCAGCCTCCCAAGTAGCTTGGATTACAGGCATGTGCAGCCATGCCCGGCAATTTTTGTATTTTTAGTAGAGACAGGGTTTCTCCATGTTGGTCAGGCTGGTCTTGAACTCCCAACCTCAGGTGATCTGCCCGCGTCGTCCTCCCAAAGTGCTGGGATTAACAGGTGTGAGCCACTGCGCCTGGCCAATCATTACAATATTTTTAACTGTTTAATTCTGAAACATTGTAAAGATTCAAGTGTTCTGCTGATTGAAATGATAGCATGTGAGATCATTTCTATGAAAAAGGAGTTGTCATTGAGATCAATAGATTTGAAAAGCAAAGCTTTATAAGATTTTTTTATACACTTTTGTCTGAATGACTTAAGAAAATAATTCAAGAAACCAAACCAAACCAAAAAACCCTAGTTTTGCCCCAGCAGTGCTTAAAACCTGGGGAACAACCATGTCAATGCCTTAGAGAAACTCAGAAGGGTGACGTCATGCAATCTCCGCAGTCAGGAACTATTCAGAGGCCTGAAAGGGCAACCTGAAACAAAAAGACCCATAACCTAAATCATTAATGGGACGAAAAACTTGCAGGAGCCCAGAAAGATCTTCCTGCAAATGACTGAGAAAGGAAGGAGCTTTCAACAGACTTATAAGAATGTTGGTGGTAATGACCAAAGATATGAGACTTATCTTTCATGCTTTTTAAAGATACACACCTAAGAAAACATCACCAAGTATTTCTTCAGGGTCTTTGATGCAGAAATTTGCTCCTGGTACTGAGAATTAGTATCAAGATTAACTGGCCATTAGAGTATCTGTTGGGGAAGTCTACATGGTAAGTGCATTATGATACAGCTCAGGTTCTCAGCCTGGTCGGCTCAATTTTTTTTTTTTTTTTCCAGCATATAGGGAATGATCCTACTTGGGGCAGCCTTCTGTTGTCTAAGCTCACAAGAATATAATCAATTTATTTTTTACATGAAGGAATAAATGATTAATAGTACTTTACAAACACTGGATCCAGAAATATCCTCATCTTAAACCTGAGGTCACAGGAGAGCATCTCTAAAAATCAAAGTCCATTATTGGGGTAAGAAAAAGGAAGTCGCCGGGCGCGGTGGCTCAAGCCTGTAATCCCAGCACTTTGGGAGGCCGAGACGGGCGGATCACGAGGTCAGCAGATCGAGACCATCCTGGCTAACAAGGTGAAACCCCATCTCAACTAAAAAATACAAAAAATAACTAGCCGGGCGAGGTGGCGGGCGCCTGTAGTCCCAGCTACTCGGGAGGCTGAGGCAGGAGAATGGCGTAAACCCGGGAGGCGGAGCTTGCAGTGAGCTGAGATCCGGCCACTACATCCCAGCCTGGGCGACAGAGCGAGACTCCCTCTCAAAAAAAAAAAAAAAGAAAAAAAAAAAAAGAAAAAGGAAGTCATCCTCCCCACATTCCTCAATACTCAATACTAAGTGTCATCTTTTCTTACACAATGGCCTTCCACCACCCTAGTAAGATCAGTTATACCAAAGAACTGCAAAGAAAGAAGGAAAACCTACTTTTCTTGGTGTTGGGGTCTGTAGGATCTGTTTGTGGTGCTACTAGCCAAGCCAGCCATGGTAAGAGACAGAATGACAGGTGATGGCATTAAACAAGAGAGTCACTTCTTTTACATAGATTTTTATTTTTTACTTTCTCAATGAAATACTTTATAATTCCCAGCAAACATATTATTGTGGATTCCTTTAGAACTCAAGGCAGCATATAAAAACAAATCAAATGTATAAACTTTAGAACCGTATGAGCAAACATCATAGTACATCATAAATATCTCCAAATAACAAATGAACAATAAAACTAAAAATGATGATTATAAAAATTGAAGTAGTATGGACTCTCTGAAATGTAAACAGTTTGGTTCAAGGACAAAGAAAATCATTGCTACTCTAACTTCTGGTAATATTTGGAAGAGCATGTACTCATTGGCCTAATTTTCAGACTTCCAGTTTTCTTTAGAACAAGTTTACAATCTGAAGAAAAATTAGACAGATAACTCATAAAAAGTGCTTCATTGAAATTAAGAATCTTTAGAGTACTCTGGACTCTTGTTGAAACCTAAATTCTTCAAAAGTATTAAGTAGAAACCTACTTAACTTCAAAAACACATGTGGAAAAATTCGACAGTAAATTCTTTAGTGGCCACTCTAAAAATTGATTCTTCAGTGACTACCCCAATTTCTAAAAGCTATTAATGTATACTCCACCACTACGTTTCACTGAATGTCTTAGTCTGTTCAGGATGCTGTAACAAAAATGCCACAGACTGGATGGCTTATAAACAACAGAAATGTGTTTCTCACAGCTGGAGGATGAGGTGTCCAGAAATCAAGCCTCTGCAGATTCAGTGTCTGGTAGGGACCTGCTTTTAGATTCATGGATGACCATCTTCTCACTGTGTCTTCACATGAAAGAAGAAGCGCAAGAGAACTCTCTAAGGTTCCTTTTATAAGAGCACTAATCCCATTCATGAAAGCTCTGCCCACATGATCTAATCACGTCCCAAACACCCCACCTGCAAATATCAGCACATCAGGGATCAGGTTTCAACACATGAATTTTGCAAGGATATAAACACATTCAGTCTATTGCACTAAATGATGACTGCTGGGAGGACCAAAATTTCCTTCCCTTGTTATCATGTTTTTAAATTAATAATCCATAATTTGTTTCCCCACAAGATTCTAAGTGACCCACAAGACATGAGAACAAACAAAAATGGGATGAAGCTAAAGGTAGATCTTATTGCTAAATTTTTCACGAAGTATTACCCTTCTGAGTGGGACGAAGGCCTGGATAATTTCTCTCACTTCAAAAAGATTTTTGATTCCTACATAGCACAGTGCACTAAATACTCATTCATGAGTGTAAATACTTGGTTTTTCTTTCTTGAAGAGTTTTGATCTGGATATGATTGCCATGTCTTGCTGTATGTTGTATAGGTTTATTTTTCAGGTAAATACCTATTTCAGAATGCAAGGACCTAGGAAATTTAACTGCATTCTTCAACATTTAACTTACATTGTTCAGACTAGCAAAAGTGATGTGATGATTATATGGTCAGAAAACTTGCATATAATAGGTCCCATAAACACTCCACTCCTATCACGCTGTCACCCCATTACCTGTTTTTCTTCTTCAGTGGGACAGGTTCCATGCAGCTGCCTCCCATCTTGTTGCTCTTAACCTTCTCTCTGTACCGGGGAGTGCACAGTGATGGTTTTATATTGGTTGTCTTGCTTCCACATGGCTGCTTTCCCCTTCCCCCACAGCATGTTTACTATTTGGGTTGGAACGGGATGTTTACAGCTATGGGGTTATTCATTTGTTTCCTTTAGGAGGCTCAGAAGCCTCAAATGTGAAGCCCTAGAGTTCTTCCTGTCTCCATAGACCAGAGCGCCCAACGCTGCATCCGTGTCCACACAGTCATTACTATTACTATCTCAATGGGCTGATGTTTTCAGCCAGCATCTTTTTGCCACTTGCTGCCGTTATGTTAACATAATGAAGACAACTGAATAATATACAAAGAAGAACTCAGAGGCTTTGATTAAAAGAAAAAAGTGTCCAGATGACTTGAGGAAGTTGGTACAATCCAGATTTCACATGTGATATACTTTTGTCTGCTCTTATAATCCCAGTGTATGGCTCCATTGGTGACAGTGGCTTTCAACATTTGCCCATGTTTGTGTAGAAAGCTTCCTCTTGATGAGAGAATTTGCTAGCTTCTTTTTTGAGGCCCCTTAAGTAGATTTCAAGTTGGCTTGGAACCATTCACGAAGCAGCAACAGAGTTTGTTCAGCAAGTCCTTCAAATTGAGAGAAATAATAGAGCTGTACTCAGAAATCCAAGATCATATTGTCATTGTCAGTCCTTTGGGGTGGATTCAGTATTTTCACCTCGGGATTTCTAGGTGAGCACAGCACAGCCTCTTGGCAAAGTTGCAATGGTGTTAATGATGAAGGCTTTGAGCAGTAGCTCTAGGCAGTCAGAGCGTGGCAAGCCCTGTGGGAGTGACTAGTGTCCAACCCACGGGTCTGGGCTCCAGAGCTCTTCTACAAAAGTGCTTGGGCGGGAAAGATACAGCATCACCACTGTGAGGACCACTGGGAGCCACTTGCAGAAAATCCACTGGGTTGAAGGCCAAGCAAGCCAAGTGACTACACTGAGGGGTAGAGGCCATTTCAAAGTCGATATTAAACTTCGTGTATAACATTTCAGAAACGATCAAGTGGAGAATGGGACCCATCTAGGGAAGAAAATGTTTCTTGAAAGATCAGACTCTAAATTCCTTCACTGAAGGATTCTGACAAATAAATCCTGCCTGCCTGGAGTTCACTCTGATTCAGGGGTTGGGGGAAGGGGTTTAGAGTAAGCACCATGAAATCTAACTAAGGTTCTCGCCATCTTTCCAAATTCTGGCACAGTCTCTCCAGAAAGACCAGCACCCTCTGGATTACCATGGTTTTATTGTTTTCTGACCTCTGGCCTATGTATAAATGTGTAAAGTCTTTCTAACTAGCAATAATTATTCCTTCCTTCATACAGAAATTGAGAAGGAGTAGGGAAACCCCCAATTTGTTCCAACTGTGACATTTTTTTGCTTTTAGTTCTTAATTTTAATAGCTATTTTTTTTTTTGGAATATCCTTTAAAGGAGGTTAGAAAACTTGACAGTGTAACAACTTAATGTTTCTTTTTCTTACCCAACTCAAATTGTGATGGCTGTGCTAATCACCCTGATCTGATCATTATACATTATATGTATCAAAAGATCCCTATGTACCCCATGAATATATACGATTATTATTTGTCAACTTGAGGATTTTTATTAAATTAAATTAAAACAGGTTAGAGGACAGTGCCATTAATTCATTCAAAGAAGTCCAGTACAGGGGTGGCAGAACTCTTTTATCTTTATATCTCCTGCCCTTTCCCAGTATAAAAATCAGAATTGTAGTTAATGGCCTTCTTTTAATGTAACTTTTGGAGAGTACTTTTTTATAGCCCATGGTAAAGGAAGGGAAGAAACAATGGTAATTTTAGGGATCTAAGTGTAAGGTTGACACTGTGAAATGCAGCACTGTTAGTACACCTTACAATAGTTACTACATTTTGAGGCACAATATAATAGTGTCTCTAAATCTTCATAGATACATTTTTCTGTTTGTCTTACTTTTTATCAGTAAAGTTGTAAGACTACTGCAAGCATTATTTTTCTTAGCAACTCTAATTTAAAGATGTACTCTTGTGTTTTGATAGGTTTTCAAGATTTGAGCCGGATTTGTTCCTACTCGATTACCTGTTAGTCAAATGGAAACAGCAACAGACTGTAACATGTTGTGTACTCATGTACAATGAAACAACACAAAACTCATAACCCTCATGTGAATACACCATACACTTTGCTCCCTCTTTTGATTACAGAGCAATGCCAGACTCTAAAGAGGGATAATTATAAACTCTTTGTGGATTTTGTGGCAAAAACAGAGATTCCTTGCTATGATTGAGTATTAGATTATGGTTGGAATGGGTTGCTTCTAATTTTATTTTGGTCTTTACGCAATTCACATCATAAGGATAAAAACTGTTTCCAAGGATAAAGAACAACTGTGGTCAAAAGCCAAAATTATTTGTTAGGAATGCAAGACACCCACAAAGAACAGTCATATTAATAACTATTTGATATCTTGTACGTTAATCTTTGTCAAGATGTTCCTAAAATTTTCCCTAAAAAATCTCTATTTCATATATATTTGGCTGTATTTATATGAGTTAATTTTTAATAATAATAATGTGTGCCCTTTAGTTGACATTAGTACCTAAGAAAAATGTTAAAAGTACTAATATCTGGCAACCCATGTCACAATGTAAAATCCTAACTTCCTAGAGGGAACTAGAGCTGTAACCAACTAGGATGTTACCATACTAGGATGCTGAATATGCAACATCCTAGTATGTAAAATATCAACATAAATGATGAGCCAGAATCCACCATTCTGTTTATTGTATGATTGAGTTATAAGCCTTGAATTCGCTTAACAGGGAACTGAAAGCAAAGGTTGTTCTTTGTGGCCTGTGGTTCTCTGCACTACATTTAAGCATCACCATAGTCAATCACTGGATATTCAGCTCTGGTATTTCACAAGGCTCTTGACATGGCCAAAAGAGCCAACTTGGCCATTTTGCAAGATGCTGTTTTAATCAACTTTTTGTTTTCCTGATCCGTAAAGCAACATGAAGCAATCTTTTAGCTATAAGCCATGCTTGCTTCCTTCAAATGAACTAAAAATTAATTCCAAGACAATAAAACACTGAAATTTCTCTTTTTAAGCTAAAATTAAGGTGTTATTTTCATTTTATTTTCTCTTCTCAAGCCATTTTAAAAGATGTGATCTTTTTACCAAAGAGAGCTAACCTATTGCTTGGAGGCCAGCCTGTAAATAATCTGGCCTAGAGTGAGGAATCCTTTTAAAGATAGTTTGTACTGAATGAACCAAAACAATTTCCACCCTGAGGCTTCCATCTGGTCAACCTCTGTTCAGTCCCACAAATAATTAATATGGAAAAGTGGTTTTCTGGTTTTTGTTTTTTCTTTTTTTTGTATCTTCAGTCCTCTTTGCTTTTACTAATTTTACTAATTTAACAGATAGGTGTTTAAAAACCAAACAAACAAAAGTGACAACAACAAAATCTTTTAGAAAGCTCAGGCCACCAGCCTGGAATATAATGTCAGACTGTTAACATTTGGTGGCAAAAAGTAAGTATTTTCAGTTCAGTTCTAAACTTATGAAGATAAATAAAGTGTTCTGCCCATCAGAAAAGTGTGAATATTGTGATATGGGTTGGGGGACGCACGGGAAAGAAAACAGAAGGCAGGAATGGAGGGGATGGGTCACAATTAATATACCCGATCTACCCTTTTACCTCCTCTCTGACCCCAACCCTGACCCCACCCATGTCACAATGTAAAATCCTGACTTCCTAGAGGGAACTGGAGCTGTAATCAACTAGGATGTTACCATACTAGGATGCTGAATATGCAACATCCTAGTATGTAAAATATCAACATAAATGATGAGCCAGAATCCACCATTCTGTTTATTGTATGATTGAGTTATAAGCCTTGAATTTGCTTAAAAGGGAACTAAAAGCAAAGGTTGCCTAGAAAAGTGATTCTAAATAAAGATCATCACCAACATATCAGATGTATACTTCCTTCCCTCCTGGTTCCAAACCTCCACCCCAAGCACTTTTTTTTTTTTTTAATGATGCTGCAAAATTTTATTGGGCAGCTTTACACATTGATCAATGCTATGTTATTGCTAGTTACATTTAAATTTATTTTTTTCGAACTTGATCTAAATGCTGTTAAGAAATATAGCCACTAAATATAAACTTCAAAGTATCTTTCTAAAGAGAAGCATGACTCAGAAATTATAGGCTGTTGAGATATGGGTGCTTTGCAGAGTTTATGATAGGTCGCCATTCTACAGAGCTATTTTATGGAGTTGATGTAGAAGGATTTTCCAGAAGTAGTTCAGTTTGCTTGAATTCTACTCCACAACTGAATTTCCAGAACATTATTATTCACTTTGCGTTAAAATGGGGCTTTCTGTGTAAAAAAAAAAAAAAAAAAAAAAAAAAAAATGACAAGTTCTGAAAACTAAGATGGTCAGTCTACAATTAGGCCCATGTTACTCTGCCATGAAAGTCCTGCTTCCCACACTCAGTGACCCATTGAAACACCAGTCTTTGTGCTACTTAATATTGGGTCCATTCACTGGAAAAGCCCTGCCCTAGAAAGGGGCTATGGGGTCTTTAAAGAAGAGGTTATGAACTTAGACTGTAGTAGGCCCAGGGAACTACCCATGCAAAATGTATCCCAGGTCAGTATAAGGTGGCCTTTAGAATCAGAGCCCACCATGCTGCAGAGAGACCCTTAGCAGAGAAATTAAACAGTGTTTAATTGTACTAAGTCTCTTTCTGTCTATATTTGATAATATAGAAAGAATAAAATGTTTCTCTATATCCTCAGGTCACTGGTTTTTCCAAGCATTTAAATATGTTAATGGGAATGTGATATTTATGAGTTTATGTTCATTTAGCACTTAGAACAGTGCCTTGGATATAGTAAGTGTTTTACACAAGTCTTTATGTTAAAAGAAATTGTTGTAAAGATTTTCAACAACAGTGGATCATATTTTCAAATGACTAAGGAAATTCAAGGATTCACTATGCTATGAAAGTATTCTGATTAATTATTGATCTTTTACATGGTCGTAAGTTTAGTGGAGATTTCTCTTTTTTTCTCATCGAAAGTTGAATTTGTGAGCTAGACTGTTGCGCCCTGTGGAGCTTGTTTTCTGCTGTTAACTGAAAATGTGTTAGTATCCTTTTACTAGACTCTAAATTCAATACTATACCATCTATTGTAAAGATGCAAACGTTGGGATTTTGTAACTATTCATGGGGAAATGAGACTAAAGAATTATCTGACAGTGGAAGATAGAAAATAATTAAGGCTGCTATATAAAGTGCAACTCAAAGGTTGAAAATTATGGATTGCAAACCTTTGCATGAAAATATGTATTTCTTCTCTTGTCAAGACAAGAGCTGGCTCCTTTCCCAAGCTTTGCAAAACTTCGTGAGCTCTCTCTGGAAGATAGGGAATTAGACATACTGTGGCTG
The DNA here is from genome assembly GCF_049350105.2 of Macaca mulatta. Classification (NCBI taxonomy): domain Eukaryota; kingdom Metazoa; phylum Chordata; class Mammalia; order Primates; family Cercopithecidae; genus Macaca; species Macaca mulatta. Next base: position 17,352,708 of record NC_133411.1, read on the forward strand.
CCACACTGTCAAAGAGAAGCCACTTCCAGTTATTACAGTTGATCTGTGACTTAGTTCGGCGGTGAGGGGGCGTAGGGGCAGGAATACAAACAAAAGTTTCTGTTACATCTTAGGTAACTAAATTTCAACGGTATAAATCTTAAAATTCTGGGCCAGTGTAAAAGCATTACTCATTTTTATTTATTGTGAGTTTTCTGAGCAGGGGGCCGGGCGCAGTGGCTCACACCTGTAATCCTAGCACTTTGGGAGGCTGAGGCGGGCGGATCACGAGGTCAGGAGATCGAGACCATCCTGGCTAACACGGTGAAACCCTGTCTCTATTAAAAATACAAAAAATTAGCCAGGCATGGTGGCGGGCGCCGGTAGTTCCAGCTACTCGGGAGGCTGAGGCAGGAGAATGGCGTGAACCCAGGAGGCGGAGCTTGCAGTGAGCTGAGATCCTGCCACTAGACTTCCAGCCTGGGCATCAGAGTGAGAACTCTGTCTTTCTCTCTCTCTCTCTCTCTCTCTCTCTCTCTCACACACACACACACACACACACACACACACACACACACACGAAAGAAAGAAAGAAAAATAAATGAGCAGGGATCTGGGTAGTCTATGATAGCAGGTATTGTGAAGAAAAAAGCACTAAACATTTGGCTCTGAGATGCTTTAGGTGATGTGGGCTGCATGAGATTGTTTTTGGGTGTACATGTGTCTTTTTAAATATCTTCTGCTGTAGATTAATTCTATTGAACTACCTGTATATACTAGCTCAGCCTAAATTAAGTGGAGGGGCAAAAACAAAATACCTAAAAATGAAATGTTGATAAATCACAGAAATGTTCCAACTTCTTCAATCTGAAACATCTGGTTCCTCCAAGTAATTCCTATAAATATTTCCAACTGCAACCAAAAAGAAAATGAAAGTGATTTGTTGTAGGAGCGAGTGAGCACATTCTCCCCTTGGTGCATTAGTTGAGGAGCTTCTGGGTGGTTGAAACCAAATAAGACTCTGGACTGACTCAGAGATGAAGGAGGCATCTCCTGGCCTCGAAGTGCTCACAGTCTACTGAATGGAGAGGCACTCTGTGCAAAGGGCTGTGATGCGGATACATTTAAATTCAGTGGAAACACTAAACGTAGCTACAATTAATAATTCGGCCTTACTGGATCTGGGAAGGCTTGGCAGAAAAATTGACTTCTGACCAGGAACTTGAGTGATGACTGAAAATTCAGCAGTTAATCTGGAGAAACAGGGCTTCTGGGCTGGAAGAATATGAATATGTGCTCTGAGATGTAAATTTTGGGGAAGAATCTCATACACACTCTAAAAAAATGGATTTTGTTCCCTGGGTAGTGTTCCATACAATGCCTGGCATATAGTAAGCGTTCAATACAGAAGTGTGGAAAGAGCTGTATGGCTTCCTGGGGCTGCTGTAACCAAGTACTGCAAACCAGGTGGCGTAAAGCAACAGAATTTATTGTCTCACAGTTCTAGAGGTTGGAATTCCCAAACCAAGGTCTTGACAGAAATGTGGGGTAGGATCCTTTCTTGCCTCTTGCAGCTTCTGGCAGCCCCAGATGTTTCTGGAGTGTCGCAGTGTAACTCTAGTTTCAGCCTCCGTCTTCACACTGCCATCTCCCTCTGCATCTGAGTCTTTCTGTGTTTCTACCCTGTGCCTCTCTCGTGCCTGCTTATGAAGACACTGGTCATATTGGATTAAGAGTCTACTCTAATCAAGCATGACCTCATCTTAACCGTATTTCCAAATCAGGTCACTTTCACAGACACGGGGCTTGTTAAGACTTCATCCTATCTTTTGCAGGGGACACAATGCAACCCATAACAGAATGAATGAACTCATCAAGGTTTTGATGCCGGGGAAAATGGTTCATATTTTAGAAAGTGAACCCTGAATGCAGGATGGAGTCCATATTAGTAAGGTGGAGGGTGGGAAGGAAGACCAGAATCAGGAGTCTCAGTTAGCGAGTTGTTGAAAGGAGATGAGAGATGATGAGCACTTGAGCAGAGGTGGGAGCCGTAGAGAGAGAAGGGAAAGAGACCTGAAATCCATAGCCATTCAGAGTGAGGGACTTGGGGACTGATTAGATATAGGTAGATGAAGGTCAGGGAGGATTCAAGATGATTCCTAGGGTTCTATCCTGGGAGGCCGACTCGATGAATGGTGATGCCACTAATGATAATACAGAATGTTTGTTTTGCAAAGGATGTTGATGAGTTCACCCTTGTACACATTGTATTGGAGATACATCAAATACACTTGTGGGGAGAGGACTAGTTGTCCATAGAACTCTCTCGTTTGATGGAATCATTCTATGCCTGTGCTGTGTTAAATACTGTTTTGTGACTGCTGAGCCCTTGAAATGTGGCCAGTACACCTGAGGAGCTGAACTTTCAGCTTAATTCAATAAATTTAATTTCTAGTTGCTACCTGTGTCTAGTGGTTACCATATTAGAGAGCACTGACCTAGGTACTTAGACATGTGTGTTTGATATTTGAGAGAGATGCAGAGATAGCAGGAGCATGATCTGGATTGAAAGTCGAATTTCGGGAGTCATTAGCTTATAGGCAATTGCTGAAGCCTTGTGGGCCATAAGCCCATCAAGCAGGGATCCAGATACAGAGATGAGTTAAGAGTGCAACCCTTGGGGAACACCAGTGTATAAGTTGTACACCACAAAAGAGAGTGAGCAAACGACACCGGAGAAGGAGAAAGGAAAAGCAGAAGAGAGGACGGTGTTGCAGAAGGCAGAGGAAAAATTTCAAGGAGAAAGCAGTCCACCATATCCGAGAAAAACAAATTTCATTTAACAAACTATGAAAAAGGGCTTTCACAATTACAATTTTTTTAACCAATAATGAAATAGCCATATTTTGTTAACAAAGAGTAAGTACATTGTGCTCTAACCATGGAATTTATTTTTATCTTCCCTCTATCTCCAGCCAAAGGTTTAGGGAGGCAACAATAAGGAATTTATAAAGATGAGACTATTCCAGGGAATCCAGAATAATATGCCCCTAAAAACATTGCCCTATAGCAGGAGGGCCCAGAATGCATTTCCCAAGAAGTTGTGTAATTGTTTTAAGGCCTCACTTTTCATAGACTCTGCCTAAATGCTCTGTGAAGTGGGTAGACTTCTTTCCAGTTTACATAAGAGGAATCTGTGACTCATGAAGTTTCACTGTCTTGCCTCAGATAATACAAGCTGCACATAATAGAGTTAGGAATCCAGGTTTATCTGTCCATGCTCTTTCCACCTCAACAATGTTTTCTAAACTTAAGACATTGACATTCTGCTCTCATGATTTTTTCCATATGTGCTCACCACTTCAACTGATATTCACTTAATATTTTTTAAAGTAAACTTAAATTCTTATTTAAAAGCTGAATATAATAGTTTTACTTGGAAAACCAGTATTGCTTGCCATAAATATATGGTGATTTTGAAATTTAAAAAAATCACACCTGTAATAATCCCAACACTTTATGGAGGCTGAGGTGGGAAGATCACTTGAGCCCAGGAGTTCAAGACATGGGCAATATAGCAAGATCCCGTCTCCACAGAAAATTTTAAAAATGAGCCAGGCATGGTGGCATGTGCCTGTAGTCCCAGCTACTCGGGAGGCTGAAGCAGGAGGATCCCTTGAGTCCAGGAGGAGTTCAAGGTTGTAGTGAGCTTTGATCATGTCACTATACTCCAGCCTGGGTGACAGAGTAAGACCCTGTCTCAAGAATAAAATAAAATGAAAGCAAGTAAAGCAAGTAAAGGGAGGGAGGGAGGGAGGGAGGGAGGAAAGGAGGGAGGGAGGAAGGAAGCAAGGAAGGAAGGAAGGAAGGAAGGAAGGAAGGAAGGAAGGAAGGAAGGAAGGAAGGAAGGAAGGAAGGAAGGAAGCTATTTAAATACTACTGCCTACCAAAGACTTTAAATCAGAGGTTTATGCCTTTTTTTTTTTTTCCCCCATTGAAAAGGGAGATCAGCAAATGTTTAAAGATATTCTAGAAACATTCTCTACCATGGGAGATTAACCCCTTGCCTTGTGAAAAAAGTGACCTCAAATAGCAATGCTACTCTCGCTCAGGGATGAAAATGAAACTTCCTGCTTTCCATTAAAGAATAAATAGTAGGCCGGGCGCGGTGGCTCAAGCCTGTAATCCCAGCACTTTGGGAGGCCGAGACGGGCGGATCACGAGGTCAGGAGATCGAGACCATCCTGACTAACACAGTGAAACCCCGTCTCTACTAAAAAATACAAAAATCTAGCCGGGCGAGGTGGCGGGCGCCTGTAGCCCCAGCTACTCCGGAGGCTGAGGCAGGAGAATGGCCTAAACCCAGGAGGCGGAGCTTGCAGTGAGCTGAGATCCGGCCACTGCACTCCAGCCTGGGCGACAGAGCGAGACTCCGTCTCAAAAAAAAAAAAAAAAAGAATAAATAGTATAGGCCAGACACAGTGGCTCATGCCTGTAATCCCAGCACTTTGGGAGGCTGGCGTGGGAGATCACTGGAGGTCAGGAGTTCGAAGCCAGCCTGGCCAACATGGTGAAACCCCATCTCTACAAAAAATTCAAAACTTAGCTGGGTGTGGTGGCGCGGGCCTATAATCCCAGCTACTCAGAAGGCTGAGGCAGGAGAATCGCTAGAACCTGGGAGGCAGAAGTTGCAATAAGCGGAGATCGCGCCACTGCACTCCAACCTGGGTGACAGGGTGAGACTCCGTCTCAGAAGAAAAAGAGAAAAGAATAAGGTCCCTCTGCCATTTAAGGAAAAAGAGGGTACTAAGAAGTTGTTTGATAAAACCATAAAGAGTCTGATGAATTATAATCTAGGACTCACACAGTTTCTGAGGCCGCCTGATCTTTATTCGGACCGAAATTTCTTAAGATACTTTCTAGATACTCAAATTGGAAGCAAAAATCAAACTGTATCATAGATTTCAAAAGTATATTCTGTACATTTCATTGATATATTTATGGATTTTAGAACAATGTGGCTTACACGTTTCCTTAGCTGTATGAATATTCCCTTCTAGAAGAGCTAAAGGAAAAACAAAACTCATGCTCAGTTCCGATCAGACTCAGAAACTGGGCAACACTGGAAAACCAGGGTTTGTGCCTCAGTAAAGAGCTGGACAGTGGACTGGCCCGTGTGACTGATAATAGATGACTTCCACCATCCTCGCCAAGTTCCCACACATCACTCACCACAATGCTACCCTTACCAGACTGGTCCATGTGACCAACAGAGCAGGTCTTTTGTCCTTGGACAGGAGTCTCCACCATCATCTGATCCTGGGGGTACCAACTTCTGTACAATATTCTCAACAAGAACCCTTGAGCCCTAAAGCTAACTCCCTCCAGGTGAAATGCAAGATTAACGTCTGCATACATTTCTACTTTATCACAACTAATGCCTTAAGTAGGTTCTAGGTTGTATAGATGATCTGAACCACATGAAAAGAAAATATTTTTAAGTGAAACAAGAAGAAAAATGATCTCTCAGATTGTGTTCTTTTCTCACTAGCTAGGTTTTATTGATCTATTTTTTTAAGCTTGAGTTTAAGCTAAGAAAAGAAACCTTGCTTTTTATGGTAAGAGTTCTTGAGAAAAAAGACAACTTATAATAGAAAGCATCTTGCACAAAAGTTTTGGTAATCAGAGGGGAGAGATGAAGAGGAGCTTTGTAAATTTTGACTTTGAAAGACCAGTGTAATGTAAATATGACTTCCTAGAGTGTAAACAGCAGTGGTTTGAAAATAAAAATTTGTACAAAACAGGCAGCTATCTAGTTAAAAGAAAATGTGTCTAATAAGCATGTGTGTCTGAGATGTCTTGAATATTTTGATACTATGCTGTAATTACTAACGATATAAAATTTCCAAGACTTTTGAAACCATGAGAAAGTTTTTAGGATTTTTTTTCCCAAGAAAAAGACAACTATATTCTTTTGGTACTCTTTACACATTTAAAGTAATTTAAGAATAAAAAACATACTGTTCCCACACAAATTATATACTTGAAAGTATTTTAAATTATTAATGGAACCACAAGTTCTTAATCTTTAAAGAATCCTCTGTCTCTTAGTTTAGCCAACAGATGATTATATCAACATTAAAAAGTACAGTTATATATATATATTTGAGTTAAGGATCATCATTGTGTCAAACAAAGATTACATTTATATTGAGAAAATCCAAAAGTTCACTAAAAATATTGTTTAATTCAAACGTTATATTTATTGTCTTCATCTTGGACTTCTGAAAACTGACTTTTTCTCAGACTTGCACAAACTTTTCTGTTCTTTACCATGCTGGGTTTTGCATGATTTGGAGGCATTCTCAACATAGAGCCCTTTTTCTCTCACCTTGAAGGACTCAAGAAAGAAATTAGAGATGTAAGAACAGTGGTGTGCAGGTACTTTAATGGGACTATGGTGCAGAAAGGAGGTGGGGTAAAAATATTTGCTTTAGGCCGAGGGTGGTGGCTCACGCCTATAGTCCCAGGACTTTGGGAGGCTGAGTTGGGCAGATCACGAGGTCAGGAGTTCCAGACCGGCCTGACCAACATGGTGAAATCCCGTCTCTACTAAAAATACAAAAATTAGCCGGGCATGCTGGCAGGTGCCTGTAATCCCAGCTACTCGGGAGGCTGAGGCAGGAGAATGGCTTGAACCCAGGAGGCAGAGGTTGCAGTGAGCCGAGATCGTGCCACTGCACTCCAGCCTAGATGACAGAGCGAGACTCCATCTCAAAAAAAAGAAAAAATTGGTTTATAATCTAGTTAAATGCCATAACTCCCCCCTTTCTAGACCCAACTGGGCACTTGGGCAGCAGTTACAATGTGTATTAAATGATCCAATAAATGAATGGTCTCTTTTGCCTATAAATCTGTAATGCAAAAGTATGCAGCAGTGCAGTTTACTGAATTTTAATGCCAAATGTCTATCGCTGTATATTCCTTACCATCTACTCTGTATATCTTCCTGCAGGCATCAATGTGGGTCTGTTTTTTTTGTTTGTTTGTTTTTTGTTTTGAGACAGAGTCTCACTCTGCCACCCAGGCTGGGGTGCAGTGGCTCAATCTTGGCTCACTTTAACCTCCACCTCCTGGGTTCAAGCAATTCTTCTGCCTCAGCCACCCAAGTAGCTGGGATTACAGGCACCTGCCACCATGCCGGCTGATTTCTGTGTTTTTAGTAGTGATGGGGTTTCACCATGTTGGCCAGGCTGGTCTCAAACTTATGACCTCAGGTGATCCTCCCACCTCGGCCTCCCAAAGTGCTGGGATTACAGGCGTGAGCCACTGTGCTCAGCCTCTTTGGTTCTTTTTGTGTCTTTTGGTTGTATTCAGCTTTCTGATGTCATTGAGTGACAGTTAAATCACAAAGTACACTAGATATCATTAGGAGACTGTCCATAAAATATACATCCTATTGCAAAAGTATGCAGTCATTTCTCCCTTAAATTCCCCCATTGTACTTTCATTACACTTTTAGTGTGCTCATCTGTCTTTCCTCAAGAGGAAATTTTATAATTTTAATAAAATTTTACAATTTTATAATTGCTACCTTTTTCAAGTCTTATATATGAAATTAGCTGGGAACGGTGGCTCACACCTGTAATCTCAGCAATTTGGGAGGCCGAGGCAGGCAGACGACTTGAAGTCAGGAGTTCGAGACCAGCCTGGCCAAAATGCTGAAACCCTATCTCTACTAAAAATACAAAGATTAGCCAGGCGTGGAGGTGTGTGCCTATAGTCCCAGCTACTCAGGAGACTGAGGCAGGTGAGTCACTTCAACCGGGGAGGTGGAGGTTGCAGTGAGCTAAGATGGCACCATTGCAGTCCAGCCTGAGTGACAGAGCAAGACTCCATCTCAAATAAATAAATAAATAAATAAATAAATAAATAAATAAAAGACATTAATCAGCAGTATCCCTTTTACTTTGCAGATTTTATAATTTTTCCCTTTTCAGATTTGTCTGTCCATATCTCCATTCATCCATCCACCCATCCACGCTAATACACAGTAACTCATTGAGTTCACCTTTAACAGATTTCATTACCAATTCATGCAGTTATTCCCAGGGAAAAAGTTTGCTCAAAGACTGCCTGCTGGAAGATAAGGGCCTAATATCTAAGATTTATAAAGAACTCATGCAACTCAATAGCAAGAAAACATATAATCCAATTTTTAAAATGAGCAAAAGACTTAAATAGAAATTTTTCTAAAGATGTCATGAAAATGGCCAACAAGTACATGAAAAGGTGCTCAATATCGCTAATCATCAGGGAAATGCTAATTAAAACTACTGTGAAATATCACATCGCACCTGTTAGGATTGCTATTATCAAAAAGACGAGATAATAAGTGTGACGGAGGGTGTAAAGAAAAGAAAATCCTTGAAATCTAGATTGTTGCGGCCATTATGGAAAACAGTATGGAGCTTTCTAAATAAATTGAAAGTAGAATACCATATGACCCAGCAATCCCTCTTTTGGGCACATACCCAAAAGAGATGAAATCACCAGCTTGTAAATATATGTGCATTCTCATGTTCATTACAGCACTGTTCACAACAGCCACGATACTGAAACAACCTAGGGTTCATCAATAGATGAATGGGTAAAGAAACTATTTTATATTTATGAAATATTATATTTAATATATAATATATATACATATCGTATATGTTATATATATGAAATACTATTCAGCCATTAAAAAGGAGGAGATCCTGCCATTTTCCACAATATGGAGGGATCCAGAAGTCTTGGTGGATTTTAAAAAGCCACCTGCTCTATGTATGTTCTGGAAGTTTTTTATGTGTTATGGAAATGTACTGCTCTCTTAAAAATTGGGACCTTTTTTTCCTGATATTTCAGGGAATATTTTATCTTCAAGTGAAATGATCAAGAGCTTTTTATGTATACTGCTTTGCATTGTTTCTTGCCAAGGATGCTGTGGGTGATATCTGCTCCTCGGTGATAAGGGTACCACCTCGGAGAACAGAAGCTGCAGGGAAGGAAGGCGTTTAGAGGAACTATGCTACAGTTTCATCATGATCCCCATTTTCAGTTACCAAAAGGTCTTCTCAGAATTTAAGGGCACTCGAAGCAGGCAGCAATTAATTTAATTCCAGATAGAAGCTTTTGGCCATGTATATTTCACTTGGCACTTTTTGCAAATCTCACTTTCCCTGTTCAGAGTAATTCCTGGCAGTATTGTAGTGTTCTTCCAAATACCACTCATGCATCTCACCAGCTTGCCTAAGGGAAAAGTAAAGGAAGATGTAGTCTAAACAGCTAATTTTCATATAAATTTACATAAAAATATAAAATATATTAAAATGAACAATAATATCCCCTTAGTGTTACTGCTAAACTGTATTTGAGCCCAATGCATATCTCCTTACTACTAAGATAAATGACAGTTTTGCCCCAAGGCATCAGATAGGTAGAAATTCACTTGGAATAGATATTCAGGCATGAAAGTGCTCGTACCTACAAAATATCCTAAATCCATAATCTAAGTTCAAATATAGTCAGCTTTCTCTCTGCGTCTGTTTGTATTGCAGCATCATAAGACCAGGAGGTGGGTTACAGCATTCTTCTACCTCTGTCATCTTAATATTTGTCTCTGATGTTCTCCTCTCTGACTGTGTGTGCTGGTACCCCTGCATCAGGGTCCCTGTTTCTACTCTCAAAAGTATTAGCAGCTATTGCCAATGTCCATTTAGATGCCAGTCTTCTGAAAGAAACATAGGAGAAAAGAATTGTATACAAAGAGTACACTTGGTCTTTCTACATTCTCTTCTGTAAACGAAATATACTACTTGGGAGGTAGAATAGTCCTTGTTTTGAATTTGAAGCCATGCTTTATTTTCCTGCTATAGAGACATATTCTGGTACTCTTTATAATAATATCTCGTGACAGTAAATAGCTCCTGATACCAAAGGGTAAAACACATTGTATGACAAGCTGTGCATAGTTTATCCATAATAAAATTTATTTTCAAATGTAAATACATATGTGTATATTTTTAAATTTGGAAATACATTTAATGTGTCTGTGGAAAATATCAAGAAAAGATATTTTGTGACAGCTTCTAGGTATACATCTCTGTAGTTTTTATTTGTCATTCTTTAAAATCTGTTTAATTATCAGGTGCTATTTATTTAATTGAGACAAATTGTATCATCTTTTCAAAAGTTCTCTGAGGTTGTTGGCCTGCTGTAGGAATAGCAGGAAGGAATCAGAGACTCTTGGTGTGTCTTCTGGTAAAAGAGGCATCCAGCTTTCCTAAGTGCTTGGAGTATGAAAGAGTGGTGGGTTTTAGAAATCCACTTCACCCTCTCCCCTCTGCCCCCACGCACAGGGTAAGTATCTTTCATTCCTCAGGGGCCCACCTCTAGGCAGGTAGTGTCTTCTTCAAGATGAATAAAACCTAGGCAGGCAGGAGAGGGAGTTCAGCGCCCTCACAACTGCTAAAATGTGAGAGCTGAGAGCCTAGGATTGTCTTTCCCTCCTGGCCCGAAATAAGTTGTTCACCTGCCTCCGAGAAACACTGGCTTCCGCAATAATTCTCTGAGTACCCATAATAATGAAGGTGGGTACCATGGTAACTTGGCTGGCAGTTTTGAAGTCCAAAATTGTTTTATACTTGAGATTTTCCTTAAAGATTTGCTATTCATTCTAGATGATTACCAAAGGGAAGTACGATTTCTTGTGAATAATTTAAAATGCAGCATGTATACCACCTGGAATAGAAAAATACATGCCAAGCTAGAATTATTTTTTAACATATACTTCCATTCAATTCAAGATGTTTGTTGTGCACCTACTATATATCATAAACAATGACAGGTGCTGCCAGGACAGAAACAAGGAAAGGATGTAATCCTTGTCTCAAAGGAGTTTTTAGTGTCATAGAAGGTATGTCCATCATCTGTTGCCACAGTAATACTGTGTAAAAAAATCACCCCCAAACTCAGTGGTTTAAAAACATTGTTTATGCATCTGTGGTTCATCTGGGTATTGGCTGAACCAAGCTGGCCTTGGTTGAGCTTGTCTGTAAGGTACAGATTGGAAGAAGTTCTGTCTACTTCACGGGTCTCTCATTATTATTATTATTATTATTTTACAGTTTCACTGTGCAGTGATGTGATTTCGGCTCACTGCAACCTCCAACCTCTGCCTCCTGGGTTCAAGCAAAAATTCACGTGCCTCACCCTGCTGAGTAGCTAGGATCATAGAGGTGTGCCACCACACCTGACTAATTTTTGTATTTTTAGTAGAGACAGGTTTTTGCCATTCTGGCCAGGCGGGTCTCAAACTCTTGGCCTCAAGTGATCCACCCGCCTCAGCCTCCCAAAGTACTGGGATTATAGGCATGAGCCACTACGCCTACAAGGGGCTAGTTAGGCATGTTCTCCTCATTGTGATGGTAGAAGATTGAGAGGTCAAGCCCAACTGCACAAATGGCTTTCCTCTAACATTTTCTGCCAAAGGAAGTCACATGGACAAGCCCTATGTCACTAGAATAAGGAAATATACTCTTTCTGAGGTGAACTGCAAAGTATATGGCAAAGGATATGGGGACACAGGGAGGGATGCAAAATTAGGAAAATATATAGCAGATGCGCAAATGTCTTGAATAGAAATGCTAATATGTTAAAAATAATACAATCAACCATTAGGAAAAGATAAATTCACAAATGTCTGTATAACAAATGGTGGGGGCTTCACAAGGGAAGGGATCCTATCTCAAAGACAGGAAGAAAACTTCTTAAAGGAGATGACACTTGCAGCCACTCAAGAAAGGTGTTTGTATTTCAAGAGGCTAACATGGGAGGTTGGGGCAGCACATGATTCAAAGATGCTCCATGAGCAGAGTGTGGACACACATAAGCCATTCTCAGTGTCAGGTTATAAAGAAGTAACTGAACAGAAAAACTGCAGCAATAGAAAAAGGAAATGTGTAAGAAAACTACAAGTAGGGGGAGACTTCAGGTCTCAGAAATTTTTGTCTTGTGTGTTATTGCTGGAAGTTCTTTGAGTAGATAGTATGAGTGTTAATTTCCAGGGTATGAAATATGCAAAAGCATGTTAGCATAGAGCTTTTGTTTAAATCTTGAGAACTATAATTAGAGCTGGAAATGACTTAGAAATTTTTTAGCCCAGCTCAGTTAGTTTATAGATGAGGAAATATGTATTTTGAAGATAAATTCTCTATGTGTGGATATGTATGCATATCTCTCTAGATACATACCTATACAGATAGGTCCTGATTTTACTATGGCGTAAGTGTAATTTTCAGACTTTATGATGGTACAAAAGTGATACACATTCAGTAAAAACTGTACTTCGAGTACCCATACAACCATCCTGTTTTTCACCTCAGTGCAGTATTCAGTAAGTCACATGAGATATTCAGCACTTCATTATAAAATAGGCTTTGTGTTAAATGACTTTGTTACTGTAGGCTATTGTAAGCCTTCTGAGCACATTTGAGGGAGGCTAGGATAAGCAATGACGTTTGGCAGATGAGATGTTTTAAATGCATTTTCAACCTGGGATATTTTAAATTTATGATGGGCTTATGGCCCAAAAACCCCATGGTAAGTTGAGGAGCATCTTCATGTGTGTGGGTATATGTATGTGTGTAAAATATATAAAATATATAAATATATTAACAGAGAAAATACATTTCCTCCTAAATAAAACCATAGATGTGGTATTATTACCATATATATCCAATGTGTATATATGTATTATATCCAATGTATATTGTATATAATATCCAATGTGTATTAAGTATATATTTATATAATATATATTATTATCAATGTACATTATGTAGATATAAAATTTATATTATATTGAATCTAATAATACATATATACATTGGATATATATGTAATAATACCATGTATGTGGTTATATATAATATACATTGTATTATCACATATATCCAATGTATATATGTATTATTATATCCAATGTATATTGTATATAATATCTAATGTGTATTATTAGGTATATTATTTATATTATATATTATATAATATCAATGTGTATTATATAGATATAAAATTTATATTATATTGAATCTAATAATATGTACATTGGATATATATGGTAATAATACCATGTATATGGTTATATATATAATATACATTGGATATTATATATATCCAATATCTATAATATACAATTGTATTTAGAGAGAAAGACTAAATTCTTCTTCTGTGTATATTGAGGAAAAGAGAGGGGAAATGAGTCTACTTCTTGAAGTGATATTCTAAAGAATTCTTAATTCCTCACAAATTTTAAAACTTCTGTGTCCTTATCAGCGATCTTTCTAGTTCCAAGGAATAGAATATGGCTCATACTATTCAAATGCATAGGGGAGGTTGTTAATAAGAAGAAAAAATAAATATGTTTCCAGTTACCCAGGACTGGAAATGCCCTGTGTAATGCCTGATCTAGCAGAGGCTTTTCATTGGCTCCCCTAGTCTGGGGCACTGTTATCAACAGAAAGGGAAACAGATACTGGGAGAAGTGTGCCAGGGCAGCAGGTGTCCTCTGTGCCGACTCACTAGTCTTCCTGTCTTCTGAAATTCACTCCCCTCATTTGTAAATGCAACATAATCACCCATTTAACCAAAATATAATTAGGGAGGTAAACCAGTTTGTGTATCTAATATATGAGGTTTCTCCAGAGTAGAAACAATGAAACTTTGAAGTTGTTTCCTTTCCATAATGCCAGTTTGTGTAGACTAGAAGTTGTCAAACTATGATCTGATGGGATTTGTTCCCTGGTCTGGACAGGGACTGGTCCAGCTGGTCTGCTTTTATAAATTAGGTTTTATTAAAACAGCCACTCTCCTTTGTTTACACATTGTTCGTGGTAGCTTTTGCACAACAATGGCAGGGCTTGTCGTTGCAAGGGGGACAGAGCCCATGGCCTGCAAAGCCTCAGTATTTAATACCTGACCCTGTTCATTGCAGTCTGCCCACTCCTGGTGTAGACCACGGGGAATTGGCGCTTTCTAGAATGGGCGACTCGTGCATGTGCTTGGTCCTCTGGGATGGCATTGACAGGAGTCGGCCCAGGGAGGACATCTGTGGAATGAGAATGTTGCCCCCATGCATGTTTTCTCTAAGAAAGAAACCCGTGCTGGCCGGGCGCGGTGGCTCACGCCTGTAATATCAACCTTTTAGTAGGCCAAGGTGGGCGGATGACCTGAGGTCAGGAGTTTCAGACCAACCTGGCCAACGTGGTGAAAACCCGTCTCTACTAAAAATAGAAAGGAAAAAAAAAAAAAAAACAGCCGGGCGTGGTAGCGCATGCCTGTAATTCTAGCTATTGGGGAGGCTGAGTCAGGAGAATCGCTTGAACCCAGGAGGCAGAGATTGCCGTGAGCCGAGATCACGCCACTGCACTAAAGCCTGGGCGAAAGATCTTTAAAAACAAGAAAAAGAAAAAAGAAACCGGTGCTTTTGCTGCCTCCCTGGGGCTCTGCTGAGGCCGTCATCCTTAACCCTTTGTTCTCTGTCCTTTGCCAGACTCCGACCTGAGCATGCGCACACTGAGCACGCCCAGCCCAGCCCTGATATGTCCACCGAATCTGCCAGGATTTCAGAATGGAAGGGGCTCGTCCACCTCCTCGTCCTCCATCACTGGGGAGACGGTGGCCATGGTCCACTCCCCGCCCCCGACCCGCCTCACACACCCGCTCATCCGGCTCGCCTCCAGACCCCAGAAGGAGCAGGCCAGCATAGACCGGCTCCCGGACCACTCCATGGTGCAGATCTTCTCCTTCCTGCCCACCAACCAGCTGTGCCGCTGCGCGCGCGTGTGCCGCCGCTGGTACAACCTCGCCTGGGACCCGCGGCTCTGGAGGACTATCCGCCTGACGGGCGAGACCATCAACGTGGACCGCGCCCTCAAGGTGCTGACCCGCAGACTCTGCCAGGACACCCCCAACGTGTGTCTCATGCTGGAAACCGTTACTGTCAGTGGCTGCAGGCGGCTCACAGACCGAGGGCTGTACACCATCGCCCAGTGCTGCCCCGAACTGAGGCGACTGGAAGTCTCAGGCTGTTACAATATCTCCAACGAGGCCGTCTTTGACGTGGTGTCCCTCTGCCCCAATCTGGAGCACCTGGATGTGTCAGGTAAATGGACACTGACCTACCAGCTATGGGCCCTCCTGGTGCACCATCCTACAATGCCACCACCGGAAGGTCCTCTTCTTGCAAGCCATCAGAGATGAGGGAGGGGGGTGGTAGGGAGGCTGGCTTTTGCAGAGAAACTGTCTCTATGGAATCATGACTCTACAGGCCACAAGTTCCCCTTTCATCAAATAATGTCCACTTCTTAGGGGAGTTCTTAGGGGAATTCTAGCACATTTTGCCTGGGAGTTGTTTAGTATGACTTTTAAATGTCTTTACTCTTCATAACTCTCACAGTTACTTCAGAGCAACCATAAATAATGCAAACAGGGTATCTAATTGTGGAGAAATAGGAAACAAAAGGCTAACTCAAGCACAGTTAGCTTAGAAACTACTCTTGTGCCCGCTTACTGTTGGTCCCTGGAGCCTGGAATCTTTGTCCAAGCTGTAAATATGACCTCATGTGTTTTCATACCATGGGCCGGACGGTGCACACTGTGGGTGGTAAAACACTCAGCTGTGGGCTGTGCTCACAATCACTTGCCATTTTGTAGTGTCTCCTTAGATTTCACCAGCATTCTCCTTACCTCTGGGTTAATCCTGCATCTTTTCTCAAGCAAATTCTCAATTACATAGTGCAAGGGCAAAGTCCATTGAATTAAATCTTTAGTCCTTTTAAAAATTGAAGGAAGTCGGGCGCAGAGGCCCACGCCTGTAATCCCAGCACTTTGGGAGGCTGAGGCGTGAGGATTACTTGAAACTGGGAGTTAGAGACCAGCCTGAGCAACAAAGCGAGACCCCTCTCTCCACAAAAACCGGAAATATTAGTGGGCACAGTGGTATGAGACTGTGGTCCCAGCTATTCTGCTCAGAGACTGAGGCAGGAGGATTGCTTGAGCCCAGGAGTTTGAGGCTGCAGTGAACTATGATCATACCACTGCACTCCAGCCTGGAGGATAGAGTGAGACCCTGTCTCTGGAAAAAAAAAAAAAAAAATCGAAGGAAATCCCAGCATGGCTGCTTTGCTTGGAAACCTCTCTCAGGCAGGAAGAATTAAAGCCCAGACTCATACTTAGGCGCCAGACGTGATCTGGCTGGACTAACAGCCCTTCCTTATCTCATTTGCTGCCTAGTCAAAAAATGGACATTCGAGAGGCTGAAATATGTAAGATGCATCAGGGACTTAAAAAAAAAAAAACCAACAGCACGACCAGCAACCTCAGGGAGTTTGGGGGAGGGGTCAAGAAGTAAAAACCACTATGATGGGTGAATAAACAGAATCTGGGATTTACAAGCATCTGAGGCCAGTGATGCCCTCCAACAAAATCCGAGCTAAAGCTGGCTCTCAGCTTGCTCTCTCTTTCAAAAGCCAACATCTGAAAATATTTCAGATGACAGCCCATTACTTTTTGCAGATTGTTTTCCGTGCTAGAGAGCAACTCGCTGCTCCTCTACTTCAACTGGCTCCAAGACAAAACCATAGCAGCCATATGTTCCGTTAGTCATGAGTAGCCAGTGGCATCAAGAAGCAGGAAACCACGAGGTTTTCTTACATTTTTCCTCCAAGGAATTCTGGAAAGAGAAAATGTTGTGATGTGGTGGAAACAAGTTTCAAAACTTTGTGATTTAGGAAAATTCACAGCTTTTTCTAGATGTGTTTCCTCTTCATTTAAAAAAAAAAAAATGACAAAGGACTGGGTTCTTTAACATCTAAGAATTGGAGCATTTTATAAACATTTCATTTTATTTTCTTTTCTTAGATTAGAAAATGATTCATTTTTGGAATCTCTATCTTTGTTAAAGGTGCTTCCCATGCACTCTTAATACAGGCTGCAAGTGATTGTACCCTCTTTTGGAGGGTCCTTTTGAAGTTCAGAAATGCAGAAACCACTTTTGCTATTTGGGATGGAAATTCTTGCATTTCTAGCCTGTGTGATCCTGCCTGGCCCCTTGACTAACCATTATTAAGCCTTGATATCTGTCCTGTATGTTAACCTGCTTACTTTGAAAGTTCAAATATATTTGTGTCACCTCCCCTCATGTCTCTCAATGACAATAGTGATCTGTATACACAGAGATAAAAATGAGGGGAATCTGCAGCTTACCAACTTAAGAACACAGAATCCCACATATGGGAGAAAGTTTCAGATAGATGGTCTTGAAAGACTCAACAGGCCATGAGGATGGATTTGTCATCAGCACCTACTAAGGGTGGCCTCCTGTTCTGGGGGCATCTGGAAATTGTTATGTTGATGCAGAGAGGCCACAGAGCTACCACAGTTGATTTCATTATGCCTGGTTCTCTTTAGTTTTACAGCTGGGCTCTGATAGTGGCCACGTTCTCAGTGGCAGTAAACTTGACTTTGGAAGACTCATCACTGATCTGGAGCTTAATTCTCCCAAAGGAGATGAGACTGCCTATCCCATCCCTAGCATGCAGAAAATGGTCATCTGGGAAAATGACTACAACTGTATTGTTTTGTCATTATCACATATTACCTTTTATTAATAGTAGCATTAAACATCAATGCACTATATTGATGAATATATTGCAATAACGAGAGGAATTGATAATAAAGAACGTATTTGTGAAAGCTGCATGAAATCTGGAATTAACTGAAGAAGCCCCATAGGTTTGTTCAACCAATTTTCAAAATATAAAATGTCGTAAGTGTTAAAAATAATATTGCTTCAGAAAGAACCTTTCTAACTGGAGACCTGGAATCATCCTTGTTTATCCTCCTAATCCTACCCAACCAGTAGAATCCTGTTCGGGTGACTCTATTTCCCCAGTACCTTGAGTCCATCTCTGTCTGCCTGCCTGGATGCAGGCTTCCCCAACCATTCCTTCTTATACCCATCTCCATTGCCTCCAGAGGAATTGTTTCAAACTACAAGTCTAACCATTCGCTGTCCTGCATGAAACCTCCAATAATTGCTCCCTATGACCTACAGGAAAAATTCAAGTTCCTCCACAGAGCACGTAACAGCCTTCATAAGATGCTCTTCTTAGGTGCAAATTTCATCTCTTTCCTGCATACACTCAATGATCCCTTCTGTAGAACCATCTTATCTGCATGTCCCCAAACACATCCTGTCTCTACATACAGTGATGTGTGCATGCCTGTCTGGCTTGTGTGCCTCTTCCTTCCCTGCCTACTGCCCCTCCCTTGAGAACTCTCTGAACAGACTTTTCATTGCTTAACCTCCAGTCAGGCATCCCCTGAATGTAGCCTTCCCTGCCTCGCCCCCAGTGAGCTAAGGGTTTTTTTTCTGGGTGTCTGCCTTTTGGGTACAGAAAGCTAGAGATTGATGGACTTGCAATTCTCAACTCATGATGAGCTTTGAGCTTTATAAGGGCGGAAATATGTCATCTTTCATTTTTGCACTTTTATGACATTGTAATTAAGTGAACAGAGTCGTCTCAAAGTTTTAAATGGTCATTTTGGCCTCTAAAATGTTTAAAGTTCCCTTTGGTTAATACTGTAATCATGCATTTAGGAAGCTGTAGTGCAACAGTTAAAAATTCCTCATCAGTAAAAATGAGGTGGTTGGGAGGATTAAGTGAGTTAAGACTTGTTAAGTTCTCAAACACATGCTCTGATGAGAACCATGTAGTAGGCACTCAGTAAATCACAGCTGTCATTGTCATTGTTGTATTGTCCTTGTTATTAACGTGCCTGGAAGTCAGGAGTTGTTCTTCATTGATTTAACCATCTTACACCCCAGAAGAAGTAGAGATATCACCCTAATAATGAGCGGAAGTGGTAATAAAGAGCATATTTGTGAAAGCTAAATGAAATCTGGGATTAATTGAAGAAACCGCACAGATTTGTTCAACCTATGTTATCTATTCCCTATTGAATAATATTTATATACCTTACCCTAGATGTCAAAGCAGGCCCCTGATCTCATCCCAAGAGATGATTCTTGCCTTGGTTTTGATTAAATCCTTTCAGACACCCTAAGTTTCACCTCATGGATACCCTAACCCCCCATGGACTTGCCCCTTGCTTTCTTTTCTCTGGAATTTGTCTATTATATTACTACCTGGACCCCATATCTATTAATGTGTATACAAATTGTTTTTCACTCCACATCTATGCATCCAAATTATTTCTCTTTCAAGGACCCCTTTGGAAATCATGCTGTGGTGGCTTCTAAGTTTCCAAAGACCCCTGGGTGCCCAGTGTCTGAATGTTCACTTCATTTTCTACTGTATATCTCTTGTGTAATTTATCAACTCTATGATACGTCATAGTCATTTCTTACCTCCCTTTCTAAATTGAAGTCTTGGAATGAGGAGTCAAGAAACTTATCTGTAGTCTGGTTGTACAAGTCATATAATCTCACTGAGCCTGCGATGCTTCATCTTTAAAAAATGATGTTTATTTTGGATGATTTCTAAGGTTCTCTCCATGTCTATAATGTTTGAATGTGTGAACTAATCATAAATAATACCTGCTGAGCCATGAACCAATTTGGGCAAAATTTAAAATCTAAAATTATTGATCTAAAATAATACAAGCCTATAAAATAGTCTCTTTACCAAAACTGAACTGAACAAGTATTTCATTAAATTTGGAATTCAGTTTCAAAAGCAAAGTATACATTTTCCTGGACCGAATATATTATCTTCCCTGGAGTGTAGCAGATTTTGCTAATCTTGTTTTTAAAGAAAGGAAACTAGAACCAAAAGTTTAGGAGCGAAGGTTATCATATGATCTTGAAAAACAAAGTGGCTTTACGGGTGTCACAGATGGCCAATCACTACTATAGACAAACAAATTCAGTGCAAGCAGGATTACAGTCAGCCCCAAGAAAGAAACTCCAAACAAAGGGAAATTGCAAAGCTAAAAGGGACCTTTTGCAAAACCACAAAGCCCACTGGAACAGTGTGACCTGCCTCTGACAAGCTGTTTTTCTTCTCCATTTTTGGAGTGTGTGCTTCACTCCTTCCTAAAATTCTTTGACTTGGTAGCACGTGGCTTTTGAACCTCATTATTCCCGGGACCTGAGTGCCTAAGAGTTTCCTGGGCAGCCTACCAGGAGGTCGGAGGAAGGTCCTCGTTAGCACTATTATGAGGCTGCTGGGAAGCCTTGGATATTGCGTGAAACAGCCAAGGTGCAGAAGTGTCGGAAATGAGGCACCTAGCTGTAGAACTGCCCAAGAGATTTGAGAAGAGCAGAGAGAAAATGAAAAATATATATACAGCCTCAGTAGTCGAATGAAATACATAAAAATATACATTTATTTATAAAATATTAGGTTGGTACAAAAGTAATCGCAGTTTTTGTCTTTTATTTATTTATTTATTTTGAGATCAAGTCTTGCTCTGTCACCAAGGCTGGAGTGCAGTGGTGCGATCTTGGTTTCTGCAACCTCCGCCTCTCAAGTTCAAGCAATTCTCATGCCTCAGCCTCCTGAGTAGCTGGGATTATAGGCACGCACCACCATGCCCATCTAATTTTTGTGTTTTCAGTAGAGACAGGGTTTTGCCATGTGGCCCAGGCTGGTCTTGAACTCCTGGGATCAAGCAATCCACCCACCTGGGCCTCCCAGAGTGCTGGGATTACAGGCATTAGCCAACACACCCAGTCGGTTTTTGCCATTTTAATTGCAAAAATCGCAGTTACTTTTACACTAACCTAATATTTATAGACTGTGGCTATTAGTTATATTAATATACTATAAATATACTGTACATGTTTTTATAAAGTAATGTATAGAGAACTTAAATATACCATGAAATGAGTGTTTCATTTATTATATATAAATATATAAATTATAACATATAGTATGTACATATATAACTTATGCACACATATTTTTTAGGAGATTAGAAACGATGTTTAGAGAGGCATCTAAAGATACCTTCCTGAGCATTAATATTGTTCTAACAATCAGGTAAGAAAATGTTTATAAAAGCCCTTTGTGAACTTCGTGTTTCAATACAAATAAGACACATTATCATTAACTATAAAACAGACAACTGTTTTTCAATGTAGGTATACTTCAGCCAAGGTCAAAGTCCTGAAGACACTTAAATGTTGGAAGCTGGATGATCTCATCTGATCCTCTTATGGAAGACTCTTTTCCCTCTATAAACCACTCATTCATTCAGCAGATACTTAGCACCAGCTATGAACCAGGAATGAAAGAGACAGCAGTGAACAGCCCCAAGTCCCTTTTCTCAAAACTTACATTCCAAAGTGAGAAGACAGCAAATAAATAAGTGAATAAATAAATATATAATGCCACCCAGGGTTAAAGACTCCTGAAAATAAAGGGAAGGGAAGCAGGGGATGCTAGTTTATACAAGCATGGTTGGGGACAAATTTTTCAATACACTGAGATTGGCTCTGAGACCTAGGGAAGTGGGGAGGGCTAAGGGAAGCCATTTCTAGTGTTCAGAGGCTGGAGAGCATTTGCGGTGTCTGGGAAATGGCAAGCAGGCCAGTGGGGCTGGAAGAATGAGGTAAAAGATGCCGTCAGAGAGCCCCGGGATGCAGATCCTTGGGAGCCCTGTTAGACTCTGGATTTTACACTTGGAGTGAACGGGCGCCATCCCGAGGCTTTGCACAGGGGCAAGCTTCGAGTTCCATTTTCCAAGACGCCTCTAGCAGATAGGGGTGTGGAGAATTGACTGTAGGAGCTAAGGGCAGGGGAGGAAGTCTGGTTCAAGGACACTTGGAGTGAACGGGCGCCATCCTGAGGCTTTGCACAGGGGCAAGCTTCCAGTTCCGTTTTCCAAGACGCCTCTGGCAGACGGGTGTGGGGAATTGACTGTAGGAGCTAAGGGCAGGGAAGGGAGTCTGGTTCAAGGGCTACAGCAACAATCCAGATAACACAGTTGTTCTTCCTCAGCTAAAGAGGGTTGAATTGACTCGGAAGGTCTGTTCAGTTGACAGAAGGTCACCTTGCTAGACTAATATATTCACTTCCCATAGCGTTTTCGGAGCACATGCATATCTGTTCTCTCGTTGCATCCTCATTATATCTGAAATGTCGGCTCACCACCTATTCATTCCCATTGCATAAAGGACAGTTCTGAGAAGCAGCAACGTTAAGCCTCCTGCCTGAACCAGGTGTGACTCCCAACCCAGTGCTCTTTCTGCTAAACCAAGGTACATGCCCGAGCTTTGTCTTTGATACCTCACTTTGGACCAGGGAGCTTCCAAACCACGGCAGTGCAAGAACTCACTTTTACTGAGCTCCTGGAACTTTCCAGGGCCAAGGCAAGATATTTACACACATCCTCTCATTTCTCCATCCCAGCTGCCTCCCAGGGAATGTGATCCTCCCTATTTTAAGACAAAGGAAATACTCAGAAGGATTGATTTGCTAAATATCAGGCAAGTAGGGACAGATGACAGATCAGGAATTGGAAAATTGGAACCGTGGTTTTTCTGATCCAATTCCCTTAAGCCCAGATAATAGAAATAATGTAGTTAAATAATCAGATAAATATGGGGAACCCATTCTTGCTTTTCTTCTCTCAGGGACCAAGACAGGAAGGGGTAACGTCAGCCTCGGACCCAGACTTGGGCGAGGGTCAGGAATCCCCCAGGGAATCCCCGGGCGTGGCTCCCCTGCTCGCAGGTTGCTCTGAGCCTGTGTTCTGTCTCTTTGTGCAGGGTGCTCCAAAGTGACCTGCATCAGCTTGACCCGGGAGGCCTCCATTAAACTGTCCCCCTTACATGGCAAACAGATATCCATCCGCTACCTGGACATGACGGACTGCTTCGTGCTGGAGGACGAAGGCCTGCACACCATCGCGGCACACTGCACGCAGCTCACCCACCTCTACCTGCGCCGCTGCGTCCGCCTGACCGACGAGGGACTGCGCTACCTGGTGATCTACTGCGCCTCTATCAAGGAGCTGAGCGTCAGCGACTGCCGCTTCGTCAGCGACTTCGGCCTGCGGGAGATCGCCAAACTGGAGTCCCGCCTGCGGTACCTGAGCATCGCGCACTGCGGCCGGGTCACAGACGTGGGCATCCGCTACGTGGCCAAGTACTGCAGCAAGCTGCGCTACCTCAACGCGAGGGGCTGCGAGGGCATCACGGACCACGGCGTGGAGTACCTCGCCAAGAACTGCACCAAACTCAAGTCCCTGGATATCGGCAAATGCCCTTTGGTATCCGACACGGGCCTGGAGTGCCTGGCCCTGAACTGCTTCAACCTCAAGCGGCTCAGCCTCAAGTCCTGCGAGAGCATCACCGGCCAGGGCTTGCAGATCGTGGCCGCCAACTGCTTTGACCTCCAGACGCTGAATGTCCAGGACTGCGAGGTCTCCGTGGAGGCCTTGCGCTTTGTCAAACGCCACTGCAAGCGCTGTGTCATCGAGCACACCAACCCGGCTTTCTTCTGAAGGGACAGAGTTCATCCGGCGTTGTATTCACACAAACCTGAACAAAGCAAATGTTTTTTAAAAGCAGCTTATGTAAGCACCGACACCGACTCATAACAGCTCTTTCTTCCAGGAAGGTTATTAGGAATCTGGCCTTTATTTTTCCTCATTTCTCATGGGCAACAGAGGCCAAAGAAACGAAGCAAGGCAAACAGCGAACAGGCATTTTGGTCAGGTCATTTGTAGGAAGTTTCTCTTCTCACGAAAGATGTACTTCAGCAGGCTGATCGCAGTTCCTTGAGCAAGGCGCTTACTCTCCGCCGCTCAGGCCCCCGAGGCCGCCTTGTCCCTCACACACAGGCCACACCCCCACAGTTCCACACCCCCCCTCTAAGGCCACACCCTCCCTTCCTAGAGCAGCAGCCAGGACCCATCATCAGAATCACAGTGCTCTCCAGACCTCCTTTCTAAACTGCTTCATTGACCTAAGTCACCCTCTTCAATCCCACAACCATGGGCATTCTGGTCAACTCAATATCATAGCACTTTGCATACGCAAAATACTTTTCAGGTCTTTTAAAAAAATTCATTACAGCAAATAGCTGGGGAAAGACATGCAGTCTTCTCCCAGCTCTGCCAATGACTGTGACCTTGGCCAAAGCAATTCACTGCTCTGGGCTGCAGCTTCCAGCACCGAGTCAGAGGCCACACAGCCCAAAGATTAGCTTCATGTCCATTATAGCATTGAGGGAACAGAGACACCCATACACAGAACCACCTTGGCATAGAAGCACGTAGGCATCTTCCTCTTCCAGGAGAACTGATTCTGTGGATGGGCATGATTTCAGGAGATTGTGCAGGGCCAGCATCAGTGCACAAAGGGTCCTGTATGTCCTTTGGCTGCAAATCACCCACTTCCCTGTGTGTTTCAGTGGGATAATATCCTCTCCCACCTCTTCACATCCTCTTTTGCCAGGCTGGATGGTGTCGTTTCTGTACACAAATACTTTCTGCATTCCCCCCTCCACAGCATCCTAGCCAGGCACCAGCACGCCTAATCACAGCAAAGCCCAGATCCCCCCTCAGTTGCTTTTACTCAGCGTTTTCAAATAGGAGTAAAGGCCCTCGCAATTTCTAATTAACAAGCAAGGCCCAAGGGAACACATATCTTCAAAAGTTTTTCTAATCCCTCGTCTTGCACACCTGGCATGCTTCAGGCACATCTGTCCTACAGCTGGCAGAGACAGATGCCTCGGTTCTTTGTCATTCAGATTGCATTTGGCCTCTTCTCATCTATTTATTTCTTTATACATCCAGACTTCATCACATGAAGCCTGTTGGGGTTAAGTTTGTAAGTGTTTAATTGTGCAACTTGCCACCCTGTGTGCCTCCTCCGTGGCTGTCTGTGTGTTTTCCATCAAAGAATGCAAAGCAGACTTCCAGGTGTTTAAATTCTGTTCACTCAAAAATGCCAGATGAATGGAAGAGGGAACACACTGAGATGACTTAGACTCTGGTCCACCAACCAGACCCTTGGAATGGAATATTAAAATCATTACAAGGCATGAATTTTAAATGGATGAAATTTCAAATTATCTTATTTGGATAGAAGTCTATATTCTAGCCTCGTTTGCCTGAAGTCAGATAGCCAGAAGAAATTTCATTGCTCGTTTTCACGAAATTCACTTGTCTTTTGTTAATTAACACAGGGCCTTTCCCAAATTATTCTCTAGCCAAGCCCCGCCTTCATTACTGTTGAAATCCCTCATTTATTTCCTTCTCAAAGTGCCCGTTATCCAAACGCAGAACCTTTGCATCTCCAAGCCAGTTATGCTGAATTTGTCAAACTTAGACACCCTTGACAACTGCACTCCTACTGTAGGCTCCTGTGCGTACTGGCGTCTTCTGTGGGGGATGGAGAGGTTAGTGTGATGAGGTGGCGTCTGCCCAGGAGGTTTCTTTCATACATCATGGCCTCCCATCCAATTAACATCATCAACTTACATGTGTAATTAAGGCTCTGTGCCATGGGGGAAATGAGTCATTTAGCTAGGCCAGGATCTAGTGACAGCCACAGAGTTTAGAACCATGAAAGAAGTTGAAGGTAGCATTCTTCAGCTCTGTGACTTGTGACCCTATTTGAAGTTTCAGGATTTGGGTGTCACAAAGGATTGTCCCTAATCCTTGGCCCTGGGGTTTTCCAAGTGAGCTAGTTTAATACTCCGAGAATGAGCTGGCAGATCCAGGTAATGAACCCCTGACCACATCGCCTAAACTGTCTTCCAAGCATGAGACAAAGTTGACTGATCACACTGATTGCCCAACACATACCGTCTTGCCAGTTTCTCCTTTTCTCCCAGTCTCCTCTTCATCCATTCTGTTCTCCCTTGGGGTGGGAATCTATGGTGGAGGTTACTGGGGAAACAGCTCAGCAGATTTTTAGAGACCAAACCAAAGGCCTCACTGAGAAATTTATCTGTTTTAAAACATTGCTTCCTTCCTGGCTCTGCTAAATTGAATGCTCATTGTTTTTTTGTTTTTTTTGTTTTTTTGTTTTTAAATTCTAATGTTCAAATCACTGCGTGCTGTATGAATCTAGAAAGCCTTAAATTACTACCACCAAGAAATAAAGCAATATGTTCTTAATCAGCCTTGGCTTCATTTTTAATAACCTTGCCAGAGGAGAGTGCTGTTTGGTTGGGGGGTACTCAAAAGTATGCAGAAAACTTTCTTTGAAGGACAGAGCAAGCCAGGTCATTGCCACTGTTGCCTGCTTGAAGATACATTGATGGTTTTCTCATCTCCTTTGGACCAATGATTTTGGCTTAAAATTGGCAGGTAAGTGAAAAAACATTACTTTCACAGTATAGTTCGGGTCTTCAATTCCTTAACCCAACCCCTGTGAGACTCTGTCTCCAACAAATACAAAATTTATCTATGGTGGATTTTGTAATACCTACCTCAGCCACTGGGACATCACCCTTAACCAGTCATATTAATATTTCTTCAGCAATAGATCTGAATAGTCACATGACATGAGATTATTATAGACTATAAATAGCCTTGCATCAGTTGAGATCCGGTTTTGTCAGGAAACTCATTTATACCATAAATAACAAAAAAAAACTTCTATTTTGTTCAGAGCTGGGATTTCAGAATTATGAATAGCTAAGGACATGAATAGATTTACCTTGGCACTGGTTACAAACATTGGAGGAAACTTCAAAATTATGCTGACCATTCCTTGTTATAATTTTTTAAGTGTCTTAGAGTACTATTAGATCGGTGCAAAAGTAATTATTTTTGCCATTACTTTTAACAGCAAAATTGCAATTGCTTTTGCACCATCCTAACAGAACCTGAAAGGAGAAGATGGAAACCTGATCTAAGTCAGTTAGAAAAAGTGAAATGCCAAATCCCTTCTTCCCCACCCAAACCTTTCCACCTGAGAAATCAATATGGCAAAAAGCAAGTACTGATAGATGAATGGAAAACTTCATTCTTAGCAAGTAAAAAGGTGTTAAGAGATACTAATTTTAACTGTATTTGTCTTTGACCTTCTCATCCTGTGTTAGCTGCTTAAACAACTCTCACATAAACCAGTAGGACCCTTAAATACCTTGCAACATTAATTTAAGGATGCCCCATGCCATTCTTGTCAAGATCCTGGAATAAGTCTAGAAGTAACTAAAATGCATTCACCCTTGAGGTTCATGACTTCTTAAATTGACATTTGTTCAGACTTCATTAGAAAAAGTTTTCAGGAAGCTTGATATCTAGAGCATACAAAATGAAAAGAAAGGATTGAGTATTTTCAAGGGAAAAGTAATATAATAAAAGTGCTTATTGTATCTAAATTATCAGAAGGAAGTCACCAAAAGTAGTGCATTTGTTCAATAGCTGGCAATCATGATTAGAGAGAAGCTAATTGGAAGAAATGCTGAATAGACAGTGGAATAGGGAGAAAGAATATTGAAAGACTAGGTAAATGTTGCAATGAGAAGGTTCACGCTGAAAATCTGTAACACAAAATTAGTTTTTATCTTGCTTTTCTGCTTTTTGGTCTTTACACCAGAAGCCGTCCTTCTGCAGCAGGGAGGGGTGTGGGGGTAGGAGGAGTGCCCGTCGTAATTTGTCCACAGTCGATGTCCATGCTATCACCAAGACTTGCCTAAACACAGCTCCACTTTGCTAAAGAGCAACTTGGGCAAGTCTCATTCAGATGACCACCAGGTGGGCAAAAGACATTTACCCAAAATAAGAAATACTCTCATAGACACTTGGACTGGGGGCACCACATCCAGGAATCACCCAGGATATGATTGTTCCTCCTTTTGCTTTGAGAGCATCATTATCTCCTAAAGTCACAGGTCCATCTTGTAGGATCCTTTTTACCCTCTCAAGTTAGTAGATCAGTTTGCATTTTAAACCACACAGGATGCAAAAACATCTCCATTTGGGAGCAGGACAAGGCACCATCCCTGCGTGTCAACAGAACAGTTGTGGCATCTCCTGCAGAGCTGTCCCAGGAAGTGCCTGCATCTCAGATGCTGATCACATAGACTACTCAGGAAGGCAGCCTTCGAGCTCTAGATTATTACTCAAGTATAAGCAATCAGCATCATCCAGGTGTCACAGGAAAGCCTTGAAGGGTCATTTTTAAAAATTCTTGACCCAAATATTTCCAAACCAGTCATTTCTGTGTTGCGGAATGTTTGTCTTTGCAGCCCTTCAACCACTGTATTTTACTCTGATGAGATCAGTATATCCAAATTTTATCCTGCCCCATGTGATGATCAACATATGATTGTGACTAGAAGTGGCAACATTCTTCACATACAAAGGATGCCCAAGAAGTACCAATTATGTTTTTAAAAACCTTTAACAGGCCAGGTGCAGTGGCTCACTCCTGTAATCCCAGCACTTTGGGAGACTGAGGCAGGCAGATCACGAGTTCAAGAGATTGAGACCATCCTGGCCAATGTTGTGAAACCTCGTCTCTACTAAAAATACAAAAAATCACCTGGGCGTGGTGGCGTGCACCTGTAGTCCCAGCTGCTTGGGAGGCTGAGGCAGGAGAATCACTTGAACTCGAGAGGCAGAGGTTGCAGTGAGCCGAGTTCGCGCCACTGCACTCCAGCCTGGCAAAAGAGCGAGACTCCATCAAAAAAAAACAAAAACAAAAACAAAAAAAAACCTTTAACAATGGTTTATTGGCCATTTACTCTATGCCAAGTTTTATGACAAGTTCTGAGTGAACAAATACAATATCCTTACCCCAAAGAAACTCTAATCAAATAAAAGTAATGTTATATAGTAAGGTAGGATGGAAGAGTGGAATATAAAAAAGAATATGACAGCATTCATTCATTCATCCAACAAGTATTTATTATTAATAACTTAAGAGATGGCAGATATTGTTTCATCACTGGGAGTTCTACCCTGATGGAACTTACTAAAGAAATAATGTCCAGCACATTATTGGGAGAGAAGAACAAGGCTTAGGCTCACCTCTTAGAGAAGACCCTTGAGCAGGGTTATATAAACTCAGACAAGGTGGGCTTCGAGGAATGATGCTCTTTAACATCCAAAACAGTACATGGAGCCCACTCAGGGAAAAAAAATATTTAATAAGGTTAGTGAAATAATGTATCTCTACTGTTTAATATTATCAAAACATTAACTATACTAACTATAGGTTAACATGGTCATTGCTTTAGGTTGGTCATGTGGAAACATGGCAAGTTCTTTTGTTCTAGTGTCTTCACAGATTTTTTTTTTTTTTTTTTTTGCGACAGGGTCTCACTCTGTTGTCCAGGCTAGAGGGCAGTGGCACAATCACAGCTCACACAGCCTCTACCTCCTAGGCTCAACTAATCCTCCTGCCTCAGCCTCTTGAGTAGCTAGGACCACCAACACTTGCCACCACACCAGGTTAATTTTCTTTTTTTTTTTTTTCTTTTTTTTTTTTTTGGTAGCGTCAGAGTCTCCTCATGTTACCCAGGCTAGTCTCAAACTGCTGGGCTCAAGCCATCTCCCCATCTTGACTTCCCAAAGTGCTGATTTAAAGTGTGAGGCACCCTGCCCAGCATTCCCAAAGATTAATCCCTGTGTGTACATACATGCATAGACACGTACCGTGTACACGTGTGTGTGTACATGAACCGGCAGTCATGACTCTGCAGAATCTTGCTCAAAGAGAAATGTATAGGAACTCCCTCCCTCAATAATCTTGGGATTTTCCAGCCCACATGGGTACTCTTTGACGTCACTCTAATTGCTACACACCTGTAACGGGAATGATCAGAAAAACTGAGATTTCTGAATTTACCATGTTCCTTTACTAAAAACTAGACTATGTCAAGAATTTTCAAAATACACTGTGGCTCAAGTCAGATTAATTAAATAGCCTCTAAAAATTGCCAAGAAATGAATTTTACTTGCCAACTCACTGAGGAAAAGTTCTTTGAAACCTCAAATTCCATCAGGGTTATGAATGTGAAAGTATCTGTCCACAGCAATAATAAACTAAACAGTAACAGCCATTAGGAAGTGAGAGAGAAAGAGAGAGGAAGGCTTTTAAATCCCATTCTCTGCAGTCAAAGCTGACAGTCCTTGTGACTTTTCAGGGCCCCAAGAGTCTCCCAGAATCTGAGTAAGCTCATTAAGCCCATTTCCAGAGAGACATGCAAAAGATACAGGAGAGAGGATTCCTAATTACAAAGATTAGCCAATAATTGGCTCTTCCTTTTTCTCCAGTCTTCTTCCAACCACTAATGAACACAGCCACCCTCTATAAATAAAACTTTTTTAAAAATACAGGTTTTACATCATGAATGTATTCTTCATAGGCATTTACATTTAAAATTTAAACAAACTTACCAAGGCCCTTTTCATTTATGAGAAAGTAGATAATGGGAGAAAACGTTCATGACTGACGAATAGCCTTCTCTATTTCTTCTCAAAGCCTTTCTTTTGGAGATGGAGACCAAGTAGATATAATTACCTTGGTACAATTTTACATTTTCCACACTTCCAGAGTAACTACACAAATGCCCCAGATTTCAACTGTACAATTCCTCATTTCGCAATCTCACCCCTTAACAATAGGCAGATGTTGGTTTTTCATACTCCACTGCCACTTAGCAAAGTCCCTGAAGACATCATTTTGCCCAGAAAATCCTTGCTTAAGTAGAAGAACTAGAGAGGAAGAATTCAGACTATTTCTCTCGTTCTCTTTACAACCACACAGGCAAATACATGATTTATGAAATGGTGGATCTGTGTGAATGGTGCCCAGGCAACAGATCTTTCCATTAGCTAGTCAGGGATATGGGAGCCCGGTTGGCTCTTCTCTACTTTCCTAATTTTTAAACACCCAAAGAATAATGACCATGGATGTGCTGGAGAGCTAGAGATCAAGAAGTTGTAGACTTAAAGAAAAACAAAACAAAAAAAAAACGAGAGAAAAAGAAACATTCAAGTAATGACCTCTCACTCACATAATGAGAAACAGAATCTCCTCCGGATTTCCAAGCTGGCATTGTTTCCCTGGTACCTTCGCCTGGGGGCTCCTGTGTGTAATGTTTCTTTTAAAAATATCACATGCAGGAAGGCAATGAGAAATACAAACACTGCCACGGGACAGCATTAATCTCCTTTTCTTTTAAAACTTGTGCTTAGTCCCAAAAGCAAGTGGCAAAATAATCTTAAAGGTGATCATATTATGTAACGACTCCTTTTGCATTTACAAAAGAAAAGCCACACATTCTCAGGTGTTGAGCATCGAGTATTTCTGTTTCTTTAACTTCACTCACTGGCCTTGTGGGTTAAGGGCACCAATGACTAATTTTTTTTTTTTTTTTTTTTTTGAGACGGAGTCTCACTCTGTTGTTCAGGCTGGAGTGCAGTGGCGCGGTCTTGGTTCAATGCAACCTCCTCCGCCTCCCAGGTTCAAGCGATTCTCATGCCTCGACCTCCTGAGTAGCTGGGACTACAGGAGTGTACCACCACACCCACCTAATTTTTTGTATTTTTAGTAGAGATGGGTTTTTGCCATGTTGCCCAGGCTGGTCTCAAACTCCTGGGCTCAGGCAATCCGCCTACCTTGGCCTCCCAAAGTGCTAGGATTATAGGTGTGAAGCACCATGCCCAGCCTGATAACTAATTATTCACAGCCAATAACTTGTTCTGGTCAAAGAGACAAGTAACCCTTTCTATCAGATTTTCTGAATGATGCAAAAGTTTTTGTTTGTTTGTTGAGATGAAGTCTCACTCTGTTGCCCAGGCTAGAGTACAATGGTGCTATCTCAGCTCACTGCAATCTCTGACTCCGGATTCAAGCGATTCTCCTCCCTCACCCTCCTGAGTAGCTGGGATTACAGGCACGTGCCACCACGCCTGGCTAATTTTTGTGTTTTTAGTAGAGATGGGGTTTCACCATGTTGGCCAGGCTTGTCTTGAACTCCTGACCTCAGGTGATCTGCCCACCTCGGCCTCCCAAAGTGCTGGGATTACAGGTGTGAGCCACCACGCCTGACCCACGCAAAAGTTTTATATCAGCAGCTCCATAGCAAAGCTCCTTTCTCGTGGGCTTGGGAACCCAATGCTAAGCCTTGTGGGTAGCATGGATCCAAGCAAGGCCTGGAAGTTTCCTTTGGCTGAAACTAAGAGGCTTTGTTAATTCTCATGATGACAACAAATGCATCTTTTAAAACTTTTTTTAAAGGTTATCATTTCTTATTTTAGTCGCATAAATTTCATGTATTTATTTCCATGTGTATAGTACTCCCAATAGAGTACCCTGTGGTGACTGACGAAACACAAATTCACGTTTCAGTCTATATTTTTAGTCCCATATTTTGGGGTTTTGGTGCTTTATATTTTGGTCCTATTTTTCTTTCTTTCTGATAGAGATGAATAACTAGTTGTGCTAGCTGAGATTGGCTCTTTACGTTGTACACCGTTTTCAGAAGATGTGTCTCCATACGGGTCTATGGTAGTGTCAAAGAGCTCCTCAAGCAACAGTACTACATATAGATTGCTCAATGTCCAGCAGAAAATACCACTGTTAGAACATGAAGGTTAATTTGTCAGGAGCACAGAACATTTTTGGAGATAATCCTGGAAAGATAACCAGCCTAAATATGGAAAGCCAGAGAAATATTCCACTCCATTCCTGTCAGGTGAATTCCAAACTGTATGCAGAGACTAAATTACCCCATAACTATAAACTATGTTTAACAAATTTGTAAGGGTATTTTAGCTCCAGAAACTTTGTGATCTGTTTGTAGATGTTTATTCGTCACTCAAAATTTCCTTCTAATTTTCCTGCTCCTTGTGCAGCATTTAGAAGGTTAAATTTTATTTCTGTTAGAATCCAAGGCCCCTCATGTAAACTATTAGTGGCTATCAGGTTGTCTTGAAAACTGTTGCTAAACTACAGATGAGCCCTGTGATAGATGTGGTCCAATAATTTCAAAAAGCCACGTAGGGAAATGTGTCGAAGTTCTTTATGACACTTGTTAGAAGGAGAATATCACAACAACGAGAGATTTGTGGGTATTTTGTTTTGTTTTTATGCCCAAACATATTCTTTCCATATGTCCGGCAATGAACTAGAAATACATATAGCTGAACTTTGAAAACATTAAGTTGCATTTTAGAAGTGATCCAATTTGGTTGAAAAGATTGTAATTAGAAACTTCACATTTTGGTTTGCGTATGACATGGGACTACCTGCTGATCTCACTGCTTTATATAACTGAAAAACCTTGTGTGTCTTTTTGTTGTTTGAGTTTTAATGAATAAAATACACAGGGATAATGTAGTGGAAGAGCTCTAGATATTATCTCTATCTTATTCCAAGATACCACAGTATATGAATAAGTTTGAATCTGCTTCAAGTTAGGATCAAGCAGCTCACTTCAGCAGGATTTATGCACATCTGAACACCTAATCCTCCAGAAAACTACTTTTAGCCACCATTCTTCTGTCTTAGCAGAATCAGAATAAATAATAGAACTTATTTAGGGCCCATTTCCCAACCTTCCTATAAACCCCTACCACTACTCCAACCTGAGAGCAAAGGATGGACCAGAAGCTTCAGAACAAACACAGTTCATTCATTCTCTACTTCTTTAATAACAACTTCCAAATGTCCCCAAATTTACCATGGCTTAGGAATCAGATTGTCTCCCAGGGACTTTCTAAAATAATAACTTCATGTCTCTCGTTAGTATTCCTCTTGAAATTAGAAGTCTATGATAGCCGGGCCTCGATATGGCCTTGTACTAGGTTAAATTTTCACCCTAAGTCATCATAGATCACAAAATAGCTAACCAAGAAATATGGACCAACACTTCCCCTCATACATGCTACAGACACAAAGCAAAAGAGTTGTCTTTAGCTTTACAACGTGGTCAGATCTGGTTAACTAATTATTGCATTAGGATTTAACAGTCCAGAATTCACTTCTGGATTCTGCCACTGATTTTATGTTGTTTGGAAGAATTATTTAACTTCTATATAAGAGGATATGACAACAACAATGGTTAAGGAATCAAGTTCTTTGGAAGTATTACCATAATTCCATAATTTATATTTTATATCGGGGGCTGGTTTTTATATAAAAAAAGATGATAATAGAGATAGATAGAAGATAGATATATAGATAGATAGATAAATAGATAGGTAGATGATAGATAATAGGTAGGTGGATGATAGGTTAATTGATAGACATATACATATATACATATGTCAACATTTGGTAGAGGAGTACCCAGTGTTAATGCTATTTCACAAAAGCTTCTGGTGTTCCTGAAATTCTCGCTTACTTGGTGTTTTATGTAGCTTTAAAAGACACATTAGCAATCCCAGCACTTTGGGAGGCCGAGGCGGGTGGATCACGAGGTCAGGAGATCGAGACCATCGTGGCTAACACGGTGAAACCCCGTCTCTACTAAAAATACAAAAATATTAGCCGAGCATGGTGGCAGGTGCCTGTAGTCCCAGCTACTCGGGAGGCTGAGGCAGGAGACTGGTGTGAACCCGGGAGGCAGAGCTTGCAGTGAGCCAAGATTGCACCACTGCACTCCAGCCTGGGCGACAGAGAGAGATTCCATCCCAAAAAAAAAAAAAAAAAAAAAAAAAAAAAAAAAGACACATTAGCTTTGGGACACAGAACAAAATGGGAATGGAGCCCTATCTATCAAAAATATTGAGTGCTGCATCTGCCCTCAATTTTTATTGAAATCACTCTAAATCTTGCCAGTCTGTCCAACTAAAAAGGGTAAAATAATAAGATATTCTACTGATGCTGGAATAAGGACAAAAAAGATGTTTGACTCAGCCAATAAATTGAAATGCTGTAGGAGACAGCCAAGGGGATAAATAACCCATCTGAATTAGGAAACAGACAGGACTTCATGGCCTAAAGTTTTTTCTCAGTTCTAGTTACTGAGACCAAAGATGAGGGTATTTATTGATGGCATTCAGACGTCTCCCCTTTGCCAAACACAATATTTTTTCCAATGTGGTAGTAGAGAAATGTGTCTTTTGTATTGACTTAAAATTTTCTAGCCAGACTTTTTTTTTCCGGAAAAATATAGCAGGATGAGTACCATTGATAATTCAGAAGGAGCCAGCCTTCTAGGGAAACAATGTCCAAAGAACACAACCACACTTTTGCATGTGCTGCCTCTTAGTGTTTTGTTTTTGATAGAGCAGTTAGAGCTGACTACGGAAAGACATAATTAAAGTGCTGGAGATGAATATTCTAAAGATGTGACAGAAACACGGTCGTGTAAGTCTCACATTGCTGCTATTTCAGAATGAAGAGTATTTATATGAAATGGCATACCTGGAAGTGTGGAGTGCTGTTCAGAAAGGGGAAAAGGACTGTTCATGGATAACTTGTTCACATCAGAGATCTCAGGCATCTCTCAGACATAAGGAGGATGGATTTCTATGGTTGACTTGTGCAATTTTTCTCTTAAAGTGTCAAATGCAGCAGTTCCTGAACCCTCTCTCTATCTGAGAAAAAAGGAGGACTAGAGCCACAGATGAGAATCTAAAGGCTCTATCTGTGCCAGGCATTCAGTTTGCATATGATTCTGCCACACATTGATCTCTCAGTAGCCTTTAAAATTGAAAGTGTTCTGAACATTCAATCCAGCAAGTGTTTATTGATGGTCTTCCTTGTGCTAACTGTTGGAGATATAACAAAAAGCAAACACAATTTCTGCCTTTGAGACACCCACCTATTGGGGAAAGACCAAAATGTAAATGGCATTTTGATTCAAATCAACAAATACTTCTTGAGGGTCCACTGAAGGGTTCTACTGCTTTAGGCACTAGAGATCGCAGGGAACAAGACAGACAGAAGATCATGCCCTCCTGGAGTTTATGATCCATAGCAATTTCAATCCTGTCCAACAGAACTTTCTGTGATGGTAGAAACGTTCTGTACGTCCACTGTCCAATACAGAAGCCACTCGCCATGTGTGGTTACTGAGCACTTGGAATGTGGCTAGTGTGAATGAAGAACTGACCTCTTAAATTTCTTTTAATTTTAATTAATTTCAATTTAAGTAGTCACACATGGCTAGAGCAGCACTCATTCTACTTTCAGTGATAATGAAATGTTCTGTACCTGTGCCGCCCAACAGGGTAGCCACAAGTCATGTGTGGTTAGTAACCACTTGAAATGTGGCTATTGTGGCTGAGGAACTGAATATTAAATTTTATTGCATTTTAATTAATCTAAATTTATGAAAACACATGTGGCCAGTGACTGCTGCATTAGCACAGTTCTGGAGACTTGCTTCTCAAAGTGTGGTCCATGAACCAGCAGCATCTGCATGTTAAAAATTCAGCCCCTGGCCGGGCGCAGTGGCTCACGCCTGTAATCCCAGGACTCTGGGAGGCCGAGGCGGGCAGATCACGAGGTCAGGAGATCGAGACCATCCTGGCTAACACAGTGAAACCCCGTCTGTACTAAAAAATACAAAAAATTAGCCAGGCGTAGTGGCGGGTGCCTATAGTTCCAGCCGCTCGGGAGGCTGAAGCAGGAGAATGGCGTGAACCTGGGAGGTGGAGCTTGCAGTGAGCTGAGATCCAGCCACTGCACTCCAGCCTGGGCAACAGAGCAAGACCCTGTCTCAAAAAAAAAAAAGAAAAAAAAATTCAGCCCCTGCATTTTAGCAGGGACCTCAGATTAAAGTGTGAAAAGCACTTGTCAATTAGAGAAAGATAAGGCATAAAACAAAGTAAATGAATTATATGTGTGTGTATACGTATGTGCAGCTGTATCTGTGCATGTATGGGTGAGAACATGGCTATGTACGAGAATATGCATGTGTATGGATGACAATGAGAACATTCTATGATGCAAAATAAAGCAGGGAAGGAGGACAAGGAGTATAGTGTGAAGAAACTTTAATGTTTAGAAGACATTCAGAAAAGTCTTCACTGAAAAGGTAACCATGGAGAAAAGACTTACAGGAGATGAGGTGTACTAATGCATTCTCATGCTGCTAATAAAGACATAGCAGAGACTGGGTAATTTATAAAGGAAAGAGGTTTAATTGACTCACAGTTCCACAGGGCTGGGGAGACCTCAGGAAACTTACAATCACGGCAGAAGGGAAAGCAAACACATCCTTCTTCACATGGTGGCAGGAAGGAGAATGAGAGTGAAGGAGGGGAAAAGCCCCTTATAAAACCACTGGATCTAATGAGAACTCACTCACTATCACGAGAACAGCATGAGGGTAACCATCCCCGTGATTCAATTACCTCCCACAGGGTCCCTCCCAGGACACATGGAGATTATGGGAACTACAATTCAAGACGAGATTTGGGTGGGGACACAGCAAAACCACATGATGAGGGAACAGACAAGTGGATATCTTCTGGAAGAGCATTCCAGACAGCTAAAGCAGCAAAAACAAAGACCTTGAGGCAGGAGCAAAGACCGCCTGGCGTGTTCCAGGAACTGGCAGGAGGCCACAAACCTGGGGCAGGGTGCCTGGGGACACTGGTAGATTATAGGAGTACAGAAGTAATAGGAGCAGCTTGTTAGAGGCCGGTGCCATTGTAAGGAATTTGGCGTTTACCCCCAGTGAGTAGGGGGATCGTAAACAAAATGAATAGTATGATTTGACTTATATTTAATTGTGTACCCTCTGACTTCGTGCTGAAACAGTCTTGAGTGGCACCAGGGAAAAAGCAGGGACTAGCTAGGAAACTATTGCAGCAATCCAAGTGAGAGATGAGGGTACTTTGGACCACTTTGGTGAAGATGGAAGTGGTGAGAAGTGGTCAGATTCTGTGTATGTTTTTAAGATAATACCAAATAGGATTTGCTTACAGATTGTTAGACAAAGAGAACAAGGATGACTCCAAGCTAGCTGACACATTTTCTGGCTTTATCAACAGAGACTACAAAATAGAGTCAGACATCATTTCCTGCACTATCTACACGACAAAAGCTTCAAGGCTCTGTCCTGTTCCTAAGAGGAAGTCCACTAATCTATCCCTATTGGCAATCTAAGCGGATAACATGTAGAAGGACTGTAGCCAAGCC
This sequence comes from Macaca mulatta, assembly GCF_049350105.2. Taxonomy (NCBI): domain Eukaryota; kingdom Metazoa; phylum Chordata; class Mammalia; order Primates; family Cercopithecidae; genus Macaca; species Macaca mulatta. Next base: position 17,390,833 of record NC_133411.1, read on the forward strand.
TCCATCACACTGCTTTCTTTGATATGGACACTTGAGCTTTTCTGTCTTTCATAGAAGAACCTATGGAAGCTCATCTTCGGCCAGATTACCTCCCAACCAAACCCCCTTATAGAAATTATTAGTCTCCAGTGTCTACCAGTTCTCCTACTGGAAAGCAACACGGAGACTGCTTGACACCTCCATCTGCCATCCTCCATTGGGTCCTGGCCAATCCTGCACTCGTCAGATCCCCTCTGACCATCTCCTCATTGGCTGCTCCTGGTTGCCCTGCTCTGCTCAGAATTCAGTCCTTGTAAACCAACAGTTATGAAAGACTTGGTCAATCATTTAACTTATTCAGCTATTATTTACTAAGTACCAGCTGTAGATCAAGCATTTTTTTAGGTTCTAAAATTGTGAACAGAACAGATGATTCCATAGCCCTGTGAAATTTACTTTGCTGAAGTAAGGACAAATAATAAACAAACAAAAGCATAACATAATAGCAGGTAGTGATGAGGACTATGAGGAGAACTAAAGAGGTTAAGGGAAGACTGTGTGCCCAGGGATGTGAAGGGGCTATTTCTGACAGGATGCTCAGGGAAGGCTTCTCTGAAGATGATATTTCATCAGGAGAGAGAATGTATTTGCATTATAGCAATGCAAACAATTTTGCAATTGAATGCTGTTATTAGTTTCCTGGTACAGATTACACATTATCCCAACATTTGGCATTTCAAACAACAAACATTTATTATCTGACAGTTTCTGTAGATCAGGAATTGGGAGCAGTTTAGCTGGGTGCTTCTGGTTCAGAGTATCTTAGTGAAGATACTGTCCCAGGCAGTCATCGTCTGAAGGCTTGATGGGCTGGAGAACCCACTTTCAGTCTCATTCATTGGCTGCTGACAGTTTCCCCCAGAGTGAGTGATCCAGACAAGTGGCCAAGAGATGGCAAGCTGGAAGCCATGGTCTTTTATGAGCCTTTCATGGAATGAGCACTAAGATATATCACTTCTGCTGTATCCTAAAGGTTCCACAGACTGTCCCTGATGCAATGTGGAGAAAACTATAAAAGGCATGAATTCTAAGAGTTGAAGATCACTGGGGAACGATCTTGGAGACTGGCTGTATCAAATACAGAGCATCCCATTCTTGAGAGACATTCAGCTTTTTGTCACTCAGTCACGCCTCTGACTGGCTCTTTAATCCCTCTCTCTCTCAGAGGCTAAGAGAAGAAAAGGAGGAAGATTGGAGAAGGAGAAGGAAGAGAAATAAAATGAAAAGGAAAAAATGACAGAGAAATGTTTGCATTTTCTTTCGAAAATCCATTCAATTTTGTCAACTCCTAAGCCCAGATCATTTCTAGACATGCTGTTGTGTGTCCAAGGACCCATTTTTGGACTTTGCTGCAATGAGGTGGCTTACTCAGTATCTCAAGGTTTCTTTCTCCCACTAACTGTCATGCCAGATACCACAAGGATAAGTGCATTTTCTAAGAATTTTGTTCTCTCAAATATACAAATTATGCCAAATGTTCCCTTTATGAGATTAAAGTTAGATATAAGACAGTTTTTATTATAAATAATTACTTTTGGCTGGGTATTGGGGCTCATTTCTGTAATCCCAGCACTTTGAGAGGCCAAGGAGTACAGATCACCTGAGGCCAGCAGTTCGAAACCAGCCTGGTCAGTATGGTGAAACCCCATCTCTACTAAAAAAAAAAAAATACAAAAACTAGCCAGGTGTGGTGGTGCACGCCTGTAATCTCAGCTACTCAGGAGGCTGAGACAGGAGGATCACTTGAACCTGAGCAGCAGAGGTTGCAGTGAGCCAAGATCATGCCATTGCACTCCAGTCTGGGCTATAAGAGTGAAACTCCGTCTCAAAAAAAAAAAAAAAACAAAAAAAAAAAACATTTTCATTAAACCTATTTGAAGACATTATCTATTTTATGATCCATTATCCTTTATTCAACATCTGACACTTTTAATTCACTTAGTTCTCTGCAAAATGTCTCACACAATAAATTTCTCTTTGGGTTTAGTTCCAGGGAAAAAAATTTACCCTACAGACAAAAGTTTGCCTGCTTTCCTTTAGCAATCCATGCAAATGACATATCTCATTATATTTTTATCTTCCTTTGTTTCCAGGAAATATATAAAAAAAAAATTAGAGGCTAAACAGTATAATCTTTAGCTCGTTCCCAGATAACTAGTAGAGTCTATTCCTGCCACTGAATTTCGTTTGACTGTTACCCTTTTTCACTATGTTTAAGGTTGTATACCACCTCCAGTGCTTTTGCATTTCTTTATATTTCAATTAAATAGTAAACGATGATAGTTTCAACCCACAGTAAACAATTCTTGACTCCGGCTCCAAAGCTTAGGTCCACACTCACAAGGACTATCGCTGTGAGGAAGAGCCGTGCTGCTTTAAATCACCATCATCATCATCGTCATCCTCATCATCGATAGTTCCAGTGACGCTGCTGAATATGAAAATCTCCTAGCCGATCCCGCTGCTATCTTGAGAATACTGTCTTTTACCTGTATTCCTTCTTGACATTCATGGAACCAGCATGCGATGATTCAGATTAGTCCCTTTTCTGAGCTCTGTGTCAACCCGGGTACTGTTTATTAAGGGATAAATTGTATCTCCTCAAATTCACATGGTGAAATTCTAATGCCTAGTAGTTTAGAATGTGACTATGTTTAGTGATAGGGTCTTTAAAGAGGTAATTAGGTTAAAATGAGTTCATTCAGGTGGGCCCTAGTTCCGTATGATTGGTGTCATTTTACGAAGAGGAAATCTGGACACAGACTTGTACAGAGAGAAGACCACGTGAAGACACACAAGAAGACAGCTATCTACAACTCAAGAAAAGAGGCCTTAGGAGAAACTACCCTGAAGACACCTTGATCTTGAACATTTAACTTCCAAACTGTGAAAACATACATTTCTGTTGTTTCAGCTACCCAGTCTCTGCTACTTCGTAGTGGTGGCCCTTGCAAACTAACACACTGTTATGTCCTCCCGCAGAGGAGTAAAAGCTGAAGTCCTCAATTATTTTTATAATCAGGGTCAAGCTATAATTGGCCACAATTTGGTTTGAAGATATGAAATCATATAGAAGTTGGACACAGGGAATAGAATAGCAGAAACCAATCAGACTAGCAGGTGTCAATTATATCCCAAGTGAACTTCTGAAAGTGTCAAAGACACCATCAGCCTGATCAACAGCTCACTCCTCTGAACTCCACTGAGGTAAGGTAACACTAATGGAGGGTGAGAGGTTGGGATGTGGGACAAATATCCAAGAGAATATTCTTTTCTCTAAGGCCCAAAGGCCTTATTTCTCCATGTGATGCTGAAATACCACAGTTGGCTGTGTCCTTTATGGCTTTAACCCACCTGTAGTTATCTTCTTTTCATTTTTTGACATTACTTTAAATCACTGCATGTGTTAAATTGCTTTTCTAAACCTGCAGACTGGTAGGGAGGCATAAGGCCTTCTGGGGAAAGGGATGCGGAGACACTCTGAAAGTTGGACGTCACAGGCTGATCTTCACATTAAGAACCCAATGACACATCCTTCTTGCTTCCCCAAGGAGAGACAGAGGAGCACTTCTTGGCCCGGAGGATTTTTACAGTAGTACAGATCTGCTGAAATCATAGCTGGATAATATTTCCAGCATCTAATTTGATATCAGAATTTAGCAACGTGAGGACTGTCAGGGAGTGGGTGAGGACAAGTAATGACTAGAAATTCAAGACCAGGAAAAAATAGTACCCTGTAGATAAGTTAGAAGACAAAAAAAATTTCATTTTTTTCCCTTCTTACTCTTAAAAAAAACTACAGTAATATTTTCTTTCCAGAAAAGGGATGTGAATATTTATGCATCACATGATGGTGTTGCTGGTGACACTCAGCTTCTATTATCATCTTCAGAACGTGCTGCAGACAGAGTCCTTCCAAATATTTCCATGCTGTTATGCCAATGGCCAACTTTGACAAATGAGAACCTGGATCTATTCTTTTCTTATTTCTCCTAAAGGTACATGGTGATTTTTTTTCACAAGACACCAGTTGAACCCATCCATGAAAGGATACAAACCTTTCAGTGAAGAAAATGGAATGTTTATCTGCTGACTCAAGTACACAGGTGTCAGACATATATACCTCTGAAGCGTTGATGACAGGAGTGTTCCTTCATCAGTATCTGTTATGACAGCAGGACTAATAAGTGCAGGTCATCAGCCACCACTTTTTAGCTAGAGGGATCAGGAAGTATAAATAGTGGCTGTGAAAATGCCATTCCACATCACCATCACTCATCTCCTATAGCATGACTGACTGCTTCCTATAACTGCTTCCTTCATCATTTATTAGGATAAAGAAGTGGTGGCCAATGCATGGCATTCACTGCCACCTCCTGAGAGGGCTGGAATCATGGAGACACCAATATGCTTGGGGAAGAAGTACCAGTTCTATGCCTAATTAGCTATATGAAGAGGAACAGACCACTAAATCTTTCTATCCTCAGTGGCCTTGAAGAGGATCAAGGGGATCGGAATATGTCACCTCAACATATGCCACTTTTGCATAATGATTTATTTTGTGCTGAAGGCATCTGAGTTTCTGAAATCTTTTTATGTGCCTAAAAGCAAAGCCTCCCCAAACAACTCAATTTCCAATAAATGTCCTCCCTGAGAGCAACTCTACCCTTCTCTTCTCAGAGAGAAGTCAGCACCACACCGAGACAGACATAGTCACAAGCTGTCACATTTCCCATTTATTTTTATAAGTGACCATTTGTCTTTCTAAATAGTCATTTTTCTTTCCATAAGTGAACTTTACCCCCTGGCACTTCCCCATCAAGTTAGGTACATGGACCCCACATTCTCACTACCTCTTGGAGTTCCTCCTGTCTGAAAGCTCCCATGTGTGTACATCATGCACATGTTAATAGACTTCTGTTTATTATTCTCATGTTCATCTGTCTTTTGTCAGACTAATTTACAAGATCCCAGGTAGAGAACCTAGGAGAATTGTGGGAAAAAGAATTTTTTCTCCTCTACAACCTCATCTCTCACTTACGGAATTTGAGCCAGGTCTCTTCCCTAAGTGATAAGGTGAGAAATGTGAGAGATGGTAAATAAAAGTGTTTTGTTAACCTCAAAACCCGGTGAAAGTGTAAGGACTAAGGCATGCATGTGCACAGCCACCAAAGTCTTCAGCCTGCAAATCCAGGAGGCTCTTGTATCTGTTTTCACGCTCTGCTCCACCAGTTCATTCTTGAATCATAAAGATGGTTTGTCTTCAGGAATACTCTGCTCACTTGTCTTTATTTGGATAGATTTCTGGCTGCATAATCATGTAGTATAGCTGCAGCCACCTTCAGATATCATGCCTGAAGTGAAGAACACTGACTATAACTCAAAAATGGTGAGATTTGAATTTAAGTACTGATGGAGTATCGATTTATTAACTTTCCTGCTGCAATACATTTCTTGGTGCATGTAAGACCCCAAACTTACCTTACCTACAGGAGGTATAAAGTCAGTTCATTGTAGCCTATTTCCTGAAAAGTTTCTAAAAATGTAATACTTTTGACGTCCAAATAACCTTCCACAAAGGAAAGTACTTGTGTCAGAAAACTTTGTAAGAATTCTTTCCATTTCTTTTCTATCTTAAAGCAACTTATAATCTGCATTTCTGAACACCAAGGTGATACTCTTACAAACAACAATACCAACAAACCCATAAGTCTAACTGTAACATCTTTATGATTCGAGAATGAACTTTGCTGCTTAATTCTGTTATGGTAATTCTTCACCTACTGAGTAAGAAAATACCTAGGCTGGTGCAGTTTTAAAAACATTCAGAGTTAACTTAGTCTTTTGGGATTGAGTTTGTAACAATGCCAAATTGTTCTGAATTTGGTCTTCCCTTCCCACTTGGTAACCTATCACTCTCCTACTCGAAGAAGCTGGCTTAGAAATAGGCACTGTAATGTTACCGGGGAACGAAGGAGGTCAACAGGATCATGGTGGAGAATGGGAAGACAGGGAATCAAGCACCTTTGTATTCTCAGCCCTAAATAACTAACCGTACCCCAAGTCCTGTTCTGTTCTGTGTTGACCCATGGGAAAGAAAAATAAAAGACAGGAGAGAGCAGTGTCATGGCGGCAACAGGAAGCCCAAACGAAAGAGAAGTGGCAGCGACTGAGAGGGCCTGGGCAACACTGACAGAGGGCCTGACCACTGCAGATAGCACTGGCCACGTTCACCTGTGAGGACAGAAGGTGACCCCAGCAGCCACCCTGCAGGACTGTGTTTATCCAGCAGCACTCGGCACTTGAGCAGCCCCAGCTGTGGTGAGTTCGTGAGCAGGGTAGACCACTCTCATCTATGGAAGAAGCATCAAAAACCTGGCTAGGGTTTGTGGAGGAGGAGGTGGGTGCTGGATACAAAGGGGATTCCAGGAACCTGGGTGCTTCTCACCTGCCCTAGAAAGGTTGAGAAGAGCATTCATGACTTGAGCTGTCCAGGTAAGGCGCCAAGAAAGAACTATCCAAATGATGGCTATAAACAGACAGGAGAAAATAATAGATCTCCATTAAATCATTACTCCATAGTTTCCCATACTGAACCATTTCTGGAAATTTTTATAGGTACACAAAATAATGCAATAAAATGCTCTTATCAATAATACTTCAAACAATGTGATGTTACCTTATGGTGACAATCCAGGAGGGATTATAAGATTAGAACTTTCCATTTGCTTTCATTCTAGACAAACAAAAGTTTATTGTGTCTTAGTCCATTTATGCTGCTGTGACCAGAAAAACCATAGATTGGGTAATTTATAAGCAATAGAAATTTGTTTCTTGCTGTTCTGGGGACTGGAAAGTCCAAGATAAAGGAGGCAGCTGTTTCAGTGTCTGATGAGGGCTGCTCTCTGCTTCCAAGATGGCGCCTTGTTGGGGCGTTATCTGGAGGGGGTGAACATTATGTTCTAACATGGTGAAAGAGCAGAAGACAAGGAATTCACTCCCTCAAGCCCTTTTATAAGCGCCTTAATCCCACTCATGAGGGCTCCTGATGACTTAAGTCACCTACTGAAAGCCCCATCTCTTAATATACATTGGTGATTACGTTTTAACATATGAATTTTGGGGACACATTTAGACCATAGCACATGGTCAAGGCAGAAGGAAAGTAAACTATCATTTAAAGAATACATAAGCAGGCCCCTCCGAATACTCATAAGTAGATTGAAATTGAGCTGACACCCTTAAAATAGTCCCCAGGAAAACCAAACCACCAGGGGCTTTATTCTCCATCCACAGTGATGCAGAACTTTCTAGGCATCTGTGACATCAAACCTGAGCAATGGGAACTACTGAAAAGAGTTCCAGTAAGAGTAAAATATAAAAGGTATTTCATCAGTGTGAGCTGTAGCATAGAGAAATGGACTTGCCTGAGTGTGATTCTAGGGACAAAGATGCTTATACGTCAGAGAGCACAAGTTCTGTGCCATTCAATGTGAAGTTGGATCCTACTTTTCCTAAGAAGCTTCCCTATCTCCACACTTCTGGGAGCACGTCTGGGCTCATACTCACACCTACAGAGCCCCTAGTTTCTTATCGAGAAGACTCCAACTTCTTTGAGAACCCTACAAATCCAGGGAAGAGTGACCATTGCTTAGCCTCAGATTTCCTGTGTTGAATTGCACATCCACTACTGAGTCAGCTTGGTGACCTTGTGCAAGGCACCTAACCTTCTTTCCTCATCTTGTAAATAAGAGTAATAGGACCTACCACCTAGGATTGTTGTAAGGATTCATTACATTGATACAGGTAAGTCAGAAAATCATTCAAGTGAGTCCTCACAGAGAAAGTGGATCCACTCCAAAGTTACTTAGTCACTACCTAAACAAACACATTGTAAAGGTATTTGTTTTATTTTTAATTCTGCTTCATCAGCCATCTTTTAGAGACCAGAGCTTCTCAAATTTTAGAATGCATCAGAATTACCTGGAGCGTTTCTTAAAACACAGATTGATGAGCCCCATCTCTGGATTTTCTGATTTTAATGGGGCCTGAGAATTTGCTTTTTAGGAAGTTTCCAGGGAACTCTGATGTTGCTGGTTTGGGGACCACACATTGAGATCTACTGTTATAGATGATTAGCTTTGTTAAATATTATCTCTCTTAGATAAACTCCTTTGTTCTAAATAAATTAAGATCAGGTTAGAGTGTATTAATCTATTTATGACTTCATTCAAATAACTCATTTGAATGTATAAGCAAAAATATACTTTCCAAGGCTCTTTTAGCAGTCAACTCTTTTGAATGGGAAATTCGAGAAAGAAAATGGGTAACAAATTTAGGATATGGATATGAATTTGGTCTTTATACATAGCCATCACCCTATCTTGCTGAACTTTGGGTATCAATTATGGCTTGTTTTATGTCTATTGTTTTTATTTACAAAGCCAAAATGAAAAGCTGGGACTCACTGTGTTTTTGGAATTATGAGACTGTGGAACAGATGGTCTGATCAAGGGCCTAGCGGGCTTTTCTTCACTTTCTGCGGAGTACCAGCTGCAAGGACTTCTGAGATCACAGGGAGAAAGAAAATCTCATCCCCTTTATGGAAAATGAAAATCCCTGTAGCATTTATGAGACTTGGAGAGGAAGTGGCTGTTCACTTCATGATACGGAGGAGTACATGGGGCAAGAACCCAAAACTCTAAGCCTGCTTTCCATCATGTTACACACAGAGAAGGGACACAGACATGCCAGATAGTCTATATTGGATACAGATGTCCTGAAAGGAGCAAGTTTGTTCTGTTCAACTGCCACGGCAACACCAGCTGCTTATGAAATTATGAGGAGAGAGAGGTGAGGGGGGTTACGTGTTCAGACATATATTTACAGTAATTTTACAAACCTCATTATTTCCAAAGAAGAGCAAGATTAAAGCAGCCTGCTTATAAACCAGACTCGCCAACTAGACCTACCATCCCCCCACTATTGAACACCATTACTACAATATACGTGCACTAAATGGAGAATTGGGCAATTATTCAGAATGTCCAAGAAAAGTCCTCTTTGATTCAATCAAGTGTCTGCTTTAGTAGACAGATACAATTTATATAAATGGAATTGTATCTCATCCCCTTATCAAAGAAGAGGGGCCTAGACTTCTTGTCTGAAAGTGACATCTGGCTGGCATCTTTTGAAAGAACATCCCCCACTATCCTCTAAAATTTTGTTTCACTTTTTGTAAGGTTGTTGCCACCAATTAATTAATCCAATCATTAATCAATTAATAAAGACTCAAAACACCTCTGAAAACAAAAACTGATGGTTAAGGTTTTCCATAATTTGAGGCAATTTCCAATGACTATAAAACTGAGGGAAACTGGTGTCATGTCCGCTTCTGGCTCAGAAAGGCAGGGATGATACCAGTCAGAAAACTGGCCCGTAGTTTCCCATCTATATGGAAATGCCAGCTGAGGCACTCGATGTGATTGTGTAGATTTGGTAGTTACTTTATGCTTAGATCAGTTGGTGCCTGAAACTTCCCACAGACTTCTGAGCGACAAAGGGAGGGTTGAAGGTGAGCACCCTGGGAGGGGAGGTCACCTGAGTAAAGTGCTCTGGGCACAGACAACCAAATTGTCCAGGAAGCAGGGCCTACTCAAGGGTATGACTTCTCCTGTGGTCTATCTTTTTATAAAGTTTCAGAGAGCCAGGGAGAAAAAATTGGGAAAATAAGCATAAACATGTAGCAGATGCTACATGTTTATATTCACACAATGTGATGGTTAATTTTATGTGTCAACTTGATGGGATTAAGGAATACCAAGATAGCTGATAGAGCATTATTTCTGGATGTGCCTATGAAGGTGTTTTCGGAAGAGGTTCACATTCGAATCAATAGACTAAGAAGATCCAACTTTATTAACATGGGGGCAGGGGGCATTTTCCAATCCATCAAGGGCCTGCCTGAATAAAACAAAAAGGCAGAGGAAGAGTGACTTCTCTCTTTTCTTGAGTTGGGACGTCAAGTTCTCCTGCCCTCAAACACTGGAGCTCCTGGTTGTCAGATTTTGCGACTCCAGGGCTTAAACCAGCAGTCCTCACCACTTAGTTCTCAGGGTTCGTTCTTGGTCTAGGAGTTACAACATCAGCTTCCCTGGTTCTCAGAGCTTCAAACTAGGACTAAAATACACTACTGGCTTTCCTGATTCTCCGTCTTGCATTTGACATATTGTGAGACGTCTGGGCATCCTTAATCAAATGAGCCAATTCCCAGAAGAAATCTACTCATATGTATGTATATGAGTACATATAGATACTCATACACACACACACATAAGTATACACATACATATATATGAGATTGTATGTGTGTGTATATACATACACACATATTTTATATGTATATATATTATACATATATATATATAGAGAGAGAGAGAGAGAAAGAGAGAAAGAAAGAGGGAGAGAGAATGAGTGATTTAAGAGATTTAAGAGATTTAAGGGACTGGCTTACACAATTATAGGGCTGCCAAGGCTACAGGGAAGGTTGGCAGGTGAAAACTCAGATATGATTTCTATACTACTGTCTTAAGAGATAATTCCTTCTCCTCTGAGAAACCTAATTCAGCTCTTAAGGACTTCAACTGATTAGACGAAGCCCACTCACATTATGGAGGAAAATCTGCTTTACTTAAAGTCAACTGATTGTAGATGCTCATCACGCCTACAAAATATCTTCACAGCAACATCACAGCCTTGCCAACTTGACATAAAATTAACTGTCAAAGGAGGGTTAGTAAAGGGACTACCGACATACCGTGTTTCATTGTGCTTCACTTTATTTCATTTTGCAAATATTGTTTTTCACAAATTGAAGGTTTGTGGCAACCCTGTGTCTAACAAGTCTCTTGGTCCTATTTTTTCAAATACATATGCTCGCTTTGTGTCTCTGTGTCCCATTCTGGTAATTCTTGCAGTATTTCAAGCTTTTTTACTATCATTATAGCTGTACTGATGATCTGTGACCAGTGATCTTTACTATTACTATGGTAATTGTTTTGGGACACCTTAAACCACACCATAATAAGACTAAGAACTTAACTAATAAGTGTTGTGTGTGTTCTGACTCCTTCATCAACACTGGTCATTCCCCCATCTGTCCACCTCTCCTCCAGCTTCCCTATTTCCTAAGACACAATATTGAAATTAGGTTCATTAATAACCTTATAATGGCTTCTAAGTGTTCAAGTGAAGAGTAGTATGTCTCTTACTTTAAATCAAAAGCTAGAAATGATGAAGTTTAGTAAGGAAAGTACATTGAAAGCTAAGATAGACCAAACACTAGGCTTCTTGCACAAAATAGCTAATTTGTGAATGCAAAGAAAAAGTTCTTGAAGGAAATTAAAAGTGCTACTCCAGTGAACACACAAATGATAAGAACGCAAAACAACCTTATTACTGATAGGGAAAAGGTTTTAGTGGTCTGGATAGAAGACCAAACCAGCCACAACATTCCCTTAAGCCAAGAACTCAAGAACAAGGCCCTAACTCTTCAATTCCATGAAGCCTGAGAGAGGTGAGGAATCTGCAGAAGAAAAGTATGAAGCTGGCCGAGGATGATTCATGAAGTATATGGAAAGAAGCCATCTCCCTAACACAAAATTGCAACGTAAAGAAAGAAGTCCTGATATAGAAGCTGCAGAAAGTTATCAAGAACAGCTAACTAAGATGATTGATAAAGGTGGCCACACTAAACAACAGATTTTTAATATAGACTAAACACTGTTCTATTCAAAGAAGATGTCATCTAGGACTTTCATAGCTAGACAGGGGGAGACAAATGGCTGGCTTCAAACATCAAAGGACAAGCTGACTCTCTCGTTGGGGGTAATGCAGCTAGTGGGTATAATTCACCAGTCCATTTATAACCATTCATCATTCAAAAATTCTAGAGTCCTTAAGAATTATGCTAAATCTACTCTGCCTGTGCTCTATAAATGGAACAACAAAGCCTAGATGACAGAACATCTGTTTACAACATGGTTTGCTGAATATTTTAAACCCACTAGTGGGACCTACCGCTTAGAAAAAACTCTAATGGCAATATAAAAAGAGATCAATGGGGTTTTTTTGTTTGTTTGTTTGAGATGGAGTTTAACTCCGTTGACTAGAGTGCAATGGTGAAATTTTGGCTCACTGCAACCTCCGCCTCCCAGGTTCAAACAATTCTCCTGCCTCAGCCTCTTGAGTAGCTGGAATTACAGGTGCTCACCACCACACTCAGCTAGTTTTTTGTATTTTTAGTAGAGATGGGGTTTCACCATGTTGGCCAGGCTGGCCTTGAACTCCTGACCTCAGGTGATCCACCTGCCTCAGCCTCCCAAAGTGCTGGGATTACAGGCGTGAGCCACTGCACCCAGCCAATTAATGTTGTGTTCCTGTCTGCTAACACAACATCTAACGTAAAGCTCTTGGATCAAGGAGTAATTTCAGCTCTCTAATTGTGTATTTAAGCAACACCTTTCTGTAACTCTATAGCTGCCATAAGTAGTGATTTCTCTGATAGATCTGGTTAAAGTAAATTGAAACCCTCCTAGAAAGAATTCATAATTCAAGATGCCATTAAGAACATTTGTGATTAATGGGAGAAGGTCAAAATATCAACATGAATAAGAATTTGGAAGAAGCTGGTTCCATCCCTCATGGATGATATTGAGGGATTCAAGACCTCTTTGGAGGAAGTCACTGCAAATGTGGTGAAAATAGCAAGAAAACTAGGATTAGAAGTGGATCCTGAAGGTGGAGCTGAGTTTCTCTGATCTCATGATAAGGCATTAACAGCTGAGGAGTTGCTTCTTATGAACTAGCCAAGAAAGTAGTTTCTTGTGTTGGAATCTACTCCTGGAGAAGATGTTGTGAACATTGTTGAAATGACAGCAAATAATTTGGAATATTACATAAGTTTATTTGATAAAGCAATGGCATGTTTGAAGAATATCAAATGTAATTTAGAAAGAAGTTCTACTGTGGTAAAATGCGATCAACTAGCATCACATCCCACAGAGAAATCTCTTTCCTGAAAGAGTCAATCAATACAGCAAACTTTATTGTTGTCTTATTTTAAGAAATTGCTACAGCCACCCCAACTTTCAGCAACCACCACCCACATCAGTTAGCAGCCATCAACATCAAGGCACGATCTTTCACCAAAAAAAAAAGATTACGATTTTGCTGAAGGCTCAGATGACTGCTAGTGGGTTTTTTTATTTTGGTATAATATTCTTCTAATTGAGGTATTTACATTTTTTACTTAGACATAATGCCACTGTACACTTAATCTCTAGTAAATTGTAACCATAACTTCTATATGCACTGAGAAACCAGAAATTTATGTGACTCACTTTGTGGATATATTCACTTTATTGTAGTGGTATGGAATTAAGACTACAGTATCTCCAAGATGTGCCTATATTTACATATATGTGGACAGAGTAAGGCACTATGGTTTGAATACTTGTGTCCCTCTGAAATCCATGTTGAAACTTAATCCCCAATGCAACACTATTAAGAAGTGTGGCCTTTGAGAGTTGATTTGGTCATGAAGGCTCTGCCCTCATTAGTGCTCTTATAAAAGGACTAGAGAGAACTAGCTCAGCCCCCTTTTCACCTCCACCCTTCTGCCATGTCAGGACACAACACTTGTTCCCTCTGGAGAGATCAGCAGCAAGCAAGGTTCCATCTTGGAAGCAGTGAGCAGGCTCTCACTAGACACCAAACCCACCAGTGCCCTGGTCTTCGACTTCCACCCTCTAACACTGTGAGAAATACATTTCTGTTCCTTATAAATTACCCAGTCTCATGTATTTTTTATAGGAGCAGAAACAGATGAAGACATGGGGAATCCGAAAATGACAATAAGGGTTAAAAACAGCGGGGCTATCATTACCTGTAGGCCTGAAAGGGGAAGGTTTGGGGTGTTTGAAGTTACTAGAATCTGGGTAGAGAGAATCGTGTGATAGGGGTGCCTTAGGAGAATCGTGGCATTGAGTAAAGGGCCCAGCAACCTCAGGAAGGGAGTCAGAGAAGAAATACCCCAACCATTCTCTCCTCGCCTCCTCTAATCTCTCGATGGAGATTCCTATTAGCTGAGGCCAGAAAACCAGAAGCCAACGATGCCCCAAGAACTTCAGAGCAGCAGGAGGTGACACGGAAAATGTGTGCAAGTCTTTGGCCAGAAAACACATGGGCAGAGCCAGAAAACAATCTACATCCCTCCTGTAATTTCACAATGAATCTGATTATGCCTCAAGTTGCTGGAGGATGTGCTAACATTAAACCTGTGATTAAATGAAGCAGACTCAGATAAAGGGAACATCATCCTGAAGACTCAGAGAGACCAAAGCATATTCTTTTTTCATTTGCTCTGGGAGCCACAAGAAAACTTTAGAAATCTGGTGTCACCTAATGGATGTATGCAAATGTGATCCTGACAGAAAAAAAATGAAAAAATTAGACGGGGTAAAAAGACTGAGAAAAGAAGATAACACAGTAATATGTACAGCAGATGACTTGGATGGGGAATTATTACAAGGAAGTTACCAACATAATTGCAAAGTTAAATTTTCTACTGGAGGCAGTAAAATACAGAATTGAAAATGTAGGAAAAAATAAAAGTGGGCCAGGCGCAGTGGCTCATGCCTGTAATCCCAACACTTTGGGAGGCCGAGGCAGGTGGATCACTTGAGGCCAGAGTTCGAGACCAGCCTGGCCATCATGGTGAAACCCCACCTCTACTAACAATACAAAAATTAGCCCAGTGTGGTGGTGCATGCCTGTAATCCCGAGGTTGAGGCATGACAATTGCTTCCATCCAGGAGGTGGAAGTTGCAGTGAGCCGAGACTGCACTACTGCACTCTAGCCTGGGTGACAGAGCAGAAACTCTGTCTCAAATAAATAAATAAAAATAAAATAAATAAAATAAAAGTGATATGGGAGAGAATCTCGAGAAACCCTGGAAGCAAAAATCAATGGTATATTTGAGAAAACAACTTTTTATCTTATACACTTTGCTGAGTTTCAGTTTTAAATTGTGAGGATACAAATTTAAAGGGTTTACTGCTTTCCAGGAAAAAAAAAAAAAATCAAGGGCAAAAAGTACCTACATCATAGCAGAAGTTTTGAGTCTTAAAAGTGAAGAAAAATTTCATAAGCCTTTGGAAAAGATTCGATGAAAGTTGTGTTTGGAAGTTGATCTTCTCCTCTGCAACTCTAAGTACCAGAAGACAACTTGCCACATACATAGAGCAAAATATGCAGCGTGAGCATTTTATTACTTGACAATTTTAACGTAGTCAAGTTAAAGAGAAAGACTTATACATCTAGTTGCTCAGAAAATTACCCTTGCATTTTGAATAGTTTTAATTGGATGAGAGATGACTCAAAATTTAAATCTAACATGTAGTCAGCAAACTCTAATGTTCTTTACAAAATAGCCTCAAACACGTTTGTCTGACTCATCTTTTTTATCCCATCACTTACAGACAACTGGGCATGGAAGTGAAGGGTATACAAATTTTGTTAAGGTTTCCCTTCCTCAGCATTCATCCTAAATTTAGAATTGAGAAGGTTTGTGTGTTATCAGTCCATGCTGCAGCTCGGAGTGAAGCTTGACCCTAAAGTGTCCTCTCAGTTTTAGCTCATTTAGAAACAGAAGTGTGTTTTTACGATCATCTTAAAGTCATGGTTGAAGATACCTGAAACAATAATTGTTTTAATTTTGTACTGGCCACTGACAAAGGGCAAAACTTTTGGGTATTTGGGACATTGAATTAGAAGGAGTACTAAAAGTTTTATTTGTTTCCTTTAAAAGCAAAAATGTATGAATAATATGACGCCCAAATGCACTGCAAGTTACTCGAGTAATCATTTTGGGCCTCTCTAAAATTCACGTTGAAGACAGCAGTGATTGGAGATTTTAAGTTAGGGAATCCTAATAAATCCACTCAGAGGCTGATATTAGCTGTGACCAAACAGTTCTTTACAAAATTTTTCATATATGGGATCTATAAATGTCTTCTTGTTAGTGATGCTTAACAATTAGTGCACATTGTATAATTTCAACTGTCTCTTAAGAAGCGTAGAAGCAGGTCATAAGAAAATAAACTCAAAATATTAACAGATGTGTACTTTCAAGGCTTTGAGTATGGATTTTGTAAGCATTTCTACTGTTTCTATAATGAACATTTATAATTTTTAAATCTGAAAACTTGAAAAATTCAGCATATACAATACGTTATATAATTTAACACAACCACATTTTCACAGCACAACGTGGAAAGAAAAATCAAAGTGTTAACAGCATATATCTCTAAGTTGTAGAAATATATACTTTTTTTTCATTTTTGCAATGGTTTAGACATTTTGATGATAATCATGTTTTAGATTTATAAGGGAATAAATGAAGGAAACCTGGAAGCATTTTAACCGTGATTTATCTTTGTTCTTCAAGGAACAACTATATGAAAGAATATCCCACGTGTTTCACTGAGGAGTTTTATGACCTAATAATAATAACAATTACACTCATAAACACAATGACAAGAAGTACCATTTATATGAAGAAGTACCATTATATACAGTGTTCTGTGCCAAGCATTGTCTAAGCATTTACATTCTTAGCCTTATTTTATCACTGAAACAATCTTATGAGGTGTGTTACTAGTTTGATAAACATTTCACAGATGAGAATTCAGGCTCAAAGGGAGCAAATGGGAGTAAATAACTTGTCCCACAGCTAGTGAAGAGTGAACCCAATGTTTAGACCAAAATCTCTGATCTAAAAGCAAAAGGATAAAGATTAAAATTCAATATGTGGAAAAGGCTTTCTCCCACCAAGGTCAAGACTTGTTTCCCTAAACCAGATTAGCTTCCAAGGGCAAGGGTCATCTTCCAGGGTGGGCATAGCCCAACTCATCAATGTCTGACTTTTACACTTTCACATGGTCTTTGCCTGCCCGCAGACTCCCCACATGAGTGACCTGTACACTTGGCAATCCTGGCTGACCCCAATTCTGTATCCTGGTGAGTCTAGCACAGCCCCAGTTTATGCCTGGTTTTCTGGTATATTTATTAATAGTCTCCCCTTTCACTCTCAAACAGATGTGGTTGGGATAATGAATTAGATGGTAAGTCTGTTTTGGCTTAAGAGTATCTTCACTGCCTAGGGTACCTGGCACATTTGGGGAGCTATCTACACATATGTTGAATGGATGAACTAATGAATGAAGATTCCCACTCCTGTCCACTGCCACCTGGGAACTCAGATTCCAATTGGTCATTGTTTCCAGTGCTAAGCGAGAGCCTTCCATAGGAAGGTTTTGTTGAGTTAGTTGTCATGATGGTGAATTGAAATGAGACATCTAGCCCCCTTGTCACATCCAGTACTTGTCAGGGCTCAACCCGGAAAGCACAACGATTTTAAACTATGGGATCGTGTATTTATTTATTTATTCTTTCGTTTATTTATTTTTTGAGATGGAGTCTTGCTCTGTCACCCAGGCTGGAGTCCAGTGGCCCAATCCTGGCTCACTGCGACCTCCCCCTCCTTAGTTCAAACCATTCTCCTGCCTCAGCCTGCTGAGTAGCTGGGATCACAGGCACCCACCACCACACCTGGCTAATTTTTGTATTTTTAGTAGAGACGGGGTTTCACCATGTTGGCCAAGCTGGTCTCAAACTCCTGACTTCAGGTGATCCACCCACCTTGGCCTCCCCAAGTGCTGGGATTATGGGCATGAGCCACCACATCTGGCCTGGGATTGGGTATTTAACATGGGAAATAAATCTCACACAACTGTGGAAGAAGCTGGGAAGTGAAGGTCCAGGAGAGATTGGGTGACTAAGGGACTTGTTCAAGCTGTGAAGCCACGAGTGTGTCATCGCTAAAGTGAGACCATAAAGGGAAGCTCATGGCAAGCATGTGGGAGTCCCCACAACCTCCAGAGAGTGACGGCTGGGAGTTCACTGTTGCCTTCCAAAGTTCACATCAGTTCATCTCTGCTCAAGACACCTCAAGACCATGCAGGGAACTGGAATCTGGAACACAGAGTGTTTGTATAACCAAGTTGACATAGCACAAACCCACATGTCTTTCCTCTGTCCCTCTGTCCTTGCATGTACATTACTCCTTTTATCTGTGGCACCCTTGGTCTGCCTCAGTATTTCACAGGCTTCTCAAATGGTCCTGCATCTGGTCCTAAGATGAAATGTCCCGAGTGAGTGGTTCCAATTCTGAGCTTGTCTCTGAAAAAGGAAGCAATATTTGTTCATGTTCTTCGTGTACCCAAACCCTCATTATTGTTGCTGTTTACCTTGCAAGGTTTAATTGAGGAAAAGGACTGAGGCTTAGGAGAGCAGTACTTCTCCCAGAAAAGAAAACAAACCCTTACACTTATGATGGTGGGATCAAAACTATGCTTACACTGTAGTACCTGATTGTTTCTGTAAGTTTTTTGGGGTGCCTAATCACCGTGTAAATACTGCTTTTATCAATAGGGAGGGAAAATAATTCCTAAGTTTTTAATCAACTTCTAGGGAGTGAAATCAAGAAGCACAGGCACTGTGTCTTTAGGGATCCCAGTCCTGGTTAAAGCTGCCAAACTTCAGATCATCAGATCATAAGAAATGTCCACCCAACCTTTCCTTGGCCATGCTGTCAGATATCCAGTTAGCATTGGGTGGGGAGAACCAAAACCAGTACACAAACATGCAGGAGAGAGCCAGACAGCACAGCACAGATGACGATTTGATCAGCAAATTTATTATTAAGAGTGTGTGGCCATGAAGTTGTATTCAAAATCACATAGACAGGAAATTACAATGACCAACTGAGAACAAGTCAGAGTTCAAAAATATGGGTACAATTTGTGATAGCAACAAGGTGTAGGAGCTGCAATTCAGGCATAGCATCTGGATTTATTGTCTGCTGACGTCTTCCTTTATCCGTAGGGCCTGTTGTGATCTTGATCCCTCTGTCTCTGTCTTTCTCTGTGTCTATCATGCTCTTCTCTTTCCCCCTCATTTATCTCTCTCTCTCTTTCTCTTTATCTCTCTCTCTTCTCTCTGTCTCTTTATCTCTCTCTTGCTTATCTCTGTCTGTCTCTTTATCTCTCCCTTCCCTCCAGCAACACACACACCATTATTTAAATGTTGATGCAGAGTCTGAGAATAGAAAAAGATAGTCAACAAACCAACCCATACCATATTTAGCCAAATACATGCTTCCACCCAATAAAAGCCATTTGAGGGTGCCCTGCCTCTGTAAGACTATTGACGACACTTTGGTTTACCATATTGCATCTACTTGTCCCACTGTATGCCAGGCAGTTTGACTGCATAAACTACCAGGATTACACTTGGTTGATCCAAGTTTGGGACAGTTGTATTTACAAATATACAAATATAAAAATTCTCTAGGAGAATTTCCTAGAGAGGAAGTAATCTGTCACAGTTTGTCTCTGTAAGATGAAACTCTCTGTCTCATCGACACAGACTGCTGATGTCATGACACTTGGTCCATGTTCTATAAATCTCCTTTCTTCATTCTTTGGCTTACCAAAGCACCTCATCTGCTCTTCTCTTCTGATATCCAGCCTTTGCTATCATATGCCATGATAATCTATGTCATATCTTCTCTCTCCACTCAGATATAAACTTCCTTTAGCTCAGAGTTTGTATCAGACTTATCTTTTTATTTATCATAGATATCTGCTAAGTATTTCTGAATATATTAAGCAATAAATTTGAGGATCTTTCCATTGCTTGACAATTCAATTTCATTACTGTTCTAGCCATTATGTTATGTTTTCCCTAGGAGTTTATGACTTCCTTATATTTAATCCCATTTTTCAGTAATGGAGCCCTTAAAAATAAGTTTTTCCTATTAATTTTTAAAAGAACATCATTGATGTCAAATGTGTTACCTTATTATAGGGTAAAGTTATTAAGCTGCCAGTGAGGGATTAGATGCACGGTGTGTCATAGTGGATAAAATATTTTCATTATTTTAGGCAGACATGTATTCTCCCATTTACTAAGAGTGTGACTTTGCAAATCCTCATTTCCAGTGTGGATAATAACACTCATGTCTTGGATTGGCCATGAAGAAAAAAGATAAAAGGCAAGTGAAAAACAGCACACAGTCCACACTCAATTCATGATTATTTGAAACATTTTTTTCCTAATTTTCACACTAAATTCATTAATATTAAAAATCATGAAACTTTATAACTTGGAGTAAATACATTAGAAAGCACCTTGGGGACACTTTTAAACTCTAGGATATTAAATTAAGTATGTTTCAGGAAGCAAGGGATGCTTGGGGTAGATACACGTCTAACTTTCTAATGTGGCATCAAAGAGAAAACCCTGCCCTTTCACAGGATGCCAAGAGGTCTCTGTGGCTGAGAGTGAGTGGCTGTCTTGCGCCATCAATATGTGCACTGCCATGCAATAGGGAGCCAAGACAATAACTTTACATCCACACCATCACCACCCTTTTCAAATTCCTGCTCCAGCTTCCTGTGAACACACCACAGAGAGATAAGTAGAGTAGATGCCATTTTTATAGCATATCCAGGAGGCCAAGAACTCAAGAAGTTTGAAGATACTACCAGGCCCTAAAGTCCCAGATGAAACTCTTAGTCATGGTGTCATCTGTCAGCTCACTGGGGTAAATGCCTGCGGGTTTCTGCAGACATGAGGTGGAGTCACAGCACACCCTGGAAAAGGGGAGTCCAGAATGAGGCGAAGTGATCTGGAAGTGCTGTTCTTTCCATGCTCGGACCCTCCCATCCCCATCTTTCTGTGTAGGATCATGATAGCAACAAAGGACATAAAATAGAAGTCTCCCCCACCACACTGTGTAACTCTGAGACTCACATGTATGAATGTCTCCACAAAGCCTGCTCCTAGTGACTCCAACCAGGAATCTTTCATCCTGCACACCTTCCTCCCTGTGACAACTTTGTGATGTGTCAGTTAACTTAGCTAAACTGAACTACAGTCCCCACCATTTTCTTTCTATTTAATAGTATGTTTCTGGTTGGGAGGAGCTACAAGGGATAATCTCTCAGAAGAGATAAAGGATAGAAGAAAGGCAGCAGCCAATTTGTAGCATTCACACACCTCGCAAATATTTGATCAAACACTATTGTGTTCCTGTGAAGTGAAGGGATTTTTCAGATGTAATTAAAGTCCTTAATCAGTTGACTTTATCAAAATAAGCTTAACAGAGACATCTTCGTGAGCCCAGAGACTCCAAACAGCAGCTGAGTCTGCTGTTGTTCCCCTTTTACCTTATGTTTCCTTGCCTGTTCATGATCTTGCCTTCCTAACTGCCTGTCCTCTGGTCTTCATGGCTGCTTAACCAACTGCACAATTGTGAAGGCAATTCCTCGTAATAAATCTGCATGTAAAAACCATATCTC
Source organism: Macaca mulatta (assembly GCF_049350105.2). Taxonomy (NCBI): domain Eukaryota; kingdom Metazoa; phylum Chordata; class Mammalia; order Primates; family Cercopithecidae; genus Macaca; species Macaca mulatta. The sequence continues at coordinate 17,412,358 of NC_133411.1, forward strand.
CTACTGGTTCTGCTTCTCTGTTGAACCCTGGTATACTCCCTCTCAAAGCCCATTGTCCAGTCATTCTCCAAGTTCTGATAATTCACCCCTCTAAAGTAGTATCTTACTATCACTAGAGATGACACTGCCACCTGGGGAATCCAATTCCAATTTTTACTTCTCCTGGTGCTAATATAGAGTAATTTATTTCTGCCTGTTCCCACTGTTAATAGCAAAGACCAGATGCCATCAGCTTTTACCAGAATGATTAGAAGGGCCTTCTTTCCTGTACTCAGCAAGCCATTGCTATCCAACCTGCATTCCTTGTTGGCTAGAGGGTAAACTTCCATAAATACAAATCTGAACGTGTGAGCCCCCACTTAAAACCAATCTGTGGTTTCCCACTGGGTGAAGTCTCAGATCTCAAACATGCCCTAAAAGCTTCTGTACTGCCTGGTCTTTTCCCACCACTCCAGTCTTCTTTCATCCTCACTCTGCCTTTCCACTCAGTACCCTAAAAGTTCTTCCGACATTCTCCACAGGGTAGGCAGAATAATAGTCTTCTGAAGATGTCCATTCCTAATCTCTGGAAACTCCGAGTATGTTCTGTGATATGGCGAGGTAGAACCAAGGTTGCTGATGCTAATCAGCTGATCTTTGCACAAGGAGATGATCCTGGACTATGTGGGTGGTCCCAATGCTGTTACAAGGGTACTTACTAGTGAATGAGGAAGCAGGAGAGTCAGAGTCAGAGTTCGAGAGAGATTTGAAGATATTACACTGCTGGCTTTAGAGACAGAGGAAGGGGCCATGATCCAAAGAATAAAGATGATCTCCAAATGCTGGAAAAGCCCAAAAACTAGATTCTTTTACTCAGCCTTCAAAAGGAAAACAATCCTGCAAACATTTTTATTTTAGCCCAGTGAGATCTATTTTAGACTTCGACTTCTAAAATTTTAGGATAATAAATTTGAGCGTTTTAAGCTACCAAAGTTTGTAGTAATTGTTAGAACAGCAAAAGGAAACTATTGTGTCTACAATTGGGAATTCCTGCCAGCAGTAAAATTCCCAAACTGGCAAGATGCTATATACTTTCTACTTTTTAAAATAAAAATAATTACCATTATATCCTGATTTTCATGAAAGAAAGAACTTTTCACTTTTCATTTTGAAATAATCAAATTTACGGAAGACTTACAAGAATAAAGAACTCCCATATACAATATATCCAGATTCACCTATATTTAACATTTTGCCATATTTCTTTATCCTTCTCTCTCTCTTAATATATATATATGCAAAATTGATATATTTATTATTGAAATAAAAATTTTAACACAAAATTAGAAGGGAAAAAATCTCAGAATTAAGCAAATCCTGTATTTTTAATAACTTCGCAATATTGTTCTTACATTTTCTTATTTTATCATGGACTAGTAAAATACTTTATTATGGAACAGCACTAGTTCATGGACAAGCATGCATGTAGAAACCACTATCTGAGTAAATGCTTATATATTCTTATGCTTACTTTTAAATGACTCATTTTCAGAGAAGTCTCATATTCCCACACTAGCGTTGATTCTCCAATTTTGAGTTTATCTTGAAACCTGAATTTCTTGGTGTTCTCCATAACATTTGCATACAGCCCACAGTCTCTGCTAGACTGTAAGCTCCTTGAGGGCAGGAACCACAGGTTTGTCTACCGTAGAGCACATTCGCTTCAAAGTTACATTGATCACGTTAAGGAATTGACAAAACAACTGAGTAGAGAATATAAAGTTCATTTTAAAACTTTCATTGTATGAATCTCAAATGCAGATGCCAAACTCAAAAAGCAACATACAAATAAAGTTGCTATAAACATGAATATATAAACCTTTGTGTATATATATATAGAGAGAGAGAGAGAGAGTTTCTTTTCTCTTGGATAAATACCTAGGAGTGAATGACCGCATCATAAGGTAAGTGCATGATTAACTTGTTAAGAAACTGCCTCACAGTTTTTCAAAGTGGCTAGAGCATTTAGAATTCCTACCAGAAGTATATGAAAGTTCCAGATCCTCCATACTTCCGAAATGTAATAAAAGACATACATATAAGTGTATAAGAAGCTTGATAAACTCCAAAGAAGATGAACTCAAAGAGACCCACACTGAAACACCTCATAAACTGCCAAAAGACAAACAGAATCTTGAAAGTGGCAAAAGAGAGGATTCATCACATACAAAAGATCTTCAATAAGATTATCAGCATATTTCTCATTAAAAACTTTTGAGTCCAGAATGTAGCAGACTTTCTCTTTAGAACTCATAGAAGTTCTAAAAGAAAAAAAAAAAATAGTCAAGCAAGAATCTTATATCCAGCAAAACGGTCTTTTCATAGTGAAGGAGAAATTAAGACATACATTTTCAGTAAGCAAAAACTGAAGAGGTTTGTTACCAATAGACCTGCTCTGTAGGAATGCTCAAGGGAGTCCTGAAAGGAAAAAATGAAAGGACTAGACAGTAACTAGAAATGATATGAAGAAGTAAAAAAACCTCAGTACAGGTAAATACACGAAAATTATAAAAACTTTTTATTGTAACTTCATTTTTTGTTTTCTACATGATTTGAGAGTAATACATTTTATAAAATTACCAGTTTAAAATCTAGTGTTATTTTAACTTTGTTTGTGATTCCGCACTTTGTTTTCTACATAACTGAAGTGCCTAATGTATTAAAAATGATTAACTTACGCTTTTGGACACACAATGTATGATGATGTAATTCTGCGATATCAACCACTGACAGGTGAGGGTGAAGCTGTTAAGGAGCAGAGTTTTTGTATGTTATTAAACTGTTCTAAATTCAAATTAGAGTTTTATAACTTATTTATAGTTAGTATGTTTTATGTAATTCCATGGTAACCACAAAGAAAATAGCTATAGAATATACACAAAAGGAAATGAGAAAGAAATGTTATCATTTCACTACCAAAAATCAACTAAATAAAAAAGAAGACAGTAATACAGGAAATGAGGGACAAAAAAAGCCATACAGATTATAGAAAACAGAGCAAAATGACAGAAGTCCCTTTTTATTAGTAATTACTTTAAATGTAACTGGACTAAACTGTGCAATCAAAAGACAGATATTGACAGTATGAATTTCAAAACACACACACACATGCAATCTAACTACATGCTGTCTACAAGAAACTCACTTTAGATCCAAATACAAAAATAGGTTGAAAGCAAAAGCATGAAAGAAGGTATTTTATGCAAATAATTATAAAAGAGAGTAAGAGTGGGTATACTAATTTCAGACAAAATAAATTTCAAATTTAAAAAGATTACAAGAGACAAAGAAGGATCCTATATACTAATACAAGATACTACAGCAAGAATATATTGCTATTTTAAACATTTTTCAGACCTAATAACAGACCCTTGACATACATGTAGCAAAAATTAACAAACTTAAAGGGATAAATAGATAGTTCTACAATAATATTTGGAGACTTTAGTGCCTCACTCTCAATAACAGACAGAATAACTAGGCAGAAAGAAGATATGTAAAGAAATAGAGGATTTGAACAACACAATGAGCCAGCTAGCTCTAACAGACATATAAGGAACACTCTGTGAAACAGACACAGAATTCACATGTTTAAATGCACATGGGGCATTTTCGAGGAAATAAGAACATTTGTACACTGTGGGTGGAAATGTTAAATGGTATAGCTCCTGTGGAAGATGGTGTGGTGAGTCCTTGAAAAACTTAAAAGAGAATTACCATACGATCCAATAATTCTACTTATAGGTATGTACCCAAAAGAATTGAAAGTAGTGTCTCAAGGAGATATCGTTGCTTTGAATACCCATTTTCATGGCAGTATAATTTTTTTTTTTTTTTTTGAGACGGAATATCACTCTGCCACCCAGGCTAGAGTGCAGTTTTGCGACCTTGGCTCACTGCAACCTCTGCCTCCCTGGTTCCAGTGATTGTCCTGCCTCAGCCTCCTGAGTAGCTGGGATTACAGGCACTCACCACCATGCCTGGCTAATTTTTGTATTTTTAGTAGAGACGAGTTTTCACCATGTTGGCCAGGCTGGTCTCGAACTCCTGACCTCTGGTGATCTGCCCATCTCGGCCTCCCAAAGTGCTGGGAGTACAGGGGTGAGCCAACATGCTCCGCCAGCAGTATTATTCTTAATAGCTAAAATGTAGGAGCAATTCAAGTGTCCATCAATGGTGTAGTGAATCAGCAAAATGTGATATATACCTACAATGAAATATTATTTAGCCTTTTGAAAGAATAAAATCGTTCTACCCATGTTCAAGCTATAACATGGATGAACTTTGAAGGGTAAAATAAGTGAAAAGTGAAATCAGCCAGTTGAAAAAAGCTAAATAGTATATAATTCCACTTACACGAGGTGCTTAGAGTACCCAAAACTACAGAGACAGAAAATAGAATGATGGCTACATGGGCTGGGAGGAGAGAGGAATGAGTAGTTATTGTTTTGTGGATATAGAATTTCAGTTTTGAAAGATGAAAAGAGTTTTGGAGATGGATGAAAGTATAAGGTAAGCAATATGGATGTACTTCATACCACTGATCTGTACACTTAAAATGCTTAAGATGGTAAATTTTATGTTAATCGTATTTTACCACAATGTTTTAAAAATTGAGAAAAAAAACTTTAAAACTAATAGTAAAGTTCACTGTGAAAAAGCCATTTTCCTTCCAAATCTAATTGTCTCTTTTATGTTCTAGCCCAGGGTAACCAGCAGCTGAAATCACAAGAACTTATCTACCACCCCACAGCATAATTTACTTCATTAGAAAGTTTTCCACAAAGCTGGCATTGGAAACATGGGCTTCTAGAAGTGAAAGAAATCAATTTATCCCCTGCTCTGGGTCATCCTGACTTACATGGCTGATTTCTAAACCACCACACAGGCCTCATTACATTCTCCCCACCGAGCATCCTTCCAACTTGTGTATAATAAGGAGATGAAGATGAAAGAAGATGTCAATGAACATATTATTTTTTAAATATCAAAAACACAAACAAGCTTTAAAAGACCATATGTAAGTCTTCTTTAGTTTCCAAACCACAATAGATGTACTAGGCATGATTGTTCTGAGGTCCCTGCAATAAATGAAATCTGAGGGAGTTCCAACAAATGATGAATTCATGGTGGAAAAATAACTTCACTCATTTGCTGTCTTATCCTACGTTTTGTTTTCTCTCCAAAAAATACATAGTTGGGACGAGGGGCAATTAAAAAAAAAAGAAGCAGGAGGGATGTTTGCAATGTTTACAAAGCAAAAAGGAAAATTTTTTGGTTCTGTGAATGCAAAATGTTTTGACAATATTTCCGATTTTGCAGGACATCTGGTGTAGATGCTATCAAGGGCATTAGAAGTAAATAGCTAAATTCTGTTATGAGTTCTGTTACTAGTCTACCATCCATATGGAAATATTTTTATTTTTCCCCTCAGTTTAATTCATTGTTGACTTGGGAGAGACAAAATCAAGTTAAAAATGACGTGTGAACTTCTTGTCACCCAACTCTTGGTTGCCTAACATTGTGGCCTGTTTTTTGTATAGAGACCCAGTTCTTGAATTAACCTCTGTAAATATGTTTCCATGTATTGGCTTGAATTTTATAGAAATCAGAGTTGTAAAATATTAAAGGTCTGGAAGACTCAGTCTTGTTAAAATGTCAATTCACTCCAAATTAATTTATGTATACGTTCAATGCAAACCTAATAAAAATCTCAGTAAGTTTTTTTGTGGATAATGACAAGCTGATTCTAAAACTCATATTTAAATGCGAAGAAACCTCAATAGCCAAAGCAATTTTGATAAAATAATAAAGATAGAACCCTCACACTACCTAATTTCAAGACTTAATATAAAGCCACATTAATCAAGACAGCATGGTGTTGGTGAACGCATGAATCAAACTGATGGGTCTAGACTCAATGACTTCCCAATAATAATGAACAAACCTACAGCCCAGGTATTTGTTTCTAAATGCCATTTTCCAATAGAAAAAACCAGACCTCCTTGTAGAATTAGTTGAATCCCAGGATAGGACAGGGAAAACTTAGGATAAGCCTAGAGCATCTTGTGGTGCTAGAAAGTAAGGAAGTGGTCAAAACAGAATGGGGGCATGTCAAAAGCTCACAGAAGCCAACATGAAAGAGCTCCCAATGTCTCAAGCTTGAGCAAGTTAATGATAGATTATTTAATACCAAGAGAATAGAATAAGCATCCATGAGTCTATGACGTAAAGAAATGAATGAATGAATGGGAGATAACAGGTCTCACAATGAATAAATGTAGAAAGAAGATGGAAATATGAATTCACCAGTAGAATACCACAGTAATAATTGTTGCAGGCAAGATGTACCAATGAAAGTCAAAAGTGAATGGTAAAACTTTGAGAAGAAAGATTATATTTGCCTAGTGCAAAATTATCACCCCCAAGATATCCATTAATTGCTAAAGGAAAAACAGTAATTTTAAAAATGGAAACACCTGGCAGATGCCATCTTAGCCAAGTGATCAAGATTAACATCACCAGTAATAAGACATATTGACACCCCACACTTCCTGATTTGATACACTAAGAAGGGCTTATCATTTCTGTGGTACTCTTGGCTAACAATGCACAATTAACATTTATTAATGAAAAAAACATTAGGCAGATCCAAATTGCAGCACATTCTTCAAAATAGCTGTCCAATACTCTTCAAAAGTGTCAGGTCCTGGGACACAAAGAGATACAGAGGAACCATTACAGAGTGGGAGAGGACATGGAGATATAAAAACTAACTGTGATGTGGAATCCTACATTGGGTCATGGACCAGAAAGAGAACACTGGTGGGAAGACTGATGAATCTGAGTAAGTCTGTAGTTTGGTTTAAAGAGTAATAATAATAACAATAATGGTTTGGGTGCTGGCTCCTTAATAAAATTCCCCTAGTTACTGTAATGTCTAAAAATGAAGCCCCTATGGTGGGCTATTGTGACTATTCACTGCATTTAAGAATAAATAATAATTAAGGATGTGTGAATACATGGTAATAAGTTAATAACTCAGATGGTGCTGCTAATACATAACAACCCGAGGAGACAGCATCATGTAATGAAAATATTTTCACACTTCATAATCTATTGAACTCCTCTCCGTTTCTCTCTGGTCTCCAAATCTGTTGTTCTCTCTCTTTTTCTTTCCATCTGTCTCTCTCTTTCTCTCCTCCTCTACTTTTACTCATACTTCAGAATTATGATCTTATACAGTATAGAACTGAAGTATATTTTTAAGTAACTGATATTGCTATCAAGTCCCAGAGCTTCTCTATTGAAGCTTTTAAAAAGTTTCTGTCTTCCAAAGTAAAAAGCTAAAGCTGCATTATGGTGATTGTTCTTCCATGTAAGTCTTAAATTGATATAGCATGTGTGAGATTACTGGCTCTTCATAGGAAATGTTTTCTTTTCTCTGGCAAAAATCTTAGAAGTCCATTCAGAATGATGCTGTCAGAATGTATTTTCGTGTGATGCTTTGAAATAGACAAAAAAAAAAAAAAAAAAAAAAAAAAAAAAAAAAAAAAAAAAAAAAAAAACTTAACAGCACACAGCACACAAAGATTTTATTCTTTAACATTGTAAATCAACTCAGTTTTTACCTTCTTGTTCATAATCATGGTGCAAGGTAATACAATATATAGATGGCCATTTAAAATAGGAGTAATTTCAAAATTTGATCATTATTTTTCATAGAAGAGCACAATTTTTACTTGCAAAAAAAAAGTTAATCAAATTATGTTACATTTCCTTCTCCATCTCCACTATGTTTTCAACAAAAATAATTATATTGATTGCTAATATTGTACAGATTAGACAGACAAGAGGTGCTCCCTGGGTTAGTTGCCCCATAATTTATTTAAAAAATTAATTTCAAGTGGGGCTTGAGCACTTTCAAAATCTGTCTGTCATCCTAAATACCTTCACTGGGGGATGCAAACTGTTATTTTTGTTTTATTTTACTATTGATTTCCTTAGTTGAATTACCTCTAATTTAGCTCAGAGAGAGTCTGATCAACAAAGATCATAAAGATGAAGAAGGATAGGAACCTATACTTAGAAAGTGAAATCAAATACTATATAGCATTTCTCAAACATATTAGTATTTGGTTTCCTATTTTCCATTCACTTGCCAATTCTTCTTATATCTAGCCCTGGACAGAAGTGAACACCAAATACAGGAAAAGAGAGTAAATTCCAGGTGTGTGTATGTAAGTATGGATGTGTTGTGTGCATGGGTTGGAGAAGTGAAGCCTGGATTACAGAAATATTATTCTATATTTAGAATAGCAGGCTGATTGAAATACCTCAGCTTTGTGCAGAGCTCTCAACCACAGTTTGTACTAAGGAACAACCAAAATAACCAGACACTGGAGGAAATCTGAAATGGGAAACAGAAAGCTCAAGATACAAACTTCTATCCCATAGCAAAGAGAGATAATTCCAGTAACTTAAGGACACTTCAACCCTCCGATTAGTCCCTCCGAAAAACACAAAAAGATTTTTTACATTCATAAAGCAAGAATAGGTGAACTTTCACAAAATGAAGGTTGCTCAGATTCTGAAAGGTTTAAATGAAGAGTTAGAAAATACATTCAAGGGAATCTATAAGAACAACAACAACAACAAAAACCTGAGACCATGATTAAGGAAGATGCAATAAGAGACATAGATATGAAATCAGAAGGTCTCCAGCAAAAATGGGTGGCTGCCTACCCAACATCAACTTTCTGCCTCCTTCTTATTAATATTTAGGGACCTCTGATGGTTTCTCCTTATCCCCTTCACCCTTCCCTCCACTCTCTGACTGGGCCACAGAAGGCATAGATGGAGAAAGAATAACCAGATTGGGATCTGAGGGTGAAAGCTACGTGCTAAAGATGATGACTCCAGAAGAGGGACTGACCCTGGATTTTTATAACATCATGGAATCGCCACACCAGACCAAGACTTCTCCCCTATAGATTTCTAATTACATGAAAATTTAAGACCGTATTTTGTTGAATGAGCCACTTCAGTCATATTTCTGTTTGTCTGGAAGCAGAAATAATGGTATCTAGAATAATCAGATATTATCTTAAAATAATGCCATCTGATACAACATTCAAGATCCAACTAATAGAAAAGAAATGAATAAAGAGGGAAGAAAGGGGGAAAGGGAGGGAGAGAGGAAATAGAGATGAGGGACCCTCAAAAAACAATAAAAACAATTTCCAAAAGATAAAGGGATGCAAGTGTCTTATATTTGGAAAAGTGTCCCAAGTGCTGGCACAGTTAATCACATCTCCATATTTTGTACAACAAGAAAACAAGAGATCATCTTAAAAGGTCCCGGGGCGGGGGACGGGGGGGTAGGAAAAAAACACCAAGTAATACAGACAAATATAAAAATAAAATTGAAGAAAAATTTTAAACTAGAAATTTTAGCCAGAATGTCTAATAAAACATTTTCAGACATACATGCATTTAGAAAGTTTGTATTTCGTATAACCTTCCTTAGAAGTCGCATCAGAATATACTTCGGCAAAACAGTATAAACAAACAAACAAAGAAAAGCAATTCAAAAAATATTCAACAAATCCAGAAAGGTAGTGAAAAACAGTTTTATGTTGATTGTTTTCTCATTCTGCTGCAGAGCCATCAGTCCCGATTGAAGCACAGAAATAGGTAATTAGAAACTCTTGGATGGAAGAGAGTTACAAAATAGTTGTAGTACAGCTATGAGATAACAAGTAAAAACTAGAATAGAAGGTCAGTGGATTTTCAAAACAAATGTAGTGGATTCTAAGTGATATTTTATGTAACGGAAAACGTAGTAGAAAGGTAGAACATTATTTGCAATATGCTGGGGATTGCATATATCTTGCACTTCACATACAGAAAAAGACAACCAGAATGCCAGAGAAATAATTTTTAAAAAGCCCACCAAAATGTGTACAAGAAAGGAATGAACAAAATATAAAGTAGATCAAAATATTACATTATTTTGATCAGTTGTGAAGAATAAAAATCAGAATTTGTTTTGGCATTCTTCTTTCATTGGCCAATAGATTGTGGCTTTAAAACTACAAAACTAAGGTCAGGCGCAGTGACATGATACTAAGTCCCAGCTACTCAGGAGACTGAGGTGAGAGAATTGCTTGAAGCCAGAGATTTTAATCCATCCTTGGCAACACAGCAAGACTATGGCTCTTAAAAACAAAAACTAAAACAACTATACTACTACTATTTGATGATTTTGTAAATAATATTAAATGTAGTCAAGTAATATAAATATTGATTTTCAATTTTTAGGAACAATGGTGAATCAATCATGAAATGCTTACTAATGAAAACAAAACAAAATGTAAATCTGATTAATCTTGACCATGTAAAAGTATAGCTGAGAGCAGGCAGCCCAGACAGTTATGCTGTTCGCAGACTTGAAGTTGAAAGGTGCTGGGCTAGTCTCCTTGGGCAGAAGATCACTTTGATGAGAGCTTTAAAATGTCTGTAGTGTTTGAGTTAGGAATCCTCTTTTAGGAATGGATCACTGGATGTTCAAAGGTTTACACATGGGAACCTGAGGGAGGTCATCACAGCATTATTTGTATTAGCAAGAAAAAATGTAACAATGTCAATGTGCAAACAATAGAGAATGTTAAATGAGTTGACATATCTGTACAATAATATATAACATTAAAATGGTAAATCTTAATGATTTGTGAAATACAATAATTGTTCATATAAATGGGCTGAATGGGACTCTTATTTCCTTAAATATGTGATAATATGATCTTAGCTGGGCTGTTATAATAAAATACCATAGACTGGGTGGCTTAAACAACAGACATTTACTTCCCATAATGCTAGAGAGTGGAAAGGCCAAAATGAAAGTGCTTTCAGATTCGGTTTCTGGTGAGGGCTCTCTCCCTGGCTTGTAGACAGCCACCTTCTCACTGTGTGCTCACATGGCAGAGCTCAAGTGAGTGAGCTTTGCCTTCCTTTCCTAATAAGGACAATAATCCCATCATGGGGCCCCACCTTATGACTTTATCTAAACCTAATTACTTCCCTGAGAACCCAGGTCCAAATACCATCACATTGGGGGTTACGGTTTCAACATATAAATTTTGGGGGGACACAAACATTCAGTTCATAACAATTCTGAACATTTACTGAGTGTTTACTGCAAGTTAATTTTTAAAAATTTTACATGTATTAATCTATCTAAATCTCCAAACCGCCGTATGAAATAGATGTGATTAGTGAGCATGTATATACAGAATATATACATACTTATATACACACATACATATACATACACATGTTTACATATATATGTCTCTGTATATACATACACATTCTATGTACTCTCTCTATATGTATACATATGTAGGTATAAATATAATTATATAATTTATTCACAATTATATATTTTACCCTATATAATTTATCCCTCACCTTGCTATGGTCCCCTCTTCATGAGAGAAGTATACTCCCTGCCCCATGGACTCTGATAGATCATGTAAGTAGCTTTAGTTTAATGAACCACTAGTAGATGTGATGTGAGCAGACACTATCAATGAGCTTGCATGGTTTAGGCTTGCTTTCTTTGCTTCTGCCATCACCAAGCTAGAAATAGGCTTCAGGTATTCACAGAATGAGGAATGTGGTTTACATCCAAACCTACCTATTGCCTGGAGTCCGGTCAGGTGAGGTTGCTGAGCCCAGCAAGCCAATTCCAGCCAAATCATCAACCTGTACACTCATGAGTGATAAAAATAAATGTTTATTTTCGTAATGCACTGAAATTTTATGGTTTTTGTTACACAACATTATTACAGTAACAACTGAGTAATACAACATGTCTAAATAAAGACTTTAGTGGTAATCTCTAAGTAGTAGAATGAAGAATGATTTTTATTATCTTTTTTACAGTTATTGAATGATTTTAAAACTATTACCCACTACTTTTTCAATTTTTAATATGTCTTCAGATAAAGCAAATAATTGCTATTACATTAATGTTTCGAGCTTGTATTTATATACAGAATTATCTTAAAATCACCAGTAATTTGGAACCTTGAAATTGTATATTATTCAACACTTACTCTAACTTAATTTTAAAATTCAACTTTTTCCATGACTTAAAATGTTGGAGATTAAATAATCTCTTGGTTCAAAGAACCACTAAAGCTTTTTTGGAAAAGCAAATTGAGGAATCTGATTTGGTAGTCTGTCTCCTTGGGCATACATGAAGTTTTTCAAAATGTCATGAGACTAGTATAACAAGTTGCTCATGGAGATCCAATTGTACAGAGCCACAGACTTACAGAAAAGGAAATCTTAGTATTTTTTAATTTATCTGGAATCCTGACTGAACTTTAATTTATACAACCACTGGAGCATCATACTTGGACACATTTGTTGAGTTTTGATATGTGGTGACCTTTGGGAACATTGGTGAAGCATTTTATGCATCAGCTGAGAGGAGAGAGTCCACCAAACAAGACTGAATTTAGGAACTGGACAGAATCCAAATTTATTTTTCATGGTACTTCTGAGTTACTGTCCCAAAGTCCTTTGAGCAAGGAAGGCCAAGGCCAATAACTTTAGGAAAGGGAGAAATTAACAATATGCTTCCCTCCTGCCATTTAACCATTTCCTTTAGCCCCTTACTCTCCTGGCTGGCTTAGATCTAAGAATGACATTAAGGCTGATTGCAAGAGGTAGACCAATAAAAAGATAAAACTTATTTTTATATTGTCATTTTTTATGTTAATGTCTCCAGCAAGACTAAAAGAATCACTAAATGGTAACTGTTTCAGATGGAAAGAAAAGACCCTGAATCTTTTGAATAGTTCAAGTGCCAATGATAATGCCAAATCTTATTTGTCATATTTTCTAATATTTTCCTTTATTACAAATAACATTGGGCTAAAATAATGTTCATAAGTCAAGATTTGTTCATGTTTTGCCTGCTTTGGCCTTCCTTTGACTCATTGTTAATACTCTCCCCTTAGAAGGCTGCTTGAAGCAGATGAGAATGGGAATGACAGAAGACTTGGTAGGGTAGCAAGGGTGTCTTGTTGCCCATCAAGAGATCTTGTTAGTGCCTGTTCCTGAAGTTAGCTCCAACTGCATATTGTCTCCTAAATATTTGGGCACTGAAGGATCATAACTTCTTGAACAAAGCATCAAAATGTGTATTATACCTTATCGATTTTAGGAAGACAATTGGCAACTTAAAAATTACCAAAGGATCTATGGGCTTTAATTAATTTCCTCATTGGAAGTATTTCTTCTTTGGGTATTACATTAATGTTTCTAACAGTTTTTTACTAATATTCTTTGCTTATTTTGCTTCCTCTTTGCAGCTCATCCCACTGCATTTCTAGTTCAATTTTTTTCTACCTTTTCCTGACTTTCTCGAACAAGTTCTAACATCACGTCCCTCTTAAAAATGCACATACTGCAAAAAAGAAGAAAGGAAGGAAGGAAAGAAACCTTTTTATTATTTACCAATGTTTGCCTCAGCATCTCAGACACTCCTAGTATCTTAAATGATGATTGATTCTCATGTTTGGATTTGTGAGGCTAAAAACTTGTGTTTTGTGGAAAAAGGAGAGTGATAAGCTACTCCTTAGGTCTCATTTAAAGGATCACTTTCCTAGCGATGTATTTATAATTGTTATGAGAGCTGAATGTCCTGATGACCTCAGGTACATTTTGGTAAATTATGCTTATTTTAACTGAAATTTAGCCAGATGCCCTTATCCCATCTTCCCCCCATCTTTACTGAGTTATAATTGAAAAATTAGAATTGTACATACTTAAGACTTACAACTTAATGTTTTGATTTACATATAAATTGTGAAATAATCTCCACAATCAAACTAATTAGCAAATTCGTCATCTCACATAGTTATCTTTTTATTTCCTTTTCAGTGGGAATCATGCTTAAGATCTATTCTCGTAGCAAATTTCAAGTATACAGTACAGTATTGTTAACTATATTCACATTGCTATACTTGAGGTCTCCAGAATTTATTCTTCTTGCGTAGTTGAAGCTTTGTGCACCTTGAACACTGCCCTATTTTCCCTCTACCCCTCAGCCTGTTAACCACCATTCTACTCTCTGCTTCTATGAGTTTGACTAGGTTACATTCCATGTATAGATGAGATAATGCAGTATTTTTCTTTCTGCATCTGGCTATTTCACTTAGCATAATGTCCTTCAGATTTATCCATGTTGTTGTAAATGACAGGGTTTCCTTTTTTAAATCTGAATAATATTCCATTTGTGTGTGTGTGTGTGTGTGTGTGTGTGTGTTACTTTCTTTATCCATTCATCCATCACTGGTCATTTTGATTGTTTCTAGATCTTGGTTACTGTGAATAATACTACACCAAATACATGGGCATGCAGACCCAGTGGTTGTTCAGGAATGTTTTGTTTTGCTTACACATATTTATGAATTCTGTTTCTTTTTGTCATTTTTTAGTTTCATTCCATTGTGGTCAAAACTTCACAAATTAGTTAAGACCTAACATGTGATCCATCCTAGAAAATGTTCTGTGTGTGCTTGAGAAGAATATGCTATCTTATGCTGTTTGTGAAAAGTTCTGTATGTCTTTATTAGGTCCATTTGATAGTGTTGTTGAAGTCAGCTATTTCTTTTTTCATTTTCTGTCTGGATGTTCTTCTATCCATTATTATAAATGGCATATTAATGTCCCCTACTATTATTGTATCACTGCAATTTCTCCCTTCAGATATGCCAGTATTTGCTTTATATATTTCGATCTTCTGGTGCTAGGTGTGCATATATTTATAATTGTTACATCTTTCTGTTAAATCGGCCATTTTATTATTGCAGAGTGACCTTCCTTGTCTCAACAGATGCTGTTCGACAAGTTTAGTTTGTCTAATATAAGTATAGCCACCTCTGCTTTCTTTTGGTTACCATTTGCATGAAATATCTTTTTCCATCCCTTTCCTTTCAGCCTATGTATAACTTTAAACATAAAGTGAATCACTTTAATTCAGCATGTGTTTGTTTTTTTCCATTCAGCCATGCTATGTCTTTTGGTTAGAGATTTTAAGCCATTTACATTTAAAGCAATAATTGACAGGTGGAGACTTACTATTGCCATTTTGTTAATTGTCTTCTGTCTGGTTTGCCATTGTTTTGGCCTTCTTTTCCTCTTTTGCTTTTTTTTTTTTTTAATTTGATAACTTTTGGAGTGCTTCGCTTTGATTCCTTTTTCTTTTTCCTGTGTGTATCTATTACAGATTTTGTTTTTTTGTGGCTAACTCAAGGTTTGCATAAAGTATCCTGTAGTTATAACCACCTATTTTAAGTTCATAACAACCCAACTTCATTTACGTACAAAAACTCTATACTTTTGCACCCCTCACCCCAACACATACTTTGTGTTCTTGTAGCCAGTTTGCTACTTTTTACATTGTATATCTATTAATAAATCTTTATTTTCTAACTTTTACATTAGAGTTAAAAGTAGTTTACATACCTCTATTACTGTGTTATATTATTCTGTATTTGTTTACATATTTACCACTACCAGTGAGAGTTATGCTACCATATGCTTTCACATTGCTGTTTAGCATGTTTTCATTGCAATCTGAATAACTCTTTTAAATTTCTTGCAAGGCAGGTCTAGTGATGATGAACTCCCTCAGTTTTTGTTTGTCTGATAAAAGCTTTATTTCACCTTCATTTTGAAAGGTCAATTTTGCTTTGTATAGTATTCTTTGTTGGCAGTTTTTTCTCTTTCACTAATTTGAGTATATCATGCCACTCTCTCCTGGCATGCAAGGTTTCTGCTGAACAATCCACTGATAGTGTCAGAAGGCTTCCTTTGTATGTGATGAGTTGCTTTTTTCCTGATGCTTTCAAAATTCTCTTCTCTCTTTGACTTTGAGAGTTTGGTTATAATATGTCTTGGTGTGGTCTTCTTTGGATCGATCTGTTTCAGAGTTCTTTCAACTTCATGAATCTAGATGTCCATTTTCCACCTAAGATTTTAAAAGTTTTCAGCCACTTTTTCTTTAAATAAGCTTTCTGCCTCTTTCTGTTTCTCCTCTGGGACTTCAATCATGCACCATCACTTAATGGTGTCCTATAAATCCTATAGGTTTTCTTCACTCTTCTTGTTTTTCATCCACTGACTAGATACTTTCAAATGACCTGTCTTTGAGATCACAGGTTCTTTATTCTGCTTAATCAAATCTGTCTTAGAAGTTCTCTATTGCTTTTTCATTTTATCTACTGTATTTTTAACTCTAGATTTGTTTGCCTCCTTTACATAATCTCTATCTCTTCTAGTTTTGTTCACATATTGTTTTACTGATTTTGTTGAGTTGTCTATTTGTGTCCTATGGAACTAGCATTTTATGAGCACAAAAAATTTAACATAGGCAGTTGCCTTTGGAACCCCAAAGGGTTGTTCCTGCAGCATTGTTGTGTTGGTAAATACTTGACAACTATCTGTTTAAAAAGTCCTAACTGTAGTGTTTGCTATTTCCAAAGTATAAATTCTCTTCCATAGTCAATGTTATGATACTAACATTCCCCTTGTTCCCTGACTCCTTGGTTTTATGTACAAACTGAGTCAAGTAATATTTTCCCTCTCCTTAGAAAGATATAATATTGCTATCTAGTTCTAAAAATGTTACCTTCACACAACACCTTGGATTCTGTTCAATTAAAAATATAGTTATTTGAAATTAGTTACCATTCACAAAGTTATAAAATTCTGGCCCTTTAACCTTATTAAACTTCCTACATTAACAAATCCCAGCAAAGTGAAGAAGACTAATTTTTTCCTTACTGCAGGACCTCAGTTTTCTGGAGTTAGGGAACTAGAGGACATGCTCATTGAATGGTCCCTTACAGAGGCAGATTCCAAGCAGATCAAGTAGCTCACATTTTCCAAAACATCTCACCAATTCCCACCAGGAAATATGCTTTCTGGATATTTTGCTTCCAACTGCACATCCTTGAAAGGGAAACAAAGTATCTTGTTATTATTAACTAGCACCTCACCTCTAGAGAATTTCATGACTCATCAATGTCACTGAGAACTTCAGACAACAGCATCCTCTGGGAAGAGGAAATATAAGTCAGAGTGAGTCATTTGGGAGCAGTGGAAGGTGGGCTCAGGAATATGCCTGTAGCAGGGGACATGGATGAACACAGGTGTATGATGTAGAAGCAGTATGAAGCTGCTCCAAGGAAGATGAATTATAGAATAAAAAAGGAGGATACAGAAAATCAGTGTCACCAATCTAAATGAGATCATCATCAGGTGACCAGCAGGGGCTCGGAAAGATATTAAACTTCCTCCAAGGTCACACAAGTGACATATTTTGGGGACACGAGCTCAAATATAGGACTTTGCTCTCTCTATCTATCCTCCCTCTCTACTACGTCTGTCAAAAGGATATTTTCCTCTGAGATTGCAAGCTTCTGAATCATGCAAAAGGATTAAATCTTACTCATCTTATGTTTCCTGACAGCACATGGCATACAGGAGGTGTTAAGAGTTGTTTGTGGTGTAAGATTTACTGTTTCTTAATCATGAGCATCCTACTCCTACTTGCAGCTGTACAAAGCCTGTCCTGCCAGTTTTCATAAACACACGCACACATACACACACTCCTCATGAGTTCCAGCAGAATGCCCAGTTCTTGACTCATGGTGCGCAACGAACCATCCCAATTTGTATTTATATTTTTACTGACCCTTTCTGCATTTTTGATTGCTGGTATAGACTATTTTGATGTGAAAATCCTATAATTTTCATCAATAGGCCAAAATTAGCCTATGTACATACACTGAGGAACTTTAAAAATGCTACGATGCTATTGCTCAAGCCCAGATATTTATTTTTAATTGGTTTGAGATGAGATTCAGGCATCAGGATACTTATATTGTCCCCAGGTGACATTAATGTGTAGCTAGGATTGAGAATTACTGATGTAAAATTTACTACTTTTCCATGGAGAAAACTCCACCCAGACTAATGAAATGAGAATCTCTAGGGATGAGGCCCAGGCAGCAGTATTTTTTAAGCTCCCCCTGGTGACTACAATGTAGAGCCTGGATTGAGAATCTCTGTATCACAGCAGTGGTTCCAGGCCAGTTGCACATCCAAGAAACACCCAAGGAGATTTGTAAAAGTACAAATTCAGGTAGCACCCTGGACTTAAATCAGGTTCTTTACTTTGCAAAACTCCCACTTCCATCTGCTACTGGCCTTAGAGGACAGCATTAATGGGAGTAGTCTACTAGGTTTGCTTTCTTGAAATCTTCACACCCCATTAAAGGTAGAGCATTCTGTCACATGGAGCTCCTGCTGCTGTGAAGAGAGGAAAAAAAGATCCCCAGCAAGGTTCTGAGGAGACTCTGGAGTGTTGAAAAGCAGATGGTGTCCTGCACATGGGTTGATGTGCTCCCAGGTGGGCCTGTGTGTAGCGCTCATGTCTGGGAGTGACATAATTGCCTAAGATGGGACAAAGTTCGCATCTACACATGGCTAGACCCTCAGAAAGGACTTGTTGAATTAATTAATCTTAAAAAAAAGTTTCCTATGGACCTGAACCTCTGGCTTCTGTTGCGTGTGTCTGAGCAACACAACTCCTTATGGAATTTGTTAAAAAGAGTGTACTGGTCATAAACGGGCTAGGCTGGCAGTTTCTGGTTACAGTGAATCTCAGTTTTGACACTGAGTACTCTGCTGTTAGTGACAAATTAAGAGAATGTCAGCCTGAGTGTTCACTCTATTGGGTACCTGTCAACTCATTCACTTAACAGGTAGAAGGGGAAAGCATTAGGATTACACTGTGTTTCAGCTTGGAAGAAGCATCACTGTTGCTTCTCAGTAGCATAACCTGTCCCCGAGCCAGTTAGTGAGAACTTTGACTTGTCTAATGCATAACCAGTCCCATGTAATCTCAACAAAATCTCAAAGAGATTTTTAAGCATTGCTTTGGGTGCTCAAAGAACATTCCTTATGTCTTTGGGAAATGGCACATTTTATTGGAAGTAGTTAGTTACCCCTTATCTCAGGTCTGTTCAAAACTTTCACCTTCACCACTTAACTTAATGTTGACTCCTTGCCCTAAAAATACAGGGAAGTTCTGTTAAACGAGCTAACTGCTAGAAATACTATGGCTGCAAAGGGAAAGAAATGAGGTGTGTACCACAGACCACATGAAACAATAAAAACAATTTAAAGACAAAACTTACAGAGTAAGAGAAATAGTCTGGCAATATTGAAAGCACATGAGTGACCTGCTGCTTTGGGCAATGCTCTGTAAACTTTGGCGTCCACCCAGCCCCTCCTGGGAGCTCCTCTGGATGAGAGCAGACCTAGATAGCAGCACCTTCCATCTTCAAAATCAGGTTTTCTGACGGCTCATAGAGGGGACAAGGCAGCCATTACAAACCAGAGCTCCCCAGTTCTGTCAATTTCCTGCTGATTCAGAAGGGGGCAAAACCTAGGGGTAATTTACAGTTGATTAAGTGGCTGATGAACTGTTATTCCCTTTGTTTAAACTTGCCTTTACCCTTTTAAAAAAGCACTTTGTTGAACAAGAGCTCCATCTACGGGAGAAATCAATTATATGGCCTTCTGCCCTTAACACAGCAAAGATTGTGGTTCTCAACTGAGGGTGATTTTGCCGCCCAGGGGGCATTTGGCAATGTCCGGGAACATTTTTGGTTGTCATAACTAGATTAGGGGTGCAGGTATGATCTGATAGGTAGAGGGCAGTGATGCTGCTCAACATCCTACAATGCACAAGAGAGGCCCTACAATAGAGAGTTTTCCAATGGTAAGGACAAGATTGAGAAACTCTGCTTGTGAACAAGAGAATTGGTAAGATTTATGCTTACAGAGGTCTCTGATTCTGCCATCCAAGGCAAAAAATAATTTTTATTTAAATCATTCCATATTCCCTCACCACCACTTTAAGCTTCTCCCTAACTTTACCTATTGACCATGGATTTGGTGTTAGTGATTTCACATATTTATCTTTATTTTTGCTACTTGGGAAGGAGAATTAAAGAAAGAGGAGAATATTCAAGGCAAAGAGATGAATTTATACTGGTAGAGTTTTAGGTACCAGTCTCTAAATGGGACCAATACTTTGCCTTCCAAGAGGTTGGTCCTACCCTTGTGGCTGGTTATATAAATAAAACTGTATCACCTGGTGTTCAAGCCATTATAGTTGATGTTATTGTTGTAAAGGTCTTTATAATATGTACACAACAGTGAGAAAAAATACAGCTTCCTCAGACACTTCACTTAACACATACTGTTCAGCAAGTCTCCATTCAGTGCAATGGGCAGCAGTTTACTAAACAGCATTGTAGAAGACTAAAAACTAAAAGTCAGCTTCTAAGAGGTTTTATTTCTGTCCACTCAGAGGCAGGTATACCCCCTGGAGTTTATAATAGAGGAGATTTTTATTAAAAACATAGCCCTGAGCCAGGATTTTTTGTCAACTGTGGTCCCCTAATTGTGAACTATGAGTAAAACTTTGAAGACTCAAGATCCAAGATTATCACAACCTCAGGTGCTCTTTCTCAGGGACAAAGTCCATCCCCCTAAAGAGGAATCTTTGTTTCAGCTGCATAGTCCATCGCAACCCCACTGCAGCCACACCAAGAAAAGCAAATGATCAGCGCATGTGCCTGGAAATATGACCATCTTTCTTTATATGGGTTTGTGTCACAGCTGTCATTTCTAATGACTATGCATTAATTCATCTCATTAAACAATGAGCAACTACAGTGTGATGTGCGTAGCACCAAGCTATGAGAATGCAGAGCTGAATGAGAGTCCCACCACGTGGGATATCCAAGCAAGGGTGTTGTACCTGCACTCCCTGACTCCAGCCCTTTTTTCTATTGTAGTATGGCATAAGGCCATGCACATTGCAGTTAAGGAAAGCAGACATCCTTGAACATTATCTCCTCATCTATTTTGTCATTAGCAACAGCAGACCAATTATTCAACCCTAAAACTTGTTAAGATCTTGTCCAAGTTTTCTACACAACATCTAAATTTCTACACTACCTAGTAAGCAAAGTGCATAGTGAGAAGAATTTCAGCATCCTGGAAATTTGTATTAAATGAGTAATGATTTAATAACTTTCCTCTTCAAGTGCCATCAGCAAGAAATTGTACAGTTTTATGGGAACCCTTGATTTACTGCTACCGAATATTGCCACAGCAAGCCACTTTGCCTCATAATTTGTAGGAAAGAAACAAGATTAAAAATAAATTTGAAGGGAAAAATGAGTTGAGAAAAATTGGCAACAGGGCTTGTGCAGTATTAATTGTAATTGAGAAGGGAACGTCTTTACTGAGTCCAAGGCATATTTATGCACCATAAGCACTGATGAAACTAGTATCCTTCAAACTACCAGATGTATGAGCACTGCTTTCAATCACATGGACCTGATGAGTAGCAAATGCTAAAATGATAGTCTCAGTAATTGTAAGTGTAAAAATATAAGACAGAAAAAAATAATGCAATACCTACTAACACCATAAACTGTGAAAGGTATTGGGTGACTCTCCTCCCAAGCAGGACACGGTGAAATGGTTGAAGGAGTGTGAGATGATAGAGGAAAATTAATGTAAATGATATAGATATATAAAGAAAATAAAATATTGAAACATGTTATCATATTAGTTCCAAGGACAGGAACTTTCCAGCATATTGAAACACAAATTCTACTACCTAAACATAGTAAACAAAGATGAAGAACTAAGACAACCGGGTAGGGCTGTGTCTATTCCTAGAAGATCAGTTCACAACCATTTAATCAAAGATGATGGAGTTTGAAAAAGATAAAAAGTCTGAATGATAAACCCATAGTTGTTTGTAACAATATTATTTGCTCAAAATGGTTGAAAATTTTGGTTTGCTGGAAAAAAATAGTTCACTTGTTTTTTCTGTACAGAGAAAAATGTTTTAATAAATATTAATACTGTGTCTAGATCATGCTTATATTACCAAGAATACGTAATTGCTTTTGTTACCAATAAATCAAGGTTAACAGTTATGCAGTTTGGGGCAATTGCTTAGATTTCTCATGTTCCATTTTAAAAAGTGAAATTTATTAAATCATAACCCATTTGTTATGAGTTTATAAAGCGCTACAGTTTCAGTGCCATACCTATATACTTCAAATATAAAAGGCCAGAATTTCTGCTTAGTCTCTTTCAAGAAATACATAGCTCTAAGTTCTAAGAAACCATGAGTTTTATGATAGTTTCTGCAGAATTTTAGAGGTAGAAGAAGTCAAAGATAATGTGACCAGCCCACACAAGGTCAAGGCAGCTATTACCAGATAGGAGTCCTCCGTGCTGTGCATTTCCTACTTGTCCAACACCCATGCTGTTTCTTAATTGTCTCTGTTTTAATGTGCCCACTAATTGCTTATCTCATTGAAGATTTGGGGATTTCCTTAGGACATTCATTCTATTTGGAGGGCAGATTTAAATACTAAAACCAATGTTTTTTACATTGAGCCCAACTGTTTACCTTCTAGCAATGATTATTATCAACTTTGGTCCTAGACCATCCCTTATGACTATATTAAAAAATGTGGCCAGGCACGGTGGCTCACACCTGTAATCCCAGCACTTTGGGAGGCTGAGGCGGGCGGATCATGAGGTCAGGAGATGGAGACCATCCTGACTAACACGGTGAAACCCCGTCTCTACTAAAAATACAAAAAAAAAAAAAACAAAAACATTAGCCGGACTTGGTGGCGGGCGCCTGTAGTCCCAGCTACTCGGGAGGCTGAGGCATGAGAATGGCGTGAACCCGGGAGGCAGAGCTTGCAGTGAGCCAAGATTGTGCTATTGCACTCCAGCCTGGGCGACAGAGCGAGACTCCATCTCAAAAACAAACAAAAAAAAATGTGTGTGTGCGTGAATACTGACTTCCTCACAGACAACCCTTGCAACGCCTGTAGGCAGCTAGCCAGCAGTCATTGCCCACGGTTCCATTCCTCAGTTTGAGACTTTCTCAATGGGCTAAACAACTCCTTTTCTTCATATAACTGAGAATCAAATCTCCTCTGTAGCTCAGGATTAACTTTGGCAATGAGTTGCTTCCTCTCTTTTCTACAAACTCTTTGTGCAAAGTGTGACATCCAGAATGACAGCAATATCCCAGTATTCTTCTGATCTAGTGAGCAGTGATGTTACCTCCTCTTTTATTCATATTTTTAATTCACTAAAATTTTATTGGGCAGCTACTGTGTGCTGAACTCCACGCAGGGTGTTGGAGGTTCAACATGAACCACAAGACACAGCCCCTGCTGTGGTGAACAGCTTTGAATGAACGTACGATGGTAGAAATAAATGACAACTCATGATAAGGGAAGTGAAGACAAAAATGTAGATGCTTTAAATGAAAACAATGAGCAGAGATATGATTTAGATTTTGAGGTCACGGAAGGTTTCTCTAAGGAAGGAATATTGAATCTAAGACCAGAAAAATGAATGAGATTATTGTTGTAACTATGTTAATTAATATATCCTAAGACCAAATAAATTTTAAGGACAGCTATATCAATATTTGGATTCACTTTGATCTCATTCTCGTATTATTCTTGAAATAAATACATACAAACATACGCAGATAAGTGTTTTAAATATACACGCTAAGCTTCATGTAAGACTCCCTCTACTGGGATAGATGTATAACAACAAAATCCCCGCTCTTGACTTTATTAGTTCAGAAATTACCTTCGGACAAGTAGGGCAGTGGAAGACTGCATTACAAATCATTTCCTTAATGAGTCTTTCCAGGAATCTTGCCCAGGATGGAAGTCAATTGCACTGGCTGCTAGTTTTCAAAATCTACCTTATTCATCTTGTTGCAAATTGCATTAACATTTTCTCTCCTCTTTAATCTTCTCATATTCATTCATTGATTCATTTATTCTGCCTTTTGTCCAGGACCTCAAAAGACTTCTGCAAGAGTTAGAATGTTTCCACTTTCAGGCAGAAGACCTTCAAAATAGACCAGAGGATTCCTTTCATCTGGAATGTCACTGCAGGGCAGTGACAGAGTTGGTCGCGTGTCAACCCTCACTAGACACCCTCTTTCTACCACCCTTGTGCTCTGTGTCCCTCTTAAGGAGTGCAATTCCTTTTCTTTGCAAGTCCTTGAAGATCATGGAAAATGATTTACCATTTTCTTTTGCAGTTTTTTTCTGTATAACAGTTCGAAACATTGGTTTTGTTTTAACTTTCATCTTTGCCCCTTGGAACAGGTCATATGACCTCTCTGAGCCTGACTTTTATCATATGTAAAATGAGGATATTAAAGAATACCAATTCCCAAAGCATTTCTGTAAAGATTACATGAGATAGTTCACATAAAACATTTAACACAATTCCTGGAACTTTGTAGGAATCTAACAAATCATAGTTATTATTACTTCTGGTCCCTGGAAGGCAGCAGTCCAAGCCAAGAAAGTAGAACAGCCAAAGTCTCATTTTCATTTCTTCATACATCCTATATTTCAATCTTCATCTACCAATGGGGGTTCCCTATGTTTAAAATGCAAATAAAACAACAAAAAATTGCCATTGATGGTCTTGATTTAACTGCCACCTAGTAAAATAACACAATTATACTAGGTGTGCCCAAACAATGAATCAATGATCATTTTCTTCCAAAGAGAATTTAGAAAGCCAGTGTTAGTGTCTTTAGGGTTTTAGTCTCATTGGCACAATTCTTAAAGCTTTTTCTGTCTTGGGAATACAGCTTTGCTTCTTCTCAATTTCCCTCTGTGTTGGGACTAAATGCTCGGAATTTGAGTTTTAAGAGTTCTCCAACTCCCTTGAGCCCTTTCCCCATTCAATTCTCATAGCATGCAATTATCCATTTCTTTAAATATAGATCCCACATCTGCCAAGCCTTATCTTCCCAAGCAATCAAAAATTTTCCAAAGTGATCTAGACACTTTATTCAAAGATTCCTCTAACTTCCTCCTCTGCAATTAAACTCCCTTTGTTCATCAGAATTGAGGCCATAGGAGCAATTCTATTTATTTCTTCTCTCTTGGGAAAAATCAACTTGGAAGAAAGGCTGATCTAGAGTGTATCAGACATCTTGCCCTCTTGCTCTATTTTTTTTTTTTTTTTTGACTTAAACTACAGAAATTTATTTTCTTACAGTTCTGGAAGCTGAAAAGTCCAAGGTCAAGGTTCTAGCAGGGTGTGGTTCCTGGTAGTTTCTCTTCCAGGCTTGCAGACATTCTTGTTATGTTCTCACATGCTGGAGAGAAAAAGTATGCTCTCCAGTGTCTCTTAAAAAAATCTTTCAGCTGGGCGCGATGGCTCATACCTGTAATCCCAGCACTTTGGGAGGGCAAGGCGGGCAGATCATGAGGTCAAGAGATCGAGACCATCCTGGTCAACATGGTGAAATCCCATCTCTACTGAAAACACAAAAATTATCTGGGCATAGTGGTGCATGCCTGTAGTCCCAGCCACTCGGGAGGCTGAGGCAGGACAATCACTTGAACCCAGGAGGCGGAAGTTGCAGTGAGCTGAGATCACGCCACTGTATTCTGGCCTGGTGACAGAGCGAGACTCCATCTCAAAAAAAAAAAAAAAATCTTTTACAGTATTTTATGTATTTAAGGCACACAATATGATGTTTTGATATGCATATACATAGTGAAATGGTCACTACAGTCAAGCAAATCAACATGTCTGTCATTTCGCACAGTTACTCCGTGTTATTTTGTGGCAAGAGCACCTTAAATCTACTCTTTTGGCAAAAATAACAAATACAACACAATATTATTAACTAGAGTTTTCGTGTGGTAGATTAAATCTCTAGACTTGTTCACCCTACATATCTGCAACTTTGTATGCTTTGACCTACATTTTCCCATTTCTTCTCGAGCCCTTCCACTCCTGGTAAAAACCATTTTATTCTCAATTTCTGTGTTTTCATTTTCTTAAGTTTTATAGGTATACAATTGTGCATATTTAGGGAGTAAATGTGAAATTTTGATACATGTGTATAATGTGTAATGATAAAATCAGAGTAGTTGCCTCCCATTTATCATTTCTTTGTGTTGGGAGCATTTCAAATCTCTTTTAGCTATTTTGAAATGTACAATAAATTGTTGCTAACTATAGTCACCCTACTGCGCTGTTGAACACAAAAACCTACTTCTTCTACCTAACTACGTGTTTGTGCCCATTAACTTATCCCTCTTCATTCCCCTCCCCCAATCCTTCCCTGGTAACTATCATTCTACTCTTTGCTTCCATGACATCAATGTTTTTAGCTCCCACATATAAATAAGAACATGCAATATTTTTCTCTCTGTGCCTGGCTTATTTTACTTCACATAATGTCTCCCAGTTCCATTTATGTTGCTGCAAATGACAGGATTTCATTCTATTTTATGGCTGAATAGTATTTCATTGTGTATATATACCACATTTCCTTTATCTATTTATTCATTGATGGACAATTAGGTTGAGTCCAGATCTTGGCTACTGTGCTGCAATAAACATGAGAGTGCAGCTATCTTTCTGATAGTGATTTCACTTCCTTTGGTTTATCCAAAAGAGGAATTGCTGGCTCGTGTGATGGTTCTATTTTTAATTTATTTAGGAACCTCCATACTGTTTTCCACAGTGGTTGCACCAATCTATATTCCCACCAACAGTGTTCAAGGGCTCCTTTTTCTCCATACCCTTGTCAATGCTTGCTATTTTTTTAATAACAGCCATCCTCACAGGTGTGAGGTGATGTCTCATTGTGGTTTTAATGTGCATTTACTTAATGATTAGTGACATTGAGCATTTTTTCAGATACCTGCTAGCAAATTTTATGTCTTCTTTGGAGAAATCAGGCATTCTGTTTTAAGCCCCGTAATATTCCTGCAGACAGTCTTAGGTTGAATTCCCTCAAAGAATTCTCCTCTAATCCCTACTCAGCTACCCGTGCCTGCAAAATACCTTCTATTTCTTTCACCTAGTAAAGCTATGTCTAGTATGCTAAAACACTGATAGTTTTATTATTCTCTCCCTTTATCTACTCCCATGTTTTTTTCTGATATGCTTCCATTTTATAGATTCCAAGCAAGTATATGAGATGTGATTCTTTTGGTAGAAGATGAGAAAAACCCAATTTGAACTAGGTTAGAGATAAAAAGGCCTAATTGGCTTTTGTAAGCAAACCATAGGAAGTACAAGGGTGTATAGAATCACGCTATCAGAACTCTTTTTGGGTTTCATTTCTTCTTTTATCAGTAGCACTGGGACTCTGTAATGAATTCTGTGACATGCCACCTCTAGGTCAAAAATACTTATTTCTCCAGATGCCCAACTGTCAGCCATCTTTAGGAATTTCTTTGACTAAATACAGTCACCTAGCCCAAGTCTGTGCCCACCTTCCAGCACAACCCACAGCCAATCACTGGCCAGTGCAATGATATAAAGATTAATTCTCTTAGCCTTCCTCATTCTGAGCCCCCTGTGTGGTCAGCCAAAGCCATTGCTGAGAAGACATTTCAGTCCACAATTGCTCACTTCCCAGTCCTGCTTTCATCCCTTTCTTCCACAACTATTAATTGCAAAAGGATTCCAAAACAAAACAAAACAAACAAAAACAAACAAACTTACAGCTAGTCTCTGTCTCAAAATCTACTTCCCAGGGTCCTCAACCTTCAATAGCTTCCATCTTTCCATCTTTGACAGCTGTGAAGAAAGGTGCATCTATTTGCCAGTTCTGTTTCAACAAATCCTGAAAAAAGACTCTCCTTCGACTCGAGCGCGGCTCAAGTTTGCGGCCTGACGGCCCTCTGTGTCAGGGCGGCCATATTGGAAAGCACAACTGTGGGCCAATCACTGTGGCTTGGGGTCTGAGAAATTATGATTGGCTAACCCAGAGGTAGGTGTCCGCCTTTATCCCAGTATCTTTAGGCAGGAAGAGCAAACTGTATCTCCCATTTGCTTTAGAGTTGGAGTTGGGAGAAATGGTTGTCTATAATAAGTGAGAAAAATGGCACAGAAATGGCCCTGGTAGGACCCATGGGAACCTAACACTGTTCTGCCTCTCTTTCTATACCCCAGTTTCTGTTTAATAGGTGCCCCCTTCTATAACCACATTTAAATCTTGAGTCCTATTCTACCCAGAGTGTAGGTGACAGAGCTCTCTATTTTCAAGCTTATGCTGCTTGTTACCCATAGGCATACATTCCCTCCCATGCAGGTGCATATTTATTAGTTATTCCTCAAAAGGTATGGGAATTTCATTTTCACGATATGGTACTAGTAAAATAATATATTTTTTCCTTTCCTTTTGAAGATGTCCGAGGTCTCACCATAGACTTACTACACAGACCAACCTTAGGACAGGCCCATGAATGTTTATTTGTAAATATGTGCCCCTTGGTGGTGACGGGCAACCTGAATTAGGAATGACTATCTAACTGCTTACTGGTCCCATGTGTCTAATTATTATTGTAAATTTTCAACTGCCCCTCAGAATTTAGCTAGACTATGTCCCGAAACCTTTCCCAATAAACATGTCCAGGACCTAGGCACATAATCTCTTAACTATCACTAGACAAAAGACCAGGAAAATAGGCTTAAGAGACTCTTTGATATTGAAAGTGCACTGTCCACACAAGAATGTCAACTGGGACTGAGGAGAGTTTTAGGACTAACCCGGCCATCACATTCTCTGGACATTCAGTCCTCAATGTACTGAGCATCGTTTCATTCAATGGATACATTCCTTCCGCCAACTGATCCTTACTCTCTGCCCATTTGTCAAAGTCCGCACTTCTGAATCCCATGCAGTGTACATTATTAATCGCTGCTAAATTATTTAAAAAGTAAATTTACTTTAACAGATCTCAAAAGCATAACAGATCTCAATTTTGGTCGTTTCCTCCTACAATTACATAAAATGAGACCAGCTCTGAGGAAAGCAGGAGAAAGAAAAACAAAATGCCACCACAAATTATAGAACTTCCCAACTGCCTCCGATAGGTTAACTTTTTCAACCATAAAAATAAAAATATTAAACACCTTACATTTACAGAGTCCTTATTATGTGTCAAGGATTGTTTAAAGCACTTCCCATGTATTATTGCATTGTTCCCTTAAAACAGCTCTCTGTGGTGGGTAGATCTTTCACTCAGCCTCATTTTGCATATGAGAAATTAACTAAGTGCCTAAGCCCCTGCCTCCCAACCTCAGTTAGTTAATAGCAGGAACAGGAATTAAACTTGACTCCAAACAGGAGCCCCTAGTCATCACAAGTTGGGCTTTCTTTTGCCTTCCCAGGGCACACGGTTTGTTTGCCAGCTTTTCTAAGGGATTGCCTATTGAAAGGGCTTTTTTTTCTGTGTTTGGAAGGCTTTCAGCTCCATTAATTTAATAACATATTCATTAGAGGGCTGAGAGTTACAGTCCAGGCTGTGTGATGCAGGTAAGGAGGGCAAGTTTCCTTGAATAGGTTCACAATGTGGTTCATGTTTATGTTATGCTCATTGGACCATGACAGTTAAACCGAAATAGAGAGTAGGTCCTTGTCAGATTCTGTTTCCTTCTCTTTCATGCTGATTGATTTTATGCTTGAACTACTACAGATACTTAGGCCAGTCATTTTAACCTTTTTGGGGTTACTCATCCCTTGGAGACTAGTGAAACCTTTGAACTCTTTTTCTAGAAAAATCTTTATATCCACATGATCGGAAAAGCTATTAATATATGAATGTTGGAAGATTTACAGAAGAAGCCTGTCTGTGAAGTTTAAGAATCTGAGGAACCCATATTAAATACTTCTACTTTGGTCAAATAAATTCAGATTCCTCCCTCGTATTCAGCAAACACCAGAAATGAAAGACTCAGAAACCAAAGAAACATCTCCTGGCTCCATCTCCTTGACTTCTCAGGATGAATACCGGAAAGCCCCAGCCATATCACCAAAGCCACCACACTCAGGCATGCAATTGGAGCTCTGTGCAAATGTGGCTCACCAGGGAGGTGAGTGGGAACTGGAGTCCAGCTCATGTCCTGCTTGCCAGCCCACTGCCAAGTTGGGCTACATTCACCAAGAGTGAGTGTGTTTTC
This sequence comes from Macaca mulatta, assembly GCF_049350105.2. Taxonomy (NCBI): domain Eukaryota; kingdom Metazoa; phylum Chordata; class Mammalia; order Primates; family Cercopithecidae; genus Macaca; species Macaca mulatta. Next base: position 17,442,580 of record NC_133411.1, read on the forward strand.
TAATTTGCAGAAAGGAGTTTGTGTATGGATCAGTGTCCTCCATGACATCTACCCCTGGACCATGTTACAGCCAGAAATGACCTATGGATAAAAGTCCCCCATTCCCCAAATCAAAAAACCCCAGCTCAGCTTACTCCCAAATGGCTCCCTGCAGGTCCAAGGCATGGCACTGGAATCTCAACTCAGTCCAGAAAGCCAGCTTCCTTGTGTCCAGTCTCCATTCTGCATGTGAGCAGCATCGAGATGGTCATACAGTTTTTTTATTGGGAATCCAATTTCATAGACACAATTTGCCAATTGTTATTCATCACAATGCGTGTGAGATTTAAACAATAAGTATTTCCTCTTTGCTTGCACACCTGCTTATCCACCACAGCTTATCTATGCAATGTTTTTGAAATGTAAACCATATTCCCCTCTAATAAGAGCCAGACGGGTTTTCGTTTTCCAGTAGTGGAAATTTCACAGTGAGGATTTTCATGCCTGGTTGGCCTAGTCTGATTATCCTTTTTGTTTTTTTTTTTAAAGAGGGAGTCTACCTCTGTCACCCAGGCTGGAGTGCAGTGGCATGATCCCAGCTCAATGCAACCTCCGCCTCCCAGGTTCAAGTGATTCTTGTGCCTTAGCCTCCCCGGTAGCTGGATTTACAGGCATATGCCACCACACCCAGCTAATTTTTGTATTTTTAGGAGAGATGGGCTTCTCCGTGTTGCCCAGGCTGACCTCAAACTCCTATACTCAAGCAATCCATCCACCTTAGCCTCCCAAAGTTCTGGGAATACAGGCATGAGCCACTGTGCCCTGCTTTATAACCCTTCTTAATTGACCTTGTCAGCTATGTAGGAACCAAGGATCTGGACCTGAGGCTTTTATTCATGCCACAAATATTTCTGAAGTACCTACTATGTGCCAAGCACTGGAAAGCCCAATAGAAGATAGAGGTAAGAATAAGTGATGATAATCCATCTTAGAAATGCTACCAACTGGGGTTTATACCATTAGATTAAAGCTGACTGGTTAGACCTTCCTCAAGAAGACATAAGGCCTTGACCACATATCTGTGAGGGCCATAACTTCTCTGGTTTGATTTGTGTACTAATAGCTTCATATTAATATGAAGAATATTCTTGGATGGCCAAGAGAAACCTGCCTGAAGGCACAAGATTAATCCACATGGCCTTTAAGGTCTCTTTTAAACATAATGTTGTAAGGCATTGACAGACAAATCAATCCTCTGGTTTCATCATGCACTTGGGTGAGAAGGAAGCTGAAGGAGTCTGAAGGAGTCTTACTTTTATTGAACCCACTTGTTTGAACTACAGAAGAACTAGGATGTGGGACTGTTCCAAGTCTGCCAATTCAGGACCTCCTATCCTTGACTGATGAAGACACTGTACACCAAGCTTCAGGGGAGATGGGACAGCCAGAGTACAGTACAGCCAAACTGCCTTATTATAAACCCACATTTTATTTCATCTTTGCTCCCTCTATATCTCTGCAAGCTTCCCTTTGCATCCTGGTTTTCTTTGCTTACTTATCCCTTCAGATTCTGACCTTTCATGTTCTTGTTGCCTTGCACAAAAAGTGTTTTCTTTTCTTGACTCAAAGTGTTCAAGACTCATTTGGGTGCTGTGCCTCTTTGACATGCCTCACAATGTCCCCCAGGACCATCACCAGTAAACAGCATTTCCCATTCCCAAATGCATCTTATCTTTTCCGGATCTTATGCCCAAAGGTTGGATGTTATCTTCTGGTACAAGTGATGACCAGAATGACAAAAATACATTGTGCTTCTCAGAGGACCCTTACCTGAACAATGAGTGACCTGTCCCTTCACTGAGCATGGCTGCAAATTATACTCTCTTGACTGTCTCCTCTGAAAGCATGATGGTGCTGAGTGCCTGTTACCATCTAATCAATCATTCTGTATAGAAATATCTTCATAGTAAGAAAGTCTTTGAGAGCAGTGAGGGAAATGAATGATTGGCCATCCCAGTGGCTTTTGAGTGAACTTTGAGCCTAGACCAGAGGCCCCCCTGGAGACAGAGTTAAGGGGGCTCCATGGAAACACTGTCTAATTTTCATATTGGAGGGAAGCAGAATTTTATCACAGTGTAGCAGCCCTCCTGGCAGCTCTTAGGAGGGTGCTGATGTGTCCCTGAGGTGAATTTCAATGCCAATATTCTGTCAGTTGGGCTGTTGGTGAATTGTTCCAGAGCAGGTCAAGCTATGCACACTTAGCATTATTTTTTGCTATTAGGAGTAACCCAACAAAAAGAAAATTTTATCTCATCCAGGGACATAATACAAGGGGAAAAGAAGACAGAAAGAGGTAGAGAAGCAAATCAACAGCTCTAGTACCATGGCAAATGACAAGAACACAAAGCTCCAAAAACACTCTCTTGGGTTATATACTTTAAATAATAACTGTGTCTGGGAAAGAGAACTATCAAGGGCCACATGTATTTATGGAAATGCCCCCCATCCAGAGGAAAAGATGACTAGTTGGAATGGGTTTTCGAAGATTAAAGCAACAAAGGCAGTTGGACCATTTCCATTATTATATTTTCTATGGAATTCATGTAACTCATTTGTGTTATTGTTGGGTTTTGGTACAGAGGCATATACACCCTGAGGTACATTTTGTGAGTGGAGAAAATAAAAAAGAGGATTTTGAATAGATTTAAGAATGATTAACACTTTTCAACTGAAAAGCCACTGTGCTTACCTAAAGGGATTAGTGATTTGAGTCTTCCTGAAATCAAATGCTGTTTCTCCCATGCATAAAGATAATTATCTTGGCTGGGCATAGTGGCTCACGCCTGTAATCCCAGCACTTTGGGAGGCCGAGGTGGGCAGATCACAAGGTCAGATCGATCGAGACCATGGTGAAACCCCGTCTCTACTAAAAATACAAAAAATTAGCCGGGCGCAGTGGCGGGCGCCTGTAGTCCCAGCTATTCAGGAGGCTGAGGCAGGAGAATGGCGTGATCCCGAGAGGTAGAGCTTGCAGTGAGCCGAGATCGCCCCACTGCATTCCAGCCAGGGGACAGAGTGAGACTCCATCTCAAAAAAAAAAAAAAAAAAAAAAAAAAAGATAACTATCTTTTATTTCATGTAAATAATGTGAAGGTAGGATTTGAGAGATGTTAATCTTTTTAATAAGCCAATGGTTGATTGAAAAGTTAGAAGCAAAATGGGACAGGAGGTATGGAAAAGTGGTTTATGACTGATAAGAAGGAAGAAGAGGAAGAGGAGAAGAAGAAGAAGAGGAAGAGGAAGAGGAAGAAGGAGAAGGAGAAGAAGAAGGAGAAGAAGAAGAAAAAGGAGGAGAAGGAGGAGGAGGAGGAGAAGGAGGAGGAGGAGAAGGAGAAGGAGGAGGAGGAGAAGGAGAAGGAGGAGGAGGAGAAGGAGAAGAAGAAGAAGAAGAAGAGGAAGAGGAAGGAGAAGGAGAAGGAGAAGGAGAAGGAGAAGAAGAAGAAGAAGAAGAGGAAGAGGAAGGAGAAGGAGAAGGAGAAGGAGAAGGAGAAGAAGAAGAAGAAGAAGAAGAAGAAGAAGAAGAAGAAGAAGAAGAAGAAGAAGAAGAAGAAGAAGAAGAAGAAGAAGAAGGAGAAGAAGAAGAAGAAGAAGGCGGCAGAGGAGGAAGAGGTATGGGGTGGGAAGAAAGAACCGCCACCACAATGATGCCCTGGGTGTGTAGGCTGCTTTAACATTTATAAAATGCTCTTATCACTAGAAATGCTCTTATCACTAGAATATACACAAGTTTGTCTTAATTATCTTTGGTTCCTCAATTCTTAACGTAACACCTGACTAATGGTAGTAACTCAATAAGTATTAGTTTCATGACTACACTAAAGAAGAGTTGAGTGACTAAATTTACTATTTATTTAATTTTTACTATAATTCTATGAGCTTGGATTTATTATCTTGGTTTAATATATGAAGATTTCAAGACATATACAGAGTAAATAACTTATGCAAAATCACATGAGCCAAAAGTAGAGCCAGAATTTCAGTCCAAGTTTTCTGTCCTTAGCCAGGGCCTTTTTACGGTAACAAAGCTCAGATTCTTGGATAACTTAGGATTGGAACTGATTTTGAAATGAAACTTATATTGGGTGTAGAAAATAAAACAAAAAAAGAGATACTTTGCTTTATTTTTTAAGGTCAATTGTTGTATCAGTGAGCAATTGCCACAGTAAGTCTGAGTCCCTCAGATTCAGTGGCAGACAACAATAACTGTTTCTTTTTAGGATAACAGGTCTGTAGGTCAACTCAGAGCAGATGGATTAATACAAACTGGGCTCAGCTGGCTGGCTCTGCTTCTAGCTGCTGATTGAGTTGCCCTTGCTTCCTTCTTACATGTTGGGCTCAGAATTATTCCAAATGTATTTATTCTGGGACCCATAGAAAAGGGTCATCAGCTACCTGGGGAAGTTATTCTTATGGCGATGAGTGAGGAACCAGAGATCAAACCATCCTTGCATGCATATTTCAAGCCTCTGCCTGCATGTCCTGTGCTAATACTCCATTGGTCAATGTGGTAGTCAGAATGATCTCCAAAGATGTCCATACCTTAATTCCTGAAACCTGTGAGTACGTCATATTTTATGGCAAATGGGACTTTACAGATGTAATTAATATTATGTATTTAATATTGTAAACCTTAAAATAGGGGAATTATCTAGGATTATCTGAGTGGACTCAATTTAATCACGTGTCCTTAAAAGCAGAGAACTTTTTCCAGCTTGAGTGAAAAAGATGCAGCCATAGAGAAGTCAAAGAGACTTGAAGTATGAAAGGAACACAACCCACCATTGTTGGAAGAGGCCACACGGAAAGCATGGGAAGAAATGTAGATAGCCTATAGGAGCAAAGACTGGCTTCCTGGTGACAGCTAGCAAGAAAGGGAGATCAGTCGTAACATTACAAAGAACTGAACTCAATCAGCAATTAGAGTGAGGTTGGAAGTGGATTCATATCCTGGAACCTACATAAAAGATCCAGCCCTGCTGATTTAGGCCTTATGAGACCCTAAACGAAGGGTGCAGTAGAGACCACTGAACTTCTGACCTACAGAAACTATGAGATAATAAATGGAAGTTGTTTTAAGCTAATATCTTTGTGATAATTTGTTATGACAGCAATAAAAAAATACAGACAATGAAAGTCACATAACCAATTCCAAAAACCAGGGTCAAGGAAGGCCTTTCCTCCTAATGTTTGGCCATGGCCAATGTTGACTGTCATACAGCAGGGTAGTGAAAAATTTGGACCAACACTTCAAACTTCTCCAATTAAACTGAAGTGAAAAGAGAACACTCATGTCCAGAGGAAGTTTAGTTAAAATGACTGGGATGTGGGGAGGCTGTTAGAAAAACCTTTCTCAAAATACAAAAGCCTAGAAACAAGAGATACTTTAGAAAGCTGTCAAACCAGAGAAGTTTCCAAGTGCTTTTTGGTTTTCATCTGAAACTGGGGCAGGGATGGAAAGTTAGGGTTGGAAAGTCAGGTTTGTATATTTCCCAAAAAATGAGAGAGTGTTTATAGTGCTGATAGGGAGTAGCTGTTAACATTGTAAAATTGATATGTTGGGTGAAATCCCAACCAATTAAGGCTCTGTCATTTATTGACCTTTGTAGTTTGTCCTTTGAGATTTTCTCAGCAAATTATTAATGGAAGCTTGTTGTATTCCAGGGGCAGATTCTAAATATGCATGACAGAAAATCTAGACCCTACAGGCATACCTCAGAGATACTGTGAGTTCAGATCAAGAATACCACAATAAAGCAAATATAGCAATAAAGTGATTACACAAATTCTTTGGTTTCCCAGTGCCTATAAAAGTTACATTTACACTATACTGTAGTTTATTAAGTGTGCAATAGCATTATGCATAAAATGTACAAATATTAATTTTAAATATTTTTAAATGAAAAATGCCAGTGATCACCTGAGCCTTCAGCAAATGATCATCTTTTTGCTAGTAAAGGGTCTTACCTTAATGTTGATGGCTGCTGACTGATTAGTGTGGTGGTTGCTGGAAGCTGAGGTGGCTGTGGCAATTTCTTAAAATAAGACAATACTGAAGTTAGCCACATTGATTGACTTCTTTCACAAAAGATTTCTCTGTAACAGGTGATGATATTTGATAGCATTTTACCCACAGTAGAACTTCCTTCAAAATTGAAGTCAGTCTTCTTCAACCCTGCCACTGCTTTATTAAATATGGTTGGTTATTGAATATTCTAAGTCCTTTATTTTCATTTCAACAGTGTTCATAGCATCTTCATCAGGAGTAGTTTCCATCTCAAGAAACCACTTTCTTTGCTTACCTTGAAGTAACTACTTACCTACTCAAATTTTACCATGAGATTGCAGCAATTCAGTCCCAGCTTCACAGTCCACTTTTAACTCTAGTTATCTTGCTTTTTTCCACCACAGCTGCAGTGACTTCCTCCACACTGAAGTCTTGAATCCCTCAAAGCTGTCATAAGAGTTAGAATCAACTTCTTCCAAACTCTTATTCATGTTGTTATTTTAACCTAATCTCATGAATCATGCCTGTTCTTAAAATGGCATCTAGAATAGTAAATCTTTTCCAGAAGGTTTTCAATTTACTTTACCCAGATCCATCAGAGAAATCATTATTTATGGCACTTATAGCTTTACAAAAAGTATTTCTTAAATAATAAGACTACGTATTTGAAATTATTCCTTGATCCATGGGCTTTAGGATGGATGTTGTGTTAACAGGCATGAAAACAGCAATTAATCTCCTTTTATATCTCCATCAGAGCTCTTGAGTGACCAGGTGCATTGTTAATAAGGAATAGAATTTGGAAAATAATCTTCTTTTCTAAACAGTATGTCTTACCAGTGGACTTAAAATATTCAAAAAACCATATCATAAACAGATAAGCTGTCATCCAGGTTTCGTTGTTCCATTTATAGAGCAAAGGTAGAATACATTTAACATAACTCTTAATAACCTTAGGATTTTGGGAATTATAAATGTGCATTAGCTTCAACTTAAAGTCCTCAGCTGCATTAGCCGCTAACAAGAGAGTTAGCCTGTCTTCTCAAGCTTTGAAGCCAGGCATTGACTGTTTCATCTACATGGAAAATCTGTTGTTTGATGTAGCCACCTTCACCAGTGATCTTAGCTAGATGTTCTCAGTAACTTGCTACACCTTCTACATCAGCACCTACAGCTTCACCTTGTACTTTCATGTTCTGGAAGTCTCTTATTTCCTTAAACCTCATGATTCATCCTCTGCTAGCTTCAAACTTTTCTACTGCAACTCCCTCTTCTCTCCTCAGCCTTCAAAGAATTGAAGACAGTTAGGGCCATGCTCTGGATTGGGCTCTGACTTAAGGGAATGTTGCCAGTTTGATCTTCTTTCTAGACCACTAAAACTTCCCCTGTATTAGCAGGAAGGCTGTTTTCCTTCATATCATTTGTGTGCTCACTGGAATGGGTCTTTTAATTTCCTTCAGGAACATTTTCTTTGCATTCACAACTCACCTAACTATTTGACTCAAGAAGCCTAGCTTTCAGCCTATCTTGACTTTCAAAATACCTTTCTCACTAAGCTTAGTCATTTCTAGCTTTTGATTTAAAGTGAGAGACATGCCACTCATCCTTTCACCTAAACATTTAGAGGCTGTTGTAGCCTTATTGATTGGCATAATTTCAATATTTTGTGTTGTGTCTCAGGGGATGGGGACGACTGAGAAGAGGGAGAGAGATGGGGAAACAGCTGGTCAGTGGAGCAGTCAGAACACACATTTATGGGTTAAATTTTCTGTTTCATATGGGTATGATTCATAATGCCCCAAAGCAACTACAATAGGAGCACTAAAGATCGCTGGTCACAGATCATCAAAACAAATATAGTAATAATGAAAAAGTTTGAAATTTTGTGAGAATTTGACACAGAGACGGGAAGTGAGTCCATGCTGTTGGAAAAATGGCATCAGTAGACTAGCTTGACACGGGGTTGTCCTAAACCTTCAATTATTAAAAAAAAATAAAGCAAAGTGCAATCAAATGAGGTATGCCTGTATTCTGCCTTGCATCTATAATTCTGGCTGACTGATTCAGTGAGTCACCTAGCAACTGATGCCAAGGAACCAAATCCACCTATTTCCAAGGAGATGGAGTTAAGCTTCTCTAGGGAAGCCATGGTTAGAGATGACAGCTCACTCTGAATATGTGACACATATTCTATGTACAGCTCTGCCCTAGACCACTCACTTTTATAAGATTTGGAAGACCTGGTGGAATCTGAGACCATAGCAACCCAATCAAAAATGGGCTCAATTTATGTGTTGGAGAAATGTGTATCCATTTCACCTCCATGAAAAATGAGCTTTTGTGTCTGAGAATTCATTTCTTGCCATGGGACTCTGAAGAACAATGGTTAAGGGGCTCAGTCAGGGGTGTGAATCTTCAGCTTTCTTCATTCCTAATTGTTTGTCTTTGGGAAAAGTGCTTAATCTCACTAAACCTGATGCTGCTAATCTGTAAACAAGGGCTATAATAGTATCCACCTCATAGGCGGAGAGCCATTTTGAGATTCGAATGATAGCTATTGTTATGATTCAGGGTCAAGCAGAATGTAATCAGCTGAATTGCAGGAGAATAGGTTTAAAGTTGACGTAAAAAGGAATGTCCCTGCAGGAAGAGTTACAAATATTACTGTGAAAATTTATAGAAACTCCTTCCATGGAGGCTTTGACAATAATACTGACTATAAAATTATGTGATGGTTGTTTCTGGCCACTCAAGAATTTACACAGTCAAGTAAGTGGCTGTCATTCCCTCAAAGTCACCACCTTGGAGATTTATACCCTGATTCCAATGATACTGCTTTTGAGCAAACTTTCTTTGGTATCTCATCAGTAAAATGGCCTTCAGAGCATGTAATGTTTTCCATTCAACATCCCTTTATAGAGTAAAATCATCCTCTTCTCAGAGCTGATGTGACTTTTAGAAACAAACAAAAGTCATTCAAAACCAGTAAAGAGAGGGAACTATACAATGAGAAAGAATCTTGTGTAGCTCAAATACTTGCACTGAGATTTGCATTCATGCATTCTTTATATGAAGAGATTAGAAATGAGAAGAACTTTACATCTTATATATGATGCTTTACTTGCAAATGCCCTGGAACCTGTGTGTTTTTTTCCTTGGATAGTTGACACACAATTGTTTATAATGTTCTCTATCCTTTGTGGCGAGCCTGAAATATAATAAAAAGTCTTTTTAAGCGATAATTTTTGAAGCCAAAAACCTTTGGGAATCTGGATTCCCCAAAAGCCACTCCTTCTTAACTGCTTCCAGAATCTCGTAATTTGCTTCCCTAACTCCCTCATGATTTGGTCACATCCAGAGCCTATTTAATGGGAAATATTTCTAATCTCCCTTAACAGATGGATTCTATCTATTTAAGACTCACACCTGATTAGCGGGCAGCCTTATCTAGTGAGGATTGCCAATGATTAAAGCTTCCACTGCCTTTGCTACCAGAATCTCACATTTCCAACCAACTGCCACAAGACACACGCACATTCCTGGTGGGTATTTAGATGAATACTAATGACTGATCCGTGTGCCAAATCACAGGATACTAGCTGTCCTCTGCATCATTGGTGTGCTGCCATTCTGATGAACCAAGTTAGTTCATCCCAGAGGGACCAAACCCAAGAGTGAATTAGGCGATGAATTGGAAGGGAATACAGAATTCACCAAGAGCGAAAAAATTTGTGTGAAGAGTCCCCAAAGTTTTCTAAGCCAAGAATTTTATCCTTTTTTTTTTTTTTTTTTTGGATCTGCTTCTCCAGCCTCCCTCCACCCCAGCAGATTCACATTTTCTCTGAAATCCACCATGGAGCGGTATCACCTCAGGACTTGTGTTCTTGGTAAAGAACTCCCCAGTGCAAGCAAAGCAGGCCTTGATCATGATACTAAGGTCTTCTAAAATGTCTCCACTGAGGTCACTTAAGGTCACTTGTCTGGACAAGTGTCTACACTATGCCTAACGACCTGGAGGCTCTGTGTGACTGTGCTGGCTGCAGAACTGTGGGGTGATTGGTCTGGCTGAGTACTGGCCCTCTGTCCCTGTTGGGCAGAGTCCTGGCTACTTTCAACCTCGATCTGAAGCTCTCCTCAGGGACTGGTTTGCACTTGTAGCTCCCTCTTTGGTGAGAAAGAACAATGTGAGAAGGGGCTCTGGCCCCTAATATTTCTGAGTTTGGCTACAATTTGTAGATGGGTCACACAGGTGGTAGCCTCCCTCACTCTTACCCCTGCATGGAATTCCCTGCTAATTGATCTAAACTATCTTTCCTGGTGAACATAGAGTCATTCTCTAAATTATTTTTGCATAATAGTTTTGGAAACTGCAATCAATCAATAGGTGTTAGCATGCAAAATGAAACCTATTAGCTATCAAGATTCTTGACCAGATCCAAGGAGTTCAGAAAGCATAAGCTCTATGAGCTGCTTCCTCCCATATTTTTTTAAATGACAAGAAACATATTCACAATATGCATAAGCATCTAGGTGTTACTGCTATAGAATCAGAATGTCTGAAAAGTTAGAACAACTTTGGAGACCTGTTCATTTTGCAGAAGAGGAAATTGAGTTTTATGCTAAAGTTTCTCTCTCTCTCTCTCTCTCTGTAGCTATTGGGCATCTGAAGTCCCCTTACAAATGGGAGATTCCTCAGCTCATGAGTCTCAGCAGGAAGCAAAGCTTGATTTTCACTACTCTAAATGCTGAAAACCTCAAACTTTCACCTTCTCAGCCTCCCTTGTAGCTAAGTATGGGCACATGACCAAGGCAGCACTAATCAGAGGTACCTGTCCCAAACTCTGAATTGGGAGCTTGAGATGTAGAGAGGCAGGGAGATTCCCTTCTGATGGTGGGCGGTGGCAGTTGTGATTTCAGGAGCTCCAGGCTTGATGCTGCAATGCAGTATTCCTGCTCAGTTCTGGCAGCAGCAATGGTGTCCTCCATGACTGGTTTTGTTGCATGGTTTGGTTTCGGTCCTAGTTGCTGCCAGGACCTCATGTTCCTGAGCATTTTCCAAGCCTTGTTCTATGCCCTTCCTTGTTGTCCCGAGAGCTACCTCATGTCTTCTTAATAAAATACTTATCTGCTTAAGTCAGCCAAAGTTTTAGTTTTTTTGTTCTTATGCTGTTGTTTTTGTTTTTTAGTTTCTTGCATCCCAGACCTCTAACTCATATGTGGCCCACTGGGTACAAATAATCAATAGGCTCTTGTAGCAGAGCTGGGCTGGGGCCACTTAAGCCCTAGCCCTGTGTGATTTACTCAGGGCACCAACCTTGCTCTCTTTTTGTTAATGTGATTTCTCATCTGATTCTCTACTTTCTGCTGGGAAATGCTATAATATCTCTGCCTTTTCTCTACATTCAAAGTGAAGAAATAAACAAAGTAAGATAGAATATGGGATCAGTTTACATTTCTCACTAATACAGGTATTCACTGTACAGTAAGTAAAAATTTAGGTGCCTATATTAGTGAGAAATAGATTAGACAAAGAGGGACCTTAAACTCAAAATATCCATGACCTAAGAAATTTAGAAGAGTGTTTCTCTTTCCCACAAACTAGAGTGGTGCAGAGTGCGGGGAGGCTCCAGGCTTTTGGAGATCCAGGCTCTTTTCCTCTTATTTCTCCTTCACCCTCAGCACTAAGTGTTGTGATCAACATATGGTTTTAGACACATGGCCTGCAAAGCAGAATGTGTTTACCATTCAGCTTTTTTTTTTTTAAAAAAAAAAAAAAAAGAAGCGTGTAGACACTTGCTAAAATTCTTCCACACTCCAATGTCAAAAATTTGAGTGGACGTTATTCTAGGTTTTTACAGAGGGTCTGGTGGGGGCTGGGCTCCAGCAGCACCTACTGTGCAACTCTGACCCTGCCTGGCAACAACAGTGGGTGACGTCCTTTGGAGAGGCAAGGTCAGCTCTCAGTTAAAGTTATCAAGCTAAGGTGAAAACAAAGTCCTCCCTCAGAGTAATGTCCACACGGGCAGCATAGATATGCCTCTTCTGTGGCAAATGCTGGTCACAGATGCCACAGTGCCAGGAGATGGAAGCTTTCAGCTTGAACTTTTCCAGTCGAATTTAATATCTGATCAGATAAAATGATTGCATCATATTTCTTAAGTAGAGGATGAATTCTGACTAGCCTGGCCTTTATTCATCTTGAGAATCATCAAATTTTATTCTGTAATCAATGTCACAAAAGTCCCCAGAGAAATAAAGGATCTCATCTATAAAAAGGAGGAACATTATTTAACATCTCGCAAAGCCAAGATTTCACCTACTAATCATCTTCAACTCTTTCTTCATTTGCTCAGTGATCACCAATTCAAACAAGCAGGGAGACCCATGGTAGTAACCAGTATTTTGTAATAGGCTACATTCTCTCTCTCACTCCAATGCATACACATGGTAATTATAAAAAGCATTCTTTTGAATAGATTTATTACTGATGCCATCCTGTATCCAGAACAGGCACTCTAACTTTTAATTATCTTTCCTCCTTCAGATTCTGAAAGCAATTCCTTTAAGCTATGAAATCTACACTGACGTCTATCATCTTAAAAAGCAGGACTCCCACCTCTTTGAACACATAAAGAATGTTTTGTTTGATTTTTTTCCTTTGACATTGGCTGGTCAAGGTTGACACGTAAGTGTTAAAATCATGGCACATTTCAGTAATTGCAACTTCCCCAGTCTGTGGAAGGTCTGATAAATGACCATCATGTGAACAACAGCAATAACAATTACTATTCGCAAAAACACTTGGTCAATTTCAAAGTGTTTTTCTATGAACTTAAAAAAAACCTAAATCTTCCAGCCCACTTTTGAGTTGCTTCATCCAGCCCAAATGTCAACCTGGAGCAAATAATGATTATTACAATGATTATTACAATATTTTTCTTTAACAGAGAAACCAATTCTACAGCAGTCTCAGTAGAATTTCAGCAATTGTTCTTAAAGAAAAAAGGGAAAATAGCTCCAGGTCTTCTTGACAGAAATCAAACTATCCCAAATTATAGACTGAGCAGACAAAATTACACAACGGGGATGCTATGAAAATCGAAAGCATTGATTTATTTTTTTTTTTGAGGCAGAACACAGGTTCCCAATACTGAGATAACACCTGATGCTCTAGCTGGGAAACGTAAAGCAACCATGGCCACGGTCAGGAGTGCGTGTGGGTTGCAGCTGTGTGTCTAAGCAGGTGTTTGCAAGACCATGGGGGGCGATTCAGTTCCCGTAGGAAAAACAAGGCCAGCTCCTCTCAGATACTGCTCTGCATGACATTGCAAAGCCTTTCTGCTGGTTTTTAGACCAGCAAAGTGCCCTTTACATCTTTGAGTTCCTAAGCTGGGGTTAGCTCAGGTCAATGAGCCATTTCCTGGAGTGCGCTGTGCACTGTGCAACCCAGGAACTCAGTGAAGAGAGATGGGGTTGGAGGACAAGTAAATTGGCATGAGCTGAAGTTTCCTTCTTTGCATGGTCGACATGATGGACAGTTCTCTCCTGGCCCAGAACAGTCTCTCAGCCACAGGGGTGCTGCTAGATGGACAGGGCTGCTCCCTCGCACTCACATCAGGAGGTGGTGGGGAAGGGAAATGCTGTGGGAGGCTGGTCTTGCTCTTCCTTTCTTTTTTCAGTAACTTTTAGTTTGTTATGTTTAATTTAGAAATGCCAAAAACAAACCAGAAAGACAAATTGAGTCCACCAAATTTTCCCTGTATATCATTCGACATAACAGTTCTGAAGCTACTGGTTTATCAATTATTGTTATTTTACTTTTTAAAAAAAAATCAGTTTTGTGGTTTGTTATAGCCTATCTTGGTGACTGCAAATAGTGTATATAAATACCATGTGGCTTTTGTTCTACCTTTGGTCTTCACTTACCCTCTGGCTTCTTCTTGCCTTTTCCCCTTCCCTTCATGCTGCACCAGCTACAATGAACTGCTTTTCCTTCTACAACACTGTGCTCCTTCCTGTCTCAGAGATTTTGCATATTCTGTTTTATCTAACTGTAGCCTCCCCTCCATCGGATCTTCAGGTATCAACTTGGAAGAAAATTTTCTGTGGGAGGCATTTTTCAATTCTAGATAAAATTATATTCTCTTGCTATGCAATTTAATAGCACCTTGAATGTCCTTTGTCTTCATCATAATAATGGTGAACACTTATACAACACAGGGTGCTAGATACTGCTCTAAGAATCTGCACACGCTCATACACAACACACGTATTCATATACCTACATATCTACATATGTATCAAATTATCTAGGTTCAGTTGAAGATCAAATGAGTATATAGCAGCAATGGAATAAACAGATAAATAGGTATGTAGGTAGGTAGGTAGATAGGTAGGGAGGTAGGTGGATGGATGGATAGATAGAGAGATAGATAGATAGATAGATAGATAGATAGATAGATAGATAGATAGATAGATAATAGATAGTCTTGCACTTTTTGCCATTTCCCTGTGGAATATGAAATGCCCCATGGTAAATATCCAACCGACAATTATAAAATGCCATAATGCTTCTTCCGACCATCAGCCTCCTCTGTGTGTATATTCTCAGGAGCAGTGCCAGCATAGGTAAAAATAACACAAAACACAATTTTGTGTGCGTCCCTGGTAAGATCAGCTATCTCAAGAATTTTGCTCAGCGAGGGCCATGCCTGGCTTTGTCCAGGAAGGACGCAAATAAATCTATCAATCAATAAAAGAGTGATACTGTGGGTTGAAGAAATCCTGCATCATCTGTACTAGTTAGGGTCACACAAACCACTGTACCAAATCAACCACAAAAGGAGTAACAGCTCACACGTAGTGGCAGTTTATTTCTTGCTGAGTAGTTCTAGGTCAAAAAGGCCTGTTCTTCTCCACACAGGAATTTCAGGGCTCAGGAAGCTCTGCCATCTTCAATGTGTGATTTCTACAGTCACTGGGGTTTCCTGCATCCAGTCGTAAAGGGTTTTAGAAGACCATTGGGGTAGTTTTTACAGATCTGACCTGAAAGTCTGTCCAATCTGGACACAATTCCTTTACTAACACTCAGTCACATGGTGTATTAATTTCTTGTTGCTGCTGTTGCAAATTGCCACAAATGCCATGAATTAAAACAATATGCATCTATCCTTTTACAATTTTGGAGGTCAGAAATCCGAAATCACTTTCTCTGGGCTGAAATCAAGATGCTGGCAGAACCACGTTCACCCTAGAGGGACGGAGGAAAACCCGTGCTCAGTCTTCACCAGCTGCTGGAGCTGCATTGCTTACCCCTCCTTGTTCCTGCCCCCACCTCTCTCTTCAAAGCCAGTGATGTAAGCCTCTTTCTTTGGTGGTCACCATGCTTTCTTATTCTTTGGCCAATCTTTTTTAACCTCTCTCTTATAAGACACTTGTGATTGCATTTAGTGTCTACCATGACAACACAGGATAAACCTTCCACCCAAAGATTTTTAACTTTGTTATATCTGCAGGGTTTCTGTTGCTGCATAACAGTTA
The DNA here is from genome assembly GCF_049350105.2 of Macaca mulatta. Classification (NCBI taxonomy): domain Eukaryota; kingdom Metazoa; phylum Chordata; class Mammalia; order Primates; family Cercopithecidae; genus Macaca; species Macaca mulatta. The sequence continues at coordinate 17,458,163 of NC_133411.1, forward strand.
CAGATTTCATAAATTAGGGCCTGGATATCTTTGGGGGCTATTATTCAGTCTACCGTAGTCTGCTCTCTGGTCCACAAAAATTCACATATATCCCACATACAGAAAACATTCACTCTACCCAAACACCTTGCAAAGTCTTAACCCATTACTGCATCAACTCAAAGCCCCAAATTCCCTAAATTTACCATATGTGGACATACTGAACTGCAAGAGGATTGGAGAAATGTGCTGTCTGCTCTGGTGACCAGCTGGCAGTCTCTGTTGCACCATCAATGTCTGAGGAGTAGCTCCAAAGATCTTGTTTTTGACCTGGCTGTCAGGATTGAGGCTAAGCCTAAAGTGGTCCTTACTCACAATTACAATTTGGCAGTATGGTGGGGCCCAGGAGTGAGTTTCCCTGGAACTGTCCTCCCAAAATATTTCCCCTCTTCTAGCCCTTTTATCTCATCTAGTTAGAAGTCACCACCACTAGCGTTGCTCCGTCATATTCTACAGAAAACAGTCATCAAATGAGTCCCAGAGGGAGAGGGCACTTTTCTAACCTTCTCATTTAGTGTGATAATGTGGATTATGTGTCCAGCCAGCCACCTGTGGATGAAACCTGTGAAGTAATGATGGGGTGGGGAACAAGGACGATTGCTGGAGGAAGACAAGTTTTCCCCGCATTACTCTTTTATTCTGTGAATCCTCTTAGATGCCCCTGGTAATCTTCAATGCAGAAAAAAAGAAAAAAATGTAGAAAAGGAAGAGAGATAAAGGAAAAGAGCTTGGACAGTAAGACCATGACCTCAGATGACTTTCACTGGCATTCATGCCAAGGCTTGCTCATCCCCATTCCGATATTGATGAGAGTAGTACCAGAAGAGGCATTTTTATAACAGCAATGATGTACCAGACATAACCTGGTATTTGGAGCCAGACAGACCCCACTGAAATGTCATTTCCATCACTGTGGATGAGACATGTCAAGTAATGATGGGGTAGAGAACAAGGACAATTGATGGAGGAAGACAAGTTTTCCCTGCATTCCTATTTTACTCTGTGAATCCTCTTAGATGCCCCTGGTAGTCTTCAATGCAGAAAAAAAGAAAGAAATGTAGAAAAGGAAGAGAGATAAAGGAAAAGAGCTCAGACAGTAAGACCATGACCTCAGATGACCTTCACTGGCATTCATGCCAAGGCTTGCTCATCCCCATTCCGATATTGATGAGAGTAGTACCAGAAGAGGCATTTTATTCAGTGAAGATAACAGCAATGATGTACCAGACATAATATGGTATTTGGAGCCAGACAGACCCCACTGAAATGTCATTTCCATCACTTACGAGCTATATCATCTTGGACAAGATTGCTTAAGTTTTTTAATCTTCAGTTTCTTTGTCTATAAAATGAGGATGCAAATGTCTACATCACAGGGTTTTTGAAAGTTAAATGAAATAAAATATGTCAAAATGTCTTTTATGTTGTGGACACTCAATTCACATTAACTTTTTTTCACACTCCCCTCACTACCATCCAAAGTTCCTAATTGGAGCTAATTGGCTGATGAGGAAGGATTTTCTCCCACAAAGCAGAGGTTTGCAAATGACCTGCTTTGAGGACCAATGTCATGGCAGCTTCTCTTTCCTGGCAACTCATGAAACGTGTTATGTATTCTTACATCAGAATAGAGTCCTTCCTGTTTCACCTTAAATAAGTCAAGTTCTTAGCAATCTTGTATTCGAATTTTTAACCTAAGAGAAACATGGATTTTATGAACATACAGAATTCCTCTTTCTAATTCACCAAGTTATTCCATCACCATAATGTTGCCTTAAAAATGAACTTGTTCCTTAATGACACCAAAATTGTTTAAATAAAATCATGCACATACATGTCTATTTATCAAGCACACTTTATGATATAGTTTTATAAATATGGAAACTGTACCAAAATATGTACATCAGGTGGATATTGCAGTGGTTTGGCAGGCAGTGGGGGTGTGGCAGGTAGAGTGGAAAAGGAAGAAGGCAGATGAGAGGTGAGCAAAAAAGAAGAAAATAGCACATACATGCAATCACATTTAGGTATTTACTTACATTTGTGTATATAGACTCATAGAGATATTAGGGAAAAAAAAGATAAAGTTAGAACTAAAGCTACTCATTTGGAGAGGCAACCATGAAATATCGCTAAATAACAGACTATTATTAACTGGCAAATTGCCAAGTTTGTATGCAGCATGACCCCACTTTAGTGGAAATCAATTAATCAGTAAAATCTGGGCATATGTGAAGTATTTGCAGAAGCAGAATGGAAAGGAATGCCATTTGTGTGGGTGGGTTATTGGGGAATAATTTGCTTTGTTTTTCTATATCTTTCTATATGATTACACAGGCTTGTGTGGTTTTTGTAATTTGGAAAAAAATCATTTTAAAAAATTAAGAAACAAATTAAGTTAAAAAAAAGTATACTTTATATTCAGAACTGATACTATCCACCCAGTGACAGGCTGGATAGGACACTGTCTAAGGCTCACTACTGCTAAAACTGTGCTAGTTTTTGTATTTTAGCATTAAAAGGACCTAAAAGTAGCTTAAAATGTTGATATAGGCCTCGCTTTCTCCAATACTTCCCTAGCCCCCACTACATTACTCTGACTCCCAGAATTAGACATTTTTTTCTATCCCCAAAGAGAACATTAACCAGTATTATCAGTTTCCAGGACATTCGTGAATTCTCTTTCTGTTTCTAGAAGTGGCCCTTTTCAGGAGCTAAATTCAAATGTGTGGACATCCCCACGCCCACCTAGACAGGTAAGATAGGCCTGGATCTCAATATCTGCTTCAGGTTGTATGCCTCTTGGGCCTACTTCATACACATTGGATAGTCCTTTTCCTATAAACATGGAATTGCAGATTTGGGGTTGGGCTTTGAAGGTAAAGCGGCTTGTTAGGAGTTCTCCATACGGCTTAACTATATTATCAGTACTTCTCATTGGGTTTGGTGACAAAGTCCCAGCTAACTACAGGGTTATTTCATCTTCCATTTGCAAGCCACTGCACTGGGACTCTTTTCCCTTGACGCTCCTTAGGGAAAGTAATGAGTCTAAGGCTAAATGTGGTCATCATTGGATACCCTGGTAAATGATAAACTTAATTATCTCATGATAGCATCCAATAGTCATGAAAAGCTGATATAGTTAGGAGATTTGTCCCCACCCAAATCGCATGTGGAAATGTAATCCCCAGTGTTGGTGGGTCCTGGTGGGAGGTGTTTGGATCATGGGGGTGGATCCCTCATGAATGGTTTGAACCATCTCTTTGGTGATAAGTGAGCTCTAGCTCTGAGTTTTTGCGACATCTGGTCATTTAAAAGTGTGCAGCACCTCCCTCTCTCTCTCTCTCTTTCTCCCTCTCTCTCTCTCTGCCTCTCTCCATCTCTCCCTCTCTCTCTCTCTCTCTTTCTCTTCCCTGCCACCCAGGCTGCCTTGCTCCTGCTTTGGCCATGGCCATGTGATACGCCTGCTCCTGCTTTACCTTCTGCCATGAGTAAAAGCTCCCTGAGGCCTCCCCAGAAGCAGATGATGCTAGGATGCTCCCTGAACAACTAGTGGAACCATAAGCCAATTAAATAATCTCTTCTCTTATAAATTACCTAGTCTCAGGTATTTCTTTTTTCTTTTCTTTTCTTTTGAGACCGAGTCTTACTCTGTTGCCCACTCTGGAGTGCGGTGGCACAATCTCAGCTCACTGCAACGTCTGCCTCCCAGGTTCAAGCGATTCTCCTGCCTCAGCCTCCTGAGTAGCTGGGATTACAGGTGAGCACCACCACACGCGGCTAAGTTTTGTATTTTTAGTAGAGGCGGGGTTTCATCATGTTGGACAGGCTGATTTTGAACTCCTGACCTCGTGATCTGCCCACCTGGGCCTCCCAAAGTGCTGGGATTACAGGCATTAGCCACTGCACCCAGCCAGGTATTTCTGTATAGCAATGCTAGAATGGCCTAATACAAAAGTATTTGACATTCTACCAGGGGTGAGGTTGGCATGAGGGTGGCCAGAATCTGTGGTTCTCTTTTTTCTTCTGATTCAAATTAATTAGGGTGTATAGTATTCTTTAAAAGGGAAAGAGAACATGGATAGTGTGGAACAAAATAAAAGTCTACAAGAAAAAAAGATGCCTTTAAAATAGGAACAGTTGTCAGATATAGCAAGAGTCAAGCAGAGGAAATAAGGAGACGCAAAGTATAATATATGCAGGTGAGATTTTAAAAGCTTAATAACATGAAGAAAGAGCTACAGACAGAGCACTAGCAAACAGGGCAGGCTTTTTTCAAACTAAGGTACCGTCAGCTTCAGATCTGAGAGTTTTAAAAATTGCTTTTCATCTGGTAACGTGCAAGTCAGTGTAAGGTTTTGAACTAGACGATCTCTCCTATTTCTTCCAAGTCTAAGATCCTCTGTGAATTTCAAACTAGCCATGTCGTGATATATTATTTTAAACAGCAATAAAAAAAGTTTCAGCAACATTTCACTCTTCGTTCTGGATTTAAATTGAGACATTTAAGCTAATAAAACCAGGATCAATACATTCACATGGACATACACACACACACACTCACATGCCCATACTCATGCTCATGCGTGTTTTTCCTGAAATAGCTAGTGAATACAAAGACATTTGGCAAGCATAAAATAGGGAGAAGTCGGTTGATCAGTTAGTTATTGAACACCATCCTTGCATATGAACAGGGTAAAGTAAAACCTTACATTTGGAAAAACATGGATACACTGACGATATCACTTGGAGAAAAATTTTACAGAGTAAGAGTCAATTAGTTATACAGGGTGTTTGAGAATGGAAGCATGTTTTCAATTATCCTTATCCCCAGAGTCAAATATTTAAAACATGATGTCACAGTTGACCAATGAGACACTAATGCTCTTCTGGTGCTCTGGCTCTTGTCTCCATAGACCCTTTGCCTTGGGCAAGACCCTGAGAGGTTCTTTATGCAGCCAGGAGAGCCAGAAATCAGGGGAAGTGAGCAGAGCTCAAGGCCAGATGTGAAAAGAGGAGAAACTTCATGATTTTCTAGTGTGTTTATGGAGCTTGTCAGATGCATAGTGTGTCTCTATTTTAAATGAACAGATTAAGCAAAATACTCACTTAATGGAAGCATTGCCCTTTGCATTAGTCAGAGTTCTCCAGAGAAACAGAACCAATAGGAGGTATATACAAATGAGATTTATTATAAGTAATTGCCTCACATGATTATGGAAGCTAAGAAGTGCCATGATCTGCTGTCTGCAAACTGGAGATCCAGGAAAGCAGCAATGTAGTTTGAAAGCCTGAGAACAAGAAAGCTGATGGCATATATTCTAGTCAAAGTCTGAAGGCCCAAGAACAAGGGGGGTCAAGGGCAGAAGACTGATGTCCCAGCATGAGTGGTGAGGGAGAGAGCAAATTCAACCTTCCTAACCTGCATGGTCTATTCCAGGCCTCAGTTGTAGGATGGTGCTCACCCACATTGGGGAGGACCATCTGCTTTATTCAGTCTATCCATTCAAATGCTAATCCCTTCCAGAAACTCCTCATAGACACACTCCAGAAATACAGTTTAACCAGCTATCTGGGCATCCCATGGTTCAGTCATGTTGACATGTAAAATTAACGATAACACCCTTATTAGCATGTTAGGATTTTTAATGTACTGAGCACAAGCACTGAACCTCCCAGAGTTCTGTATGGGAGTCTGTGTCTGGGTGTGGAAATCCAACAGGCAACTCAAAGCTTTTGGATGGATCAAGACATCATTGGTAGAAAAACCAGTGTGGAAGTCTTTAACATACAGATATTGAATCCAATTCAGACACACAGAAGCAAAACTCCAAGCTCCCTGGTACCTGCTTCTGGGCCAGGCTGGACCAGTTCACCCGACTTTGGCGTTAAAGGTTCTATACAGTTGAGGCAAAATTATTAGTTGAATATCACTGCCCTGAGATTTAGTGACCCTTCCTTTTCCTCCATCCAGAAAATCTTTTCATGGAGGGCGAATATGGGCAGAGTCATGATTTACATGGACATACATGAAGATTGCCTACTTTTGACACATGTTGTTCATTGCTTTCCAGAGCTGACTTGCTTGATTGTTGCTGAAGGTGTGGGAAGGAGGGGTCCTTGCTCTACAGGAGTCATCCACAGACAGGTGGCACCTTCAAGGGAAGACAAAGAGGGTTGTATTTTTCTTACAGAATCCCCCAAATTTTAATTTGAAATAATGTTTTTTAATTTGATATAATGTGGGGATTTTTGCCCTTGAGTATGGCACTTGGCATGTTTATAGTACCAGAATATAGTCTCTCATCCCCAATATTGCCTTGTTTTTCCCCAACCACCTCTTACCTTAAGACGTGAATTTCATACAACAGAAAAGTCATTACTAAAGTATTTTCCAAATTTTACTTGATGATAACCCCTACTTATGACATTATGATGGATATCTATTAAGTTATGACATGTAACATTGAATTAAAAGCATGGCGTCTGGATCCAGACAACCCGGGTTCAAATCCTGGCCCTAGTCCTTGCTAGTCCGCACTGTGACTTTGGACTTCATCTCTCAATATCTCAGCTTTTCTCATCTGTGATATCTATTTCATGTAACTACTGTGGGAGGTAAGTGAGCAAATATTTGTAAAGTACTTACAACAGGAACTTCGTATGTGTCAATTTTTGTTCTTCTCTTTTTTGCATATGTGTAGATGAACTATGCATGGCTTTAAAAATGTTTTCCTGGCCGGGCGCAGTGGCTCACACCTGTAATCCCAGCACTTTGGGAGGCCGAGGCAGGTGGATCATGAGGCCAGGAGATAGAGACCATGCTGGCCAACATGATGAAACCCTGTCTCTACTAAAAATACAAAAAAAAAAAAAAAATAGCTGGGCATGGTGGTGCGTGCCTGTAGTCCCAACTACTTGGGAGGCTGAGGCAGGGGAATCTCTTGAACTTGGAAGGCAGAGGTTGCAGTGAACTGAGATTGCGCCACTGCACTCCAGCCTGGGCGACAGAGAGAGACTCTGTCTCAGAAGAAAAAAAATGTTTTCCTTTTCCTTAACACAAAGTTATTAACAAAAAAGTGAACCCTTACATCTATAGACTGTGCAAGAGAGTTTAGCCAATTTTTAGGTTGAAACATGAGTGAATCTGGTGGCAGGTAAACCCCATTCGCAAAAGCCTAGATCATTGCTTTGTTTTTATTTTCATTAGGGTACAGAGCAGAAAAGGACTTCACTCTTCATGAACTTCTTCACCTGGAACATACTGGAATATTGGACATCAGTTACTCACTAGAGGTATCATAAAATAACTTCAGGAATAGCCCCACACATCTATAAATTCTGAGAAAATTTCAGGGAAGACAGGTCAAGGAGAATGGAAGGTAGTTGAAGAAAGAAGCCAACATACATTGAGTGCTTCATATATGTCAGACACCATAACACACACTTGATGTGTACATCTCTTAACATGGGAAGGGATTACTACTGCATCTTTTAGATGAAGACAATATGTGTGGGAGAGCCTGGATTTGAACCCAGGACTGTCTGACTCTGGAGAGTATGCTCTTTCCTCCTCTTGAATTTGCTTTGACAGGGCTATGTGACACATATTTTATACGGTCACCATTCATAATTATGATTGCAAGTAATCGAAATAAGATTATTTTTCACTGTAGGTTTTTTCCAATTCAAGTAAAGATACAGCATGTTTTCAATATTTTTTATTTGAAACAATTGCAACAAAACGAATTTTTATTCTTAAAGAAGTGACATGTATGTTTTGAGGAAAGGTCTCTGAGTTCTTTGGCAGTGCAGGATAAACTGTAATGCAGCTAAACCAAGCAGCTGGTGGGCTGTTTTGGGACTCATAGAACAGGAGGGAGCCTGTACAACTGTGCCCAGCTGTGAAGTTTCTAGAACACCCTCTTGGATTCCAATGCTTCTAGTGATAGCTGGCCCCCGGTGGAAAACACAGGTCCTCTGACCCTTCTCCCAATCACCCAGAGCAAAGATACCAAAGACACCCAGCCTCTAGTCTCTGACTGCTGTCTCAGCATGGCGATTCTCTCCCCACATCTCCCTAGGATGGTGCGGCAGGTCCAGCACTCACTCACTTCCAACCCAGGGGCAGGGAAGAAAGGACAGAGTCCGTCAGAGACACCCCCAAGACTCGCCCCACCTCACACCTGCGCCCACTCTCATCCCCTCCTCCAGAGTGCATGGGTCACTTTCACCAAAGGGATTTGCTTCCTCCCCTCTCAGAGGGCTATCTACAGGGGCTTTGGGAAAATGCGTCAAAGAAGGGGTTGAGGATGAATAGGTTGAGAATTTTTATTTTCTTAATGAGGTGTTTTGGCACCATGAAATCCTCTGAGATAACACTCCTTTCTTGGATAAAGAAACATACTCTTGTTGTATATCCCAGCCTCTTGTTAGATGACTCTCAGGAGTTTACTTCTAAATTTTAGTAAATGTACTCTACCTAGCAGCAGTATTTGCTCAGGCTGAATGAAAGATGAACAAATCTTAGACTGGAATAAATGTAAGGTGTTAAGGCACTCTGTGAAGAAAATGAACATTCTTTCCATTACAAAATATAAAAATGACAGAATTTCCTATCAACACTAGAGCTACCTTGGGTAACCTGTGTTCATAGACAGAGGTCCGTAGGAATACCTGGTGGTCCAGAGTTGGTCGAAAGATACAGTGTTTTAAATTAGGGACTTTTAACCTAAATCCAATGCCTATACAACCTATCAGACCCCTGGAGATTGCCCTGAAAGATGGGGCAGAAGAGGATGCAACTGAGGATATTCATGCCCTACGAAATATTCAGGTTGTCTGTTGAAACACATATCACCAGATTCTCACTTTCAAACTAGATTCCTGGCAGGTGTGTGCACAGAGAAAACATCAGGGAAGTATAGCATTTTACAGGTAAAGAAGACTTTGACCCCAAACTTCCATCTTGTTTTCTATTTTAGTAGCCTAAGATTGTTCAGGTGTGAGCCTAGAGGTAGATGTTTGCCCACAAAGTGTTAAAAAAGACTAGATTCATAGAGTCAATATGCATAAAACTGCATGAAACAGTGCCAGGAACATAATAATATACCCTATATTTATTAGTTGCTCTTTTTATCATCACTATTATTTTAAGTGATAGCTACCTTCATCTCTTAAGCAATCAATATCAGTATCCTGGCCTAGACTTAATGGGTGCTATGCTTTGAACATGACCCCCAAAAAGCATGTGCTTGAAACTTAATTCCCAATGCAACATTGTTGGGATGTGTGACCTGATGGGAGGTGTTTAGATCTTGAGGGCTCCACCCTCATGAATGGATGCATTAGTCTGTTCTCACGCTACTGATAAAGACATATGCAAACCTGGGTAATTTATAAAGAAAAAGAAGTTTAATGGAGTCACAGTTCCACGTGGCTGGGGAGGCCTCACGATTATGGCAGAAGGCAAAAGGCACATCTTACATGGTGACAGACAAGAGAGAAGTGCCAAACAAAATTATGAAAACCTCCGTATGAAACCATCAGACCTCGGCCCGGCGCGGTGGCTCACGTCTGTAATCCCAGCACTTTGGGAAGCCAAGGAGGGCGAATCATGAGGTCAGGAGATCAAGACCATCCTGGCTAACACGGTGAAACCCCGTCTCTACTAAAAATACAAAAAATTAGCTGGGCGTGGTGGCAGATGCCTGTAGTCCCAGCTACTTGGGAGGCTGAGGCAGGAGAATGGCGGGAACCCGGGAGGCGGAGCTTGCAGTGAGCCGAGATAGCGCCACTGCACTCCAGCCTGGGCGACTGAGCAAGACTCCATCTCAAAAAAAAAAAAAAAAAAAAAAAAAAGAAAGAAAGAAACCATCAGATCTCATGAGGACTCACTCACTGTCATGAGAACAACATGAGAAAGACCCACCTCCATGATTCAGTTACCTCCCACTGGGTCCCTCCCACCACACGTGGAATTATGGGAGCTACAATTCAAGAGGAGATTTAGGTGGTGACACAGCCAAACCGTTTCAATGGATTAATGTCAATTGGAAAAGGTCTGGAGGCTGCAAGTTTAATCTCTCACATTCTCTCATTCTTTCTCACCTTCTGCCATGAGATGATGCAGCAATGAAGGCCCTTGTGTGGCACCAGCACTTTGATATTGTACTTCCCAGCCTCCAGAACTATGAGGAATCAATTTCTGTTCTTTACAAATTACTCATTCTTGGATATTCTATTACAGAAGCACAAAACAGACTGAGAAAATGGGGAAAAGCTTGGATTATCCAAAAGGGAAATACAATCGTTTTACAAAGCATTACCCTGCTAACCTATGGTTTTCAGTATAATAGTTCTGTTGATTTGTTGGCTTCTCTAGATTTTTGAAACACAAGAGAAACACAGTCACAGCCAAAGACTGGGAAACTGACTCAGCCCTGCCTAGCAGTTAGATTTCTTAAAATGACATAGATGTATCCAGAAGCTAGCTTTCAGAGTGGACTGTTCTACCCACTACCCTGAGAAATAATCTCATATTTAATTCTAAGCATACCAAGTCATAAAGGCATATGTGTTCTTAAGACAAATAGACTTGGGTTTTGGAACTACAAATAGATTTTGGAGCATAACGTAGGCACAGATAGAGCTATCTGTTTCTTCACAGTGGGATTAGACAAATGATGACTTCAAGGGAAATAACATTTGAAGAAACCATCCTTTCACATCAAAGCCAAATTAGGAACATAAATTGGGAATCAAAGGCCAGATAAAACTGCTGGTTTCGTAGAGAAAAAGTCTAGAGGTTTATTGAAGACTATAAGTACAATATTTCTTTCCAAAACAAAATGTCATTATCACAAGGGTTTGCTTTTGCAAGCAGCCACAGCTGTATATATATGTAAATTTGTGTCACCAGTTCAAAAACCACATTAAAATAGAATTAAGAGCCTGGTTTGCATCCATCAAAGTTTGGGTAATATCAAGGTTACGCCAAGTCTCCCAGCCCTGGAATGCTCCACGTTCTGCCATTCATCTGGCTCTTTACACTGGGTTGTTTGGTCACTGATCATCTTGAGTACCAAAGCAGGAAATCTGGAAGGCAGAGGCTAGAGTTCAAGACTCAACTTTGGTTTCATTTTCTTATCCCTTGCAGTCAGTTCTAAGTCTAGGAGTGGGCCAGTATTAATTTCTAATCCTTCATCTGTGGGGGACTTGCACTTCTAATGAGTCAGGACCAGGAGATGAAAATTGTGAATGAAAAAGAAGGGTGGTATTCATCACTGTGCCTCAGTTGGAATTAAGAGGAGGCCAGATCCGAGCAAGGAGTGTCCACAGAATAACATTATGGGGGTCTCTGTCTAAGGACTGTGGATATAGAACAAAGGGATACCTTTGCTTTATATCTGAATAAAGTTCTCTTTGAAATGGATGTAGAGGATTTCCTGTGACTATGGTAAGGAAGAGAGAAAAACATTTTGCTGTGGGGTTGTGTGTGAATAGACAGAGCTGCTGATGGAGGCTTCAACTTTGAACACCTTATACCTTGTCTGAACAGGCAAAATAACAATTACATACTGATTATATAAGTATTCCATATATAGATTTATCACATCCTTTTCCACTTAAATTATGTAGGTGCAGGTAACAGGAAACAATGTCTGCCCTGATTGATCTTTTGATTTCAGGAAAGTGACTGCATAAGAAATGGAGATATTAGGCCCTAAATCCCCCATGATGAAAAATATTTAACATTGATCGACCTATCATGTTATGCTGGGTGTCAGCTCTCACCCCACCTCATTTCTGCTTTATGACCTTGGGGAAGTAATAACCTTCCTCCTGCACATCACCTCTTCTGTTAATTACATAGGGATAATTACCAGAGAAAATGATAAAAGCATGCCTATTTCTTCAGGGTCTTGGAGTATCACCAACACTATCGATCAACATTTTAAATCATAATAAGGAAAATATGGCCTCCCCATATATCCACCAAACTTTCAAAAATAGATGTTGATCACAGTTTCAATATCCTGATATTCATGTAGCATCTTTATTACAGCACACTAAACCACCATCTACTTAGTCCCCTCACCTGATCTCTTCCAAGTTTCTATATTCTATTTCTGCCTTTGAGAAAGCTTCCCAAGCCAGGTGCAGTGGCTCATGCCTGTAATCCCAACACTTTGGGAGGCTGAGGTGTGCGGATTGTCTGAGGTCGGGGGTTTGAGACAAGTCTGGTCAATATAGTGAAACTCTGTCTCTACTAAAAATACAAAAACATAGCTGGGCGTGGTGGGGGTGGTACCCGTAATCCCAGATACTCAGGAGGCTGAAGCAGGAGAATCACTCGAACCCAGGAGGCGGAGGTTGAGCCGAGATTGCGCCATTGCATTCCAGCCTGGGCAACAAAAGTGAAACTCCATCTCAAATAAATAAACAAACAAACAAATAAATAAAATTAAAAGCTTCACATCAAATTATTCAATATTGAGCATCTACTCCATGCATGATACTGAATGCAAAAAGGAAACCTGATGTAGACACCTGTGTTTTAAAAAAGACAATTTTGAAAGTTGACACATAGGTTCAAGATTTATTATGATGTTAGCAAATATAATGAAACATTCTTCAAAGAATTAAGGCATGACTCCCTTCCAAGTACTTACCAGGCCTAACCCTGCTTAGCGTCTGAGATCAGATGAGGTCGAGCATGTTCAGGGTGGTATGGCCGTAAATGAGACATGACTCTTTGTCAAATAAAATAACTGCATACATGTATGTTTCAGATCTTGGGTGGGCAAGATCTTCTCTCTGTATCTCTGTTTTCTTGCCAGTAATAGCACCTAGCTTACTGTGAACTAGAGTTGCTGTGAGAATTAGATGAAATAATATGCATGAAGAATTTAGAAAGAGAACCTAAATCATAATGAGTGCTATTACAAGCTGAATTCTATTACCCCAAAGCTCATATATTAAAGCCTCAGTATCTCAGAGTGTGGATATATTTGCAGATAGGTCCCTTAAAGAGGTAATAAAATTAAAATGAGGCCATTAGGGTGGGCCCTAATCCAATTCGAATGGAGTCCTTATAAGAAGAGGAAATTAGGACACAGAGTGAGACACAGGATTGCCACGTGAAGGGGCAGCAAGAGAGTGGCCATCTGCAAGCTAAGGAGAAAGGCCTGGATCAGATCCTTCCTTCAGGGTCCTCAGAGGAACCAACTTTACAGGTGCCTTGCTATTGGACTTGGAGCGTCAAGAACTGTAAGAAAATAAATTCTGATTTTTTAAGCCACCTGTGTGTGGTATTTTGCTATGGCTGCACTAGCAGACTAATACAAGTGCTCATATGTGTTTGCTACACAGAGATGAGAAGTGCAGGGAGGGAAAAATGAAAATGTGCACAGGACACCACAGATGAATTGCACACGGCTGCAGCTTCCTTCTTGGGTGGACCTCCCTGGACTACCTTAGGTAGCTCTATCTTTGCTGCACCAAAGCAGTGTCATCAGATTGTCTTCTTAAGCCAGGGAGGAAATTCTGGAAAAAATCACAGCTACTTGCAGACAGAACAAAAGCAGAGCATCTCCATCTGGATTAATTTATGAATTCCGTGTGGAAGGACACTGAGTTTCAAATGATATCAAAAGGAACACACCAGCCAAAAGGGGCCCTGATTCCCCTTAAAGCTATTGTCCTTTTTTGCAGGTATAAATCAATAGTGTGTTTTCAAAATGTGTTGTTTCTTTTGAATGTCTTGATTTCTCCAGGCAAAGAAATTTAGAGTCCAGAGTTAAATAGAACAACCCAGGACAATATGTATCAGCATCTATTCATAGAGTCCTAATCAGTGCAATCATGAACAATATGCTTCCCGTAAATCACTCACACTGGGTAATGTATGCAAATATGCAATTCCTTGCTACGGACGCAGACTGCTAATGTGCCCTTCCCCAGTGAGGTCCAGGAGGCTAAAGGAGATCATGCTCAGAGCTGTATGTCTTTGCAGTGCCATCTCAACAACCATAACTTCAAAAATTCCACAGGGATCTAATAGTGCATTGCTGCCAATAGCTGTATCTTTTTATTGCTAAATGTTCTCTTTCTCCCTTGCTTGTGGCATAGTTTTAAAATCACGTAGTGCAGCTTATATTTAGGAGAAACCAGATGATATCTCTATATCCGGAGGTCAGACCCCAACAGCCCATCAGTTAGTTCTGGAATGCCAAGGGCTATGTGTGAGACGTTTTAAGTACTTCATTAGTCTGGTGCCCTGTTCCCCAGAGCGCTCATCTAACAAAAGGTATTATGAGTGCTTTCCAAATGTTCAGTTGTTTTAAATCATTGCCACTAAACATCGGCAGGCTGTGTAAGGAAGATAATCTTAGGATTTTGATGGTACCTTTTGAAATCTTCCAGACCAGGGGTGGCAAATAGATTCCATTTCAACTGTTAATTCTTACTGATTGATGGTGGTTACCTAGGGCATGACACTGACAAACGTGACAAGGTCAAGGGTGGGCTCAACAAGAAACAATGCCGGGACTGATGTTGATGTCTGAGGTGGGCACAAGATTAGGGAATGGTAGGTAGTAAACTGTGCTGAGGATGTTCCATTGAAGTCCAACCCTTTCTTCTTACAGATGAGAAAACCGAGCTCAAAAAAACCTAAAAGATATTCACAGGATCACATAATTAGTTAACAAAAAAGCCAAAGTCAGAATCAATACATCCGAACTCTCTTTTCCACCACACTATTGAAAAAAAAAATCCTAGAAACATAAATAGAATCTAATTCTGCCCTCCAGGTGGTAATTCCGGTCTTCATACTCTAATGAAACTGTAATCCAGAAAATAGCACTAAAATTCTTCCTTCTGTAACACAGGTGTACCGCTTCTTCCCTCAAGGGCATGTCTACTTTACATTTACTTGGAGATGTTTTCTGCTGAGGCTCTTTCATGTTAGAAAAGCCTCTTTTCATGAGGCCCTTTTCATGTTAGAAATTCTGAGATGTGTGGCTTCTTGCCACTATTTACTTACCTGTACGATTATGAGAGTAAAACCCAAAGTCGGAATTCGGCATGTTGAATTTAAGTCTCTAAAGCCCTCGGAGTTCTTTAGAAAAAAAATTTAAAAAATGAAAGTTTCTTTAGTTATCAGTATGCCAAATATAGATAAAAATATGAACGTGTATATGTAAATGTAATATGTTCTGCACATAAATTAGGCAAACTGTAAGGGAAAAAAGTAAAAGCGATAGTGAACTTGTTGAAGGAGTAAGAGCTAGGAGTAAAATTCTAATTCCTTGTAGCAATTATTTTTCCCCCTTGGGGAAGGACATTAAGAACTTTTGTGCTGCAATGCCATCTATTTTTTATTGCGCCAATGAACATTGCACCTTTCCAAACTGCCACTATTCATCCCTTTTAAATAAAAATAGATGAGTTCGAAAATATATGAAGATTCATTAGCTCCAGCTCTTAATATTGCAGGCAAAATTATTTCCATCCACTGCAGCAGACTGCGGACTCAGAGAACAGTCAAATAACACACTTGAAAATTATATTTCCACATAATTTGTCCCTCTTTGGATAAATGCAGAGGCAGCAAGACATCAGCCCCTGTTCACTAAACCAATCTATCATGCATTCTACCAGATAAAGAATAACTTCGGTCTCCATAAGAAGGGGTCTTTGCTACGTATTGAGAAAATCCAAAAAAGCTAGGGGAGGGGGGATTGATATTAACATGGTTTTTAAAATGAAACCTATTCAGTAGGGAAGTATTATTAAGATCCATTTCCTTCCAATCACATTAACTTCCAGAGGACAATAACTGAGGGAGTATCAACTCTTTGGAAAAAGCTGGCATAGGAGTTCGTTCATGAATTCTACTGAGTGCCTGATTGGTGATCTACATGTATTACCATATTAATTGTCGTAGCTCTCCCAGAGGGTAGATATCATGCTCTGTAATTTACAAATGGGGATGTAGAGACACTGAGGGCTTGAATGGATTAGTCAGTGAATTAGTGATCATGTGTTCATAGGTCAGCACTCTGGAAGCAGAAATAGGAACGGAACTGTCCCATTGACTCCTACTAAACCAACTTGAAGGCTGTTCTGTGCCATATTTGGTGACCAAGTAGTATCCGTAGCTTCCTAATTCCACCTAAGGTCTTCTTTCAAAACAAACAAACCTCTACTCTGGCATTGCTGCCTGGTTTGCCTCTCCGTTGCATGCCCAACTCCCAGATGGGACTATCTGACTCTCCCATGCATGGTAAGGGCTGGCCCTACTTCCTTTCTAAGGGTGGTGTTTTGAGCATGCCTAAAATGTACACACAGATTAATACATGACTAGGGAAAGGTTACTCGACTTCATAAAGGGCACTCATTTCATCCTGCATTTCGCTAGACTTCATTACTTACATGACCAAGGGCAAGAGCTATGCCATGCAGCCAGAATCCCCCACAGCCTCCTGCCTGGTGCCTTGCGCATAGTAGGTGCCCAGGGCATATTAGGAGAGTGACTGTTGGAATGAAACCATAATTCTCACTGATGGAGTATCCTTAGCTGCCTATTTGTTCCTACCTTTTCACTCACCTTCTACCGCATGAATCACTTCCTAAAGTCCAACCCCCTCCCTCCCCTGCTGCTCACCTGACAGGCCCTTCGCTGTCACCCTCTGTTGACTCACCCCAATGAAAAGAGGGCCCCAGGAGAGTGACTCAGCTCAGAAGGACATCTAGTCAGCCATGACCTTTTGTCCTTCATCATTTACCTCCTTGCCAGTCTGAGTGACTCAGCTCATGGCTTAATGGAAGTGGTGTTTATTGTGTACTTAATATTTCTTACATAAAATATTTTTTCCGAAGCTCTCCTACAGCCACTATTTCACTTGACAGACACAGCACCTTCTGGGACCAGCAGGATCCACCTCCTGGGTCTCATCTTACAGAGAGGAAAGAAAGGCAGAAAGGTGTCTTCCCCAAGGTCACGTAGCTGGTTGAGATAGTTAATGGCAGATGCATGTTCAGGGCTCTTTTCACAGGGCATTAGCCCCTTTAATTGCTGGTTGACCTGGTTTCCATCCTAAAGGCAAAGACTTAACCTCAATGACTCAGTTCCAGTTTAGGGCAATGGATGCTGCTGAACTTGACTGTAGCTCTTAAAACTGCACTTGGATCATATTTTAGTTCACATGGCTTAAGGTACTTATGGAAACAGTTTTGTTAGGAACAAAAAATTTACCTGAAATATTTAATATTTAAATAATGCTACCTCACTGAAATCTCATCCAAATGGATATTCCCCATTCATTCATTTGTGAAGATTTGAGGGGATAAAGGCAGCATAAGAAGCAAGTATTATGGGAGCTTCTGGCTTCTTCTGTCCCAATGAGGGCTCCTGAAAACAATCCCACAGTCACTGTGGGTGGGGCCTCCAGACTAGGTAAGCAGCTAATGGTGTTCTGTTTTGAAAGAGGAGGAAATTTGTCCAGGAAAAAGTGGTGGGTAAAAGGATGCTTAATGGGAGAAAGAGAAGGGGATGCCACAGAGACACGGGTTGAGTGATGTCAAACTCCTGGGCCCTGGGCACTAAATTGCTGTGTGCGTCTGTGGGTACCATGTAGATCACAAACAGTTGCATTCATGCCTAGGTTTTTAAAATTTATTTAATTGTTTGAAAATTATTTTCTCCTGAATCCACTTCCTTGTGGAAATGAGGTTAATTAAATGAGGACAAATTTACTACTTCTTGGCTATGTGAAATAGAACGTTTATCTGAGCCTCGTATTTCTGCTTTTGTGAAGTAGAAAGACTTCAACCTGCCTCACAGGATTGTGGTGAGGATAGATGAGATGATCTATGTGAGGTGTCTAGGACAGTGCTTGACATCGAGTAGTTGTCTAGTAATTTCCTGAGTGGTTTTTCATGCACTCCTGTCCCTTATGCCTGTAGTAAACACACATATATCCAAAAACTGTCTTGCTCCTCAAAGCCCAGGTGTCTTGGAAACACTCTTATTGTCATTTTTTTCAGTCTGGAGGCACAATACATTAATTACACAAATAGATAGATGATAATAGATAGGGAAAGAGAGAGAGATAAATAGATACAGATGGACAGACAGATAGATGTTAGATACATGCATACATACATATGTGGCTGGAGATTAGATAGACAGACAGACAGAAAGATAGGTAGATGGTCAAATAGACAGATATATAGAAAGAGAGAATTGAAGTATTATTCTTGACCCACCCAGACCTCTGCGAGACAGTAGCATTTAATCTTGCTGAAGCCAAAGCCTGAGTAATTGCAAATGACATTTGGACTTAGGAGGTTTCACTGCAGGTCTTGGTTATTTATATTTCTTGTTCCTGGGTAATGAAACATCACAGGAAAATGGAAGTCATGGATAAGAGAGAAAAATTGTAAACCCCTACTCAGATACTAAAAATAAGCTCAAATAAAAATTGGAGAGCAAAGAACATAGATTTTCACCACTCTAATTGTGCATTTTCATCCCCCTAACTCTGACATGACTTCAAGGAAGGCCTCCTCCCCTCACTTCCACGCCTCCTCTCCCCTGCCAAAAGTGCCCACGACCTCAGTTTTTACTGTGTAGCTGGGAGGAAACTAAAATTACTGTGGATGTGGAATCTAGGAATCTAGGAATGTGAAGGCTTAAACTTAAGGAATGGAGATAGGGGCTGCAGCAGGTCGGGTTATTGGAAGAAAGATCATAGGAGAGAAGATTCCATCAGGACTGGATGTCCTGGAATAATCTGCCTGTGCCTCATACACCTTTATCAGGGAAGAGTCTCAGGCAATGCATCCTCACTGATTATTACCAATGTATAGAGAGCACCAGGTAAGGAGTGAACATGACAAGATTGAAGAGTTGGCCCAGGCACTGCTGCCTCAGGACAGGGGAGAACAACTTACAGGATTTATGCCCATTGATATAATTGACTCAGTTCTTTCCAGCCAGACCCCTAGAAATAAAGTTTCATTTCCAAATTTTCTCAGTGTTTGAGCCTGTTTTTTGTTATTTATTTTTTAACTGATACATAATAATTGTACATATGTTTGGGATAGATGTGATATTTTGATACATGCATACAATGTGTAAAGATCAAATTAGAGTATTTAGGATATCCATCACTTCCAACATTTATTATTTCTTTGGGCTGGAAATATTTCAAATCTTTTCTTCTAGCTATTTTTGAATATACAATAAGGTATTTTTAACTATAGGCACTCCACTGTTCTATTGAACACTAGAACATATTCCTTCTAACTGTACATTTGCACCCTTTAACCAACCTCTCTTCCTCCCTTCCCCCTTTCCCATTCTGGTAACGGTCATTCCATTCTCTACCTTCATGAGACCAACACCTTTAGCACCCACATATGAATGAGAATGTGTGTGTGTGTGTGTGTGTGTGTGTGTGTGAGAGAGAGAGAGAGAGAGAGAGAGAGAGTTGCTGGTGATGAAGCCAAGATTAAAAACTACAGCCTGATTTCCACCCATGTTTTACTGTATAATGCCCCTTCTTCCAAGTGGTTGTCTTCAAATAATCACCATGCAGACGTGAATGTCAAGACAACTGGTAGGGCTCCAGCACTGATCAAACAGAGTGAACACCAGTATAAATGTCCACCATGACTGTAGCTAGGCATCAAGCTGACCATCAGCCATCAACTGATGTTCCAGAGACTCTATACCTTTACTACACCTATGGCCAGGGTGGGAGAATATGTGTTGTCTTGCTCCCTGTGTCATTAGATACAGATATCTTGGCCACAACAGATTGTACCAGAGATTTGCTTCTCAAGTGAATGCCACACGATGTATATGGTAGCCCTGTGATTGACAAGGTGGTCAAGTCTGGATATTTGCCTTTCTGCACCTGGCTTATTTCACCTAATATAATAACCTCCAGTTCTACCCATGTTACTGCAAATGACAAGATTTCATTCTTTTTTGACTGAATAGTATTCCGTTGTTTATATATATATATATATGTACTACATTTTCTTTATCCGTTCACTCGTTGATAGACACTTTGGTTGATTCCGTATCTTGGCTATTGTGAAATGCTATAATAAACATCAGAGAGCAGGTATCCCTTTGATGTACTGATATCTTTCCCTTTGGATAAATACCCAGTAGCAGGATTGCTGGATTGAATGGTAGTTCTATTTTTAGTTTTTGTGAGAAATCCTCTTACTGTTTTTTTTTGTAATGGCTGTACTAATTTACATTCCCACCGACAGTGTGTAAGAGTTCCCTTTTCTCTGGGCAATATATGTTATTTGTTGTCTTTTTCAAGATAGCCATTCTAACTGAGGTGAAATGATATCTCATTGTGGTTTTGATTTGTATTTTTCTGACCACAGCCCATTTGAATCCACAAAATATTTTATCTCTCCCCCCACATGATTATAACCACAGCTAATGTTTTCAGAAGACCTATCACGTGCCAAGCCCCACTTAAGTCCTTTCTACGTACTAATTCTATTACTGTTTATCCCATCCCTATAAGGTAAGTAATATCATGCTCTCTTACAGATGAGATACCAAGGCACAGGGAAGTTAAAGTAACTTGCTCGACATCACACAGCTGGTAAGGGGGAATTGAGGTGTGCACCAGGCAGGCCGGCTCCGCAATCCCTGCTGTTCCTCCTCATGATAGGAGTGCTTTCATCGAAGAATGAGTCACACAGAACAGAAGGTTTCTACACATCTAGTACACTTTTAAATTCATCTCATACAGATAAAAAATAATACGCCTGTGGATTTAGCTATTCAATTAATAAACACACGTGAAGCAGCACATGGGTGTCTGGATGTCTTATGATGGCCTCCCTTATCCTGGTAACATATGGTTAGACCCCCTCCCCTCTGCCTCCACAGCCCTAGGGCCTATTGTTCTCCAGACTTCTCATACTCTCTTAGACATAGGCTGCATGTTGGGTGTGTCCTTGCTGTCAGGGACTGTAACTTCTTCATTACTGTAATTCGTGTACCCGTCATGTCTTGCCTATAATAGGTGCTCAATACAAATTTTTTTGGAATGGATAAATGCATAGTTTTTTGTTTTTTGTCTTTTGGGGTTTTTTTGATGGAATCTTGCTCTTTCACCCAGGCTGGAGTGCAGTGGCATGATCTTGGCTCACTGCAATCTTTACCTCCTGAGTTCAAGTGATTCTCCTGCCTCAGCCTCCCAAGTAGCTGGGACTACAGGCATGCACCACTACGCTAGGCTAATTTTTTGGTATTTTTAGTAGAGATGGGGCTTCCCCCATGTTGGTCAGGCTGGTCTCGAATTCCTGACCTTAAAAGATCCTCCCACCTAGGCCTCCCAAAGTGCTGGGATGACAGGCTTGAGCCACCGTGCTCGGCCAGAATGGATAAATGCATAATTCTGTATCTAGTTCCTCCCTTCTCCTACCAAAGATGTTTTCAAGTACAGATGATTTGGAAATGACTAGCCTAGACTGTGAAATTGATAGTAATGCCAGGTCTTCAGAGAGAGGGGTACAGAGGAGAAGTAGGGCTCTAAGTGAGCTCCCCTAGAGGTGCCAGTATAAAAACATACAAGGTTGGTTCCAGGAGTCCTTTCCATGGGCTTTGACTGAGCAAGTTTTCACGGACAGTCATGGACATTATGTTCAGTGTGGAGGGGTGAGTGGTTAGTGTAGGCAGAAACCTTCGGTGAAGATAGCAGGGCTTTGGGTAGTCCTGGCCTGAGGCTGCTGCAGGACGTGGCTTTCATGTGGTACCTGGGACAGAGTAAAAGGCACTATTCCCAATGCTGTAAAGGCCACATCGACTATCCAAGGATGAACCAGATGCACCTAGGGTGTGGGCAGCCTGCCTGGGTTGCTGATCCCAAATGGCTGTATAACAAGGATTGGCTCCTTCAGCTCAAATTCTGGCCAAGCCACAGGGAGACTCTCCTTCTCAAGCTCTTCTAGAAGAAATTTACTCATTGCTATTTAAACTGAATAAAAAGACACACTGAGAAATTTCAAGCATGTCATTGTGGATATGAAATTAGACATTTGGGCACAAAAGGAACCCAGGGCAATGGCCTTTTGAGAGTCTGGGGTTGCTTTTTGTTCACACATCTTGGGTCTACCAATCAGGGGTGTTGTGGACTTTTAGGCAGGCCCGTCTCATTCTAAGGAGTAGTTAAGAAATCCCAGAGGGCTCAGTCTGAGCCCAGTATAGGATAAATAAGAGCTCCCCAAAGGAAGCAGGTTCTGACTTATGTCTTTGAAAAATGACCCATGAGTATCAGATAGCAAATCATTAGTTTCGAGAGGTTCTTTGATCCTGAATTAGATTACGTGTGTGAAGATCATTTCTTCCTTTTCATAAAAGTCCTTGTGGCCCTCAAGCATTAAGGTGGGGGGTGGGGAGCGCAGAGAGGAGGCTACAGAGAACATTCTCCAGTAGTTTGCCAATAAGGTAAACTTCTAGGAGAGAGGATTCCTAGCTCAGAAAGGTCATCCTGAGGCGATAACTTGGAGAATGGACAACTTGCTTGTCTCTGTCTGGTTATTTGACACCCCGCCTGCTTCCGCACCGTCCTTTGTGACCTTGACCTTGGATAGCTTTTCTTTACAGAATGGATCCTGATGCCCACCCTGTGCAGTCAACTCAGCAGTAAAACAAACAATGAATTAGCCATCACATGTTAACACTGTAAACTTCTCAAAAATGAGAAATATTCAAAAAGTGCAAGGTAATAGTGTGTCGGATATAGGCATAGAATCAACTTTTCTTGCTGAGTAGAAATAAATCAAAAACAGACACTTCCCTTGATCATAGATGAGGCGGTATCTGGGGCTGGATAACAGCAGGTTGCTGAGTTTAAAATGCACATAAAATCCAATTGTAAATTGGCTGACTACAGAATGGGACTGGATTCACTTACTGCTAATTAGGATGAATAAAAGGAGACACTGGGAGACGTGAAGCTTGGGATTATGGGTAGGGGAAGCCATTTGATGGAGGAAATGTATTTTTCCTGATGTTTTGGAAAATCACTCCGTGTAATGTCTGGTTCATTACTTATACCCTGAAATATGTACGAAGTAAGAACCAAGGATATTTCTGATAAAACCACATTCCATGAAACCCAATCCAGAAGAGCCTTAAGGGTCCACGCTGGGAAGAATGAGTGAGTTTAGCTCCCTATTAAAAAATGACTTTTTTGGCCTGGGCTGTATGGAAAGACATTTTTCCTTCTGCCCCAAGTGATAAAATGCACATCACTGAGCAATGCTCTGGATACTGTTAGCTGAGGTTGGTGTGAGGCCCAGATAGCCCATTTGATTATTCATTTTATTTGTACCTCCTGGTGCTAACTTTTCTCTCTTAGGGTGAACCCACTATTCCTTTACTCTATTTAGACAAGAAATGAACTGCCAGGCTCATGCAAGGTAGGGGAGACTAGGGAGGTGTAAGGACAGAAGAAATCAGCTAGATGTTGGGCATAACATAGCGGAATCTTCTATGGAAATTCTTACTCCATAATGTTGGAACACCCCTTTTCCCAAACTTTCTGGCCAGAGGTAAGCTAGGAGAGTTATTTTAATCTTAAATTTATTTAGGGGATTGGAGTGTTCCAAACAGAAGAAGATTTTTTGCTGAGCATTTTAAACAATTGATTCCAGATGGATTCCCTCTGCATCATTTGTGGAACTGTTTTCTCTAGACGTGTTCTAAAGATAGAATGTACATATTCACTAACGATTGAAGGATGCTGAAATATTAAGCAGTTAGAATGGCAAATGTTGTCACATTCTGGTTTCACTTGGGCAAATGGCTTCAATGCTTGTGTTTTTCTTGGTGTTTCTATGAGGCATCTAAGACCATAACTCTGGCAGAGTGTAGCCCACAGGAGGAATAATGAGGAAAAATTTTCTATGCCTTTGCTCAAGTGCATACTTTGAGAATATTTTGTGATAGTAATACGTGACTTTTATTTCAAGTTAGTTTTTGGAGAACTGGAATGAGAAATGTAGGGTGTGTGTGTGTGTGTGTGTGTGTGTGTGTATGTGAGAGAGAGAGAGAGAGAGTTACTGATGATGAAGCCAAGATTAAAAACTACAGCCTGATTTCCACCCATGTTTTACTGTATAATGCCCCTTCTTCCAAGTGGTTATCTTCCAATAATCACTATGCAGAGGTGAATGTCAAGACAACTGGTAGAGCCCCAGCACTGATCAAACAGAGTGAACACCAGTATAAATGTCCACCATGACTATAGCTAGGTATCAGGCTGACCATCAGCCATCAACTGATGTTCCAGAGACTCTATACCGTTACTACACCTGTGGTCAGAGGGGAAGTACATGTGTTGTCTTGCTCTCAGTGTCATTAGACACAGATATCTTGGCCACAACAGATTGTACCAGATATTTGCTTCTCAAGTAAAGGCCACATGATGTATATGGTAGTCTGGTGATTGACAAGGTGGTCAAGTGCCAAATACACATGATCCTTTCTTTGGACAAAGAGCAGCCAACCCAATGACAGCCTCTCTCTGTACTAGTTGAATGAGTGACACAAGAAGTAGAGAGAAGAAACAGAGGCAGGGAAGTTGTAGTGAGACTCCAAGAGTAGAAAAAGAAGCAGCTAGAAAAGAGGTTGAAAATGACAAATTCACTAGAGTGGGTCCCAATAGGTGCTATTGACAAAGAGGACAAGAGGACATAGAACTCCTAAGGATCTGCAATGCTGCTTCAGTTCTCAAAGACAGTGACTATGGGAGGGTGGTCTTCTGAGCCTCTTCACTTCCCCGAATCTTCATTGTTAACTTCTTATCACCTACAGTATCACAAGCCTGTTTCTCCTCCATGTAATGCAAAGGAATACTAACTACGATAATCAAATGCTTTCTATATGCCACATGTTTAAGTAGATTGTTTTAGCTAATTATCTCAAAAACTCTATGAAGTCGGTATCATAATTCTGATATCTATTTTACAGATGAGAAAATGGAAGAAAGAGGAAGTCAAGTACGATGGTAGCCTTCTTATTGAAAGCAAGAAGTATCCACAATAAATTAATTGAAAATGCCAATTAAAATTGGGAATTGTTAAAAGCTGATTTATGCAAATCTTAAACATTTTATTTTCTTTAAAACATATGAATGTACATCAATTTGGCAAGGCTTTTTCTTTCAGTAGAGGGTCTGCTAATTGCAATTCAGCACTGCTTTTCTGGAAGAAACCACACAGATAACATATGCTCACCATTATCTAGTTTTAGTTCCTTTAAAGTGAAATAAACCTGAAGATATGTGTAAAGAAATCTGATGCAGAATCCTTCTAGATTTCTTTTTCACTGTTCTCTAATCTTTTATAGTCATTTTTCCAGTGCCCAATTTGCATGGCTTGCTCACGTCCTGTCCTTCCAATACATTCAGCCTAGTTTTCACTGGGGAAAAAAGCATTCTTTTCACATTCAGATTTC
Source organism: Macaca mulatta (assembly GCF_049350105.2). NCBI lineage: Eukaryota > Metazoa > Chordata > Mammalia > Primates > Cercopithecidae > Macaca > Macaca mulatta. The sequence goes on from NC_133411.1 coordinate 17,483,715, forward strand.
ATCATTAGTTATCACATATAATTAAATTATGTGATGACGACTAGTATTAAGAGATCTCAGAACTAACTATTAGACAATTCACCTGGTAAGAGCAGAAATGTGTGAGTCTACTATGGAGGATGTATTCCTAACATAGTTGTAATTACCTGTAAGATCTCACATGCTCATCTGGAACTTTTTACTATAGAGGATGCGTACTACAGAGGATGTATGCCTAACGTAGTTGTAACTACATGTATGATCTCATGTGCTCATCTAGAACTTTGCCACTCCTCCATTAGAGGTAGAATCTATGTCCTCTCCCCTTGAATCTAGAGGGGCCTTGGTGACTAAGTTGACGAAGTATGGTGAAAATAATGCCGTATTACCTCCAAGTTTCAATTATAAACATGCCATACATGTGTGCCCTGTTCTTTTACAATGCTGCTTCTTGAAACCTTGCTATGTGCTGCCAGAAAGCCCAAACAAACTGTAGAGGTGCCTACATAGAGAGGAACCAAGACCTATAGACCTTGGCTTGAGCTTTCAGCTGACACGAGAACCATCTTGCCAGTCATGTGAATGAACTAACTTGAAAGTAGCTCCTCTAGTCCCCAGTCAAGCCACTCTACCATGTACCATGTGAAGCAGAGGTGAACCATCTCTGCTGAGCACTTCCTAATTAAAGATCAATGAGCAAGATAAAAGGTAGTTATTTTAGGCCACTAAGTTTAGATGGTTTGTTATGAAGCAGTAGGTAGCTGGAATGAGTGCTTGGGGTATCAATCAGTGGGTCTGACAAGTTAAACTTCTACTGTAACTTTCCCAAGATTACACAAATATTAAGAGATAAAGCCTGGTCTGCAGATTATGTTATGATACCCCTGAAAAAATTTTAAAAGGCCCCTACAGAGACACACATAGAAGTTGATGATACATAATTATTTATGCATAATTATATAATAATTCCATGCTCACAGACATGCTCCTAATATTTAAGGGGTTCAAGGCAAGAGTACACATTAATAAAAGTTATCTAATATTTACATATCTAATATTTAAGAGTTAAAAAATCACGTTAAAAGCAGTTAAAATAAGTTTTATCCTATTACCTTTACACGTATCTTACAAAATTTGAATGATCAGGTTTGAACTTGGAATTCTTGAACTCCATGTCTGTTCCCTTTCTCTGTTCACCCCGGGATCCTTTCCTCACTGCAAGGGCTTTGGTCACATGTGTGCAACCTCCAGCCTATACTTCAAAGCTTCATTCACACATCCTACCCAAATGGCATAAGTCAGCCTCCTGAGACTACCTGGTCCTCTTCTCTGCATTTGTTCTCCTGGGGCTGACCATCCTGCAGCATGGACATCCCTAATACCTGGGGCTGGCCAAGAGGCAGTTGATGGCAAAACAGTGTATTTGTCTCTTCTCATGATGATAATAAGGGCATACCTGAGACTGGGTAATTTTATAAAGGAAAGAGGTTTAATGGACTCACAATTTCACATGGCTGTGGAGGCCTCACAATCATGGCAGGAAGTGAAGGAAGAGCAAAGGCACATCTTACATGGTGGCAGGCAAGAGGGCATGTGCGGGGAATTCCCCTTTATAAAACCATCAGATCTCATGAGACTTATTGATTATCACAAGAACAGTACAGGAAAAAAATCCAACCCCATGATTCAATTACCTCCCACCGGGTCCCTCCCATGACACATGGGTACAAATTTCTGAGAGACTGCTGCCTGGAGCATGGTCTAAAAGAAGAAATGGGCTCTGGCAGGACTCTGGGTGGAAACATGCCCTTGTCCCCCAGTCTCCTTGTGCCATGGAGAGAATGCAGCTAACAGGGACTGGAGCAGCACCCTTTACTATAGGGCACCCATGACAGGGGCTCCTCTTCTCAGGTCTAAGGACACACTGGCCCTACCTCCCAGATGTGCTTCTCTCCAAACTCCCTCCCTCACCCTCTTCCAGGGTGTCTGGCACAAACTTGAGGATTGATGAATATTTTTCCAACACAGTACCCTGGTTTCTAAAGGCAAGTTTTCCATTTTCAGTCTTGGGTGCTGCTGAGGTTTAAGGCTGTCAGCCCTGAGTGAGGTTGTGAAGCTGGGATGGGAGCCAGACATTCAGCACACCTCTGAGCACAGCTAGAATTGATTCTAAGTGTCTCTAAAGAGCACACACAATGGATGAGAATTAGATTTGACTCAATGGCTAGTGGCATAAAGCAAGCACCAGACATTTGAGAATGAAACCTTGAGCACTCTTCCAACCTTTTGCCCTGATGATGATATTTCCACTGACACTGACAAACTGCTATAATCTCTCTCCACACTCATGCCCAGCTGAGACTTCTCATGTCTCTACCCAAGTACACATATTGTTCTGGTAATGACTACCAAGTAAAGTGGAAACGATTGGAGCTAACGTTTGCTCTGCTGTTCTGTAGAATGCTGCAACTACACATTTAGGAGATTTATTTTAAAAGAACTACCCATCTTGATTATATCTCCAGATCAGCCTCTGCAGAATCACAGAACCTTCTATGTCCAACACCAGTAATGATAGCAATGTACTATTATTTACCAGACCTGTAAGTCACAGGTCTTCCAAGCTTGTGTATGTTGCAGACACAAACTTTCTGACTTAGTTTTAGTGCTATATTTTCAAATACACTCTCTGTTATGTCCAGAAAATTATTACTCATAAAAGCAGCTGTTTTAGTTAATTGAAGCTAGGTGTTTTAATACTGTTTTAGTCCAAACATAAAGGACTTGAGTCATAAAGTCCTATTAAAAATTTTACCTGCCATTTTGATTGAACTTATTTCTTCCAGCAGCGACAGAAAAAGACTCTAAGTTATACTCCAGAGTGTTTTAAGAAAAGGTGAAAAGAAAAGTAAAAGAACAGGGTCATTCTGCATTTCTTTCAGTAGATTTAATTTACTTTTATTTGGAAGGGAGTTAGTGCAAATCATTCATAAACATGGCTCTGAAGATCTCTAATGGAACTGAGGCTATTGAGGCATAACTCTCTTGGGGTGTAACTCAAAAATGCAATCAGAATTGTGTTTTCTGGAAGGTTATTGGATCTAGACAAGCAACAAAGATTAAATCTATGAGAAATGAGTGGTGCACTCTCTCTAGACCTCCTTCTGACAGTTAAAAATTCCCTTGGCTTCAGAAGAAATCCATCTCTGCCTAAACTCATCATTGGTTCTCTGGGAATAGATGTTGACAAAGAATTACATAAATTGATATTTTAAATCAAGCTTGTCCAACCCACAGGCCACAGGCTGCATGTGGCTCAGGATGGCTTTGAATGTGGCAAAACACAACATTATGAGATTTTTTTTGTGATTTTCTTTTTAGCTTATCAGCTATTGTTAGTGTTAGTGTATTTTATGTGTGGCCCAAGAAGATTCTTCTTCCAATGTAGCCCTGGGAAGCCAAAAGATTTGATACCCCTGTTTTAAGTGGCATTTTTATCTTTAGAGATTTTGAGAAAATTTGATAAATTTGGGGTTAAAAACACAAAACGTGGAGAGGTAATTTATTGAAATACTAATTAATGGGTTTTCCCTCTGTATTTCCATGGGAGACTTAAAAGCCAGAAAAAAATTCTATTTCCTCCTCATCCCTAAGGCTGTGTTTGCATATTTAAAAACCGAGCTTTTGTTTGGTTTGGCACATTATTGTTATTATTTTACTTTCCCTGAAGGGAATTACACTGGCTCCTGGAAGGGGATGAGAACTGAGGAATGCAGGGAAGATATGTGTGAAGCAGAAGAATGGCCCCCCAGTTGCATCCAAATTTCCTTTCCTGGAACCAGGAAATATGTCACTTTACATGGCAAAAGGAAGTTATAAAAGAAAAATGTTCAGAGTGAAAAAAAAAGTGGGACTCATCTATATGCTATTTACAAGAGATAAACTTGGCCAGGTGCGGTAGCTCATGCCTATAATCCCAGCACTTTGGGAGGCTGAAGCAGGCAGATCACTTGAGGTCGGGAGTTCGAGACCTGCCTGGCAAGCATGGTGAAACCCTGTCTCTACTAAAAATACAAAAATTAGCCAGGCATGGTGATGGTTGCCTGTAATCACAGCTACTTGGGAGGCTGAGGCAGGAGAATCACTTGAACCTGGGAGGTGGAGGTTGCAGTGAACTGAGATTGGGCCACTGCACTCCAGCCCAGGCAACAGAGCAAGACTCAGTCTCAAGAAAAAACAAACAAACAAAAAACAAAACAAAAAACAAGAGATAAACTTTAAATATAAAATATAAATAATTTCAAAGTAAAAGGATGAGATGATGTATACTGTTAAAAGACTTAGGCACATTTGAGTTGTAAAAAGTTTATTTGAGCATTCAGCAATTCATGAATTGGGCAGTGCTAGACCACAAGTGCTTCATGACTCCTCAGAGAAAGTCCCTAGTCAAGTTAATTGGTAGTTTTTGATTGGTTAAGTTTAGGTTTTGTTTTGCTGCTTACCTTGAGTGAGATTTGGTTTGTTTACACAGAAACTCAAGGCACAAGAGGCATTTCAGCCCAATGGTCTCTCGACTAGTTATTTTAACAGTATCAGGCAAAAAGTAACCTCTAAGGACTTCCCACTTTAAACAGTCAAATATTTTCTTTGGATTGCTTTCATGAACACCTCATAAAAGTTTTCCCCTCATGTCCACTCTGATGTTGGACTGGAGGATGGTTCAGTGGGAAGTCCCAGAGAAAACTCCTATGGAAAAATTAATACTGACAAAATAAGTTTCCATACCAGAGACAGAGAAGAACATTTAATAATGAAGAAACTCAATGTATAAAGAAGACATAACATTTCCATATGTACACATATATATCTAAAATCAGAGCTTTAAAACCCATGAAACAAAAACTTACAAGCAAAAAAGAAATAGACAACTCCATAATCATGGTGGAATAAAAAAAATAGATTAAAAATCTGTAAGGATATAGATTTTAACACTGTTGACCAATTTGTGGTGATAAAAAATTATGGAACACCATACTCAAAAATTGCAAGAGCATTTTTTCAAGACTCCAAATAGGAACCTTCATGGACCCTCCATTAAACAAGGCCACAAATTAATTAGTCCCTCCTCCCTTCAAGAAGTACATTTTATTTTCCACCTCTTTGATGTAAGCTGGTCTTGTGACTTGTATGGCAGAATTGGTGTTATGTCACTTATGAGTCAAGGCCACAAGAGGCCCTGACACTTTGTTTGCACCCTCTTGGAATGCTGCTGCCACTATGCAAAGAAGCTCAGGCTGAGATGAAAAGAGCACATGGAAAGAGGCCCAGTCATGCCAGTGCTCCGACTGAGTCAGACCCAGCCAACCCTCCAGCTGAATGCAGCCTCATGAGTGTGATCAAGGGAAACTAGCAGAACAATCATCCAGACAGCCAACAGAATTATTAAAAAAATAATAAACGGTCATATTTGGGCCACTATGTTTTGGAGTAGCTTGCTATGAAGCAATAGATTGCTGATACCTAAGAAAGACCATATACTTGGCTATAAAAAGATCTTAATACATTTCCATGGATCCAAATCATATGAAGTATCTTTCTGACTACAATGAGTTAAATTCTAAATACCACAAATCAACAACAAAAAGATCTAGAAAGTCCACAAATGTTTGGAAATCAAACAACGTAGTTTTGAATAATTTATAGGTCAAAGAAGAAACTGCAGGGGAATTTACGAAGTATTTTGTACAGAATAAGGAAAATAACATATCAAAACTTGCAGGATGCAGTAAAAACGGCACTTAGAAGGAAATGTATAGTTTAAAGTGTCTAAGTTAGGAGAAAATAGAGCTGGCAGTGGTGGCTCATGCCTGTAATCCCAGCAGTCTGGGAGGCCGAGGCGGGTAGATCACTTGAGCTCAGGAGTTCGAGATCAACCTGGGTAACAAGGCAAAACTCTCATCTCTACAAAAAAATACAAAAATTAGCTGGGTGTGGTGGCATGCACCTTTAGTCCCAGATACTTGAGAGTCTGAGGCAAGAGGATCGCCAGAGCCTGGGAAGTCAAGGCTGCAGTGAGCCGAGGTTGCACCACTGTACTCTAGCTTGGGGGACAGCGAGACGCTATCTCAAAAAATGAAAACAAAATTAAAATTTAAAAAGGCTAAAAATCCATAAAGAAGCTAGATCAAGGGCCGGGTGTGATGGCTCACACCTGTAATCCCAGCACTTTGGGAGGCTGAGGCTGGTGGATCACCTGAGGTTAGGAGGTTGCGACCAGCCTGGCCAACCTGGTGAACCCCATCTCTACTAAATTTACAAAAAATTAGCCAGGCGTGGTGTTGGTGCAGTGAGCCGAGGTTGCGTGACTGTACTCTAGCCTGGGTGACAGCGAGACCCTGTCTCAAATAAATAAATAAATAAATAAAAATAAAAAATAAAGAAAGACTAAAAAACCATAATCTAAGATCCTACCTTAAGATGCTAGACCAAGGGCCGGGTGTGGTGGCTCATGCCTGTAATCCCAGCACTTTGGGAGGCTGAGGCGGGAGGATCACCTGAGGTTAGGAGGTCGTGACCAGCCTGGCCAACCTGGTGAAACTCCATCTCTACTAAATTTACAAAAAATTAGCCAAGCGTGGTGGTGGGCGCCTATAATCCCAGCCACTGAGGAGGCTGAGGCAGAAGAATTGCTTGAACCTGGGAGGTGGAGGTTGCAGTGAGCCGAGATTGTGACATTGCACTCCAGCCTGGGCAACAAGAGGGAAACTCCATCTCGAAAAAAAAAAAAAAAAAAAAAGAAGCTAGACAAAGAAGGTAAAAATTAAACGCAAATTTCATAGAAAGAAAGAAATAAGTAGTCATTACGTACAGATGTAGACTTGACTGTGTGGGTAGAGAACATCAAGGAGTCAACAACAGCAACAATAAAAGCCTATGAGAATCATTAGTGGAATTAGCAAGTTCAACATAAAAAAGTCAATTTTGTTTCTATGTACTAACAATAAACAACTTAAAAATAAATAAAAATACAACACTGTATACAAAAACATGAAAATATAAAACACTTAAAAATAATTTTAACAAAAGATATAAAAGACCTCTACACTTGAAACTACAAATGTGTACAAACACAATCTTCTAAATAAACACTGAACCTTTTAGATAAATAGCTTTTTGAAAAAAACAAAAGAGAATGTTTAACCCTCTTCCTTTTTCTTCCCTTTTACTTAGAAGGCAGAAGGAAAAAGCGAGGAAGGGTTACATGATATCACAGTGGTGGGAGAGGTGTGCAAGAAAGTTCATAGGCATTTTTTTTGTAATAGTCTCAAACTGGAAACAGTCCAAATGTCCATTAATGGGAAATTGATATTGTGATATATTCATATAATAGAATACTACTCAGCAATAAAAATGAACAAATAACTGATAAATACAACAACACGGATGGATCCCAAAAACATTTTGAAAAGCAAATATTGTCAGATACAAAAAGTATGTACAGTAGTATATGGCATGTACATATTTCATTTACATGAAATTCAAGAGCAGCCAGAACTAATCTATCACAATAGACGTCACAACAACTTTTACCTCTGGGAGGCACAAAAACTGACTGAAAAGGAGCAGAAAAAACTTTCTGGGGTGGTAAGGATGTTCTACATTTTGACTGGGATATTTGTGGCACATGCATATACATTTGTCAACTGTAGTTTAACGTGTGCATTAAACATTAATGAGTTTCTGTACATTAAAACTCAATAAAATTAGTTTATAAGAAAAAGAATGAATTTGCACATCCCTCATGGGAGTTTTCAAGGCCTGGGACAAGTAAATCCCATAGGGCAGACAGCCCAAAACCTGGAGCTTATTGCAGGTGAGACTGGCAAGACTGGGTGAGACTCAGATGGTGGGTGGCCCGCTGAGAGCCAAGATGGGGATGGCACAGTGGGGAGCAGATGGCCAAACTACTCTGGAGCAACCACCATGCAAGATGAGGCAACAGAGGAGGCCTTCGGGCTACTGGTGCAGCAGATACAGTGAGGCTCAAAGCCTACACCCAAAAACTGGGGGCAATTAGATCTACACCAGACAGAGGCCAGTGGGGCCTATAAGATAGAATCGTAAGGTGACCACCAATGTCTCCTCTCCCATCACTGTAGGATTATATATAACCCTTCCTCCCTTTTTCCTTCTGCCTCCAGAGTTAACGAGGGGGAAAAAAAGGAGAGAGTTAAAGATTCCTTTTTGTTTTAAGAAAGAAATTTACCCTAAAGACACAACTTTTTATTCAGAACATTGTTTTAGACCAGAAGAAACTGAGTTGTCTTGACTGGAAAATTCAAATGCCTTGCCCCCACTCCAGGTAACACCTTTAATGAGGGTGGAGACTCCAGAACCACTTGAAGCCTAAGGCTACAAAAAGTAAAAGTTCCTTTTTGTTTTGTGTTTGAACTTTTGGGTTACAGTGTGTAATTTCCAACTCAGATCCATGCTGGTTTTTGGCCTCCATTCTGGCTGGAACATTGTGTCCATGTGGGGTCATGGCAAGTAATGGAGCTGGGGAGATTGGAAGGGGCCAGGCACTTGGGTACCATGTTAAGGAGCTTGGATTTTATCCTAAAGGCAAAGAGAAGGCTTAGAAAAATTTTAAGTCCGACAATAATATGATTAGATTTATGTCTTAGAAAAATGATTCACAGAAACACAGGAAATAATTTGAAGTGAGCAAAACTAGAAGCTGGGAGAGTACATAAGAGGCTATTAGAGAAAAGTAGGCAGGATATCTGGAGGGTCTTTATTAAGGTGGTGGCAGTGGGCATGGAGAAAATGGGATTGAATGATATTAAGGAAGTAAATACACAGGAAAGGTGGAAGATAACAATGATGCCTCTATCCCGGCTTGGACAACTGGGAGGATTATAATGCCATTTACTGACCAAAGGAACACAGGCAGTGTGAATTTGAGGGCCTCAGGGAAGGAAGATGACAATATATTATTAGTCTCTTCTCACATTGCTATAAAGAACTACTGGGTAATTTATAAGAAAAAAGGTTTAATTGGCTCACAGTTCCACAGCCTGTACAGGAAACATGGCTGGGGAGTCCTCAGGAAACTTACAATCATGGTGGAAGGTGAAGAGGAAGCCGGCACTTCCTACATGACTGAAACAGAAGGACGAGAGAGCAAAGTGGGAAGTGCTACACACTTTTAAACAGTGATCTCATGAGAACTCACTAATGAGACAGCACTGAGGGGATGATGCTAAACCATTAGAAACCATCCCCATGATCCTGTCATTCCCACCAGGCCCCACCTCCAACTATATATATATATATATATATATAGTGTGTGTGTGTATATATATAGTATATATATAATAAATAAATATATATGTGCCTTCTCATTCATAATTTTCAAATTGTATGCTTAAATTTATTATAACATTTACTATCTATACCAAATAATTAAATAAAAATGAAAGCAAGTGAAATTCAAAGAACAACATGATTCTGCTTACAGGTCTCTCTGATCCCGTTTCATTGCCAGTGAATTCCTCTGGGCATCTTAATTCAAGAAATGATCCCTGGGAGCTCTCTGCCATAAAGGGATTACTATGAAACTGAAGCAGATTGTTTTGTGATGGGTAAAGCATAAGCAGGTAAGCAATTTGCAATTTGAGTAGAAGTGCTGAGAGCCGTGCTGTCAACACTTTGTCTTGGTAGTTGCAATGGTGGCTTTCAGTCGTGGGGATGAGGGCAGAGCAGGATTTTTCCATTTCCCTCTCTTCCCTTGTTGGGCTAGTTGGTGACCTGGAGTCTACATGCTTCTAAGATTTAACTGTAAATAATTTGATGACTCAAATATAATAAAATAAATTATCTGGAAATTTATCTGGTCCATACAGAGAACTATGCTTGGCAGTATCCATGTCCAACTAGGACTCGAGCATTTGGTAGCCTTAACAAAAGCTTAGAGACTCAGAATAATGTGCTTGCACACGAGCTCAGACCAAACACATCTGTGATTGGCAGAATGATGGCCCCACAAGGATGTCCTGGTTATGCCGCCCTCAAACCTGTAAATATTTTACCTTATGAGGCAGAAAAAAACTCGTGATAAAGTGAATGATCTTGAGATGGGAAGACTATCTTGAATTATTTGGGTGGGCCAATCATAATCAAAAGGCTCTTATAAGATAGAGATGGGAGAGTCAAAGTCAGAGAGGAGAAGTGATGAGAAAGCAGAGGTTGAAGTGGTGTGCTTGGAAGATGGAGGGAGGGACGACAAGTCAAGGAATGTGAGAAACCCCATAAGCTGGAAAGAAAGATAAGAAAACAAATTGAACCCTATTGCCCCCTGCAGAACCAGCCACATTGACACCTTAATTTTAGCCCCTTAAAATCTGCTTGGGATGTCTGCCCACTATAACTGTAAGATAATAAATCTGTATTGTTTTATTGAGTCACTAAGAAAGTGGTAATTTTTTACAATAGCAACAGGAAACTAATACGAGACATTATCTTCTGTTTGTTTCATGGTCATGTGTCTCAGCACCTTCCTTCTCATCAATTAGTCAGTCTTTTTTAGGGAGGAAGCCAGGTTGAAAGATGCTTCATAAGTAACATTGAGCCATGAACTGCCACAGCCGCTCATTCTTCCTGACCACATCCCCCTGCTCACTCTTTATACACACACACCATTGACTCTCTCCTTTAGGTGCTGGGTCTGGATGGTGGAGCATCTAGGTCACCAGACATAGGTTTATGGGGTTCTTCTTCCTCATGGTTATTTGAATACCAGGAAGTGGTGGCTGCTCAAAATCCAGCAAAACCCAGTCAAAAGTGGGTGGAGCCATGGAAATCCAACCTGAGTCGAGATTCATCCAAAGGATAGTCTCAATAAGCTACAATTGTCAAATGCAAACTTCTGACCCATACACATTATGAGTCTGAGAGAACATTTAGGGAAAAGGTATTTAAACAATTCCTCTCATATGCACTCAGTGTCAGTACAGCTGACAGCCTGAGAAGTTACTCCATGTTAAAAAACTCTGTTGCAAACGCCTTCTGTACCAAATGCTTCTGGGCTGACATTGAATCACTCAACCTGGCTCTTGCTAGACCCCTCATTTTTCCCCCAGCTGGGAAGACCTCTATGTAATTTCATTTGACTCTGTTGATCACCAATGCGCTACAGAGGGCATTTAGAGATTAATTGCATAGGCATTTTTGCAGCCCATAGAGAAGCCTTCAGGAAACTGTTACAATGAGTAATTATCATTCAATAGATGTTAGAGCAATTCTAGATATGCAGTGATGAAATTAATCATAGCCTAATACATTCAACCAGGAACTTGTAAACAGCCTATCTTAAAGTATTTCCAATAGACAAATTCTTTCATCCTTTCAGAAAACTTTATTCAAGTCACAAATGCCCGTAAGATATTTGTAGAGCCTTTCCAAGGATCTCAGCTGGCAGAATAACTATTGAAGAGATAACCTATTCAGGAAAGATAAAATGTTTTCCAGCCTTCGTATAAATTGTATTTCCTCATTGTTTCCGAAATGATGGCAGCCAGAAAGAGGTCAGAAGTCTGCTGTGATAAAGAAGAAGTTGAAGCTAATGTGGATTCTGATAATGGTGTGTTAGTGATGAAGTAGAAAAAGAAAGGGAAGAAGGGAAAGAATAAGATTATGAAGGAGGAGGAGAAGAAGGTTGGGGGAGGAAGGGAACTGGCAAGTGTGAGAGCTATAAGAAATCTTAGTGGTTTTATAATCTGACCAGCACATGCACTGCAATCTCCTAGCAGGTGAATAATGGTGATTTATCTGGCTTTCAACATTGTCACATGATTCTTTTTAATGCAAACTTTGTCCAACTAACACTACACAGTGTTGATCAGAGCATCCTTCTGCACAAGTTAACCCACTTTGTGCAAGACTTTATACTTAAACCCAAGTGTGGGGTGCTCACATGGGTGACCCTGTAAAGTCACGGTTTCTGGTATCAACTGTCACCTTGCTGTTCCAGACAGGCCTTCTCTTTCTCAGTTCCCTTCCTTTCCCATCTTCCACCATATTTAAACTTTCAACAATCTCCTCTGATCCAAACTTGCAACAGTCTCCTCTGATCTATATTTCTAGCATATTCATTTATTGATTTAAAAAAATATTTGTTGAGAGTTTACTGTGTGCCAAACATGCTGTGTGCCAGTCATGCTAATAATCAAGGGAGCAGCAATGAACAAAATATAGCCCCAATTTTCATCAAGTTTATGTTCTAGTGGAGGTAAAGAGTAGGAAATAAACATACACTATGTTGGGTGCTGGAAAGTTTTCCAGGGAATGTAAACCAGAGGGAGGGAGCAGAGAGCAGGAGGAAAGCACCATTTCAGAGTGGTCCAAGAGGACTTCATGACAGGAAGGAAGCAAAGTGGTCCATGAGGACATGCAGGCAAGTGTGTTCTAGGTAGAGGGAACAGTGAGCACAGAAGATGCTTTATATGTTTCAAAGCTCGCACAAGCCAGACTGAGCAAGTAAAAGAGTAGTAGGAGCCTAGGTCACAGAGGTAGATCACGTAGGACCTTGTGGGACATTGCAAAGACATTGACTTCATTCTCAGTGAGATGGGACCCCATTCGAGTGTGTTTAAGTAGAGGAATGACATGATTTATATTCTAAAATGATGACTCTGCTGCTCTGAGCTAGGACTATGGGGAGCAAGAGGAGTGTATTAGTTTTCTGTGGCTGTCATAGGAAAGTACCAATAGTTGGGTGGCTCAAAAAAAATAGACACATTGTTTCACAGTTATGGAGATCAGAAGTCCAAAATCTATGTGTCAGGAGGGCCATGGTCTCTCTGAAGGCTCTAGGGGAACATCCTTTCATGTTGGCTTTGGTGACTGCCAACAGTCTTGGCCCTCAGGGCTTGCAGCTCCCTCCCTCCAATCTCTGCCTCCATCATCACATGTCGCCTTCTCTTGTGTGTCTGTGTCTCTCTGTGTCTCAACCTGGTTTTCTCATAAGAACACCACTCATTGGATTTGGAGCTTATCCTCATCCAGTTTGACTTCATCTTAACTAATTACATAGGCAAAACTCTATTTCCAAATAAGGTCATAGGCTGAGATTCCAGGAAGACATGAATTTTGGAGGAAACACCATTCAACTCAGTACAACTGACGTCAGGGAGCTATTGAGATAGTCCCGCGAGAGATGATGGTGGCTTATACCAGCAAGGGAGGTAATGACTGGTGATTAGATTTGGAAAAAAATGGTAAAGACTGAACTGATAGAATTCACTAGTGGACTGAAGATGGGATACAAAGGAATGAAGGATTTAGGGATGATGCCAAGATTTTTTGGCTTAAGCAACTGTAAGAATGCAATTTCTACTTTCAGAGATGACAGGGGAACAGGTTTTCAAGAAGAAACAAAGAGTTCTGGTTTAGAGAGGTTGAGTATGAAGTACCAGGTCTCCTATTTCAAAGAGAAAATGGAAGCCACCAAGCAGGGCTTCCCTAATTTCCTTCTAACCAAAGCTGTGCACTTACCTGTGACCCTACCCTCGCTCTCCTCCTTCACTTCTGGTTGAAGTTGCAGCTCAAACACTATGCAGGGCTCCAGATCCCACCCTCTCCACCCTCCTCAGGGAGGTTTATCATCCTTACTTATTTACAATTTCAACTCCCATTTAAACATGCTCAGGGAGTTCACATCTTGAAATGAAGGAAGGAGAAACAAATGAATAAAAAATTAAAAAGGAGGAAGAAAAGGAAATCCCACTCTGAGAAACACAGCCACCGCCTACTTGCCACTGTCATTCACAATTAGATTGCAGCTTCTCTCCCACCTGCAATTTCACTGAAACTGCTTCTGTCAAGAGCACCAAGGCCCTCCTTGCTGATAAATGCCACAGGCTTCACAGTCCTGATCTGACTTTTCAGGAACATTTGATACTCTTGACTTGTTTTTGAAGCAGTCTTTCCCCTTGTGGCTTCTAAACATTTAACTCCCTTGGTCTTTCTCCTGACTCTGCACACTCTCTCTCCCCCGCTCCATCCCCACTCCTCCCACAGGTGCTGGTCCCATCTATGTCCCTAACATATAAGATTCTAGCAGCGATCTTGCTCCTAAGCTTTGGACTCACACATCTGATTGCCTCTTGGTCATCTCCACGTTGCTGTCTTATGTGCGCACAAACTCAGCAAAGCCACCAAAGGACATAGGATCATTCTGCCAACTCCTGCTGCCCTGAGCTCCCTGTACCTGGGTCAGCACAGGGCTCCCCCATCCTGCAGATCGCAAGAGACATCTGGGCAGCTCTCCTTGTTTTCTCTCTCTCTGCACCTCTGTATTAGTCTGTTTTCACACTGCAGTTGAAGACATACCTGAGACTGGTAATTTACAAAAGAAAGAGGTTTGTTGAACTTACAGTTCCATGTGGCTGGGGAGGCCTCACAATCATGGCAGAAGGTGAAAGGCACATCTCATGTGTTGGCAGACAAGAGAAGAGAGCTTATGCAGGGAAACTCCCCTTTTTAAAATCATCAGATCTCGTGCGACCTATTAACTATCATGACAACAGCACAGGAGAGACCAGCCCCCATGATTCAATTACCTCCCACCGGGTCCCTCACACACACGTGGGAATTCAAGATGAGATTTGGGTGGGGACAAGCCAAACCGTATCAGTCCCTTGCATGTAAATTGCCAAGTGTTCTGCTCGTCTCTAAATGTGCCTGCTTCCTGTGCACACTCTGTCTGCCTGTTCAGTCAGCCCCTGCTTCTTCAGGTTCTCAGTTTAAAAGGTGACCTCCTTCAGGAGACCCTCCCTGAACCCTCAGGTCACTTGTCCTTCCCATGTGCTCTTCCTTGAGTTCTTATTTCTGCAAAACAGCACTTACACCACTCTGTTCTCAATGCCAGTTTACTTGACTCCATTCCCCACATGACCATAAACTTGAAGCCAGCCTGTCTCTTATCCTGTGTTCCTAGCAGCTTCCCCTCCTTTTCACCTCACAGGGTGACTTTTGGGCTCTTGGTCACTGTGCCCCCACCCTTTCCTCATCCCCTCCACGGCTGCTGCTGCTCCTGACTTGTTCCTCATCTTGTGAGGGGAAGCCTCTCCAGCTCATCTAGGACACCGATCCTCATTAACACACCCAGCAGGAGCCAGCTGGGCCCCACTACGAGCCTCAACAATGGCACTGTGGGGAGAACGCCCCCACCGTGTTTGCCCAAGCCAAGATTAATGAATGAGGATGGGGCTATAGAGAAGGAAGCATCCTGAGAGCTGCAGCTCACAGAAGCAGCCTCATTATAAAGGACTTAGTTGAAGAGTGCTTTTTTTTTTGCCTTCTGCTGGTCTCCTAATCCATGCTTTGGTTCTTCCTTTTTGGTAAATCCCGACATTCTCAAGATTATCATGGGAAGAGTGTCCTAGTGAGTTTCTACAGCCTCCACCCATTGTTCTCATTGCCACAGCAGCTTCTGCGCAGAGCTCCACAGTCCCAAAGCCCCTGGGCAGCAGTGATGAAGAGCTAACTACACCGCTGTAATAAGATGTTTCTCTCCATGGATCCTCTTGCCCACAGCTGATGCCCCTTCTGAGGTCCAGCAGTTGCCACGAATATCCCTGCTTGATGGGTCCATAGGCAAGATTTTTAAATGCCCAGTTCACCATGACAGATGCATTAAGCTCCCTTCTCTGTACGTATTAGAGCAAACATTTTCCCCCATTAGTAATATCAGAAAAAGATAATTTCTCCCCTAAAAGCCATGTTGCATGTAGAAAACTCAACAATATGAAAAGTTGCAAGAAAATTTAGTGACTGCTCTCACTTATTTTGGAAAAGACATAGAAAATACTTAATCACACCACTTTGGGAGGCTGAGGCGGGTGGATCACTTGAGGTCAGGAGTTCGAGACGAGCCTGGCAAACATGGTGAAACTCCGTCTTTACAAAAATTAACTGGGCATGGTGGTGGGTGCCTGTAATCCCAGCTACTAGGGAGGCTGAGACTGGAGAATGGCGTGAACCCAGAAGGTGGAGGTTGCAATGAGCCAAGATTGTGCCATTGCATTCCAGCCCGGGCAATAAGAGTGAAACTCTGTATCAAAAAAAAAAAAAATGATTAAAAAATGCACCACCGAAACTTTATAGGAAACTGTGCATTATTTTCATTCTCCCATTGGCTCCTAGTGTCCTATATTTCCTAGGGAGAAAACATCTTAAAACAACTTTATTTTTTATTTTTTTTTTTTTCTAGATGGAGTCTGGCTCCATTGCCCAGGTTGGAGTGCCGTAGCTCAATCTTGGCTCACTGCAACCTCCACCTCCTGGGTTCAAGCGATTCTCCTGCCTCAGCCTCTCAAGTAGCTGGGATTACAGGCACCCACCACCACGTCTGGCTAATTTTTGTATTTTTAGTAGAGTTGGAGTTTCACCATATTGGCCAGGTTGGTCTTGAACTCCTGACCTCATGATCCGCCCACTTTGGCCTCCCAAAGTGCTGGGATTACAGTCCTGAGCCACTGCGCCTGACCAAAACAACTTTAAATTCCTTAATGAATTAACCACATAAATCCGTGGTCTATAAAATGGCACCTTTATGACGGAAATGAATTAATCTCTAGGTACCACTGGGGACCAGAACTTTTGAGCTTTGCTACAAATTATAGCATCTGCTGAAATTCTGTATCACCCACACATGATGGAAACATTTTTTCTGAACTGACAAACTGGCACTAAGCTAATTGCCTAAAGTACCTTTTTAAGGTCTTTAACCTATTATTTTTTAACATGTAGAACACCAAATGATTTTTGTATAAATTATGTGATTTATATAAATAATATATATGTATATAATGAAATAATTATATATTACATTGTTATATATTACATTTTATTATGTATTATATAATATTTATTTCATACATAATTTAAAACAAACTTTGCCACATCTTAGTTTATAAAAGGTTGAACTTGGAAAGAGAAGTTTAAAATATCAGATATTTGTAACTGACTGCTATTAAAAGATGTAAGTTAAAACCTAAGCTATACAGAGACATATAGGCAAAGCAATACCCCTGTTTAAAAGTGACATATCAGGCCAGGCATGGTGCTCACACCTGTAATCCCAGCGTTTTGGGAGGCCCAGTGGGCACATCACTTGAGGCCAGGAGTTCAAGACCAGTCTGGCCAACATGGTGAAATCCTATCTTTACCAAAAATACAAAACACACACACACACACTAGCTGGGCAAGATAGCCCAAGCCTGTAATTCCAGCTACTCAGGAGGCTGAGGCACAAGAATTGCTTGAACCCAGGAGGCGCAGGTTGCAGTGAGTTGAGATCACTACATTGCACTCCAGCCTGGGCGACAGAATGAGGCTCTGTCTCAGAAAATAATGAATGATGAATGAATGAATGAATGAATAAATAAATAAATAAATAAATAAATCCACATCAGTTGCTAGAAGACAAATCCTCCTCCCATACATAGACAAGGGAGGAGGGAGCATTTGTCCATCATCAAAAATAATAGGCCAGGCTAACATTGTTAACTTATGAGGAAAAAGCAGAAAAGAGAAGCAGTCCCAGGCTGAAACAAAAACAACAGAAAGAGCTTGCTTTATTTTGGTTTTAGTTATTGGGATGTATAGAATAAAAAACAAAAACAAAAAAAAATTGAGTCAGTGACGTGGCTCATGTCTGTAATCTCAACACTTTGGGAGGCCGAGGCAGGCAGACGACGTGAGGTCAGGAGTTCAAGACCAGTCTGGCCAACATGGTGAAACCGCATCTCTACTAAAAAATACAAAAATTAGCCAGATGTGGTGGTGGCCGCCTGTAATCCCAGCTACTCAGGAAGCTGAGGCATGAGAATCGCTTGAACCTGGAAGGCAGACGGTACAGTGAGCTGAGATCACACCACTCCACTCCAGCCTGGGTGACAGAGCAAGACTCAGCCTCAAAAAAATATATATACGAAAAATCAGATGATGACATGTATTAAGTGTTTGGGGCTAATAATGGAGAAACTGTCCTCCACTCCACAAAACCTATGATGTGCTTTCCTCTTCATAATGATGCACGTTGCCATCCCCTGGGAGAATGCAAGAAAGCAGCATAGCCCATTTGATGCCCTAGTATTTTTATTGCCTCATTTGAATTTGCAGCAACTGGTGGAGAGAGAACATCCATCTCCCACAAATGACCCTGCTAAATCTTACCACCCACTGCTTGAACACCAGCTTCTATATGAGATTCAGTCCCAGATACCTAAGGTGGGTCATGTCTTCACCTGTGGCCCACAGTCCCCTACAGGAAGCCTCGCCATTACTGGAACATGCCTGTCTTTTACTCTGCAGCTGTTCCACAGTGTTCTCTCCTTGTCTGATTGGCAAGTATTCATTCATGCTTCCAGACCCATGTCCTGTTGGCTCGTCAGAGACACCTTCCCCAGCTGCCTTAGGGCAACTGACAACTCCTCTAGACTGGGACCTCTCTTAGCTCACCTGTATGTTGACACGTATGATGCAGTGCAGCCTATCCCCACACACGGAGTCTTCCTGACAACCTGGCTTGTCCATACCCTGCCACCAACAATGCCCAGCACAGAAAGTGCTCTGTGTCTCTACTACAGATTATTGAAAAGAGACAGGCTGCATACAGCTTCTAAATCTGTATCATATTGAAAACGATTTTGAAAATAATAATTTAAAATATTTCCAACTCATTTCCTTACCATAAATGTTTTTGACATGTATGGCAGCCTGAGTTTGAAATATGGCGTTAACTCATATAGCATGATATTAAGCATTTTAATTATTTTAAAGCTCTATTATTTCCATTATCTAAATGCACTCCCCACCCTTGGAGTGTTTCTTCTGAGTTTCTTTTTTTTTTTGAGAGAGGGTCTCACTCTGTTGCCTAGACTGGAGTGTAGTGGTGCAACCTTAGCTCACTGCAAACTCTGCCTCCCAGGCTCAAGCCATTTTCGTACCTCAGCCTCCTGAGTAGCTAGGATTACAGGCACGCACCATCACGCCCAGCTAATTTTTGTATTTTTAGTAGAGATGGATTTCCCCATGTTGGCCAGGCTGGTCTCGAACTCATGACCTCAAATTATCCACCTGCCCCAGCCTAGCAAAGTGCTGGGATTACAAACACGAGCCACCATGCTCCACCTCTTTTGTGTTTCTATGCAATCATTTTCATGGATGGTACATTTTGTTGAGTGGAAATTCTGCCAATTTTTTATTCCAACATTGATTCAGAGTGTGTGTGTGTGTGTGTGGTGGGAGCTGTGAAGACAGGATGTAGACAAAAGGTACACTCAAAGGGCAAGGTCTTGGGAAACAGGGAGACTAGGGTGCGTGGTTTTGTTTTTTTTTTTTTTTTTCCTGATGGATATTTCCATCATTCACTTTCCATCATGCAGTCTTGTCTCCAGCCATCTCCACCTCATGCACCCCATACAGTCATTAGAGAAAGCGGGGTTCTCATCCTCTGTCCCTTTTTGTTTTCGAGTGAGTTGATATGCATACAAAGGTGTGCATTAATTCAAAGGGCAGTGGAGCAGTGATAGTCCAATTTGTGTCTCAAGTCTCTTAGTCCAGTATTTTTAACACAATGCTCTCAATTGTAATGTCAACAGTAACCACAATTATCCTCTATTAAACGTTATGCTGTTGATGATCTGCCTTAGTGATGCAACTGTTCAGGAATCTCACCCAGGACTGTGCTCATGGAACATCGGATTAAAACAAGCAATCAATCAAAGTTTGAAACACTGTTTAACATTCTCACCACCTAAATCTGCCCTTAAATAGTGGCTGAATTTTCCTTCTTTTATGATTCATTCTTCACGTTTCTGCAAATTGTCACATCCTTATCATTTGTGACACAGCTTTTGATTGGAAAAATATTATTTCAAGTTTTGGGAGAATTTGCTATGGAGGAATCACAATTCTATTCTGTGAGGTATTCCATTATATAAACATGAACTATTCTATTATTAATCACCCAAAAGTTATTTTTAGAAAATAGAATGTAAAGCATTTTATTTTATATGATTTAAAATCTAGTCATTAATTACTTCAAACAACCAGCATGTTCAGTTCATGTTTCTAGGGAAAACATCCTTCCTGTCTTCTCATCTGCTCTGTGGTTGTTCATTAAAATGTGCCAATTACCTCCATTAGGTAGATAAGAAGGTAGAAAATCCCCAGGTACCCCTAGTTAGCAACCTGTTCCTGGGGAGTCAATAGCCTCATTCTTCGTCTCCTCTTTTCATTAAAAAAAATACTCATCTAGTGAAAGAAAAAGACTTCTCACTGCTGGCAAACATATTTCATAGAACTTCATTAAACTAAGTTAAAGGATTAGCGTTTAAATGATTTAAGAAGGTATGTAAGGTTTTACCAAAAGAAAATCTAATTAAGATGGTGCTCAAAGAATTCAAGACACTAATAATTAACCGAATTAATTGTGATAGGTCTATCAGAGGGCTATGCAAATGTTAGTCATTATCATTATTGCAGGTACCATGACACGACATTTAGGTGAGCTTTTGGGGTTATAAGTACGCAAGATGCTCTGCTTATGTAACATGTACTGGAGTAAAACTATTTTTATTTCACTCATTTTTATCTTTCTACAAGCTCTCTGTTTCAGAAATTAGATAACAAGACATAAGTCCTAGATCATGCATTCCTGGTGACTGGTTACTTCAACACAGCAAAAAGTCACGCTTCAGTTTGCCAACCAGCACGAGGCACAAGAGCGTCACCTCAGAGCTCCCTGTGTTGCAGAACTGACAGGCACTTTGGAATCTGCCCACAGCGTCCTAAACTCTTGCCCGTTTGTAACAGGTCTGAAAAATTACACACAGAGCAAAAGCTTTCATAAAAATATATTTAAAACAAGCAAGAAAAAATAGTTTTGGCCTTAAGGATAACTTTCATTATTCTTTTAACCAAGTATAGTTAAATTATATGTATAATGATTTCAAGTACCAACTTACAAAAGATGTGACAAACCAGACAACGAAGAACAAGAAGACTCTTTTTCTCAGAAAAAAATGTATTTGCAATTCAAATGTTCATATAAAAAGCATAAATCTTAAAAAGTTCATAGATGTGTTTTTAGAAGTGCTATGGTTTTGCCATTCATTGCAATTACATTCCAAAATGTGCAGGGCGGTCCACACTGCATCATCTTATGCTTTTGTCACACTGAAGTCACTCTCATCACGACCTCCCCCGAGCTGTTATCTTCTGATAAGTCTTCATGAGGCCTCATCCGATTGAACAGGTGCAATAACACGTAGCCACACTGAAACCTCGGCGAGGTTAACTGAGTTGGGTGGACCAAGTTTCTGTTCCGCAGAGCTGTCAATGGCAACCACAAAGTCCTACTTGTGGAAGACTCTCCCCGGCTGCTTTCTTCGATGTCTGTGGCTTTGTCATAATTTAACACATCCCAGTGCAAATTCACAGCTCGCCAGCGCTTAAACACTCTGTAAACTGCAGCTCCTTCATGAACGATGAGACCTAAAATTTGAGGAAATAAAAAAAACAAAAAGACTGGTGACAATCCAAGGTTGGGAGCGTTATTTTGTATACTAGTAAGGGATCCAAAAATAGTTATGTTATTCATCATCAGCAAAAATATGGTATTCTGTCTGCTCAAATGTTATGGCTAATGGCAAGTTACTACCCATATGACACAGAAATAATCCATTTTTGAAGAGTAAGAGTACATTAATATGTAGAGAATCAAGCTATGGCAGATATAATTTCCTTGCTCCATCATGGCTCAGATTTTGCCTTGGGCACTTATATTGCCTTAGGAGAATCATTAGGTTCATTTATGGATTTAACACATAGTCTTGAGTGCCTATTGTGTGGCCAAGCAATGTATAAGGGGCTTGAACCCAGCGGGCAATTTAATTTGAGAAAGAGACAGATGTTAAGGTCGTTACAGATACTAAGGTTACTGTTTCCCCAGTTCCTAAAACAATGCCTGACCCACAGTAAAAACCATATAAATTTTGTTATTTGTATTCTCCTCAACAATTCAACAAAATGTATTGAACAGTTACTTTAGAGCTTTATGAATATTATCCCATGTAGTACTCATCATAGCCATATAAAGTAAGTACTAGCACTTCCTCCGTTGGATAAACAAGGAAACAAAGCCTTGGGGATGCTCAGAAACTTGCTCAAAAACATACAACTAGTAGCAGTGGAGAGCAGGGATTCAAAAACAGGCAGGCTGGCTCCGGGGTGCTTGTTCTTTGTTGCTATAAAGTGAATCAGCTCTTTCCACGTTTCTGAGACAGACTCTTAGGAAAATAAAGTAATACAGCAAACTTGGAAACCGTTAAGTCAGACAGAATGCACTAGCACATGTGCCATCTCCACTATCCACTCCAGATCTGTCACGCACCCTGCATTTCACACATCTACATTTCAGCATGTAGTCCAAAGGCTTTTGAATTTGTGATCCCTCACAAAAAAGTAGTCCCTGGGGAAGGTCTCTCAGATAGAGAAGTGAGGAAGAGCTCTTCTCTTTGAGGAGGCTGAAAGTCCACTGAAGTCGGTGGAGAGAGCAATCAATAGTCTTTGGTAGATGAAGTACGGCATGTGAGCAGAGCATGTCAGCTGGCACAACCACATTTTAATGATAAATTTAAAAATGAGCAGATCCCACCTTTTAGCAGTTAGACCTTTGGGTATATGCCCTAGAGAAACTCTCACAAATGTGAACAAGGAAGCAAGTTAAAAAATGTTTACTACCTAATTGCCTGTATTTGAAGGAAAAAACTTCAAGGCATCCCAACGGTCTGTCCTCAGAAGAATGGACAAATTGTACGTAGAACCAAGGGATAAGAGTAATGAGATAAAAGGAAATATTGTCATATGCATTAATGTGGATACCTCTGAAACCATAATGACAATTCCAAAGTCACAATGAAAAAATTAAAGTTTCAGAAAGAAACAATGGCAGTGAATAAATACTATCCATTTTAATGAAGATACATATATAGATGGTAGACATATAAAAGCATGGATGAGAATAATAACCACTAAATTCATGGTAGTGAGGAAGGAAGGAAAGAAACAAAATTGGGAAGTGGCTTCAAAGAGGGTTTCAACATTTGGGTGTCCCAAATGTTGCATTTTTAAAACTGGGTGGTGGAGATATTAATGCTCAACATATTATTCTGTGTATTTATGGTGACTGAATAATTCACAATTTCAAAAATAACAGAGAATTTATTAGAAAAGTTCATCTAAAGTGGATTTGGGGAGTTGGGGAGACAGTAAGGAGGGAGACTGCATTTACATGAAGAACAGAGTGATAGCAGTAAGGATACGACAGAGAAATAAAGTAATAAATTCCCAGGAAAAACTGACAGGAACTGTAACAGGAACTGTAACGGAAGAAAGGGGGAAAAACTCAGTCCCATGTTTTTAAGGCTGGAGGAATGGGTAATTGAAAGATTGGTAATCACCTTCCCATAAGTACAATGAGGTAAGTGTTTTGAGCATGTTTTTCTTGGAGAGACTATTACATTTTTTTGACAGATAAAACAATGCCAGGTGGGTGACAGGGATACCCAGTCCTTGAAAAATGACGCCTACCTAATGTCAAAACTTAAGTTTTGCATTAGTCTCTCACCAGGAGATAAATTTCTGATACATGTGACTTACAAGCATTCTGAAGATATTAATATAGGTTACCAAAAAAATGCATGTGGTCTAACAAGCAAACACATCTTAAGTCCAGTTATTATATATGACCAAAATAATAAGGAGAAATGTAAAATTCTATTTGTCATAACAATTTCAAATAATTGTTTTTATCAACAACTTTTTTCCAAAGGAATAATCAAGTTGACCTAACTGACCAGATATTTTCAGGAAACAGCCAGAATGAAAAGTCAATACTATCAGATTTTAATTGGTGGTTCTATTATTAGCTTTCTGAATTCTCCATGGTCAATAATTTAACATTTCGGGTTCAATTTTTCCTCCTTAAAATAAAATTGGAATACCTAATCTTTACATTCAGCCAGGCAACATAGAGATAAATTGGAATTCATCAACTATAAAGCCCTCACATTTCTTCTGGGATGGTAACTCTATAAATACAAGACACTATTATTAATTAAAAATCAATAGTGAATCTATGTGGTGGGGAACACATATTCGCACTAATCACAAAACAATTACAGCCTGAGACAGGTTCATTCTGGGTAAGTGCAGCGATGGAGGGTGCAGGAGCACAGCTTCACCAGAGGAAACCACTGACTTTGCAAGAGCCTATTCTTTTTTTTATTGATTTCCTTTGCAAGGCCAGAAATCAGATCACTTACTAGAGCTTAAAGTCACTTTCCGGGAATATATTCCTGGTAGCTCTTTTCTAAATACATAAATCTAATCAATATGCAGAAATAAATCCCACAGGTCTTTATAGTACATTTTGAACCAAATTTAGAGAGAGAACTACTTGAAGTTTTCATGAAGACGCAGTCCTTTTGAATTTCCAGTTCCCTGGGCTGCTTTTTAATTGCTGCAGGTTATGAATGATGTTTAGATTCTGTTTTATTCCCCACGAGCATTCAGAATTACTCCTTGGCTTCTGCAAGCTCAGATTTTACTGAAATGCAACGAATTCCATTCCCATCCCCAAGGCTGTTCTCTGTAACGTGCATTTTTTCCCCTTTTTCTTCAAATGCTGTGGAGTTACAGCAAATGCCTTTTGTGCTAGTGGTTACCAGGTGTGACTACTACGATCGGCAAAGCCAGGGTAAGGATTCATTCAACTCTGGCTCATTCTGTTGAAAATCCAGCTTTTAAAAACTCTATTAGTATGCTTTCTTACTGATGATCAAATGAATTGTCACCTTGACATTTCAGGTCATTTGCGAACAGACTGACATACCTTTTCATCTGAGTCACTAAGCCTACATGAAGCGAAAAGCGATGATCACTTCTATAAAATGTAAATACTAAATATTTTAGGATACTCGCTACATTATTAACAGCGTGGATATAAAAAAATGTGATTCATGGGACTTAAGGTTTGTAGAGTTGAGGAGTATGTGCATGTGTGTGTGTGGTTGGTTGGTTGGTTGGTTGGTTTTTGTCATTTTCTTACTGGTAATGTTTAACTGGAGTATCACCTTACTGAAGTGTAAAGAAACATTTTTGTTAGAGATTAATCTTGAAAAAGCAGGCTTAAATAATTTCTGGTTTCATTGAATACAGTTTTTAATATAAGCAAAATAAAATCTAAATTTTGAAGTGGTGTGTTACTTGAAATTCCTTCTGGTATTAGGCTATTTACCCAAATAGGTGATGGGGAAGGCTACCAAGGTACATATGCTCACATGCTCCATGCTCGTGCACACACACACACACACACACACACACACACACACCATTTGTCTATGTTTACTTTAACATATGAAATGTTATAATTAATAGAGACTTACAAAATTTATGATCAATTACAAATTTTACCTTGTATTAATTACTAAACCACTGGTCAAAAAATTTGATATTGTGTTACAGTCTCAGTTTTTGTTTGGATAAGTCTGGTTGTTTTTTATAACTCATAACATAAATTTGTATCGAGAACCTATTCTGTGCCAAATTCTGTGCTAAGAGCTTTACATGCACAATTTTCATTTAATCTTGACTGCACCTATACAAATAGGTACTTGTTTGTTTGTTTGTTTGTTTGTTTGTTTGAGATGGAGTCTCGCTCTGTTGCCCAGGCTGGAGTGCAGTGGTGCAATCTCGGCTCACTGCAAGCTCCACCTCCCAGGTTCACGCCATTCTCCTGCCTCAGCCTC
Organism: Macaca mulatta; assembly: GCF_049350105.2. Lineage (NCBI taxonomy): Eukaryota > Metazoa > Chordata > Mammalia > Primates > Cercopithecidae > Macaca > Macaca mulatta. The sequence goes on from NC_133411.1 coordinate 17,509,574, forward strand.
CCAAGTAGCTGGGACTAACAAATACAAACAGGTACTAGTTTTAAACAATGTTACAGTTGAGAAAATTCAGACCCAGAGAGCTGTCCAACATCATGAAGACAGAAGAATCAGAGCTGAGATTGGAACCCAAATTTGTTCAAAATGTAAACCTCAAGTGCTGCAGTCCCATCCATCCTAAATCTCCAAAGTATAGAAGTCTCTTCTAATCACAGAATAACCAAATAAAAGAGGTTACTATGGACTAAACATTTGTGTCCCCAGATGAATTCATATGTTGAAGCACTAATTTCCAGTGTGATGGTATTTGGAAGTGAGGCCTCTGGGAGGTAATCAGGGTTGGATGAGATTGTGAGCGTGGGGCCTGCATGATGGGATTAATGTCCTTACAACAAACAGAAGAGACATTAGTGCTCTCTCGCTCTCTCTCCTTCTCTCTCTGTGTGTGTGTGTGTGTGTGTGTGTGTGTGTGTGTGTGTACATACACCAAGGAAAGGCCATGTGAGAGCATAACAGGGAGATGGTGGTCTGCAAATCAGAAAGAGAGCCTTCAGCAGACACCAGATACGTTGCTGGCCAAATATCTGCCACAAGTTGTGTTATTTAGCTTTCCCAAGGGTCATTTTGATTGAACAGCACACAGAGTTTTGCCTTGCGCTCCTTTGTGGTTTCATCAGGGGCTTGCATTTCCTGGGAGGACTGGGGGTGAGTGTGGCTTCCCAGGCAAAGCTCTCATCATCTACAGTGTTGTTTTCAAAAAGCCTTGCCAACTCTTTTCTCTCTGTGAGTGGGAAGGGAGGGGAGGGGAGGGAGTGGCTGCTTCACCTGCACTCCTAGAGGTATAATAATGTCAGCGACACACAAGGATGGTAAAGATGGAAACTAACTGTATAAACTTTGCTTACCTCACAAACTCCAGAACTTAATTTACTCAAGTTTTAAATGAGAGTGATGCAGTTTACCTACAGTCTCAATACATCTCATATATGTATACACCCAAACTCTATAACACATAGATACAACCCCATGTCATTCTGAGAAGTCAGTGTGCACAGGAAGCAAACTGGGACTTTGGGCTCTGTTTAATCCCATGTGCTAGAAGAGCATTTTAGAACCCATCTAATAAACTGGTGCCACTTTTGACTCCTTAATTTCTGCTGCTACTTGGTGAAAGCCAGAGCATGGTTGCTTCAAAGAGGATTAATCAAACGAGGCTGTGGCCCAAGACACCCTTTGTTGTGATGATCTCTGCTAGAATATAATACAATGCATGAATCCTCCTGACACTGTTTCTTAATCTGCCCCAAACTTAAATGTCCAGGAGTTGTGGAAACTTAGATGTGAGTGTAGAGGTAATCACTTTAAAAGTCACTAATCTATTGCTGGGTCTTGTTAATACGCATCAAACAATAACCATAAGTCATGGTTACTTTCGTATGTACAGAATTTTTTTTTGTTGGATTAAACTATATATGAAGCTATAGACAGATAACTGTATGTGAACTATAAATAAATATAATGTAAAGTAATATATATTACTATATAATAATATATATAGAACTATATCTGAATATATTTTCAAAACATGCAAAAAATAAAATGTAAAGATATAAAGACTGAAAGATATACACATGTCATCACAAAAGTTACTAAGCTCACAAAACAAAGGTGTCATAAATTGATATCCTAAAACCCAGATATCTGGGAACTGCAATGTCTTAATTATATATGAGCATTTTGTGAATATGCATCTCCACTGTTGTCCATATAAAAACAAATAATGTAAAACAGTAGCCCACATAAAATGTACTTACAAACTGTACCCTAGAACAGATGGACTTAATAGATATTTCTAAAACATTCTACCCAACAACTGCAGAACATACATTTCGTTCATCAGCACATGGAACATCCTCCAAGATAGACCATATGATAGGCCACAGAACAAGTCTCAACAAATTTAAGAAAGAAAATGAAATCATATCAAGTACTGTCTCAGACCACAGCGGAATAAAATGGGAAGTCAATTCCAAAAGGAATACTCAAAACCATGCAAATACATAAAGATTAAATAACCTGCTCCTGAATGATTGTTGAGTCACAGTGAAATACAGACAGAAATTTAAAAATTCTTTGAACTGAACAATAATATTGACACAAGCTATCAAAACCTCTGGGACACAAAGTGGTCCTAAGAGGAAAGTTCATAGCATTAAATGCCTACATCAACAAGTCTGAAAGAGAATAAATAGGCAATCTAAGGTCACACCTCAACGAACTAGAGAACAAACAAAAACCCAAACCCAGCAGAAGAAAAGAAATAACCAAGATGAGAACAGAAGTAAATGAAACTGAAACAAAAATACAAAAGATAAATGAAACAAAAAGCTGATTCTTTGAAAAGATAAATAACATTGATAGACCATTAGCGAGATTAACCAAGATATGTTGGTTTTTCTATTGTTGACTATAAATAGTATAGAGCTTTGCTCTTCTCAGAATGACCTAGAACCATGTAAAATTCATAGAACCAGGTTGAGAACAGCATGTTGATCATCACAGCTCAAGGGCTCAAATACAGATGCATCATTACCATTGATAAAATAAAATCCTCTGTGCAAGAAACATGATAGGGACAATGAATTATTGTGAAACTTACCATGACAAAAAACCCTTGACACGAAGGGGTTGGCTAATTTCTAAATATTGATGATCCAACTCACCTCACCCCCAAGTAGATAAAAGCACACAGGAAGAAATGATCAATGCAATAATGAAGATCCTAATGATGTCAGAGTTTCTCCAAGAGCACACACAAGAAAATCAGTGTTCATTCTATGACACTGCCACTGTCTATGTCCTCCTGTATGCTTCATGAAGTCTGCGGCTATCGGCCTGGACACAAAAAGCACATCTGTGCTGGATCTGCAAAGCTGATGACACCACTGCTTGGAAGAACAAGATGGCAAAGTCCAATTGTCAGATGGAGTCTCATCTTTTACTAATTGGCAGTGAATGAAGCACACCCTTTTCTGAAAGGTTCTGACACAGGTTAAATTTGTCCTTGTCTTGCCATCCCTGTTTTAGTTAATGACCATCTCCCATGTCAATTAAACCAGAAGCCTAGGAGACACCATGACTCCTCTCTCCTCTTGCACAAACTTCTGTTGATTCTGTCTTCTTGGCAAACCTGAGCTGAAAGCATAAGACGGACAATTTCCTGGAATGCCGGCTCTTACATTTGCACAATGAAGTATTAATTATGCTTCAAGATCCAGATTCTCTCATAATTTCTTCTCTGATGTACTCAAATAAAATAAATCTTTTCCTCCTTCTACTGCCCACCACTCTACACAGGAAATATCCGCACTGATTTCCTTACTACCTATACTATAACAATTTGCTTCTATGCCTGAAATTCCTAATCATATGTGTGCTCCCTGACAACAGAACCATGTCTTATTTGCTTTTGGGAACCTGTTCCTATCTTAATATCCAGGTCAAAACTCAGTCTTTGCTGAAAGAGAGGGGGAGAGAGAGAGAGGAGAGTAGCCATCACTGGGATCTAAGGGGTCACGAGGAATGACTTAATCTAGTTGTGACTGCTCTATGAAAATAGAAAAGGATCTATGAAAATAGAAAGGAAAATAGAAAAGGATTGTTCTTTGAAAGGTTAAAGTAATATTTGCAGATGCCAAAGAAACAGAGACAGGCAGTTCAGGATGAGACTGGAAAAGAGTTTAGGGATTGGGGCCCATAGCTCATGAGTGGGTTTTGGTCTTGGGGGTAATGGTGGTGAGGGGAAAATACGGGCAGAGGACATGGCCAGGGCAAAAGAACTAAAATTCTTTAAAAGGATCTGTGTTCAGCCCCAGCAAACTGTAGCTGCCTCCCCCACTATCTTGCTGGCCAGGTCATCAAATGTTGGCCTGTATCAATCACAAACTGAGATATTGGGCTGTGCCCAGGCCTAAAGCCTAGGAGATAGGTATGGATTCCTCCCTGCTATTTCAAGCAAAATAGAGAGAGTAAAAGGAAACTGCCCATTCCTCTGACCTCTTGCTTTCCTAAGAAGCCAATGAATCAATCACTCATTGAACTGATTTTTAAAATTCCTTGTAGATGGGAGTATCTCCTGATCTTTTGATTAGTAACCCTGGAGCACAAACCCACTATTGGCACATTTAAAGAATATTTCTCAAAAGCTGTGAAGGCTATATATTATAAAAAATATGGTGTATCTTTTTATCAATTTTTTTAAAAAATTGATTAACAGAACTCATAGGAGAGAAAAATTGTTATATTATCTAAGTTTCTTCCCTGCGGTGCTCAAGAAAAAAATAATGGATATATTTGTTTTCAATAAAAGAAATAAAGGAACAGTCCAATACTTCTATAGAAAATAAATATCATAAAGATATCCCAGAATTCTCCTATAATTGGTGGAATGGACTGGAATCAGTTAAATTTTAGTTGAATGAAGTTTCAATTTTGTCTCTCAATTCTTGGACAGATGAAATACCCTGCAGCAAAAGGGGAGCATCATGTATCACAGGAGTAAGAACGTCAAGAGCCTGGTGGACAAGCACAGTCACTGAATTTCAAAATTAAAAAGTAGTGGATGTACTTTAATCCAACCCTCTCACTTTGGGGAATGAGAACTCTGAGACCCAGATAAGTGATGCAGGGTGGCTTGCTCAGGGGTCTGTACCCAGGAAGTGTCTGAGCCCAGAATCACAGCCAGACACAGGATTGCCTGTGTGCTTGCTCTGCAGCAACTCAGACCTTATGAGCCATCCTTGGCCAAAGCCAGTCATCACCGGTGTTTCCTCAGCCTGTGAAATGGCCAGAGGCCAGAGTGATATTACACTGACTATGAAGGAGATGATAGCATTAAAATCTCTTTTCGGTAACAGCAAAGGCTGAGATGGGTAAATTTTTCTCTGGCCTTTATCCTAAAGGGTACATTGCAGCATTTGGATAGGGCATACAAGGATTACAGCAATCTTCACAATTTATGAATATAAATAACTCTGCAACCTGATTCAATGAAAACTGTATTTGACTTAAAAAGCCTATCAGTGTCTATCTTCTGTGTTAATTTAAGGTTTTAGCATGGGGAATTGCTTTGGTAGATTTCCATTTGTTTCCCACACTCTAGTATACGGATTAAAGCCAGTTCTTAGAAAGAGACTTTCTAAGAACTTTCTAAGAGACTTGGTGGGCTTTTCCTAGTGGCAAGTGAAAATAAATACAACTAATTTTCTATTTTTTCTCCAATGGATAAACTGTCTACTGCAAACTCACAAAAAATGATTTTAATAATTTTCACAGTAAACCATACACATATTTGTTGTTCTATTTTGGGGAGTGAAAATAATATTTTTAAAGATCTAAACTGAAACGTCGAATTAAAACCTGTTTATCTTTATGACTAGTAATAGGCTATTTCATTTTTGTTGGCTTCATTTTTCACTTATCTTAAATCCTACAGGAAGAAGGCAAAAATTCCAAACAGAAACTACCTAAGTATAATTATAATAATAAATAATAAGTATAAAGTAAATCTAAGTATAATTAAAATTTGTAACTCTTCTATTTCATCACATGACTTCAGTAAGGTGCTTATAATTAAAAATATTAATGAAATTTTTAACCTGAATATACAAATGCTCAGACAGTAGTTTTCTTAATATAGTAAGAAAATTCAAGATTGGGATGTGATTCTTTACACAGATAATTCTTATTAAGAAATTGTTTCACTCAGAATGGTGGGAAGAGAGAAAAAGGCTTTTGGTATAGTGTATTCCATGTTTTCCATTGCCCTTACTAATGTTTCCATTTGTTTTGGACTCTATTAATTTAAAATAAATGAATATTTTGGGCTTTCAAGGAAAATTTTTTCTCCATTTCTGATCTAAAATCAGTTCATCTATTATTTAAAAACATATTTACTCCCTACACCATGTCTTAGGTGTTTGAGACAGTAATTTAAATAGCTTCACTTTATTGTTTATATAGAAAACATTTTGTAAGTTCTTCAAGTTATTCAAGCTCAGCATATAAAGAGGGGTTTTTACCAAACAATAAACAGAATTACGTGGGTCACCTTACTCATTACACAGGCTCTGGAGTGACAGGGTCTGGGTTCTTATTTTGGGTCCTGCTCGCCATCTGTTTGATGTTGGGAAAATTGCTTCATCGCTTTCTCCTCTCTCAGATGAGAATGATAACAGTATCTATGCCTCCTAAGATGGTTGTGAAAATTAAGTGGGAAAATCGAGGTAAAGTGCTTAGAATGTTGCCCGGATCACAGTAAACACAATCTTAGACATCACTGGAGATGCATTTTTAAAAACCCTAAGTCAAATTCTTTCCTCGGAAGCAGCTGAAAACATCTATGGGCTTCATTTCTATGCTCAGCTGTGTGGTTCCCGATGGCCCAGAGTTTGTCTCCCCTGCCCTGCTGGCACCCACGGTTCCACATCCTTAAGCATCATTTAGAAGAATGATCGTGTTCACATTCCTTTGAGAGAAAGTTCACTGATGCAAAATAGTACAAATCCAACAGCTCCCCAGAGGGGCAGGGTTCATTCTGAAGAACAATCCTCAGGTTTTCAGGTTAATGGAGCGGCCTCCTCTAGACCTTCCCCAGTGAGGGATGGGGACAGGTGGCTCTTCTTGTAATGGTGTGACTTCACTGCTGCACAGTCCACTTTCTGCTTTCTCTTCCAAGGAAGGCTTCCCATTCCCATGTTGATTTGGCCTCTTACATAAGCTTACTTTAGACTTCCTGCAGATACACTCAGAGCTCTCTGAGGCTATGCAGTTGCTCCTGAGTCTCATGTGTTTGGAAATCCCACAGCCTGTCTTCTGGAAAGCCATGGAGTGACAGGGTAAAGCCTCACAAAACACACACATGTGCACACTCATATATGGAATAAAGCCATGGGAGATGTGCCCTGGTGGCCTCTCAGCTACCCTCCATGGTCACGGATGGTTTGACCCCTGGCTCCTGGACACCCTCCATCCCCCTAGACCCACGTGATTCAGGGTCCACGTGGATGGCTTGGCCTAACACACACAACCCATTGCCCTCTACTATTCCTCTCTTGCCCCAGCCTGGGCCTTGCTCTTCCAGAAACCATTCCAATTCCAAGCTCTGAAGCTCTCCCATCCCATTACTGACAACAACCTCCAAGGCCTCCCATTCACCTACCTTCTTAATCTCAATGCACCTCCTTCCACCTCCTAAAGACTTTGAGGCCCTAGACTGATGATCTTTTCCCAATGCACCAGCTTCTTTCTGGCTTTGGCTCCTTCCCTAGCAGCCTAGAAAGCTCAGCCCATCCTGTAGCCATTGTCTCCTCACTTGAGGGGAAAGGCAAGGTTAATCTTGTTGCTCTGCCTTCCAGAAATTCTGGAGAACAAGACCATATCTTAACCCAGTCTCACCACTTCACCTCTCTGTACTTACTCTTCATCCCTATTGGGCAACAGACCATAGCCACATGGCCTTGTGGATCTGGTGGCCTTGCTCCGGCTTCAGGGAGGTGCTCAGTCATGCCATGATTTTGCAGGGGGCTTAGCCTCCTCTCCCTAGGGCCCTCAGCAGCTGAGCATCACATTCATTGCTCTCCTCCAAGTCTTTTCTCACATTGTGCCTCTGCTGTCTAAGCGGATGGCCACACTACCTACTTACTGAGAAACGAGGAGTCTTTTGAAAGGAGGCCTCTCAATGTCTCATTCTCTCAGGTAGAATATACAGCTGCCTCCAGCTGTGCCCACCTGCCCTCAGGACACAGGGTCCCTCCTGTGCAAGGCAAAGCCCTTCCTGGGTGCTGGGCTCTCATCTCTTCAGTCCCAGGGACATCAAGCTGCCCCTTCCCATCTCTGGATTTTCACACTTTCTTCTGATTTCTTCCGGGTG